>NC_083726.1:64945754-65551170 GCF_028564815.1 Eubalaena glacialis | reverse complement strand
ATTAGCCTTCTGACTGATTTCTCTACTTCTGCCCTTATCTCTGTACAGTCTGTTCTCAGCAGACATCCAGAACAATCCCCTAAAAAGTAAGTCAAGTTGGGTTGTCACTCCTTTGCTCAAAGCCTTCCAGGGGCTTTCCATCTCAGAGTAAAAAACAAAGTTCTGACAGTGGCCTTAAAAGATTGTACAGAACCTGGCCTCAGTTTACCTCTCTGGCCTAATTTCCTATGACTCTTTCCTCTGCTCATGTCCCTGTAGCCACAGTGACATCCTTGCTGTTTTCTTTTAAGATGCCAGGTTGTTTCTTCTTCAGAGCCTTTATACTTGCCATTACCTCTCCCTGAAATGCTTTTTTTATGGAGGTAGCATGGCTTTTCCTCTTCCTTTAGGTGTTGGGCTCAGATGTCATCTTATCAGTGAAGTCCTGAGTGTCCTTACCCCCTTGATCCTGCTTTTACTTTTCTCCATAGCACTTATTAGCATCTGACAGGCTGTGTGTATGCAGGTGTATTTTAATTAATTAATTAATTTAAAAATTTTAACTTTACTTAAAAAAATTTGTTTCACTGCTGTCTCCCCATAGGCATAGAACAGGGGCTGGCAAGCTAAAAATGGCCTGCTGCCTGTTTTTGTCAGTAAAGTTTAATTAGAACATAGCCATGCACATTCATTATTGTATTGTCTGTGGCTGCTTTCACACTACAACAGCCGAGTTGAGTGTTGCGACAGAGACTGTAAGGCCTGTAAAGCCTAAAATATTTGCTGTCTGGCCCTTTACAGAAAAAGATTGCTGACCCCTGGGCTAGAACAGTGTCTGGTACCTAGTGGGTGATTGAATGGACATAATGTAAGTGCTCATTGGCAGGGTACAGACCGTACATTGCTACTGAGGATATAGATTAATATTTCAAAAGTTGTTATTAGACTTTAATAATTTGGGAATATGTCAATCATAATCATTTGTTCTAGCTGAAGTCCTTGAATTTATTATGCTCATTACTACCTGATAGCAGAGATGTGCCAACTTTTTGAAGGCTACACCAAATTTGGAGTGATAGTGTTCCAAAGGCACAAGGTCCTTTTATTTTTAAAGTTTTAATTTTTTTTACCACGCCACTCGGCTTGCGGGATCTTATTTCCTCGACCAGGGATTGAACCTGGACCCTCGGCAGTGAAAGTTGGGAGTCCTAACCACTGGACCTCCAGGGAATTCCCCAAGGTCCTCTTAAATGTAACCTTTTATAATAGTGCTACAGAAAGGACTCTAAATAATGAGTAGGTGGTAGTGTTGGTTGCATGCTGTGGAAAACATGAACTTAAATAAATGGATATAGCTCTCAGTCATTTATGCTAAAGGATGGGCATATGGAATAGATAATAATATTTGACTTTGGAATACATTTTTGGATTACAAATGGATTAACCTGATTATTCCAGGTACTTCTAATAGTGTTTTAAGTAGCATAATAACATCAAACTGGAATAAAACCAATTCAGAAGAATCTGGAAAATTGTATTGCTTCTGGCATCCTGTCTTTGTCCAAATCTTACCTTTCTAAAAGCTGCATCCAGGGGATGAATAATATCAGTCACACAAAGCACCTGTGTGGAGAGGTAGAGAAGATTTTAGAAGTGTTTTGTTTTAAAAGGCCTTTACTGGAACTGATCTCAGTGTAGAGGAGGAGTCTTAAATATCCTGCTTAGTGAACTATAATACTGTATGCTGAAAAAGCTAAGTTAAAAACGATGAAGAATTATAGGGTCAGGGCTGGAAGAAACTTTTTTTTTTAAGATTTATTTATTTATTTATTTGACTGTGTCGGGTCTTAGTTGTGGCACGCGAGCTTCTCTCTAGCTGTGGAGCGTGGGCTCTAGAGCCCGCAGGCTCAGTAGTTGCAGCGCATGGCCTTGGTTTCCCTGCGGCATGTGGGATCCTAGTTCCCTGACCAGGGATCGAACCCGCGTCCCCTGCATTGGAAGGCGGATTCTTAACCACTGGACCACCAGGGAAGTCCTAGAGCTGGAAGAAACTTTGTCCAGTAAATATTTGAATGTGCCCTAGCCACTTTGTTAGACACGGATAGAGAGGTGAATAAGACAGTCACTGGCCTCATGAGACTTACTATCTAATCCTCATCCCCAGTCCTCACCTCACCTCATTTTATGTTGTGTGATGGAAACTAAAGCTTGAGAGATCCAGTACCTTGCCAAAGGTTATGTAGCTCGTTACTGATAGAATGGAACTAGAATGCATATTTCTTATATGGGGAATAAAAGCAAAATATTTATTTATGCAGGGTTTCGAGTGCTTACTAATGTGCTTATCCCCGTACTAGGTGCTGAGGGATCCAGTGGTAAATATAATGGCCCCATCTCTTTGATGTAGAGGTTAAAGGAAATTTTTGGGGGAAACTAGAATTTTTCCCATTATATTGCATTATACTGTTTACAGTCTTTTATCTCATGGAAAGGTTAGGGGCTCTCAAAAATTCATTCTTTAATGTGACTTAGTTGAATGAGTTTAGTGTTTTTTCTGACACCTGAAGTCAGTTTTATTGAGGGACTTTTGAATGAGAAAGGAAGAATTAGGTAGTTGTGGACTCTCTGTGGAAGAATGACCTTTACTTATTTCACAATTTGTATAGAGCCTAAACTTCTGCCCTGTGAGCAAGAGAGAATCTTTCTTCTCCCTTTGTATCAGATGACTTTCTGCTATCAGGACCCAGAACCCAGACTGATATTTAAAATCAGCCATATTATGGGTTAAATAGACTTTTGCACACTGACCTTCTCTTTCCTTTTAGTTACCTGAACTTGGGTATATGTAATATATATGCTGGGTATGTGTATACTTGTGGGTATATGTATTACTTAGTGTTCAAAGAATCATATCTAAAGCAGAACATATATTTTATTCTTTAAAATTTCTTCTCAAAGTGATTATATTTGATTTTTTCTTCTCAATGCTTGCTTGCTAAAAAATAAAAATAAAAAAAAAAATCAAACATGTGACAGTCTAGGAAAGAGTGAAAAAAGGTGAATTAAACTGCTGCTAAATAATTTAGGATGTTTTGGTTATTTGTTTTCATAGAGGATTAAGGCTTTTTTCCTTAAAATGTCTAGTTGGAAGTGTTTATACAATGGAGAAAGTAATTACATTTTCAGAGTAAGTTTTCTTGACCTCAGGCCTCTTTACTCTTCCTATTCCAGAGTACCTTGTGCCATTCTGCTGGGTCCAATTAGTTCTTGGCTCAGCTGTTTTAGTTTCTCTACAGAAGTTGAGCTTAACCATGTTTATAATCTGTGAACATCATATTCCATTGTTTCTTTTAAGAGCTAGAACATTAAATTCCCTGCCAGTGATCTAAAACATATTGAATTGTATATCTTCAAACGCAAAAGATTTATTTTCTCTGAACTTAGATCATGGCATTTAACAATGAAGAGACCTTAGAAATAGTGGTTATTATATATTAGTGATGATTATTCTAGTTCTGCTGCAGGTATAACCACTTTTTAAAACACTACATATTAGTGTTATGTTGCAGAGGAGGTAGTATGGCTACCAGTCTCAAATTACTTAATTATTAGAAAAACATTTGTAAAATAAGTGAAATAATATGCTAGGAAGCAGCAAACCATTCAGTGTGTGTGTGTGTGTAAATGTAGGTGCTTTCAAGTAACGTTTAAAGTTAGACTGACATACAGTTTGAAACATAATACTTGTCACGTAATTGTATACATTGAAATCAGCCATGAAAATATTTTTTACCGTGGGCAAATCAAATATTTCTACTGTGGGAAGAAGAAGGAGTTGGGGAGAGCATAAAGATGCTGTTTTATGTTATTTGGTTGGTAATATAGAAAAGCAGGCTAAGTTTCACCTCCTAACATTTCAGGCTAGGGTCTCCAGGCATGTTGTTGCAGTTATCTATCGCTAAGGAACAAAACCACTCCAAATTTGGCATAAAACTCTTATGGTTCTGGGTGTTGACTGGGCTCAGCTAAGTGATTCTTGCATGAGTCCTGTTATGTACTGGTAGTTAGATGGGGCTGGGGTTATTTCAGAGGCTTCCTACCAGACTCACACGCATGGCACTTGAGCAGGGAAGTCCAAATAGGTAGAAACTGGAATAGTTGGGGATCCTTGATATCTCTCCCTATTTCTGTGTAGTCTTTCCAACATAGGGGCTTCATGGTAGCCAGACTTCTTAACTGGAGGCTTAGGGCTCTAAAAGTACTTGTTCTGAGTAAGAGAGCCAGAAGGGAACTATATTGTCTTTTATGACCTAAATTCAGAATCAGTGTCAATTTCCACTGCATTGTATTCATTAGAAGCAAGTCACTGGGGCTTCCCTGGTGGTGCAGTGGTTGAGAATCCGCCTGCCAATGCAGGGGACACGGGTTCGATCCCTGGTCCGGGAAGATCCCACATGCCACCGAGCAGCTAAGCCCATGCGCCACAACTACTGAGCCTGTGCTTTAGAGCCCATGAGCCACAACTACTGAGCCCGCGCGCCGCAGCTACTGAAGCCTGCGCACCACAGCTACTGAAGCCCGTGCGCCGCAGCTACTGAAGCCCGCGCACCTAGAGCCCGTGCTCCGCAGTGAGAAGCCACCGCAATAAGAAGCCCCCGCACTGCAACGAAGAGTAGCCCCCGCTCGCCGCAACTAGAGAAAGCCCGCGCGCAGCAGCGGAAGACCCAACACAGCCAAAAATAAATAAATAAAATAAATAAATTTATTAAGAAAAAGAAAAAGAAGCAAGTCACTAAGACCAATCCATATTCAAAGGGAAGGGGATTAGACTCCACCTCTTGCTGGGAGGAGTGTCAAGAATATGCAGACTTATTTCAAAGCCACTTTAGTCTTCTCTCTGGCTAAAAATTACAGTATATATCTTCCTCCACATGCAAAACACAAGCACTCCTTCTCAAAGCCTCCAAAGTCTTATCTAGTACAGCATCAGGCTCAGGCTAGAGATCCAGGACCGTGTCATCTAAATCAGATCCAGGTGCAGATAAGGCTATTTGGATATATTAGTTCCTTGGGTATAGCTCCTTGAGTACCCTTGCCTTCACTTTGAAGACCTGTGGACTAAAGAATCACCTTATCTTTCTCCATACCCAGCCCACCCAGTATGCAATAATGGATGGGCCTAAGATAACAACTGTAGACACTCCTGTTCAAAAATAAAGAAAAAATGTAAGGAACACAATAGTCACCAGTTCTGAAATCCAGCCAACATATTGCTAGTTTTGTGATTAGGGTTCAGCCCCTACTGCCTAGGAACCGTCCTCTTTGGCTCTTGGTTTTGCCCTTCGAATTATCATTCCTTTTCCATAAAATGTATTCTCTATTTGCAGGTAATTTTCCCAGCCTGTTTCCTGCCCACAGAGCTTTGGGCAGGGTGTGGTGGGGGTCCCAAAAGCCTTTTTTCATTTTGTACTGTCTCTATCCTTTTTAGTCCAAGATGACAATGTTTCTGAACGTAAAATTATCTGTGACTCTTCCTGAGGGGTTCACTCTATTAGACAAAAGCCACATTTACACATTGATATAACCCCTTCTCTACCTTAGGCTTTGTAGAGGAGAAAAAAGTTTTCCTTGACCCTCTTAGGGCCCCTGGCTGGGTTTGAAAATTAAACTGGCAAAGACTGATTAAGAGGAGAAAAGTATACAGATATATCTGATATAAATTTTATGTGAAATGGGAGATGTAAATGAAGACTCAAAGAAATGTTTGAACCTGAGTATTTTTATGCTAGGTTTAATGAAGAGTGGACAGTGTGGAGAAATGATAGATCAAAGAGTATGAAGTAAGTGTAGTAAACTGGGGGAAATTTAGCAAGGCCTGTTTGTTAGGATTCCTTTCCTTGTCCCTTTGTCTTTGGAGATACAGATGCTCCCTTCTTCCAGGTATAGGGAGGGCACCTCTTACATGAGAGTTTTATGACTTGCTTCAGGGGAGAAGGTGGGGGGAAGACCCCCACGGAGTGACCTTCCTCTTTCTGATCTTTTCTCAAGATTCTTCAGCTTAAAATATTCAATATGCTAGGGTGCCATATTTTGGGGTAGCATGTCCTGAACCCTGTCAGCTTCCTTTAAGCCTTTTGTGGGACAACACCTTTAATATTCTTAGAAGGCCTTATGTTTGAAAGCATCTGTGAGACTCCACCTTAAAATCTCTTTGGAGTCTTAACTAGGGGTAGGCAAACTATGGCCAGCGATCTAAGATTTGTTTTTACTTTTTTTTTTTTTTCCGTTGGCTGCGCCGCGCATCTCGCGGGATCTGGTTCCCTGACCAGGGATCGAACCCATGTCCCCTGCAGTGGAAGCGCGGAGCCCTAACCACTGGACAACCAGGGAATTCTCTGTTTTTAAATTTTTATTTTTTAAAAAATTTTTATTTATTTATGCTTGGCTGCGTTGGTTCTTCGTTGCTGCGCGCGGGCTTTCTCCAGTTGCGGCGAGCGGGGTCCACTCTTCACTGCGGTGCACAGGCTTTTCCCTGCGGTGGCTTCTCTTGTAGCGGAGCACAGGCTCCAGGCTCATGGGCTTCAGTAGTTGTGGCTCGCGGGCTCCAGAGCGCAGGCTCAGCAGTTGTGGCACACGGGCTTAGTTGCTTCGCGGCATGTGGAATCTTCCCGGACCAGGGCTCGAACCCGTGTCCCCTGCATTGGCAGGCGGATTCCCAACCACTTCGCCACCAGGGAAGCCCCTGTTTTTACATTTTTAAAGGACTGTTAAAAAATAAAAGAAGAATGTTCAACAGAGACTGTGTATGGCCCTCAAAGCCTAAAATATTTATCTGGCCCTTTATGGGAAAAGTTTGCCAACCCTTGGTCTAAACAAAAATTTAATCTTTAGGCCATGTTTCCCTGACACTGCCTTGGATTTGATCTTTGCCCAGAGGGCATTTCTTAATTTGAGAAACGTTTGCTATATGGGGAGCCTGGGAATAAGAAACATTTATTTTTGGACCTAGCAAGTCCTGACTCCTTTATATGTCCTCTATATTCTGCTTGAAAATTATATAATTCCTTCTTTTTCTTATCTCTCTCTACCTGTACTTTGTGGCACACAGCTAAAAAAAAGCAGTTGATACTTTTGACATTCTGCCTGGAAATCTCTTTACCCAGATTCATCAGTTCATTAGTTATATTTTCTATTTTTCACATTACTGCACGTGACAGCTTTGCTAAACTTTCCACCATTATCTAATAAGATTCTCCTTTTCTATAGCTTCCAATAAGGCTTTCCTCACTTTCTTTTAAGCCGAGGATTAGCAACCTTTTTCTGTCAAGGGCCAGATCGTAAATATTTTAGGCTTTTTGAACCTTATGATCTCTGGCACACCTACTCAACTCTGCTGTCATAGTGAGAAAGCAGCCATAGACATAGGATGTAAGCAAATGGGTGTTACTGTGTTCCAATAAAATTTTATTTACAAAAACAGGCAGCAGGTTGAATTTTGCCAGTAGACTGTAGTTTGGTGATCCCTGTTTTAAGTCTTTGTTGACAGCTTCCTACCAGTGTCCTTAAGACCCTTCAGGCTTTCACTAACACTTTCAAGGCCCTTCTTGCTTTCTCCTGCCATCCAGTCCCAAAGCTAAACATTTTAACTTTTTGTTATGGAAGTAACCCACTCCCTATACCAAAATCTGTTTTGGTTATCTTTTGCTGTGTAACACACCATGCCAAAATTGAGTGATGTAAAACAACACTCCTTTTATCTTTCATGATTCTGATGTTTGGGCTCAGCTAGGCAGTTCTTTCTCACGGTTTCTCATGAGGATGCAATCAGATGATAGCTGGGGCTGGAATCATCTAAAAGGCTTCCTCATCAAAGTCTGTTACGCAGTTAGAGGCAGATGGTAGCTGAGCCTGGGGTCATCTCCAAGGATTCCTCATTCACAAGTCTGGTGGCAGAGCTCGGAAGACTGAAACAGCTGACACCCCTCGGACGTCTCTAACCCTCTGAGGCCTTGTCCCATGGTTTCTCCAGAATCAGGGATATAGGGTGGATATCTTATATGGTAATTCAGGACTGCAAACTTGCCTGAACTGGGAAGGTACCAGGCAGAGATTTTATCACCTTTTATCACCTAATTTCCGAGGTTGCTCAGTGTCACTTCTGCTTCATTCTCTTTGTGGGGAGGAGAATTGGACCCTAGCTAATTTTTTTTTTTTTTTTTTTTTGGCTGCGCCATGCGGCTTGCGGGATCTTAGTTCCCCAACCAGGGATCAAAACCAGGCCCCCAGCAGTGCAAGTGTGGAGTCCTAACCACTGGACCGCCAGGGAATTCCCAGACTGTTTTTTTGATGGGAGTGAAATCAAAGAATTTGCAAAGATGTTTTAAAACACAAAATGCCCCACACATACACCTATCAAAAAAATTTGGAAGCTAGCATATAGTGGGTCACACTTTGTTAGGGCAGGCTTTCTCTTTCCTGTTCATGGGGGTGGTGGAAGTAGGAGATCACCTCCCATGATTTAATGTTGAAGAATGGATTTGTCAAGAGCTGTGGAAGGAGACTTCACAGTAACAAATACCTCTTTTCTTCAGTAGAGATAGGACATGGGAACTTTGGACTTGGCATTTTTTTCTCTCTCTCTTCTTTCTTCTGTATGAGAGTAGGTATAACGGTGCCTCCATCCCAAAAAGAGAAAACAAAAGGAACAAAGAAAGAAAGAAGTAATACTCTCAAACTATTAAAAATTCTGCCACAGATTTGTTTGAATCGATGAGTAACATTTTTCCAAGGGTTAAAGAGTATGTGTACCTGTTAGTCATTTACACTTTCAGTTGAATTTAACTAGCTTTCTTAAGGGATACCTTTAAGGGAGATTTTGAAAAGGGGGTAGGTGATAGAAGTAATTTTAAATTTGGGGACTCTAGAGCAGGTGGTAAAGCAGGTTATAAGAAACTTTGAATAGCATTAGGGAATGGTCTTTAGAAGCACTCTACTGCCTGACCCCATCTGAAGAGACTTTGCTCACCTTAGCACAGTGATCTGGCTCCGGAGGTAAAATATTTGGAAAAGTTGGGGTATTTTATGATATATATTTGTAGAGGCTATTGTGTTATTTTTTCCTTTTCTCTCTAGATGAAAAGAAGGTGGCAGAAAATATATTTTGCTTTATTGTTTATGGTCAACCAGGCAATGTGAATACTGCATTTTTGTGTTCTTCCCACTTTGTTTTCTTTTTCTTCCGGTGTTTCTTTTTTTACCTTGCTCTCTGGATTTGTACATCATGAGAAATTTACCCAAATTCTCTGATGATCTGAAAAAAGAAGATGGCTTAGTGAATAGGAAGTTGTTAAAGAAATAGCTGCCTGCCATATTGCTCTTCCTACTCTGGGAAGAAGAAATGCCTGTATTTAATCATCTACCTTTTTTTTTTCCTTGGTATCCAGATCTATACATTGTTGAATTGGGGGTAGAGAGAAAAGCCTGTTAACTTTTATCTTAAACAATTGGGTTATTTTTTTTACTTGGTATTTGAACAATACTCTTACAAAGCTTTAGTAGAATCCTACAACACATGCTCGAGGTTTAAGAGCCTCTAGGTAAGAGTCAGAAAAGAAAGTTTTGCAATGAGTTACATTCCCAAAGAGGAGGACAATATGTACCTTATTTTGAATTACTGAAAATGGTGAAGACTTCTCACTATAGTTCTTTAACTTCAGTTGCAACTTGGAAGTGGTAACATCTCTTTTGGGGCGTGGCATTCTGTACCTTTTCCAGTTGTTTTGTTTATCCGCATTCTCTTTACTTCTAATTGACACACATTACCATCTGAAATGTTCCTGTTGGTTTGGAGGGAGTAGAGATGGGGAGGGAGAAGGAAGAGTTAACTTTTCATGCGTTTTAATCGGCCAGTATTTACTTAACTAATTTCAACTGGATGAAAACTTATCTTTTAGAATATTTAATGCATGATATGCTACATGCATTATCCATTCATATTAAGAATTATAGTAGCGTGGATTTATGTATGACATGGGCAGCAAATTATTTCCAATTTAAATTGCTCTGTTCATTTTTGGACAAAATAATTACTTGCTAGAGTAATATTTTTCTGGCATGTTACAAGCCATGAAAGTGGTTTGGAAGATTAGAACGAATGTTGAGTGTAAAGATTTTTGGTGCAACTTGATTTTACTCTTTCTTTCCTCAGAGTGTCTGGGGATTAGTTTGATCCTGAGTGAGGATAAAAGCTGCTTCCATAGAGACTACTGGTTTCAGAGCTGTTTTAAATTTGGGACTTGGAAGCCAGAAGATCTGAGCATTGATATGCCTTTTCCCCCCGCATTAATGAATTTAAAATATGTTGTTGATTTAATGTTTGGTTTTTTGGTTTTTTTAAATTAATTTATTTATTTTTATTTTTGGCTGTGTTGGGTCTTCGTTTCTGTGCGAGGGCTTTCTCCAGTTGCGGCGAGCGGGGGCCACTCTTTATCGCGGTGCGCGGGCCTCTCACTGTCGCGGCCTCTCCCGTTGTGGAGCACAAGCTCCAGACGCGCAGGCTCAGTAGTTGTGGCTCACGGGCTTAGTTGCTCCGCGGCATGCGGGATCTTCCCAGACCAGGGCTCGAACCCGCGTCCCCTGCATTGGCAGGCGGACTCCCAACCACTGCGCCACCAGGGAAGCCCGTAACGTTTGCTTTGTGTATTGATTTCTGGCTTTGGCTTCTTTAAGCTGTTTATGTATATTTGAATCAAGTTAGTTAAAAAAATATTTAATTTTTCATGTGACATAACCAATAGAAGACAACTATTATTTTGAAAACAAATGTATTTAATATTTTTATGATTGTACAGTTGTTGACTGGCAAAAAAAATCTTTTGGATCAGAAAAAGCATTTGTCAAATGTAGATTTTTAGCTTAATATGAAGATGTACCATCTTTTTTTTTAATTGAATGTAAATTTTATTTATGTATTTATTTTTTAATTTAATTTTTATTTTATATTATAGTTGATTTACAATGTTGTGTTAGTTTCAGGTGTACAGCAAAGTGATTCAGTTATACATATACATATATCCATTCTTTTTCATATTCTTTTCCCATATAGGTTATTACAGAATATTGAGTAACCATCTATTTTTTTAAGTGACTGTAATTAACAAAAGTAGTTCAGACAAAAGATTCTAAGCATTTCTGAAATGATGAAGCTCTGTTCTTGAGACAGTGCTTTGTTTACACTATGCATTAGGGGAAAAAAGCAGCTGGAAATATAATTTTCAAAGAATTCTTTTGTGAATTATGGGCTCTTTCAAGAATGATCAACAATGACTGTGCTTCTTAGAGTCTTAAAATTTCAGAACTGGGAAGAGACAGGACCTAAGTTTTG
Source organism: Eubalaena glacialis (assembly GCF_028564815.1). Taxonomy (NCBI): domain Eukaryota; kingdom Metazoa; phylum Chordata; class Mammalia; order Artiodactyla; family Balaenidae; genus Eubalaena; species Eubalaena glacialis. The sequence continues at coordinate 65,539,808 of NC_083726.1, read as the reverse complement.
TCTGGCCTTCCTTAAATATTTGTATGAGTGGAAAAGGATGATTCCTTCCCTTGAGCTTTTGCATTAAAGTTTTCATCTTCCATGGTATATACTACATGTTGTATAAAATTCATTGTTAAAGGATTAAAAAGTTAGACAGAATCATGATTTTCATATAAATGTAAAATGAACACATGTAAAAGATGTTATTTAACTCATTAATTAATGGGAGAACCTGTAAGATGTTAAAAGTAGTTCAAAGGAGAATTCAAAGTACTGCACGTGTATAGGATCAGGTATGCTGAAATGAATTTACAAATCTATGCAAAACTGTCTTTTTCCATAGGGACATGGGGAAAATCATTCCTTTGTCACTGGACAGAATTTGTTTGTAAGTGTATGGACAAGAATCCTTTGTATTGCTATCATTTAACTATAACTTACAATTATAAAACAGCTCAAAGGTCATGAAGAATGCAGACCTTGTAGAATCAGGTAACTAGGGAAGGTGCACATTACATAGTGCCTAGTTTTCCATTGAAGATGCCAGGTGATCTTCTTGGTTCATTTCAAAGCCTCTCACAGTCTGTCATAAAAGAACAAAATAAATGGGTCTGAATTCTGGTTTTTGACAACAATCCTATGTCTGTTAGTCTTAGGGACTTAACTCTCATTCCTTGTAAAAAAAGTCAGTTTTCAAAATGAAAGAAAATTAAGTTATTCTTAGATGGATATTTTCTGGTATTTTGATCAACATTAGAACACTTACTCAGGTTAGTGTTGAATTTTGGACCGTTGGCAGATACTTAAACTGTAGCTTTGAATGGTTAGGTAGCAAGTTCGATGAGACTACCAAGTGCATAATATTTTGTAGATATTCAGTTAGTAAAGAACAATAGTAATAATTTGAAGGAAAGTGGGAGTCTCCTGCCCAATTTTAATTCTTAAAAGTGTATATTATTACACCTTTAGCAACTTCCCAATGTTAAATACTTTTTACCTGGGCAGTTGAACCCAGGGGGAGAGGGGACAAAGTTGGCATTATCTACTCCAAATTCATGCTGTCTGCTTCTAACTGGACCTTTGCTGCTTCATGACCTTTCTATTCCTCTCATATTTATTCTCTTGCACTTTTCTGATTTTGAAGCAGCAGTGTGGTATAGTAGAAAGAGATAGAATTTGTAGTCTTATAGACCTGGGTTTGAATCACCACCCTACCACTTACCGGCTGTTAGATCTTGGGGAATTCTCACAGTCTCAAGTTCTTCAATTAAATGAGTCATAAATACTAAACAGGATTACATGAAATTTGTATATAAATGATGTAATAGCACATAGTAGGCAGTAAGTATTAGTTTTCTTATCTCTTCTCAGGCCTTCAAGCTTCGCTGCTTTCTCTCCTCTTGTTTCTATTACTGAAACAATTGGAGTCATTTGGTATGACCTCCCTCATCTTCCCCTCTTCTGTCTCTATACAGAGATGTATATCTTGCTGTGTTTTTTGTTTCAGAAGTATGTTTCTTTTACCTCACAAGGTTGTTGTGAGGATTAAATAAGATAATGTATATGAAATTGCTTAGTACATTTCCTAGCACATATTAGACATCAAAGGAAGATTAATTGGATCTGAATGTAAGGTTAATTTTATCTTTGATATTACCTCTCCTTTAGGTTATTTTCTATTTCTGTAAGTATTACTCTTCTTTGTAGTATTTTTTATTTTTTTAAATTTTATTTATTTATTTTGGCTGCGTTGGGTCTTTGTTGCTGCGCGCGGGCTTTCTCTAGTTGCAGTGAGCGAGGGCTACTTTTTGTTGTGGTGCATGGGCTTCTCATTGCGGTGGCTTCTGTTGTTGTGGAGCACGGGCTCTAGGCATGTGGGCTTCAGTAGTTGTGGCACACGGGCTCAGTAGTTGTGGCTCACGGGCTCTAGAGCACAGGCTCAGCAGTTGTGGCACATGGGCTTAGTTGCTCCGCGGCACGTGGGATCTTCCCGGACCAGGGCTCGAACCCTTGTCCCCTGCATTGGCAGGCAGATTCTTAACCACTGAGCCACCAAGGAAGCCCTTCTTTGTAGTATTAATATGTTTGATTTTTCCTTCTCCTCTTTTTTTTTTACATATACATACATCCACTCTTTTTAAAATTCTTTTCCCATAAAGGTCATTACAGAGTATTGGGAAGAGTTCCCTGTGCTATACAGTAGGTCCTTATTAGTTATCTGTATTATATGTAGTAGTGTGTATATGTCAATCCCAATCTCCCCCCACTTCCCCCCTGGTAACCATAAGTTTGTTTTCTGCATCTGTGTCTCTATTTCTGTTTTGTAAATAAGTTCATTTGTACCTTTTTTTTAGATTCCACATATAGGTATAAGTGATACCATATGATATTTGTTTTTCTCTGTCTGACTTACTTCACTCAGTATGACAATCTCTAGGTCCATCCATGTTGCTGCAAATGACATTATTTCATTCTTTTTTATGGCTGAGTAATATTCTATTGTGTATATGTACCACATCTTCTTTATCCATTCCTCTGTTGATGGACATTTAGGTTGCTTCCTTGTCCTGGCTATTGTAAATAGTGCTGCAGTGAACATTGGGGTGCATGTATGTTTTCGAATTACAGTTTTCTCCGGGTATATGCCCAGGAGTGGGATTGCAGGATCATATGGTAGCTCAATTTTTAGTTTTTAAAGGAACCTCCGTACTGTTCTCCATGATGGTTGTACCAATTTACATTCCCACCAACAGTGGAGGAGGGTTCCTTCCTTCTCCTCTTTCAAAAAGCATTCCTTTTTAAGACGTAAACCCTTGAGGGGAAAACCCCTTTTGCTTGGCCTTGCTAGAACTCTGGCTAATACTCTATTTTGTTCATTCCTTTATTGTCAGACTGCTCAGTTGAATAGGTAGGGGGTTTGGCTGCCACTTTTCCACCACCTGCTCTCATTAAACCCCTGCATTCTGATATACCATAATTTTCCCCTGAATCTGAAACAGCACCCTCCCAATCAGACTCACACAAGGCTTAGAATGTAGTAGGCATTCAATGAATATTAGTTGAATAATGAATGAAATGAGAAGCTTTAGAGTACTCTCACTGAGGGCTCTCTAATGCTTTCAATCAATGCTTTTAAAGAAATCTGGTAAGAAACCATTATGCCGGAATTCAGTCTAACTGGATGCTAATGTATAACAAGAATTTTTTTTTTTCCCCAGAAACCCATGGTTTGTATCAGATTCCAGAAAGAAATTTTACGTACTGTGTTTTAGAGAAAGTTTAACTCTCAAGGCAAATTTATTAGCAAAAGCATCTTTTCTGTTTTTTTCTATCAAGAGCACTCAGACTGTTGTTTTTCCAGTTCAGTGATACTCAGACCTTGGTCCTTGAGCCCCAGGTAGTCCTTTCAGCAACTGTCTTCTTCTAAGACCTTTATTATGTTAACCAGACTATGCTGAGATAGGGTAACTGTGCTGCCATTTTGTTAACAATGCTAGCTAATATGGCACCAGAGGCATATTCTTTTATTTTATTTATTTATTTATTTAATTTATTTTTGGCTGTGTTGGGTCTTAGTTGTGGCATGAGGGATCTTTTGTTGCGGCGCGCGGGCTTCTCTCTAGTTGTGGCGTGTGGATTTTCTCTCTCTAGTTGCGGTGCATGGGCTCCAGAGCACGTGGGCTCTGTAGTTTGCGGTACATGGCATGTGGGATCTTAGTTCCTGGACCAGGGATCGAACCCCCGTCCCCTGCATTGGAAGGTGGATTCTTTACCACTGGACCACCAGGGAGGTCCTGGCATATTCTTTTAAATATAGCATCTCAGCTTTGGTGAATTTGATTTCTCTTTTGCCATTTTAATAAGTAGACTTGTTTACAGTTAATTTTTTTTTTTTTTGGCCATGCATCTGGTGGCATCTTAGTTCCCCAACTAGGGATGGAACCCATACCCCCTGCAGTGAAAGTGCAGAGTCCTAACCACTGGACCTCCAGGGAATTCCCTACAGTTAAAATTTTAGCTTTATCTATCTAGTGGATAGTATTAGTTTGCCAAAAGTAATTAGAGCCAGCTTTCTTGGATTATAATAGAAGTCTTCTTATTCAATACCATCCAATCTTACACAGTTTACTATTAACTGAAAAAGTTGGTTAAAGCAAGATATAAAAATGATACATACATATCATAAGCATTTTATTTTTGCTTAAAACAAATAAATGTACATTTGTTCACCAGCCTTTTGATATATTATGTTATGAGTTTGCTGATGAGAGTTCTTCATCTATTTGGCGTTAATTGCACCCCGTGATGCATTGCTTACAACTTCCAATTACAGTTTTTCTAAGTGGAGTGAGAACTCTTAAAGACTTGAAGCAATGAGTGTAGACTCGTCCTAGATTTCTAATTTTTCCCCGAAGTTATTTATGTGTCTCACCCACACTTAAGTTGAGGACTGTTTTTCAGATGATTTATACTCAGTCTTCCAGAGCCTTCAACTTAGTTTTCAAAGAAATAGCAACTTTTCTTACATTCGTAGTTCATTAATGTATTTAGTATTTCATTACAATCATGTAATTGTAATTATGGACACAACTGGAATTAAGTAGGTTTGAGAACAAATACATCAGACTCAGTGTAGTATAGGGGGAGCAGAAATGCCCCAATGTCAGTGTTAACCTGTTAGCTGCCAGTATTCAGCCAGGGATATTGGTCAGTGCCTGGCAGAGGGAATGAAGAGTATCAGTTAAATTGTGCCGTTAAGAGGCAAAAGGATGTCTTTAGTTTATTTTCTTTTTTGTTAAAGTTTTATGTAATATACATAAAGTAAAAAGCAAAATGCTTAAGGGTACAACTTGATGAATTTTTTCACAGTGAACAGACCTGTATAATAAATACTCAGATCATGATAATAGAATAGTACCAGGATCCTAGAAGCCTTCCTGTACCCTGACCCAGTTTCTTTCCCATTACTATTGTGACCGCTATCGCTATCGATTAGTTTGGCTTATGTATGAACTTCATATAAATGGAATCATACAACATACACTCTTTTGAATCTGACATTTTTCTCTTAGCATTGGTTTATTTTTTTTTAACATCTCTTTATTGGAGTATAATTGCTTTACAATGGTGTGTTAGTTTCTGCTTTATAACAAAGTGAATCAGCTATAGATATACATATATCCCCATATCTCCCCCATCTTGCGTCTCCCTCCCACCCTCCCTATCCCACCCCTCTAGGTGGACACAAAGCACCGAGCTGATCTCCCTGTGCTATGCGGCTGCTTCTTACTAGCTATCTATTTTACATTTGGTAGTGTATATATGTCCATTAGCATTGGTTTTGAAATTGATCCATGTTATGTCAGTAGCTCGTTCTTTTTCTGTATTGCGGTATATAGTATTCTGTTCTGTAAATATACCACAATTTATTTATCCATTCTGTCATTGATAGATGTCTAGGTTTGTTTCTAGTTTTGGACTCTTAAAAATAGTGCTGCTATAAACATTCTCATACATGTCTCTGGTGCACATATACATGCATTTTGTTGAGCATATACTTAGGAGTAGGACATCTGGTTGTAGGATATGCTTATGTTCAGCCTTAGTAGATTTTACTAAATAGATTTTTACACTCCCACTAGCAGTGTGTGAGAATCAGTTATTCCACATCCCTCGATGGCCCTTTAAAAAAAAACTTTACTATGTATTTATTTTTATCATTTTGTTTATGTCATGTATTTGGTTTTAAAAAATATCATATAGAATATTCATGAACCCACCATTTAACCTGAGAAGTTTAATATTGAATATTGACAGTCTTACATGTTCTCCTCTCGCCTTTCAAGGTAAATACCATTCTAATTTTTTTTTTTTTTACTCTTTCCATTGCCTTTTCAAAAAATAGTTTTGTTTTTTTTTTAACATCTTTATTGGAGTATAATTGCTACAACAAAGTGAATCAGTTATACATATACATATGTTCCCATATCTCTTCCCTCTTGCATCTCCCTCCCTCCCACTCTCCCTATCCCACCCCTCTAGGTGGTCACAAAGCACAGAGCTGATCTCCCTGTGCTACGCGGTTGCTTCCCACTAGCTATCTATTTTACATTTGGTAGTGTATATATGTCCATGACACTCTCTCACTTTGTCACATCTTACCCTTCCCCCTCCCCATATCCTCAAGTCCATTCTCTAGTAGGTCTGTGTCTTTATTCCCGTCTTGCCACTAGGTTCTTCATGACCTTTTTTTTTTTTTCCCTTAGATTCCATATACATGTGTTAGCATACTGTATTTGTTTTTCTCTTTCTGACTTACTTCACTCTGTATGACAGACTCTAACTCCATCCACCTCACTGCAAATAACTCCATTTCGTTTCTTTTTATGGCTGAGTAATATTCCATGGTATATATGTGCCACATCTTCTTTATCCATTCATCCGATGATGGACATTTAGGTTGCTTCCATGTCCTGGCTATTGTAAATAGAGCTGCAATGAACATTTTGGTACATGACTCTTTTTGAATTATGGTTTTCTCAGGGTATATGCCCAGTAGTGGGATTGCTGGGTCGTATGGTTTTATCAGGTGTATATGTGTGTCTAAATAATATATGTCTAGTGTTAGTTGTATTTAGTTGTTTTTTTTTTAAAGAATATGATGTGTATGCAATCGGGGAATTGATTTACTTTTCTTTCTTTTTTTAATGCTTTACATTATATTGCTAAGATTTATATTGTTGTGTACAGTTGTAATAGTTGACTCATTTTTCTCTGCCATATAATACTTCCTTTAGTGGATTCATCACAGTTTATTCATTTCCTGTTGATGACATTTGGGTTGTTTCCATTTCTTACTGTTACGAATTCTACATGTTTTCTGGTGTGCCATGAGCAAGAATTTCTCTTGGTACTTAGGAATGTAATCTCTGGGTCATAGGATTGATAAATGTTCTAGTTTACAAAATAATGCCTATATTCCAAAGAAGTTGTACCAATTTATACTCCTATCATCAATAGATCAGAGATGAGAGCCTTTTCCTTATAAGAGAATTTAAAATTATAACCTCAGTTACTTTTAGAGATATTTACTATTTACATTTTCTATTTTTTGCCTGTGTTTGGTAACTGTGTTTTTTAAGAAATTTGTTACCTACGTTTTCAAATGTATTGACATAAGGTTGTCTCTATTTTTGTCTTGTATTTTAATGTCTGTAAGATCTATACTTTTTAAAAAAAATTCCTAAAAAAAAAAAAATTCCTGATATTGATAATATTGATATTTGTGCTTTTGTGCTTTTTTTTTTTTTTCCCTTCTTTTAGGAGTTTCTTGCTGGGTCAAGCAATCAGTTTTTTTCTTTCGTAATTTTTTTTCTTATTGCATTAAAATTTTTAAAAATCATGGTAAAATACACATAACATAAAATTGACCATTTTAACCATTTTAAAGTGTACAGTTCAGTGATGTTAAGTACATTCACATTGTTGTACAACTATCACTACCGTTCATCTCCAGAAATTTTTCATCTCCCCAAGTTGAAACTCTGTACCATTAAACAATAATTCCTCATTCTCCTACCCCACAGCACCTGGCAACTTTGTCTCTATGAATTTGACTACTCTAAGTACCTCATATAAGTAGAATCATATAGTATTTGTCTTTTTTGTGACTGGCTTATTTCACTAAGCATAATGTCCTCAAAGTTTATCCATGTTTTAGTATGTGTCAAGTATTGGCACATAGTAATTTATCTTAAATACTTATTAATTGATCAGTTAATAATTTTTTTAATTTAGAAAGTGTATTAGAAATCACTTTTTCTATATGCATGAAATTTCCCTTTATGGATTAGAATCAGTGAATATAGCTCTTAATTGCCTTATTTTGTTTTTGCCTAATAGCTGCCTCCATTCCCTTGTGCTGTTTGTGCATCTGTGCTTTGGGGAGATGAGAGGAATGGAGTTTATATGTGTGTGGAGGGGGTGAGGATTAAATGATCAGTATTGTTTAAAACCATTATTGAAGGATTTATACAGCTGAGGATAATTTGGCTTGATTGGGCTTGGGTTATAGCCACCTGCATGAGGAGGAGGGTACAGACAACTCACCAGGCAGCTAGCAGTGAAATAGGAAAAGACAAACTTGTATGTATTCCTGCTCTGCTCCTTTTGAGCCCCCTCTACTCCCACACTTACAGCTGCCACTGATGACTAATGTTAAGCAATTTGGAGGGTCCTGTGTCTTTTAATAGTAGTAAGAGGAGTTGTGCTATCACATGGTTTCTGATTTTCCACTTAGAATGTATTTTAAATTTCCAGAAATTCTATTTTGTTCCAATTTCCAATTCTGTGTTGTTCCAATTCAAGGTTTATATTTAAAAAAAGGAATTTATTGGTTTTTCTAAATGAAAATTCCATTTTCCAAAATAAAATTTGTGGTGATCAGACCTTATAATTATGGGAGTTTTGGGGTTAGAATGACATATGGATTGGAAAGTTAGTGCCAATGAATAAAGACTTTGTTGAGAAAACAGACTTATGGAAATGTCTCACATTCACCTTTTTGACCTAAGGAAATCATCTCCTTTGCTCCTAATTATTTTTTAGAATATATCATTGCATTACTTTGGGTCTCTCTCCTTTTTCTTTTTTTTTCTTCTCCTTTTTCATATTCCTTTATAAAACTAATGAGAATAATTATTGGCAAACTGATGATATTGTGGAATAAGAACTCTTGGTTACTTTCTCATAACCAAAACCTTTAAAAGTCAGGAAAAATATTTTTATTTGGAACTCCCCATTTTCTTGTTTTTGGTTATTATTCTGCAGGTCTAGAAGTTAGTGTTTGTAGGTTCTTACTGACACATTTCTTGAACCCGTTGATTCGATTTCTAAGTTGAAACAAATATTATTTAGGTTCAACTGAGGGTTTTCAGCTTTGGTTTAATTTACTAGGAAGGGATCTTTTTAAAAAAAAGTATTACAATTTTTTTGAATAGATAAGATGCTTGTATGGTTCCAATGCCAAAATAGAAAAAGGCCGATTGAAAAGTCTTTCTTACCCTAGTTTCCTATTTTTTCAGTTTCCATTCCTCAACGGATCCTCACTGTTGCTAGTTTCTTGTTTATCCTTCCAGATATACAATATTTATGTATATATGATAGTATAAATATATTCTCCCCATCATATTCATTTAACAATATATCATATAAATACGTAAAAGAACGTTCTCTTTCCTCAGAAACATTTGCATAGTATCTCATTGTATGAATAAACCATACTTCTTTAAACTAGTGTTCCATTGATGGACAATTAGGTTGTTTCCAATCTTTTGCTCTAATAAATATTGTTTCATTTGATAACCTTGAACATACCTTTCCACACATTTCCAGATATGCTTGTAGGGTAAATTCCTAGAAATTATTTTGCTGGCTCAAATAGTATATGTATTTAAAATTTTTTTTTTTGGTATAAATTTATTTATTTATTTATTTTTGGCTGTGTTGGGTCTTCGCTGCTACGCCCGGGCTTTCTCTAGTTGCAGCGAGCGGGGTTTACGCTTCGTTGTGGCGCGTGGGCTTCTCATTGTGGTGGCTTCTCTTGTTGTGGAGCATGGGCTTCAGTAGTTGTGGCTACTTGGGCTCAGTAGTTGTGGCTCGTGGGCTCTAGAGTGCAGGCTCAGCAGTTGTGGCGCACAGGCTTAGTTGCTTCGCGGCATGTGGGATCTTCCCGGACCAGGAATCAAATCCGTGTCCCCTGCATTGGCGGCGGATTCTCAACCACTGTGCCACCAGGGAAGTGCCTGTATTTAAAATCTTGATAACTACTGTCTAGTTGTTTTTCATAGGTATTGTACAAATTTACATTCTCACTTAGATGTGAGGTAGCCTGTTTTCTCCATAGTCTTACTACCAGTGTGTGTAATCATTTTGGACATTTGTCAGGGTAAAAAACAGTGTTTTAGTAGTTTCAAAGTACATAAAATAGGCTAAGTATTTTTTAATCTAAGTATAAACATATAGTCCTCCCTCAGTATCTGCTGAGGACTGGTTCCAAGACCCCCCACAGATACTAAAATCTGCAGATGCTCAAGTCCCTTTATATAAAATGGCATAGTATTTGCATATAACCTAAACATTTCCTCCTGTGTATTTTAAATCATCTCTAGATTACTTATAATACCCAATACAATGTAAATGTTATGTAAATAGTTGCTGGCGTGTGGCAAAATCAAGTTTTTCTTTTTGGAACTTTTTGGATTTTTTTTCCCTTGAATATTTTTGATTTCGGTTGGTTGAATCCGAGAATGCAGAAACTGCAGATATGGAGGACTGGACTGTACATGGTATATGAAGTCAAATAGTGGGCTTCCCTCGTGGCGTAGTGGTTAAGAATCCGCCTGTCAATGCAGGGGACATGGGTTGGAGCCCTGGTCCGGGAAGATCCTACATGCCACGGAGCAACTAAGCCTGTGCGCCACAACTACTGAGCCTGCGCTCTAGAGCTTGCGAGTCACAACTACTGAGCCCAAGTGCTGCAACTACGGAAGCCCGCACGCCTAGAGCCCGTGCTCCACAACAAGAGAAGCCACCGCAACGAAGAGTAGCCCCCGCTCACTGCAACTAGAGAAAGCCAGCGCGCAGCAACAAAGACCCAACACAGCCAAAAATTAAAATGAATAAAATAAATAAATTTATTTTTTTAAAAAGTCAAATAGTATCACAAAGCTTATAATAATTAAAAAAAAAAAAGTCTTCTGCTTTCTCTGCCCTCTCCCCCACGATTCCCTATTCTAGCTGTCCATGGGTAATTACGAGCATTTTTTCTGGTATTAAACTCCATATTTCTTCATAGCATGGCTGTACTGACTTTTTAATCTTTTTAGGGGCAATCCTATTATGGAAGATGAGCATTTAGTTTTCTTATGTTTCCTTCCTTCCTCACCCTTCCTTCCTTTTTCCCTGGTTCTATTCATAGGTACATTTTGTAACAATCTGTATTTTCAATTTAAAATAACTGTAAGTACCTTTGTGTACAGCCCAATTTACCTTTTATTTGCTAGTGTTGTCAGGTCCCTATAATGCATGCCAGTGTGAAAAGTTATATACCCCAAGACTTGAAAATTATACCCGCTATATCTTTAGAGTACTTTGGATCATTCTGATTTCCTAATTGTACATCATCTAAATTTGATGGAGTTGCCATTCTAAAGCTCTAACAATACCTGAAATTATGACCTACTGCTAGTAACCCATAGTCTTGGTAAAGTTCCCATTAATTTTTGTTAAGTAACTTGTATAATCTATGATTCTTAAAACCTTTTAGTTTTAGGAGACACATCTTTCATTGCAGTTAATATCAGCCAGTGTTTACTGACTGCTTGTCAATAAGTGTCAGGCATTCTTTTAAGTGCTACATCTGTATCAACTCATTTAAACCATATAACAGTCCTGTGAGGAAGATGCTAGCATTATTTGCATCTTACAGATAAAGAAATGGAGACACAGAGAAGGTAAGTAGCTTGCTTGTAGTCATTTAGCTAGGAGACGGTGGAGCTGGGATGGGAACCCAGGCAGTCTGGCTTTTAAGCCCTCACTTATCCACTCGCTATACTTCATCTATACTAAGGCTATATATTCAACCTCAGTGGAGCATGTGCTTTGGCTTGGATTTCCATGAGTAGTGATGGATTTATGCTAATCCATCCACGTTTAACATTTTTCATCTCTTTTTCTTTTTTTTTTCCAAATCAGTATATTCCTGAAAATTAAGAAAAAAATTAAAATACGTAATATAAAATTTACCATCTTAGCCATTTTTAAATGTACAGGTCAGTAGTGTTAAGTATATTTACATAGTTGTTGAACAGATCTCTAGAAATTTTTTGTCTTGTAAAATGGAAACTTTCTGCAGGCATCCCTTCGTTTTATTGCACTTTGCAGGTATTGCATTTTTTACAAATTGAAGGTTCGTGGCAACCCTGCATTAAGCAAATCTCTCAGTGCCATTTTTCCAGCAGCATTGCTCACTTTGTGTCTCTGTGTCACATTGTGAGAATTCTCCCAATATTTCAAACATTTTCATTTTTACTGTATTTGGTTTTTTTTGTCTCTCAAAATATTTATTTCAAGTAGAAACTGGGAATACAACCAAATGTAAAATAGTTAAGTAAAAAACCTTGACGAATACACTCATTTGGTCCTCAAAATATAAAAAGCTGAAAATAATATTACATTAGGTACCTTGATTGAAAACAGTGTTATTCTATTCAAGTAATAAGCCCAAAGCAGTCCCCAACTAAGAGTTAAAGCTTGTCTCTCTATTCATACACACAGCCCTTAGACAAGAATCATATATGTTTTTATCCAGAATGGTCCCCCCACCCAAATCTTTGTCTTTTTATTTTTGTTACTTTTATGGAAATTATTCAGTGTGTTTGTGTGTTTTTCATAAATAAATTTTTTTTTTCAGAATGCCACTAAGCAACCACATCAACCTTGGACAATATCTGAATCATTTTTACAAAAGTAGAGATAGCCAAATAAAGGGTCTCAGGTTAATTGAGAGGCGTGGGTGAGTTATTAATCGATATGGACTAATTTGTCGTTTGATCGGCACAGTGACATTGCTGAACGTGCTTTGAAAGTTGGCCCCACCTGATAACAACCCATGTGGACACAAACCTCTTGGTCCTAGAATCCTTTCTCAAAGGTATAAATGAGGCACAAAGAATCACTAGTAGAAGGATGAGTAAAAGCTGAGTCTTTGCCAGAGTGGGGTGCTGGCCAGAGAAAGTCAAGTCCTTGTATACCCAGTTGAAAGGCAAAGTGTCCTGGCGAGGCTGTCCCGCAGGGCACATGTGAGGTGGGTCTGGTGTAGGAGAGACAGACTTATTGGGATGAAGGGCACCCAGCATCCTCCGGAGAGTCAGGGTTGGGGAGCAGACCCTTACCACCAAGGCCACCGCGCCCTCCGGGTTGCCGTCCTGGCTTTGTCAGCCGGTCTCTGCCCTTTCCTCCTAGGCTGTCTTCCGCCTCCTGGCACTGAAGGTCAGAGGGCTGGGTTTCTTATTCCTGCTCCTCATCTGAATCTGACTCATCACTGTAGAGGTGAATGGTGGCTTGCGCAGGGAAACTGGCCAGCACCTTCTCCCCGGAACTCTGCAGATACTCTTGACGCTTAGAAAGAGGTAAATATAGTCTTACAGGATGCTGAAACCCAAAGGCCCCCCTTCGATCCAAAGGTTTGTTGGTCACCTCCAGGCTCAAGCTTAACAGTATTTGATAAGCTCCTCTTCCTCTTACTGTTGTCATGATGTCCCAAGCACTGTGAGGGATCGCAAGATGGAAAGATGAGTCGGACACAGTCCCCCAGTTCATGCATTTTAAATCTCGCTTCCAGTTCTGGTGGGCTCAGTATCCTGGGGGGTCAGGATGGTCTCCATGGTCTCCATGGTGTTTAGCTCTTGGGCCCTCGAGGTGGCGGTGGTGCCCGGGGACCGTCCCTGGGGCAGTGACAGACGTGTCCCCGCGCCTCCCGGGCTCCGGCCGCCACCTCAGGTCTCATGGCGCCCCTCCAGCGGCGCGCACGACCAGCCGCGCCTTTAACCAGTCTGGCGAGGGCGCTCACCCTACTGTATTTGTTATGGTGATCTGTGATCAGTGATTTTTGATGTTACGACTGTAATTGTTTTGGAGCGCCACAAACCACGCCCATATGGGAGGCAAATTTAATGGATAAATGTTGTGTGTGTTCTGACTGCTCCACCAACTGGCCATTCCCCTGTCTCTCTCCCTCTCCTCAGGCCTCCCTATTCCCTGAGACACAACAGTACTGAAATTATAGGCATACTTTGTTTTATTGTGTTCTACTTTATTACACTTCGCAGATAATTGCTTTTTTTTTTTTTTTTTTTTTTACAAATTGAAGGTTCGTGGCAATCTCGCATTATCAGATGATGGTTAACATTCTTTTAGCAATAAAGTCTTTTTAAATTAAGGTATGTACTTTTTTTAGACATAATGCTATTGCACACTTAATAGACTACAGTATAGTGTAAACATAACTTTTATATGCACTGGGAAACCAAAAATATTTCTGTGACTTGCTTTATTGCGATGTTCACTTTGTTGCGGTGGTCTGGAACTGAACCTGGAGTATCTCCAAGGTATGCCTGTACCTATGAAATCACAATATCCCACTTCCCTCTCCCTACAGCCTCTGGCATCCACCATTCTACTTTCTGTTTCTGTGAATTTCACTACTTTAGATACCTCATGTAAGTGGAATCTTACAATATTTTTCTTTTTTATGACTGAAACTTCATTTAGCATAATGTCCTCAGGGTTCATTTACATCGTGGCATGTATCAAGATTTCCTTCTTTTTAAAGGCCAAATAATATTCCATTGTATGTATATGCCATATTTTGTTTATCCAGTCATCCATCAATGGACATTTGGGTTGTTTCCACCTCTTGTCTATTATATTGATAAATAGTGCTATGGTGAACATGGATGTGCAAGTATTTCTTTGACATCCTGCTTTCATTTCTTTTGGATATATACCCAGAGGTGGGATTGCTGCATCTTATGGTAGTTCTATTTTTAAATTTTGAGGAAGCTTCATATTATTTTCTATAGTGGCTACACCATTTTATATTCCCACCAGTAGTGCACAAGAGTTCCAATTTCTCCACATCCTCAGCAACACTTATTTTCTGGGTTTTGTGTGTGTGTGTGTGTGTGTGTGTGTTTGTGTTGTTGTTGGTTTTGGTAGCAGCCATCCTAATGGGTATGAGATGATATCTCATTGTGGTTTTGATTTGTGTTTCTCTAATGATGAGTGATGTTAAGCATCTTTTCATGTGTTTTTTGGCTATTTGCATATCTCCTTAGGAGAATGTCTGTTCAAGTTCTTTGCCCATTTTTAAGTTGGTCATTTATTTTTCTGTTGTTAAGTTGTAGGGGTTCTTTATATCTTCTGGATATTAACCTCTTATCAGATATATGATTTACAAATATTTTCTCCCATTCCATAGATTGCTTTTTCACTCTGTTGATTATTTCCTTTGATGTACAGAAGTTTTTAATGTTCACATGGTCCTGTTTGTCTATTTTTGCTTTTCTAACTGTGCTTTTGGTGTCATATTCAAGAAATCATTGCCAAATTCAACGTCATGAAGCTTTTCCTCTGTGTTTTCTTCTAGGAGTTTTAGATCTTATGTTTAGGTCTTTAATCCATTTTGAGTTGGCTTTTGTATATGGTGTAAGTGATGGGTCCAGCTTCATTCTTTTGCATGTAGATATCCAGTTTTCCAAACATCATTTGTTGGAGAGACTATTCTTTCCCCATTGAGTGGTCTTGGTGCCTTTGTTAAAAATTATTTGACCATACATGTGACAGTTTATTTCTGGGCTCTGTATTCTATTCCATTTATCTAAATGTCAGTCTTTATGCCAATACCATGCTGGGTTTTTTTGTGTTTTTTTTGGCCGCGTTGGATCTTCATTTGCTGCATGTGGGCTTTCTCTAGTTGTGGCGAGCGGGGGCTACTCTTTGTTGCGGCGCCCAGGCTTCTCATTGTAGTGGCTTCTCTTGTTGTGGAGCACGGGCTCTAGGCGCACGGGCTTCAGTAGTTGTGGCTCGCGGGCTTAGTTGCTCTGAGGCATGTGGGATCTTCCCGGACCAGGGATCGAACCCGTGTCCCCTGCATTGTTAGGCGGATTCTTAACCACTCTGCCACCAGGTTAAGTCCCCACAGTCTACTTTAGATTAGTACTAGTTTAATTCTATAAGATAGCTTGTCTTTCCCCCTCCTTTGTGCAGTTATTGTCATATATATTATCTGTATTTGTTATAAACCCAACAATACAGTGTTGTTATTACTGCTTTATACAATCTTGCCTTTTAAATAATTTAAGAGAATAATTTTTTTATTCTTTTTTTATTGGAGTATAGTTGCTTTACAATATTGTGTTAGTTTATACTGTACAGCGAAGTGAATCAGCTATACGTGTGTATATATATGCCCTCTTTTTTGGATTTCCTTCTCATTTAGGTCACCACAGAGCATTGAGTAGAGTTCCTTGTGCTATACAGTAGGTTCTCATTACTTATCTATTTTATACATACTATCAATAGTCAGTCTCAATTTCCCAATTCATCCAACCCCCCGCCCCCACTTGCCCTTTGGTATCCATACGTTTGTTCTCTACGTCTGGGTCTCTGTTTCTGCTTTGTAATTAAGATCATCTATACCAACTTTTTTCAGATTCCACATATATGCGTTAATATACGATATTTGTTTTTCTCTTTCTGACTTCACTCTGTATGAGAGAATAAAAATTTTAAAATGTATTCTTTTATATTTACCCATATATTTACTTTTTCCAGTGCTCTTCATTTCTTTGTATAGATTCAAGTTACCAGCTGGTGTCAGTGGATTCTAAGTTATTGGGGATGTCTTTATTTCACCTTCATTTCTGAAAGACAGTTTAGCTATCTGGATACAGAATTCTTGCTTGACAGTATTTCCTTTCAGCATTTTGAATATGTCATCTCACTGCCGTCTAGCCTCCCTTGTTTCTGATGAGAAGTTAGCCACTAGTTATATCTTTGCTTCCCTGTAAATGATGGGTTGGTTTTTTCTTACTACTCCCAAGATTTTCTGTTTGGGGCTTTCATCAATTTTACTATATGTCTAGGTACAGATTTATTTGTTTTTGTAGTTGTGGTTCATTGAGCTTCTTTTTTTTTCATTGAGCTTCTTAATGTGTAGATTAATTTTAAAAATCAGTTTGTATTGTTTTTGGTCACTTTCTATCCTTTCTCTCCACTTCTTCTGGAACTCCTAATTCGTGTATGTTGGTACACTTGTTCCACAGGTCTTTAAGGCTCTGTTTGTTTTTCTTTATTCTTTTCTCTCTCTTCAGATTAGATAATTTCTATTGCTCTTTCTTCAGGTTTATTTTTTATTCTGCTCTAGTATTCAACTCTAGAGTTCCATTTGGCTCTTTTTTATGATTTTTGTCTTTTTGTTGAGATTTTCTATTTGTTTAAGGCATTGCTCATATAATTTTCTTTGGTCTTTTAAAGCACTTTGAAGTCTGTGTTTGCTAAGTCTGGCATTGAGCCTACACAGGGATGTTTGCAATCACATGGGGTCTTTTTTCCCTTCTCAGTTTGGGTCACACTTTCTTGCATCTTTACATCTCATAAATTTTTGTTGAAACTGTGGACATTTTACATAATATGTTGTAGCAATTTTGGATTCTGATTTTTTTCCCTTTTGAGGGTTGTTGTTGCTTTGTTATTATTGTTGTTTTTTAAGTAACTTGCTTGGACTCAATCTGTCGAATCTTTCTCCTTGGTGTGTGACTGCTGATATCTGCTCAGTTTTGGTTTTGTTTTTTTAATTTCTGTTTTAATTTTTAAGTTTGGCTTCCTGGAGTGACACCTGTATCTGCATTGCTTAGTGGTCAGTTAATGATTGGTCAAAGATTGTGCTAAACACCTTGAGCCAGTAAGGCTTCCTCTCTCTCCTGATCTTTGTGTGTGTCGGGGAACCTCCTTCAAAGTTCAGACAGTTTAAAAGTCTGCCCTAACTTTTACTTTCCACTGGGCCCTTTTGTGTCTTTTCTGCCTGTGTATGCAGGCTCCTGGTGGACCCTTTCCAATCTCTCCAGTGCGGATGTGTAGAGCATTTATCAAGGTCCCTTAAGTTTCGTTTCCAGATTTCCTTTTTAAATTTCTGTCTAGTCTGCTGGTCCATTGCTTGCACTATGACAGCAACCTCAGGCAAGCTGAGCCCTTGCTCTTGCTTTTTCATTTGCCACCAAGAATGCAAACTCTTACTGACAATGCGGATAGGTGTGGGGTTTTTCTGTGCTTTGCTTTAAATCAAGTCAGCCCTCTCTGTCAGTGAAGCTGCTGGTTTTCATGGCTTTCGCCACCTTGGTAGAACTACCTTTCCCACTGACCTCTGGGGATGGGAGTAGCTTTAGGCAATAATGCCACAGACTCTGTCTGTTCTTACCCCAAGTTCAGTAGTTTCTCATGAATAACCACAGAGAAGGGAACATTTGAGAAAAGACCTGAAGGAGGTGAGGAAGTATTCCATGTAGATATCTAGGGGAAGAACATTCCTGGCAGAGGCAACACCTTAAGGGCCTTAAGGTGAGAACGTATCTAAGTTATAAAAGGGACAGTAAGGAGGCCAGTGTGGCTGGTGTGGAGTACCTGAGAGGAAGAGTAGTAGGACATGAAGTCAGAGAGATAAAGCGAGGATAGGGACAGGGTGTTAGAGCAGATAAGACCTTTTAGGCCACTCTAAGGGCTCTGGCTTTTACCGTGAATGAAATGGGGAGCTGCTGGAGGGCTTTGAACAGTGGAGTTGGGACATAATGTCTTATAATTTTAAAAGCAGCTATGTGAAATAGAAGCCAGAGAGTGGCAGAATAGAAGGCTCAGGATGCCAGTTAGGAGACTATTACAGTCTTGATTATAGCAATGCAGGTCAGAAATGATTGTGGCTTAGACAAGGGTGGTAACAAGTGGAGATGGTAAGAAGCGGTCCAGTTCTGGTGTATGCAAAAGGTAGAACAGATAGGATTTCTTCTGATGGATTGGCAGTGGGGAGTGAATGATACTGGTCCCTTATTTTAAGGGAATTTTCCTGTATATTATCTGTGAATGTTTTTTCTGTTCCCTTTATTGAGTCCTATGTTTTTTGAGTCTATTATATTTATTCTAATTATCCTTAGATTGGATCATTTTTATGTTCTAATATTATCTTCTAATTGCTTTAATATCTGTTGTTTTTTTTTTTAATTCTGAAAGCCTTTCTCCACTCCATTCATTCTGTTTTCTCTGTATCTCTTCTGTTTCTTGCTGTTTCTGACATCTTATTGAATCTTTAATTGTGGTGTTTTGTTTTTCAGGTTTTCTTCAGCTTTGCAGACTTTTTTCTTTTCATTCTATTTATTCTTATTCATTCTTTCATTTATTTCCTTATTTCCTTAGCTCTTATTTTATTGTATCTAAATTCTTTTTTTTACATTTATGTGTTTTATTTATTTATTTTTTTGGCTGCGTTGGGTCTTCATTGCTGTGCATGGGCTTTCTCTAGTTGCGGTGAGTGGGGACTACTCTTCATTGCAGTGCGAGGGCTTCCCATTGTGGTGGCTTCTCTTGTTGTGGAGCATGGGCTGTAGGCGTGACGGCTTCAGCAGTTGTGGCGTGAGGGCTCAGTAGTTGTGGCTCACGGGCTCTAGAGCGCAGGCTCAGTAGTTGTGGCGCATGGACTTAGTTGCTCCGTGGCATGTGGGATCTTCCTGCACCAGGGCTCGAACCCATGTCCCCAGCATTGCCAGGCAGATTCTTAACCACTGCGCCACCAGGGAAGCCTTGTATCTAAATTCTTATTTGAAGTATTCAAGTAAGTATTCAAGGGAGAATCTGCTTTTGGTTTTGCGGGATTAGATTGTTTTCCAGGTGGGTTCTTCATCTGCTGCGTAGTAATTTCTTCTCTCTCATTGTCTTTCTCTTTTGTTATTGGAGATTTGATAGTTGCTGTGTCATTTTTATTGATCTTCTTTATGTTTTATATGGAACAGTTCTGTTTATACCTTTTGTTTGACAGAGATCGTTGAAATATCCTTGATATGTTTCCCACCTGATTTGAGACCTATCCCCACCCAATCTTGCTTATCAACTATGGTTAGTGGTTGACTGTTGCTTTCATCCTCTTTTCAAGCTAAGGGCATGAAGGTAGAGAAGAGCTTGCCATTGAAGAGTTTAATCATTTTTGGTGATTTGAATTCTGTTCTTTTTTCTAAAATCTCATAAAATGTTTTCTATCAGGCCTACTTTATCCAGTGGTAAATTCCATGTATTAACATAAGCTTTGGCATATTCTCCCAATGTGGCTTAATGCCCTGGAAGATGGCAAGCCCCAGAGGTTCCGCCTCCTTTTCCTGAGGTCCCATAGTGGTTTATAGAGTTTTGTTTTTTCTTTTCCACACTGTGCGGCTTGCGGGATCTCAATTCCCCGATCAGTGATTGAACCCGGGCCCATGCGGGCCCTTGGCAGTGAAAGCGTGGAGTCCTAACCACTGGACCACCAGGGAATGCCCTAAGAGGCTCTTACTCTTAATGGATTTTTTTTTTTTAAACTTACCCATGACTATCCCTTTCATTCTCCTCCTTCCACATTGGAAAGTATTTCATATAAGGTCACTCTCATTTCCTTCTTGGGTTGCATTTTGTAAAATGTTTATCCTATCAGGTGTCCAGGTGTAAGAGTTCTATGATCCTCCTCCTGCTTTCTTTACCCAGAAATCTTGGACAGGTAGTTTTATTTATTTATTTATTTATTTATTTATTTATTTATTATTTGGCTGCGTTGGGTCTTCGTTGCTGCACACAGGCTTTCTCTAGTTGCAGCAAGCGGGGGCTACTCTTGGTTGTGGTGCGTGGGCTTCTCACTGCAGTGGCTTCTCTTGTTGCAGAGCACGGGCTCTAGGCATGCGGGCTTCAGTAGTTGTGGCACACAGGCTCAGTAGTTGTGGTTCGTGGGCTCTAGAGCGCAGGCTCCGTAGTTGTGGCATGTGGACTTAGTTGCTCTACGGCATGTGGGATCTTCCCAGACCAGGGCTCGAACCCGTGTCCCCTGCATTGGCAGGCAGATTCTTAACCACTGTGCCACCAGGGAAGTCCCTGGGCATGTATTTTTTAAATGTTCAGTAATATGGGAATAAAAGCATTTGTATCTTTGCAACTTATAAAAGCTTTCTGTAGTATTGACTAATCCAAATTTTGATGTTTCAGTTTTCCTTATTAAATTAAATTCCCCTTATCCTCTCGCCTCCCCACTCACCCCTTCCCCACCCCAAGTGTCTTGCAACTATATGTGAGCTGGGAAACCTGAGGAGCGGTTAGATAAAGGAAATTCTAGAAGAAGAGAAAAGACCCTTGATTTGGACAGGAAGAGCAGGTGGTAAGAGAGATCTTAGGGAATGATAAGAAGTAATTATTTTAGTCTGTGAAGCAGAGATGGGGATAAGATTTTTTTTTATATCTTATTGGAGTATAATTGCTTTACAATGTTGTGTTAGTTTCTGCTGCACAGCAAAGTGAATCAGCTATAAGTATACATATATCCCCATGTCCCCTCCCTCTTGCGTCTCCCTCCCACCATCCCTATCCCACCCCTCTAGGTCGTCACAAAGCATCGAGCTGATCTCCCTGTGCGATGCAGCAGCTTCCCACTAGCCATCCATTTTACATTTGGTAGTGTATTTATGTCAGTGCTACTCTTGCACTTTGTCCCAGCTTCCCCTTCCCCCCTCCACGTCCTCAAGTCCATTCTCTACATCTGCGTCTTTATTCCTGCCCTGCCACTAGGTTCATCAGTACCGTTTTTTTAGACTCCATATATGTGCATTAGCATACGGTATTTGTTTTTCTCTTTCTGACTTACTTCACTCTGTATGACAGACTCTAGGTCCATCCACCTATTACGTTCCTTTTTATGGACACTTAGGTTGGGGATAAGATTTTGAGTTAGATACAAGCTAAGAAGAATAAGAAAACATGCTTTCTGAACTAAGAAGATGGTTTGATTCTAAGATTAAAGTTTCTTAAAGAGCAAAATATTGCTTTTTTTTTAAGGTTTACAGTGATTTCTTATTTTTTGAGAAACTTTTTTTTTAAATTGAAGTATAGTTGATTTAAAATGTTGTGTTAATTAAAATATTGCTTTTTACAACTATATTCTTTCTAGAGTACTTTCTTTTAATAACTAGTTTCATTTAGAAAAAGTATAAATAAAGCCTGTGGATATCTCTTAGAAATTTTGTACAACTGTTACTGTAATAGTGAATATGTGTGTGTGTGTGTTTTCCCCCCAGAATCTCCCTGGAAAAAGAGACATGAATGTCTGCAATGATATTTCCTGACAAGAAGTTGATACGAGAGAAGAAAAGGAGATCAACAGCTAGTGAACAGAATTTCGAATAACCAGGATTTTTATATTTATCACCTCCAACTACAGCCTTCTGTTGCCTGTTTTTAAATCAGAGATCACTACAATCAGAACCAAGACAAGGCAAAAGGATACTTTTCTTCTGTATTTTTTGAGATTAAAAAAACCTGAAATGTCCAGGAAACAAAACCAGAAGGGTAAGATTCCATGTGGGCATAAATTGTTAAAAGTATAGTTGTGGAGTAATGATCACCATTTCTATCTGTACATAGTTTTGAGTGTTTTGAGTGATGTTATGCTTTTCCTCACCTAGTGCAGTACTACTGATAGTTATAACTTATCTTTCTGTCATGACTGCAATTAATTTTAGAAGAGTATGGAACATTCACAGCTTTATCTGTTGTGCCCTTAACTACCTAAGGATTTGTGGATATTAGATTATAGCTTTTTGTGTTACTAGTTTGGGAATTAATTCATATAACAGTTCCTTTTCTACTCTTATAAACTTATTAATATACTTTTAGGAAAGCCAAATGCATCTTGAAAGTGCACTTTTTGGAGAGTGAACATATGTTATAAGGGGTAGGAGATAACTTACTACAGGATATTCTATATCCTGTGAGTTGATGTTTCTTCGGAGGCAGGAAATGAAGCAAGAGTAAATGCTTCTAGTCATCGATTCCTTCTTTAGCTTTCCTTCTGGGATTATGATATGACTCTAGCTTTTCATATAAAGTAAAATATAAGTTGCGAAGAGTCAAGCAATATCAAGAGTAGTTATAAGGAGGAAGGGACAACAAAGGCTATGAAGTCACTTTTTCAGCTTTCCAAGAATAGCTGCGAAAATGTAAAGGGACAAATAGCACTAGAACTGTCACACATAACTGGAATATGTTTGTTAAAAGAATGACCATAGCTATCCTGGATTTTTTTCCCCTCACTCAATTTAATTTTCAATTTAAAGTCAATGTTTTTTAATTCAAAACAAAGCTGTGGACCCAGGTCTCACGTGTTAAATATGAAGGAAATGTTTTAAAAAAATTTTTTTTAATTGAGTATAGTTTATTTACAATGTTGTGTTAGTGTCAAGTGTACAGCAAAGTGATTCAGGTATATACAGACACACACATACACACACGCACACGCACACCCACTATTCTTTTCCATTAGGTTGTTATAAGATATTGAGTATAGTTCCCTGTGCTATAATTAGGTCCTGTTGTTTACCTGTTTTATAGGTATAGTAGTGTGTATCTGTTAATCCCAAACTCCTAATTTATCTCTCCCCACCACTATCCCCTTTGGTAACCATAAGTTAGTGTTCTACATATGTGAGTCTATTTCTGTTTTGTAAGTAAGTTCATTTGTATCATTTTTTTAGATTCTACATATAAGTGATATCATATGCTATTTGTCTTTCTCTGACTTACTTCACTTAGTATGATAATCTCTAGGTCCATCCATGTTGCTGCAAATGACATTATTTCATTCTTTTTTTTATGGCTGAGTAGTATTCCATTGGGGGTGTGTGTGTGTGTGTGTGTGTGTGTGTGTGTGTATGACATCTTTTTTATCAATTCATCTGTTGATGGCCATTTAGGTTGAAGGAAATGCTTTTAAACTTAATTGTGACTGGCCAAATAAAAAATCTCATTATAAGAAAACAATATATCAGAGCTGCTTGTGGTTTTGAAAGCTGTGGTTTCATTGTATAGAAAACCTGTATAAAGAAAATCTGAGATCTAAGGAATGGTTAGATTACTAAAGAAGCTGAACTCTTCTGTGGAGTGAGATTTATCAACTGAAAAGTTTTAAAAATTTCATCTAAAAAGTTTAGCATTTAATTTTTCCTAAAAAAGTTAACTTCAGATTGCTTTGACCTTTTAAAAACTATAGAGTCTTTGTTTATTTCATGCCTGTGTTGTTCCAGAGCTATAAAAAAGTATCATTGCTTTCTGTAACTGCTATCCAGTTGTTGTAAAATGAATATAAATTTTAGATCACATCATAGGCATTAAGTGCTAACAAATTTCGATTGAACATAGCCTAGATTTACACTTAGTTGAAACAAAAGAAAGCTTATATGTTGTTAGGACTTTCTCTGAAACAAATATATACACATAGATAACTGATATTTGAACCCCCCAAAATATAAAATACTTATAAAATTCTATCTCATTTAATTCATTTATATATTTAAAATTTCATTGTTTTGGGTTTTATTAGTCCGAATAATTATACTGACTTTATCAGCTTAGTTAAAATACATTAAAAAGATAGATACTATGGTAGTTTCTGTTCTCTAGTGACAACTCATTTACTAAGTGTCATTTTGTAATGAGTTATGTTTTTATTCCACAGTGGACCATGTTTCCATATTTTCCTATATCAGTAATACTGGTAAATTTCTTATTTAATGAAATATTTAGTGGAGTTAAACTTGTATGGCTTAAATTAAGGTCAATTTCAGCTGCAGCTGTTGATCGCTCCAAGCCTTTTAGCCAACACCTAGCAGAAGTCAGTTAGATCAGTGCTTCTCAAAGTGTGATCTGTGAACTAGAGAAATATTTTAAAATGGAGAGTGTTTAGAAACTTTTTTTTTTGATATGGACCATTTTTAAAGTTTTTATTGAATTTATTACGATATTGCTTCTGTTTTAGGTTTTGTTTTTTTGGCCACGAGGCATGTGGGATCTTAGCTCCCCGACCAGGGATTGAACCAGCACCCCCTGTATTGGAAGGTGAAGTCCCAACCACTGGACCGCCAGGGAAGTCCCTAGAAACTCTTTTATAGTGATTTGACAGTGCTGTAACATCCAAACCCTTTTAAAACAGTTTTATTGAGGTATAATTTAAATACTATAAAATTCATCAATTATAAACGGACAATGTTATTATTTTTAGTAAAAAAAAAATTTTTGGCCTCGCCACGAGGCTTACAGGATCTTAGTTCCCCGACCAGGGATTGAACCCAGGCGCTCGGCAGTGAAAGCACCGAGTCCTAACCACTGGACTGCCAGGGAATATCCTGTTTTTAGTAAATTTATGCAGTTGTGCAACCATCACCACAATTCTATTTTAAAACACCTTCCTCACCCCCAAAAGTTTACTCTTACCTGTTTACAATCAATTCCTGCTTTCAACCCCAGGCAAACAGTGATCTACTTCCTGTGTCTTTAGTTTTGCCTTTTCTAAAGGTTTCATATAAACAGATTAATACAGTACGGTTTTGTGTCTGGTTTCTTTCACTTAGTGCAATGTTTTTGAGGTTCCTTAATGTTTTTTAATGTATCAGTAGCTTGCCCCTTTTTACTGCTGAGTAGCATTAAGGTATAAAAAGGAAAAACCCTGTTTCTTTTTACACTCTGCTACTCATGATGTTTGTGTGACCAGAAGTGTGGATGTTTTTCCCACATTGACCAATTCTCTGATACCAGCTGGGTGTCCCTACAATCCAATTCAATTCTGACACTGTCTACTTGGAGTTAGCGTTAGATCCCACAAGTTAAGGGCTCAGTCCCTCAAGACTGCTCCCACTTCAGACACCAGTCACGAGTAGTGGATTCCCAAGTTATCCACGCCTCTGTCCAACTTGGCTACAAACGGGTGGTTTCCACGACCCCCTTCTCAGGTTCAGTAATTTGCTATAATGCTCACAGAACTCAGGGAAACACTTACTACTTTTACTGGTTTATATACATAAAAGAGAATGTGATAAAGAATACAGATGAACAGCCAGATGAAGCGGTATATAGGGTGAGGTCTGGAAGTGTCCCCAGTGCAGGAGCTTCTGTCTCCATGAAGCTGAGGTGTACTACCCTCCTAGCACATGGATGGGTTCACTAACCTGGAAGCTCTCTGAACCCCGTACTTCAGAGATTTTTTTCAAGGTTTTATCACATAAATGTGATTGAGTATTATTAACTCATCTCTAACTCCTCTCTTTTCCCTTACCCAACGGATGGGGGTGGGGCTGAAAGTTCCAAGCCTTAATCATGGCTTGATCTTTCTGGTGACCATGCCCCCATCCTGAAGCTGTCCAGGACCCACCAAGTTGCTTCATTAGAACTAAAGACGCTCCTATCACCCAGGAAATTTCAAGGCATTTATGATCTCTTAGGAACTGGAGTCAAATACCAAATATTAGAACAAAAGATGCTCCTAGCACCTTTATTGCTTAGGGAGTTACAAAGGTTTTAGGAGTACTTAGCCAGGAGCTGGGGATGAAGACCAAAATATTTATTTCTTATTATACTACAATATCACAGATTATATCACATTTTGTTTATCCATTTACCAGTTGATTATTCATTTGGATTATTTCCAGTCTTGACTATTATGAATAATTATAAATTATGAACATTTGCTTACAAGTCTTTGTGTGGACATATGTTTTTGTTTCTCTTGGGGAAATACCTAGGAGCAGAATTGGTTAATTTTCAAAGAAATTGCCATGCCGGACTGTTTTCCAAAGTGGCTGACCATTTTATAATCCCACCAGCAATAAATGTTGGTTTTGGATGCTTCATATCCTTGCCAACACTTAGTATGGTGTCTTTTTTATTATAGCTATTTTACTAGGTGTATACTGATATTTCATTGTGGTTTTGATTTGTACTTCCTTAATGACTAATAATGTTGACTATTTCTTCATGTGATTATTAGCCATTTGTGTATCTTTTTGGGTGAAATGTCTATTTAAATTCTTTATTCATTTTTACAAATTGGGTTGTAGGTCTTCTTCCCCCCCCCACAAATTTTTTTTAATTGAGGTATAGTTGATTTATAATATTATATAAATTTCAGGTGTACAACATAGTGATTCACAATTTTTAAAGGTTATACTCCATTTATAGTTGTAAGAATGTTTTATTCTGAATACAAGTCCATTATCAGGTACATGATTTGCAAATATATTTATATATTTTCCCAGTCTGTGATTTGTTTGTTCATATTCTTAATGGTGTCTTGCCCCCACCCCCGCACCATGCGGCTTGTGGGATCTTAGTTCCCCCGACGAGGGGGCGAACCCGGTCCCTCGGCAGTGAAAGCGCAGAGTCCTAACTACTGGACCGCCAGGGAATTCCCAATGGTGTCTTTTTAAACGTGAAAGTTTTTAATTTTGATAAAACCCAGTTTATCTTTTCTTAAAGTATAGTATAATAAGTAAGATGTAGGGTAAATCCTCCAACCTTTTTTCCCCCAAAGCTTTATTGGCTATCCTGGTTTCTCTATGTTTCCTTGGAAATTTAGAATCAGCTTGTCAACTCATACAAAAATATCTGCTTGGAATCTGATAGAGATTGCACTAATCAATAGATCAATTTGTGGAGAATTGTTATCTTAACAATAGTGAGTCTTTCAATTCATCAATGTAGCATATCTCTACATTTATTTAGATCTTACTTTCTCTCCGTAATATTTTATAGATTTAAGCGCAGACCTTGCAGTTCCTTTTTTGAGTTTATTCCTAAGTAATTTATTCTTTTTTTTTTTTTTTTTTGGTTGCACCAGGTCTTAGTTGCAGCAGATAGGCTCCTTAGTTGTGGCACACGAAATCTTAGTTGAGGCATGCATATGGGATCTAGTTCCCTGACCAGGGCTTGAACCCGTGTCCTCTGAATTGGAAGTCGGATTCTTAACCACTGCGCCACCAGGGAAGTCCCAGTAATTTATTCTTTTTGATGCTGTTGTGAATGGGACATTTGATTTTTGTTGTTGTTAAACTCACTTATTAGTTCAAGTAGTTTTTAGTAGATAACTTAGATTTTCAATATATAATGCTATGTCCTCTGTAAATAAAGTTCGTTTTCCTCCTCTCTTCCATTCTAGATGACTGTAATTTCTTTTTTCTTGCCTTTTGCATGGGCTTGAACTTCCAGTACATTGTTGCAAAGAAGTATGAGGGCAGGCATCTTTGCCTTGTTCTCAGTCTTGAGGAGAAGCATTTAGTCTTTTACCATTAAGTATGATGTTACCTGTAGGTTTTTCCTAGATGCCCTTCATCAGTTTGAAGAAGTTCCTCTCTCTTCTTACCTTGCACCTTGCTGAGTTTTTACATGAATGGGTATTGGGATTTTGTCAGATTTTTTTTATGCATCTATTTCAGTGGTTCTCAAACAGGGATGATTTTGCTGCCTAGGGGATATTTGGCAATGTCTGGAGACATTTTTAGTGGTCACAGCTTGGGGCTAGGATTCTATTGGCATCTAGTGGATTTAGGTCCAGGATGCTGTAAACATTCTGCACTACACAGGACAGCTCTACACAAAAAGATGTGCTTGTCTTTATTTAAAGTGTCAATACTGCTGAAGTTGAGAAACTCTGATCTCTTGTTATGATCATGTGTTTTTGTCCTTTATTTATATAGAGCATTATATTAATTAATTTTCATATGTTAAACCAATTCTGCATTCCTGGTATGAATCCCACTTGGTCATAGTGTATATCTTTTTTTATGTTACTGGTTTCTGTTTGCTAATACTTTGTCATAGATTTCTACACCTGTATTCATGAGAGATATTGGTCTGTAGTTTTCCATTCTTGTGATGTGTTTGTCTAGTATATGATTCGTTCTAGAGAATATGCCATGTGTGCTTTAAAAGAATGTGTATTGATTTGTTGTTGGGTGGAGTGTTCTATCTATGTCAGTTAGGTTGGGTGATCATGATGTTCAAGTCATCTATATCCTTACTAATTTTCTGTTTAGTTGTTCTGTCATTTACTAAGAGAAAAGTATAGAAATCTTCAGCTGTAATTGTTGAATTGGGTATTGTTCCTTTCTATTCTGTCAGTTTTTAATTCACATATTTTAGGACTCTGTTATTAAGTGTATATAGATTAATAATTGTTATATTCTGCTGATGTATTGATTTTCTTATCATTATAAAATGTTCTTTTTTATCTCTAGTAATAGTTTTTATCTTTAAAGTTTTAGTTTTTCTGCTAGTAATATAGCTGTTCCAGCTCTCTTACAGTTACTGTTTGCAGGGAATATATTTTTCATCCTTTTACTTTCAATCTTTTTGTGTCTTGGAGTCTAAGGGGTGTCTCTTGTAGGCACCATATAGTTAGATCTTGCTTTTTATCTAGTCTAACAACTCTACCTTTTGATTATTTAGTCCTTCACATTTAAAGTATTTATCAGTGTGATTGGGTTTATGCCTGCCATCTGTTGTTTTCTATATGTCTCATTTTTATTCCTTTGTTACTCCTTTATTTCCTTCTTTTGTGTTAAACATATTTTTTAGTGTGTTTTAATTCCTCTGATTTTTTTTTTTTTTTTTTTTTTTTTTTGGCTGCGTTGGGTCTTCGTTGCTGCACACGGGCTTTCTCTAGTTGCGGCAAGCAGGGGCTACTCTTCGTTGTGGTGCGCAGGCTTCTCATTGCAGAGGCTTCTCTTGTCGCAGAGCATGGGCTGTAGGTGCGCGGGTTTCAGTAGTTGCAGCACACAGGCTCGGTAGTTGTGGCCCACGAGCTCAATAGTTGTGGCTCACAGGCTCTAGAGCACAGGCTCAGTAGTTGTGGTGCACGGGCTTAGTTGCTCTGCAGCATGTGGGTTCTTCCCGGACCAGGGATTGAACCCGTGTCCCTTGCATTGGCAGGCGGATTCTTAACCACTGTACCACCAGGGAAGTCCCTCCTCTGATTTTTTTTAAAGCTATTTTAAAAATAGTTATTTTATTAGTGATTGCTCTAGGTTGCAATATGCACCTTTAACTTACCACAAGCTACTTCAGGCTAATACTGACTTAATTCTGGTAAAATATAGTAACTTTGTTCTAGTATAGCCTCATTGCCTCTCCTCCTGTTTTGTTTTGTTTTGTTTTATTCTTCTTTTTACAGGGTAATTTTATTTTATTTTGTTTTAAATTTTTATTGGAGTATAGTTGACTTACAATGTTAGTTTCAGGTATACAGCAAAGTGAATCAGTTATACATATACATATACACTTTTTTTTTAAAAGATGTTACTCTTAATCTGAAAATAGTACTTCAAGACCAATAAGTACACGAATCATCTATTAAAAACGTGGATAATATATTTAAAAAAGCAGTTCTCAGAAGATGAAAAACAAATCATAAATAAACATATAACAAGCTAGTCGACCTCTTTTATACTCACAATAAGAAACTGCTTAGCCCATGGGCTTTGCAAATGTTAAATGATATAACCCAGAATTTGAGAGGATGTGAAGAAACAGACTGTCTTGTTCTTACTGGCTAGACTGTGAATTGGTTACATCAGTAGAGTAGAAGCTTCCCATGATCCTGAAAAGAGGCTTTTTAAAAAATTAATCCTTCCCTACCAGATGAGGTAGGGAATCCTTCCCTATTCTACTGAATAATATATAAGCCCTAGTTTGTTGTCCAAACATTTATTTCTTTCTTATTTTTTTAAAAATGCAATGAAATAAATATGAGTTTCAAACAAGCCTGGGGAACTGGCCTCAAAACACATGCAAAGCCGTGCAAGAATCACAGCAACATTTATAATCAGTTGTTGCAGACATTACAACAAAAGCTGAGGCAAGACTCATCCTCAGAGGGCTGAAACCCAAGCCAGGCTTGTCACTTGTGACTTCCACCTTGGCCTGAGTGAAGATGTAGACATGTTGAGAATGAACAGAGTATTTTCAGTCAGAAAGACCTGAATTGGGGACCCATTTTCCCTCTCAATGGGAAATAATAATAGTTTCCTTTTTTAAAATTAATTAATTAATTAATTTGGTTGCACCGGGTCTTAGTTGCGGCAGGGAGGCTCCTTAGTTGTGGCAGGCATGCTCCTTAGTTGTGGTTCCAGGGCTCCTTAGTTGCAGCTCGCTGGCTCCTTTAGTTGCGGCACGTGGGCTCCTTAGTTGCGGCACGTGTAATAGTTTCTATGTCATAGCAGTGTTTGAAGTTCAAGAGATGACAGTGTACAGAAATAAGATATGCATATGTCATTTGTTTAGATATCATCTCATGAATAATACTATTTAACACAAAATATTTGGAGACACAGTTCTAAGGGTTTATGTATATTACCTTGTTTAATTCCTCACAAAAATACCCTCTAACGTAGTTACTTTTCTTATCTCTATTCTACAAATGAGGAAACTGAGGCACGGGGATACTAAATTATTTCCCCAAAGCCTCAGAGCTACTAAGGACCAAATCTGGAATTTGGTGCCAGACTGCGATTTGGTATCCTTAAACAGTCTGCCGTATTGCTTCACTTGCCAGGCTTACAATAATAGCTTCATAACCAGCTTAGCAAACTGCAGTTTCTCCTTCTGTTTTGTACTATTATTTTCACATATATTATATCTATGTATGATATAACTATATATGATAATTATAACAATATCATGTTATTTATTGCTTTAAACAATCTTACACTTTTGGGAGAAATTTGGAGAAGAAAAGAGAAAAAAATATATACATAGTCTCTTTCTTTTAAAATTAATTAATTAATTTATTTATTTTTGCCTGTATTGGGTCTTCGTTGCAGCGTGCGGGCTTTCTCTAGTTGCGGCGAGCGGGGGCTACTCTTCGTTGCGGTGCGCAGGCTTCTCATTGTGGTGGCTTCTGTTGTTGTGGAGCACGGGCTCTAGGCGCGGGAGCTTCAGTAGTTGAGGCACATGGGCTCAGTAGTTGTGGCTCGCGGGCTCTAGAGCGCAGGCTCAGTAGTTGCAGTGCCCGGGCTTAGTTGCTCCATGGCATGTGGAATCTTCCCGGACCAGGGCTCGGACCCGTGTCCCCTGCATTGGCAGGCGGATTCTTAACCACTGCGCCACCAGGGAAGTCCCCATAGTCTCTTATATTTACCCAAATATTTACCATTTTGAGTACCCTTAACTCCTTCCTCTGGACTTGAGTTCCTGTCTGGTTTTATTTCCTTTCAGCCTGAAGAATTTCCTTTGGTTTTTCTTGTAGGGCAGACCTGACAGGAATGGATTCTTTTAGCCTTTTTAAAACTCTGGAATGTTTGTATTTTAACCTTCATCTTTGAAGGATAGTTTTGCTGGATATAGACTTCTTCTTTGACTTTTTTTTTTTCTTTTAGCACTTAGAATATGCCATTCCACTGAATATGTCATATTATTCTTTGTTTGTGGTGAGTCATTTTTCTACTGTTGCTGTTAAGATTTTCTCCTTGTCTTTAACAGTTTGACTGTCATACAGCTTGGTATGGCCTTTTTGGGAATTTCATCAAATGTTGGCCATAATTTCATCAAAAAAATTTTTTTCTGCTCCTTTCACTCTCTCCTCTCCTGCTAGGAATCCTACTATATGTATAGTGGTAAGCTTGGTGTTATCCCACAGGTGACTGAGGCTCTGTTCATTTCTCTTGTTTTTTTTCTACTTTTCAGATTGTTTAATTTCCGTTGATTTCTTTTAAACTTCACTGATTCTTCTGCCATCTCAGATCTGCTATTAGGTCTATGTAGTAAGCTTTTCATTTGGGTATTGTATTTTCAGTTAGACTTTCTTTTTAGCTCCTTTTCATAGTTTCTATTTCTCTATTGAGATTCTCTATTTGCTGAGTTGGTGTGACCATATTTTCCTTTAATTCTTTGAATATATTTATATTAACTGTTTTGAAGTCTTTGTTAAGTGCACCAACTGAGCCCTCTCAGAATAAGTTTCTATTGACAGGTGTTTGGGTTTTTTCCTGTATATGAGTGAATCTTTCTTTTCTTAAAGCTTTTTGAAAAAGTGGATAGTTTAGATAATATATCGTGTTAACTCTGGATTGGTATTAATTTTCTGAGGGTATTTAAAGAATTAGTCTGGACTTAAAACTGAAGAATCTACCTCCTCCATGTGTACAGCCACTAATATATCTGCACATTTTTAAATTCTAATTTTTATTTTTTAGCTTTGTTTTTTTAGGGGTTGTCCCTGTGTCTGCAATGTTTAGTGCTCAGCCAATGATTTGGACCAAGGTTGTGCTCAAACATCTCAAACCTAGAGACTCTTATCCTCTGCTGATTGATCTATGTGGGTTGGGGAGCACATTCAAAATTCAGACAGTTCTCAATTTTGCTTTGACTTTTACTTTCCACTGGTCTCCCCTGTACATGTACTAAGTTTCTCATTTAGTTAGGGATGTGTAGAAAGTTTATCTAGCTTTTCTTTTTTCTGTTTTTTTTTTTTTTTTTTGGCTGCACCATGTGGCTTGCAGGATATCAGGTCCCCAACCGGGGATGGAACCTAGGCCCTCTGTAGTGAAAGCATGGAGTCCTAACCACTGGACCGGCAGGGAATTCCCTATCTAGCTTTTCTATGGCTCTTTCATTTCCAGGATTTCCTTGTTAAATTTCCCATTTGTTTACCACTCAGTCAACCAAGACTCCAGCTTCAGAGTAGCAAAGCAGCAAGTTTTTCTATTCATTTCCTACTGAGTTCTGCACTTGAGCTGATGGAGCTGTGAGGTTTTGCCCTCCTCTCCAGATCAAGGTAGCTTTCTTTGGCAGTAAAGCTGCTGATTTTCATGGTTTGCCCTGCCCTGATAAAGCTATTGTTCCCCAGGGAGCTGGAGATAGGAGAATGGGAGCAGTCCTAGGCAAGAAGGGTACAGACTCCACTGTTTTGACATAAGGCCCTAGCAGGTTCTCAGTAATTTGTTGTGTGCCTTTGGTTGATTTCCATAGCCCTGAAATGGTTGTTTTTGGCAGTTTTGTTCAGTTTAATACTTGCGTTTTAAGGAGAGGACTTGCTGAATCCCTCATGCCATCCTAGCACTTCAGCCCGGTTTTATTGTATTTTATAAAAGCATTGGTCCTCAAAGGATTAGAAATTAAAACAACAACTAGTTCTTTATCATAGATTGTTTGACTAGCACTGAGTTAAGTAGTGGCAACAGAGAGTGGGCCTTTAGACCTTAAATGGTCTACTGGTTCATGTGGCTTACTAGTTAACTAGGTAAAAAATGTTTCTGCCAGAAATCTCCTGTGGGCCTTACCCTTGGTTTATGTATACTGTTTGTTGGACACCTAAATGTCGAAAATCACGAGATAAACAAAAGAACCTGTGAGTAGAACCCAAGGCAAATATTTGAGAACCTATCAGGTTTATAATGTGAATTTATAGTGGAATAGATATACATAACTTTTTACCTTTTCCTGACTGATCTCTGAATCCAGCACTGGATTATAGAAAGCCAGCTCTAGGGGTAACCCAAGGTTGGGAATATAGGCTTAGTTGTGATTCCCACAGGTTACTAGTGTATCTTATATTATTCCTAATTGGCCTTTAGAGACTAGAGAAGGGTGAGACCAAACGTTGTAATTTTTTAAATATTTTAAGAGTACTGATTTTGTCAGATAATTTTGTCTCTCAAACTTAACCATGTATCAGAATCATCCTGGATATGGGAAAAAAAAATTCTGAATCACTATCTCTGGGGGAGGTATATTAGACTCTTTTTAACAGTCAGGTTTGCTAATATTGTTCTAGACGTAAAAACTGTTTGCCTATCAGTGTCTAACTCTATCAAGTTACAATGATAAGAGCAAATTCATAAGTAGTTTTTTTGTCGACTTCATCTTGCATTTAAATTTGGTTCTCTCTCTTCCTCTTTTCTCCTTTGTAAAACTATTCGGCTATAAAATACCTCCACATTTGATATTTAAACCTCCGAAACACTAAAACAGCTCCCTCAAATTTCGTAGTTGATCATGAATGACCATTTCTTTATCCTGTGGTACCATGCTATCACTTAATTCCTTTGGTACTTTTTGTCTTATACAGAGCTACCTGTATGTTTCTCTCTTCCCCTCCCTTCCTCAACTTTTTTTACCTTGTAAAACTGAAATTCTGTACCCACTGAACAGTAACTCCCTATTCTCCCTTCCCCCAGCCCGTGACAGCCACCATCCTACTTTCTGTCTCTGTGAATTTGACTGCTGTTGATAACTCATATAAAAGTGGCAGTCCCTTGGGTGAAGCAAAGAGAATAGAGCAGCTGAGAAGCTGAATGCTGACAAATCCTGGAACCAAGTGGACTGCAGTTGATATAGAAGGCCTTCTGGGGTGTGAGGGGGCACCTGTGATCCCCTTTGCTCTGGGATAGGTTTGAGGTAATGTAGGTGCCTTGGTACAAGCAAACAAATTCTCTCTGGAAGAAGGTAACCTCACAAATTACTTTTACCATAAATTTTAAAAAGAGTGTTTAGTACACAATAAAAAATAATTAGAAACATGAGGCAATGAAACAATAACAATATGGAACAAGAAACAATAGAAATAGAAATGATACACAGGAGACCCAAATATTGGAATTATCCAAAACAGACTTAAAATAACTATTCTTAAAAGGTTCAATGAAATAAAGACAACTTGGAGAAATTCAACAGAGAACTGGAAATCTTGAAAATCCTACCATCTTGCAAGGATCACATGAGCTAAGTTCTCAACAGAAACAATAGAAGCCAGAAGACAGTGGAATGATATCTTTAAAGGGCTGAGTAAAAATAGCTGCCAGTCTGCAGTTCTATACACATCATCTACAGTGAAAATATCCTTCTGGAATAAAGAGGAAATAAATGGTTTGAACAAGAACAAAACACCAAAAATGAACCAAAATAGAAATCATCACTATCAGAACCCCATTGAAAAAAGTACTAAAGGTATTCTGAATACAGAAGAAAGACTACCCAGTTGGAAGGTTGGAGATGCAAGAAGGCATGAACAGCAATGAAAACCACAAATTTGTGGGCAAATCTAAATGAATATTGATTGTATAAAACAATAAGAATGTTTTATTAAGATTTAAAAATATATAAAGAATAATACAAAATCGATGGCCCATAAGTTTGGAGGGGCATAAGCTTTCTTGCTTTGTCAAGGAAGAGGGTAAAGCTACCAATTAATATTAGAATTTTCAAGTCAATAATAGATGTTATAATCTCCAGGGAAGCTATTAAATTGAAAGTATAGTTACTACATGCCACAACACAGATGTACTTTGAAGATATTATGCTAAGTGAAATAAGCCCATCACAAAAATATAAATACTATCTGATTCCACCTGTATGAGGTATCTAGATTAGTAAAATTCAGAAAAACAGAAAGAAGAACGATGGTTGCCAGAGGCTGGGGGATATGGGGTGTTGTTGAATAGATAACAGAGTTTTAACTTTGCAAGATGAAAAAATTCTGGAGATTGGTTGCACAACAATGTGAATGCACTTAACACTACTGCACCATACATTTAGAAATGGTTAAGATGGTAAATTTTATGTTATGCTTTTTTTTTTTTTTACCACAATAATAAAAAAATAGTGACTAAGCAAAAGAAAACTGTTCTGGATATGGATGTATTAATATCAGCCAAAGTAGACTTTAAGGCAGAAAAGCATGATTAGGGATAAAGGAGGAGCAGTTCATAATGATAAAGGATTTAATTTAACAGAAAAATTAATTCTAATAACAGCTTTAAAACAAAAATTGACAGAATTTAAAGAACTACACAAATTCAGTCATAGTACATTCTTTTTTTAAAAATAAATTTTCCTCTTAATTTTGCAACTCTATCCTAAAATGACTGTTCCTCATATTAGAAAATTATAAGGATACATAAAATATTTTTAAAAATAAAAGTTAAAAAATAAAAATAAATTTTCAAAAATTTATTTATTTATTTATTTTTTGGCTGCATTGGCTCTTCGTTGCTGAGCGTGGGCTTTTCTCTAGTTGTGGTGAGTGGGGGCCGCTCTTTGTTGCGGTGCGCGGGCTTCTCATTGTGGTGGCTTGTTGTGGAGCACGGGCTCTAGGTGCGCAGGCTTCAGTAGTTGCAGCACACGGGCTCAGTAGTTGTGGCTCGCGGGTTCTAGGGCCCGCGGGCTTCAGTAGTTGTGGTGCGTGGGCTCAGTAGTTGTGGTTCGCGGGCTCTAGAGCACAGGCTCAGTAGTTGTGGTGCACGGGCTTAGTTGTTGCGCGGCATGTGGGATCTTCCTGGACCAGGGATCGAACCCATGTCCCCTGTATTGGCAGGCAGATTCTTAACCACTGTGCCACCAGGGAAGTCCCAGTCATAGTACATTCTTAACACAGATCCCTTAGTAACTGATAAAACAAGTAAATGAGGGATTAATAAGGATATAAAAGATTTGACTCATGATTAGCAAATGTAATTTGCTAATATTTAATCGCCATATTTAGAACAGTACCTCCAACAACTGTTTGTTTATTACTTTCTTTTCCAGTGCATCTAGAACATTTTCAAAAATTAACCATATACTGGGTCATAAAGCAAGCTGCCACAATTTTTAAAATATAGTTAAAATCATACGGGTTGTTATGCACACAATGCATTTAAGCTAGTTATCCAAAAGATAATTAGAAAGTCTCCAAATGTTTGAGTATTAAGAAATATTTCTAAATAACAGTTGGATCAAAAAAAGGAATCAAAATAGAAATTAATATTTTAAACAGAAAAATAACAGAAAAATATATATAAACACTTGTAGGATACAGCTAAAACCATGCTTAGAGAGAATTTTTTTTAGCTTTAAGTGTCCAGGCATATCTCGTTTTACTGCACTTTGCTTTATTGCACTGCACAGATACTACTTTTTTATAAATTGAAGGTTTATGTCAACCCTGTATTGTCAGATGATGGCTAATAAAGTATTTTTTAAATTAAGGTATGTACATTGATTTTTTTAGACATAATTAGACATAAATGTGCATAGACTACTGCACACTTAACAGACTACAGCATAGTGTAAACATAACTTTTATATGCATTGAGAAACCAAAAAATTTGTGTGACTCACTTTATTGCAATATTCACTTTATTGCAGTGATCTGGAACTGAACCCACAATATCTCTGAGGTATGCCTGAAAATAGTCTGCAAATCAGTGAGCTAAGTGTCTATCTTAGGAAGTTAGGAAAAGAAAAATCATCAAAAATGTAAATGAAAGGAAATAAGATGATCCATGAATAATAGAGTTCTAATATTTATGATAGTTCTTTTTCTTGCTTTATTGTAGTTGCTAGGACCGCCAGTTGACTAGGAGTAGTGAAGCAAGAAAGTTAACTATGTGAGATGATGCATGTGTTAATTATCTTGATCTTGGTAATCATTCCACAGTGTATAAGCATATCAGATCATCACACTGTACACTTTAAATATATACAGTTACATTTGTCAGTTATTCCTCAATAAAGTTGGGAAGAATGAAAAAGTAATGAAGCAAGCATCTTGTCTTGTTTTCTGGTCTCAAAGGAAAAGCTCTCTCAGCATTTCACCCTGTGTTGATGTTTGCTGTGGGATTTTTGTAGATACCATACATGGAAAGTCCAAAAGAATCTAAACTACTAGAATTAGTGATTTTAACAATGTTGCTGAATATAAGATCATTTTACAAAAAGCAGTCACACCTATTTATATCAGCAATAAGTAGTTAGAAAATGAAATATAAAAATAGATGCCATTTACAACTGTACCAAAAGTATAAAATAGAAAGAAATTTAATGA
This sequence comes from Eubalaena glacialis, assembly GCF_028564815.1. Lineage (NCBI taxonomy): Eukaryota > Metazoa > Chordata > Mammalia > Artiodactyla > Balaenidae > Eubalaena > Eubalaena glacialis. The sequence goes on along the minus strand of NC_083726.1, from coordinate 65,501,368 downwards.
AAAATGTGTAAGAACACTATCAGAAAATGATAAAGCATTATTGAAAGAAATGAAAGAACATTTAGATAGAAGGATATACCATATTCATGGATTGGAAGACTCAACATCTTGAACAAAATAGTCCTCCAAAATGGATTTATAGATTTAATGCAATTCCCATTAAAAAAATATATATATTTTTCTGTAGCTTGACAAAGTGATTCTGAAATGTATATAACAATGCAGAGTGCCAAGAATAGCCAAAGAATTCTTGATGGTCAGAGAATCTGCTGTGTCAGATATTAAGACACCATAAAGCTACAGTAATTAAGAATATATGGGATAGGGACTTCCCTGGTGGTCCAATGGGTAAGACTCCGTGCTCCCAATGCAGGGGGCCCGGGTTTGATCCCTGGTCGGGGAACTAGATCCCACATGCATGCCACAACTAAGAAGTCCGCATGCTGCAACTAAAGATCCCACATGCCGCAACAAAGACCTGGCACAGCCCAGATACATAGATAGATAGATAGATAATAAAAAAAGACTATGTGGGATAGCCTTAAGATAGAATTATAGACAAATGAAACACAGAGCCTAGAAACAGATCTATTCATATATGGAGTTTTATTCATTTAAAAGGTAATACTGAAGAGCATTGAGGAAAGGGTGGTCTTTTTTCTGTTAGTTCTGAGACATTTAGAAATCCATGTGGAAAAAATATATCTCTTGTTCCTTACTTTACTGCGTACCTATAAATCAATTCCAAGGTTTAGGTTATAGACCCAAATGTGAATGGCAAGACAATAAAGCTCATAAATGATAATTTAGAAGAATATCTTCAGGCTTCCCTGGTGGCGCAGTGGTTAGGAATCCGCCTGCCAGTGCAGGGGACACGGGTTCGAGCCCTGGATCCCACATGCCGCGGAGCAACTAAGCCCGTGCACCACAACTACTGAGCCCACGTGCGACAACTACTGAAGCCTGCATGCCTAGAGCCCGTGCTCTGCAGCAAGAGAGGCCACCGCAATGAGAAGTCCATGCACTGCAACGAAGAGTAACCCCAACTCGCCACAACTGGAGAAAGCCCACGCGCGGCAACGAAGACCCAATGCAGCCAAAAATAAATAAATAAATAAATAAATAAATTTATTAAAAAGAAGAATATCTTCAAGACCTAAGAATAAGAAAGACTGTTTTTTGTTGTTTTTACTTTTTTCTTTAATAGCATTTTTTAAGTGTTTTAATAGACTATTTTTTAGAGCAGTTGTAGATTTACAGCAAAATTGAGCAGAAGGTACAGAGATTTCTCATATGCCTCCTGCCCCTACACATATATAGCCTCCCCCATTATCAACATCCTTCACCAGAGTAACACATTTGTTACAATTGATGAACCTATACTGACACATCATTATCACTGAAATTCCATAGTTTACATTAGTATTCACTCCTGGTGTTGCACATTCTTTGGGTTTGGACAAATGTACAATCACATGTATGTACTATTATTGTATCATTCAGGGTAGTTTAACTGTCCTAAAAATCTTGTGTTCTGCTTTTTCATCTTTCATTCCCCTCACCTCTGGCAACCACTGATCTTTTTACTATCTCCATAGTTTTGCCTTATCCAGAGTGTCATATAACTGGAATCATACAGTATGTAACCTTTTCAGATTGCCTTCTTTCACTTAGTAATATGTGTTTAAGATTCCTCTGTGTCTTTTCATGGCTCATTAGCTCATTCCTTTTTAGCATTGGCTAATATTCCATTGCCTGAATGTATCACAGTTTATCTATTTACCTACTGAAATACATCTTGGTTGCTTCCAATTTTTGGTAGTCATAAGTAAAGCTGCTCTAAACATCCACGTGCAGGTTTTCCTGTGGGAATAACTTTTCAGCTTCTTTGGGTAAATACTAAGGAGTGCAGTTGCGGAATCATAGGGTGAGAGGATCCTTAGTTTTGTAAGAAAGTGCCAAATTGTCTTCCAAAGATGACTAGACCATTTTGCATTCCCACCAGCGATGAATGAGGGTTCCTATTGCTCCACATCCTTGCCAGCTTTGGTGTTGTCAGTATTCTGGATTTCTGGCTATTCTAAGAGATGTGTAGTGGTTCTCATTTTAATTTGCATTTCCCTAATGACACATGATGTGGCACATCTTTTCATATGCTTATTTGCCATCTATATATCTCCTTTGGTGAGATGTTTATTAAGGTCATTGGCCCATTTTTTAATTGTGTTGTTTCTTATTGTTGAGTTTTAAGAGTTCTTTGTAATTTTGAGTCTTTTGCAAATATTTTCTCCCAGGCTGTGGCTTGTCTTTCATTCTCTTGACAGTGTCTTTTGCAGAGCAGTTTTTAATTTTAATGAAGTCCAGCTTATCAATTCTTCTTTCATGGATTGTACCTTTGGTGTTATATTTAAAAAGTCATTGCCAAACCCAAGGTCATCTAAATTTTCTCCTAAGTTATTGTCTAGAAGTTTTACAGTTTTGCATTACAGTTGGGTCTGTGATCCATTCTAAGTTAATTTTTGTGAAGGGTATAAGGGCTGTGTCTAGATTCATTTTTTGGCATGTGGATGTCCAGTGGTTCCAGCACCATTTGTTGAAAAGACTGTCTTTGGTCCATTGTATGCCTTTGTTCCTTTGTCAAAGATCAGTTGACTATAATTCATATATATGGGTCTATTTCTGAACTCTCTATTCTGTTCCATTGATCATTTTGTCTATTTTTTTCACCAGTACTACACTGTCTTGATGACTGTAGCTTTATAGTGTGTCTTGAAGTTGGTTAGTATCAGTTTTTGAGCATTGTTCTCTTTCATATTATTGTGTTGGCTATTCTGTGTCTTTTGCTTCTCCACAGAAACTTTAGAATCAGTTTGTCAATATTCACAAAATAAATTGCTGGGATTTTGATTGGGTTTGCATTTAATCTGTAGACCTAGACCAAGTTGGGAAGAACTGAAATCTTGACAATATTGAATCTTCCTATCCATGAACATAGAATCTCTCTCCATTTATTTAGTTCTTTCATTTCTTTCCTCAGAGGTTTGTAGTGTGTAGTTTTCCTCATATATATCTTATACATACTTTGTTAGATTTATACCTAAATTTTTTTTTGGTATGTTAATGTAAATGGTATTGTATTTTTTTTTAATTATTAGCACCTTTAATTATTATTTATTTATTTTTTTGGCTGTGTTGGGTCTTCGTTTCTGTGCGAGGGCTTCCTCTAGCTGCGGCAAGTGGGGGCCACTCTTCACTGCGGTGCGCGGGCCTCTCACCATCGTGGCCTCTCTTGTTGCGGAGCACAGGCTCCAGACGCGCAGGCTCAGCAGGTGTGGCTCACGGGCCTAGCCGCTCCGCGGCATGTGGGATCTTCCCAGACCAGGGCTCGAACCCGTGTCCCCTGCATTAGCAGGCAGACTCTCAACCACTGCGCCACCAGGGAAGCCGGTATTGTATTTTTAATTTCAAATTTCACTTGTTCATTGCAGTTATATATTAACCTCGTATCCTGCAACCTTGCTATAATCACTTACTCCAGGAGTTTTTAACAACATTTTAAAATTTTTATTATAGAAATTTAAAATTTTTTGTATAAAAGGTAGAGAGAATAGTACAATGAACTCCCATAAACCCATAACTCAAGTCCGTAATTAACAACACATGTCCACCCCCAGTGGATTATTTCCAAGCAAGTTTTTTTTTTTTTTTGGCTGTGTTGGGACTTCGTTGCTGCACGCACACTTTCTCTAGTTGCAGTGAGTGGGGGCTACTCTGTTGTGGTGCGTGGGCTTCTCGTTGCGGTGGCTTCTCTTGTTGCAGAGCACGGGCTCCAGGCACATGGGCTTCAGTAGGTGCAGCACGCGAGCTCAGTAGTTGTGGCACACGGGCCCTAGAGTGCAGGCTCAGTAGTTGTGACACATGGGCTTAGTTGCTCTGAGGCATGTGGGATCTTCCCAGACCAGGGATTGAATCTGTGTCCCCTGCATTGGCAGGCGGATTCTTAACCACTGTGCCACCAGGGAAGTCCCTCGAAGCAAGTTTTTGACATCATCTCAGGGAAGGACTTTTTTAAAGCAAGCATTTTTTTAAAAAATTAATTAATTAATTTATTTATGGCTGTGTTGGGTCTTCGTTTCTGTGCGAGGGCTTCCTCCAGTTGCGGCAAGCGGGGGCCACTCTTCATCGCGGTGCGCGGGCCTCTCACTGTCGCGGCCTCTCTTGTTGCCGAGCACAGGCTCCAGACGCGCAGGCTCAGTAATTGTGGTTCACGGGCCCAGCTGCTCCGCGGCATGTGGGATCCTCCCAGACCAGGGCTCGAACCCGTGTCCCCTGCATTGGCAGGCAGATTCTTAACCACTGCGCCACCAGGGAAGCCCAGGACTTTTTAAATAGACATAAAAATCACTAACCAAAAGAGAAAAGAATGTCAATGTATTATTACATTAAAATTTAAAACTTCTGTTTATCGAAAGGCACAGTCAAGAGAGTAAAAAGGAAAGTCACAGAGAAGAAATTTGCATCATGTTTAAATGATAGAAAACTACTACAGATCAATAAGAAAAAGGCAATTCTCCCTCCAAAAACTGGGCAAGAGTAGGCATGTCAGGAAAGAGAGTATTAAAATGGCTAATAACATATATAAAGGCACCGAGTCTCTTTAGAAATGAATGAAATGCAAATTGAAACCACAGTGAGATACTACTACTCTTGCACTAGAAAGGCTAAAATTAAAAAGAATAACAGTACCAAGAGTGTGAGTATGTGGAGCAGTAGAAATTTTTAAAAACTGCTAGTGGAAGTTTAAATTTGTGCAGCTACTTTGAAAAACTTTTTGATATTATGTATTAAAACTGAAAGTATGCATACCCTATGACTTAACTTCTATTCCTGGGTATACTCAAGAGAAATGCATTTCCAGGTACACCAGGAGACTTGTACAAGAATATTCAAAACAGTGTTGATTGTATTGGCCAAAAACTGGAAGCGACCCACTTGTCCATCACTAGCAGAATAGATAAACAAACCATGGCATACTCATACAATGAAATATTTTTAGCAAAGAAAATGAACAAACTACATTTACTTGCAAGAACACGCATGATCTTACAGTGTTGAGTAAAACAAGTCATGCACCAAAAATAAAATATGTACGGAATTATTCCTTTTTTTTTTTCTTTTTTTATCATTACAAAATATCTTATTACTCCTTTTTTAAAAAAATTATTTATTTATTTATTTATTTATGGCTGTGTTGGGTCTTCGTTTCTGTGCGAGGGCTTCCTCCAGTTGCGGCAAGCGGGGGCCACTCTTCATCGCGGTGCGCGGGCCTCTCACTATCGCGGCCTCTCTTGTTGCCGAGCACAGGCTCCAGACGTGCAAGCTCAGTAATTGTGGCTCACGGGCCCAGCTGCTCTGCGGCATGTGGGATCTTCCCAGACCAGGGCTCGAACCCGTGTCCCCTGCATTGGCAGGCAAATTCTCAACCACTGCGCCACCAGGGAAGCCCCGGAATTATTCCTTTTAAGAGTAAAACTATACCATAATATTTAGTCAAATGTGCTTAGGGGGTGTCAACTATAAAGAAAAGAAGTTTGGAGCGCGGTTACCTTTGGTGGATGGGAGGAGATAGTGATGAATGGGGTCATAAGGAGGACTTCTGGGATACTAGCGTTTTATTTCTTAACTGGGGTAATAGTATTTGGGTGTTTATTTTGTGGTAAATGATCAAGCTGTAATACTTTTATGTGTGTGTGCACTGTAAATGCACATACACATAAAGTATTCCATTCTATAATTGTAATTTCATACATAATAATTTCATATATTTCACAATAAAAATTTTTTTAAAAGACATTTCATTAAGGCAGAATGGGTTTAAACAAGTGTGCTATTTAGGTAGCATGTTTCTTACATTCACAAGTATAATGCTTAAAAGCTAGTGTCCACTTTCTGATAATTTTAACAACTATTTAGAAATAGAAATATTTATAATCAAAGTAGATTATTGATCCATAAGTCAGTTTAAGAAAGAAAAGCTGACAGATTTAATTCTTATTTGCATGAAGGTTAATGAATGAAGAGTGACAGATTTTGCGGTGCTGTGCATTATGAGAAAAGTCATTGCTTTGTTGGAGACAGAAGCATGCAATTAGGATTGCCTTGTTCATTTCTGTACTTTGAAGCAAGGGGGATGAGATGGGGTGGAAAGGGAAGACAGTCACTGTTTTACAGTGCTAGAAGGAACATCCAAAGCAAAGTCTTTTATAATGACAAACAGAATATCTCTCAGATCTAAACTGAAATTAGTTCTACCACATATGAAATGAAATGCAGTTTAAAAAAAAAAAATCGCTCCTCCTTACTCTCCTTCAGATTCTTAGGAATTCTGCCAGCTAGTGTGCACTGATTTAGTATTTGAAGGTTTGTTTTACTTTTAAATATCACAGTTCATAAGTGTTTTAATTTTTTTGACTTATGAAATTGAGTTTCTTTCCTGGATTAGCTGGCAGAATTCTTGAGAATCTGAAGGGCCATGAGGAATAGGAAATAATTTAAAAAACAAAAATAAAAACCTATGCATTCAACTCACCCAGTGCACGAAATAAGCCCAGAACTACGGCATATATTGTAAGGACATCCAAGAGTAATGATCCCATAAAATAGAAGAGCCATTAAACAGAGAAATATTAGTGAAACCTAAAAAGAAGGTTTGAGCATAACACATGGCGACTCCTGGCCCTGTCACTCCGGAGGCACCCTTTGAACCATCGCAGCCCCCAGTCATTGAGGGCTTTAGCCCCAGTGTATACAGCACTTCGGAAAGCTTCAAGGAAAAGTTTCTTCGCAAGACCCGCGAGAACCCAATGGTACCCATAGGCTGCCTGGGCACAGCGGCCGCCCTTACCTACGGCCTCTACTGCTTCCACCGGGGTCAGAGCCAGCGCTCCCAGCTCATGATGCGCACCCGAATCGCCGCCCAGGGCTTCACGGTCGTAGCCATCTTGATGGGTCTGGCTGCCTCCACTCTGAAATCTCGACCCTGAGTCGGTGGCCTGGCCTTGAAAGCTCCGCGGAGATCGTTCCCAGCTCCAGGAGCAACCACCGGTCCTGCCACTGGCATTATTCCCTCATCTCCCCTGACAAGCCCCTGTATCAGTGGGGGCAGAAGTGGCCAATTGTGTAACCGACAGATTTTTTTCAGAAATCTCAGGTTCGGTTCAGTTTGAGTGTTGCATACTTCTAGTTGTGCTGCACCTTCTCCACTCCCTACTTAATAAACTCTGAAAAAAAAAAAAAAAAAAAAAGAAGAAGGTTTGACTTGTAAGAGACTGAATATAGGCCCTTAGCAGTGGAAAGTATGTTTTTCTTCAGACTCAGCTCACACAGAGGCATATTAGAAGACTTGATTTATTCGCAGACTGACTTTCTGCTTTTTAGATTATCTAGTTTCCTTGATTCTACCCCCGCCACCCCTGTTTTTACTGGCTGTTCATCTTTTAGCCACATCACAATTTATTTCTTCCTTTCACAAAAGCCTGGGAGAGATCAACAAGTAGTAAGGTAAAACTCAGTCAGTCCTTCTCACTGCTTGGAAATAAAGAAGGACTTAACTAGATATTTTACTTTTTATTCTATTTTAGTGCCGCATTCCTTAAAAAAGCCTGAAAGTTGGCTGTAAACAGATATCAAAATAATCATCATGTGGCTTCATAATTTTCTAAGTAACTATTTGAATTCATGTAATCCCTGGAACTACATACAAAGTTTTGCGTATAAAACATTAACTCAGGGGGCTTCCCTGGTGGCGCAGTGGTTGAGAATCTGCCTGCCAATGCAGCGGACACAGGTTCAAGCCGTGGTCTGGGAAGATCCCACATGCCGCGGAGCAACTAGGCCCGTGAGCCACAACTACTGAGCCTGCGCGTCTGGAGCCTGTGCTCCTCAACAATAGAGGCCGCGATAGTGAGAGGCCCGCGCACCACGATGAAGAGTGGCCCCCGCTTGCCACAACTAGAGAAAGCCCTCGCACAGAAACGAAGACCCAACACAGCCAAAAATAAATAAATAAATAAATAAAAATTAAATAATGTATAATTCAGGTGTACTTAAAAAAAAAAAAGAAAACTTTAAAACAAAAAAGAAAACATTAACTCAGAGATAATCTAGAATCAGCAAATAACATGTACTGATCTTAGTAATTAAAGATTTGAGTTCTTTATTTAAAAAAAAAAATCACAATTTTTAAGTGCTTTAAATTTTTTTGACTTATGAAATTGAGTTTCTTTTTTGAAACAGCTGGCAGAATTCTGAGAATTTGAAGGACAGTATGGAGTAGGAAATAATTTTTTTTAATTATGCATTTTATTTCACATGTGGGAGAACTAATTCCAGACTAATGAGAGATGGCATTGAGACAGAAGAAGTTTGGCATTAAAATCAATATCATTGTCTCCTGGCTATTCTCTAGAATACATTACTAAGAAAGTTTTGAAAGGTGGACTGAATTTCCTATCTACCATTCAACCATCGAACCTTTTAAATAATGAGACACTCAAGAACTTTTGGAACTTAAAAAATAGAAGCTTATTCTGTTGCATCTGCTTGAAACCTGGGAAAATCTATTGGTGAGAGTAAAGTAGGATTTAATTGCTTGCATAATAAAAACTGTGACTTTCCATCAAGCTCTACCTTGAAAAATCAGCACTTATTCTAGATGTTAGGAAATTTCCCAATGTAAGCACTTTGTCTATAAAAAGAGACACAACATACTTCAGAATGTAGCTGAAGAAGCACTCAAAGGAGCAAAGTAAAGAAAAAATTTAATCAGCTCTTAAGACTAGATGACAAGGGAATTCCCTGGTGGTCCAGTGGTTAGGACTCCGCGCTTTCACTGTCGAGGGCACAGATTCAGTCCCTGGTTGGGGAACTAAGATCCCACAAGCTGCACAGTGCTACCAGAAAAAGAAAAAAGACTAGATTACAAGTGAAAGCAGAAGTAACAGGAAGATAAAAGCCTGCTTTCTTTCACTGAAGACCCACTTAGCAGATTGGTAGTTGAAGTGTGGATTTTTCTGGACATTGAAGCCACATTAGTCATCCGAAATGGCTAGGAAGACCAATCGATGAGACTCCTTACAACCTGCTAAGAGGATTGGCAACTAGGATGGAGGTTCCTTAAATAACTTTTAAACAACTAAACATATAAAAGTGCTAGCATTTCAGAAGGCTACAATAGTATACTATAGTAGAATTACTTAAAGCAAACTAGAAATCTTACAAAATGGCGTTTTGACATAGTTGCCTTTCTAAATTTCTTATCTCTGATTTGCTTCCCTTCTAAGCCTGATTCTCCTTTATTTACACATATCCCCACCTTTTTAAATAAGTATCTTATTTCTTACCAAAACAGTCATAATTCTTCTAAGCTTAGAAGGTAAATAGACAGAAGAGAGAATTACCACCTAGAAAACTGAAGTTGGTGGCATCTTCAGTTTTGAAGTTGTGAATATACTCTAGGCTTTAGCTAGTAGTGCCTGTGACAATAACTTTCTTTTCCTTGCACTCACATTTGTGCAACATAACCCCTGTCCCTATGTTTGCCATTAGTGCGCATGAAGAAACTGAACTTCACTTGTAATTTTAAGGGTGATTTATATGTGGATTATTCTCAAAATTGGCATGAGAAAAAGCAATTGCAAGAGACGAGTTATTTTCTTTTAGGTGGTTGAGTACTGGCTTTGTTCAGTCTAAAGGAGAACTTCAGATTGTTTAATTGTTCATGAGATACCACTTCTGGCACTCAGCCTCTGCTTCTGAGTTTGCTTTTTAATTTTTAAAAGGCAGTTGATACAGTTTGAGAAAATATGACAAGTGATTATCACACTTGTTAGGTTATCTGTATGTCTAGGGCTCTTCACCTCTGGGCTTACCTGCATTTAATTGGCTCTTAACTGTATGGCCTGTCTTTGACCATGGTGAAATGTGAATAATTTTGTTATCCAACTTGTTTCATGTATGTATGAGGAACATCAGTGAGTAATAACAAAAATCTGAGATCCTTAGAAGAAAGGTGATATACCACCTTTTTGTTGAAATAATGGCAACTTGAGAACTAGTATATTTGATGAGTTATGGCACTTTGTGTATAGCATAAAACTTGGACTCTGTCCTTGATTCTGCAGTAGGTTTCTTACTGTATGAGTTTGGGTAAAGAATAGTACCATGACTGACTTTTCTCATCATTGTAAAGTGAAGAGAAGGTATTCTGGAAGGGATTATATTTCCACCTTTCTCCTCACTTGTCAGATTGGATAATATAATAATTTGCCATCATGTTAATGAAAAAAAATACATAAACAATCTAAAACCATAAGTTTTTAGTTGTTAAATTCAAAGACAAATGCATTAGCCCCTGTAAGAATCCTTAGACTTACTCCATGTCTGGGTTGAGCCCCCTCTATGCTTCCCTCTACTGTAAGCAGCCTGGAATTTGGGGGGACAGACTTTTCCATGAAGGAAACAATCTTCTCATTGATAATCAGATTGAATTCACTTTAGTACTTTCAAAGAGCCTTACTGTGCCTTAATAATATTAGCTCTGCTAAATCTTTTTAGGTAGGACCCTAAATAGTAAAGCTTTCAACAGTCTCTACCTTGGGCTTCCCTGGTTGCTCAGTGGTTAAGAATCTGCCTGCCAATGCAGGGGACAGGGGTTCGAGCCCTGGTCTGGGAAGATCCCACGTGCCGTGGAGCAACTAAGCCCGTGGGCCACAACTAGTGAGCCTGCGCTCTAGAACCCTCGAGCCAAAACTACTGAGTCCACGTGCCACAACTACTGAAGCCCGTGTGCCTAGAGCCTGTGCTCCGCAACAAGAGAAGCTACCGCAATGAGAAGCCCATGCACCACAACAAAGAGTAGCCCCGCTCACCACAACTAGAGAAAGCCCACGCGCAGCAACGAAGACACAACGCAGCCAAAAAAAAAAAAACAAAACTCTACCTCAAAATAGTGTTATGGTGGGCATCTAGTATATGTATTTAGTACTGTGCAATTTAATAAGCTATGCATAGTTGCTGTCATTATTAGAGAGATTGTTTATTTTTACTGGTCTCTTGCACTAGACTATAAAACTCAGAGCAGGAGCCATAGACGTCTTGTTTGCCAATGTATCCTCAATGCCTAGCTTGGCTCATGGTAGGTGCTTACCAAATATTTTTTGCAGAGATTAATTTGGAATCTCAGCAAGGGATCCTTACATTTAAAATTTTACATTAGAAAACAATGCTATTTTCTTTTCTTAACGTTCTTTATAATTAGAACTTAAATTTTTTTAAGTTGTGATAAAATTTACTATTTTAACCATGTTTAAGTGTGCAGTTCAGTGGCGTATTTTCACACTGCCGTGCAACCATCACCACTGTCCATCTCCACACTTTTCCAACTTGCAAAGCTGAAACTCTGTTATCTATTCAACAAGATCTTGCATTCCCCCTTCCTCCCCAGCTCATGGCAACCACCATTCTACTTTCCCTTCTTTTAACTTGACTCTCTAGTCACCTCATATGAGTGGACTCATACAGTATTTGTCCTTTTGTAACTGACTTAATTCACTTAGCATAATATCTTCAAGCTTCATCCATGTTGTAGCATGTGTCAGAATTTTGTTCCTTTTTAATGCTGAATAATATTCCATTGTGTATATGTATACACACCACATTTTCTTTATCCATTCATCTGATGATGGACATTTTGTTTCTTCTACCTTTTGGCTATTGTGAATAATGCTGGTATGAACATGGGTATACAAATATTGGGTTGGCCAAAAAGTTCGTTCAGTTTTAAGTAAACCTAAAAGACACATTTTTCATTTTCACCAAGAATTTTATTGAACAATGTATTCACTAACCGAATGAACTTTTTGGCCAAACCAATATTTGTTCAAGTTGCTGCTTTCAGTTTTTTGTGTGTATACCCAGACGTGGAATTGCTGTATCATATGATAATTCTATCTTTAATTATTGTATTTAAGGAGACATCATATAGCTTTCCACAGCAGCTATACCATTTTACATTCCCACCAGCAAGGTATGATGGTTCCAGTTTCTCCACATCCTCACCAATACTGTTTTCTCTCTTCCTTTCTTCCTTTCCTCCCTCCTTCCCTTCCTTCCTTCCTTCCTGCCTGCCTGCCTTTCTTCCTTCCATCCTGAGAGTTGTGAATATAATCAGACCTTTTAACCAAATTAATTATGAAACATTGAATACGATATGGTCTTCAGGTTAAATTATAAATTAAAAACAGAATTAGATTATGTTTCAAAGTTTGTTGAGATATGTGTTCAATTACAAAGAAGACATACAGATAGATGGCCAACAGGTACATGAAAAGGTGCTTAACATCACTAATCAGGAAAATGCAATCAAAACCATAATGCGATATCACGTCACACCTGTTAGAATGGTTATTATCAAAAAGACAAGAAATAACCAGTGTTGGCCAGGATGTGGCAAAAAGGGAACTCTGTGCACTGTTAGTGGGAATGTAAATTGGTGCAGCCACTATGGAAAACAGCATGGAGGTTCCTCAAAATATTAAATATAGAACTACCATATGATCCAGCAATTCCACTTCTGGATATTTATCCAAAGAAAGCAAAAACATTAACTCGAAAAGACACATGTACCCCCATGTTCATTGTGGCATGATTTACAATAGTCAAGGTATGGAAACAACCTAAGTGTCTATTGATGGATGAATGGATAAAGAAAATGTGGTGTATATATACAATGGAATATTATTCAGCCATAAAAAAGAAAATCTTGCCATTTGTGACAACATGGATGGACCTTGAGGACATTATGCTAAGTGAAATAAGTCAGTGAAAGACAAACCGTATGATCTCACATACATGTGGGATCTAAAATTTGAAAATAAAAGAGCTCATAGATACAGAGAACAGATTGGTGGTTACCAAAGATGGGGGGGTGGGAGGAGGACCAAATGGGTAAAGAGGGTCAAAAGGTACAAACTTCCAGTTATAAAATAAATAAGTCCTGGAAATGTAATGTACAGCATGGTGACTATAGTTAATAATACCGTATTGCTTGTTTGAAAGTTGCTGAGAGAGTGTATCTTAAAAGTTCTTATCACCAGAAAAAAATTCTAACTATGTATGGTGATGGATGTTATCTAGACTTATTGTGGCGATCATTTCACAATATATACAAATATCAAATCATTATGCTATATACCTGAAACTACGTAATATAATGTTATATATATGTGTCAATTATACCTCAATTTAAAAAAAAACTTGCTCAAGTCTGGTTTGATATATGTGACAGTCAGATATTTCTATGTTGTCCTCATTGAAATAACTTTTGCCTGATTTTTGAAGCCAGTGAAAACAATAACAAAGCCTGCAATATTTACAAATATGTCAGTGATACTGTAAATAGCATACTTTTTCCAAAATGTTTCTAAATGTGTGCTATTTGAAATAATTCCAAGAAACCTGTGAGATGGTTCCTGATAGAATGAAATAAATGATAATAAGAAAGCTCAGTGTCAAGGGTTCCTCATATCCTTTATGAATCTTGCCTGAGTATAGTATTTAACTTCATTTTTTTTTCTTTAAAAACTTATTTCTAAAGAAAAAAAAATTTATTTCTGATAGAGTATACATGACCTTCTATCATAGAGTAGTTATAAAAGGATGAGATCCTGCCTTATTTCCTACCAATGGAATTAAGTAAATCTTAGGCTTTCTTTGCATGAAAAAATAAGAGAATTGTTAAATCACTAAATGTTGTTGGCGGGAATTAAAAATGACTTTCCCTATCATGTTGAGAGGCACTTAAGCTCCAGTTCATTGAAGCAGGGTTTTGAATCTACTTGAGTTGTTGGTTTAAGTAAAAAGAGGCAATATTAGCTGGTGAATAGACAAGTTAAGATGTTAAATTATTGCTGCCCTTTTTGGCGAACTCATGATTTAGAATATAAATACAAAATGGGCATTTGTGCCCTGGGAGGCTGACCTGTACAGACTACAGGTCAGACTACAGGTTTCTTGCCCTCGGGCTTCTGGTTGAGTTTGGCTATTGGGCAGCATAGACAGGAGACCAGAGGCAAGGAGGAGAGTGAGGTAAGAGTATCTGTTCCCCCAATCTTTCCCTGAGAGGTCACTGTGGGCTTACTGTGTCCTTTGCCTAAAGGACTATTATCCTATGGCTGTCTCCACACCAGATGAAACAAAGATGAAAGAGCCTGCTCTCTCTGGGTTCCAGTAATTGCTCCCTCCTTACCTTCTTTAAAACCTCCAGTAGCAATATACATTGCTATTATTAGCCAAGGAGTACTGTGCTCTATCTTGTGGTTTCCCTACTCCCTACCAGCACCTTCGAAAATAGTCCCTTCATTAAACTCTCTTCAAATTTCCCAGTCTAAGTGTGCTGTTTGTTTCCTGCTGGGATCCTGACTGAAATAGCTGCTTTATGTATTTTTTTTTAACGTCTTTAATTGGAGTATAATTGCTTTACAATGGTGTGTTAGTTTCTGCTTTATAACAAAGTGAATCAGCTATACATATACATATATCCCCATATCTCCTCCCTCTTGCGTCTCCCTCCCTCCCTCCCTATCCCACCCCTCTAGGTGGTCGCAAAGCACCGAGCTGATCTCCCAGTGCTATGTGGCTGCTTCCCACTAGCTATAGGTTTTACATTTGGTAGTGTATATATGTCCATGCCACTCTCTCACTTCGTCCCAGCTTACCCTTCCCCCTCCCCATGTCCTCAAGTCCATTCTCTACGTCTGCGTCTTTATTCCTGTCCTGCCCCTAGGTTCTTATGCTTTATGTATTTTTAATCATTATCCCAACTGGTATGCCAAATAAACCCTAATAATACTTATGCTAATTTGAGGGGGCAGTAACTGAAGGTGTTTGCAGAACTACCCTTTGTTTTCCTTGCACTTGGTTTCATCCAGCATGTTGTTAAAGGAAAAAAAATAAAAAGTGTTAGATGATGTAGAAGTTAGAAATACAAATAGTTCATTTAAATATAGATTCCAAAATGCTGTTTTACCTTAAGTATCCCCTCTTTTCCCTAAAAGAGATTGGTGGTTTGATTCCTTAACAAGATTACTGATGTCCTTTGTATCATCTCAGTGCTCATTAATGTGTCTTCGGGAGAGAGTACAGTTGACCCTTGAACAACACGGGGGTTAGGGGTGCTGACCCCTGAGTGCAGTGGAAAATCCTTACAATTGGGCCTCAGTGTCCACAGTTCTGCATCTATGGATCCAACCAACCACAGATTGTGCAGTACGGTAGTATTTACTGTTGAAAAAAATCTGCGTATAAGTAGCTGCAGGCGGTTGAAACCCATGTTGTTCAAGGGTCATCTGTACTTACAACAGTCAGGTTATATCATCTGGATAACCTAAAGCAATTCTGAGAAGGTTGCTGGGTAGTATTTTGGCTGTGTAAGATTTTTATCTGTACTGTGTCTCTTTTCAATTAATAAAGATAATTGGGAGTTAACCATATTATGTCATCATCTGGAAAACTCAGGCTTTAAATACTGAGTTTGTGTAAATGTGACCTGATTTTTCATTCAGGGAGCAATCATGGTATTGCCAATATTACAGAGGTTAAATCTAAATTAATTCACAGTTCAATGGTAATTGGCAAACACAGTTTCTCTTTGAATGACATAGGCTCTATTCATATCCTCTTTTCCACTTTTAGTACCAAAATATTGTTATCATTCTAACTTATAAATTATCAGTCTTCCACAGCAACTAGGAGGTATTTTAAAACACAGGATAACAATTGAGCTGTAAAAGAGGCTTTAATTAACTGGGACAAAGTGAGAGAGTGGCATGTACACATATACAGTACCAAATGTAAAACCGATAGCTAGTGGGAAGCAGCCCTGTAGCACAGGGAGATCAGGGAGATCAGCTCGGTGCTTTGTGACCACCTAGAGGGGTGGGATAGGGAGGGAGGGAGGGAGACGCAAGAGGGAAGGGGTATGGGGATATATGTATGTGTATATCTGATACACTTTGTTATAAAGCAGAAACTAACACACCATTGTAAAGCAATTATACTCCAATAAAGATGTTTAAAAAAATTAAAAATTAAAAAAAAAATCTGAAATAATAGTAAAAGAATTTGGAAAGTGCACTAGAATATTACTGTATTTTTTATACCCCCATCTTATTCCGTTCAGACTGCTGTAACAAAATACCACAGACTGGGTAGCTTATAAACAACAGAAATTTACTTCTCACAGTTCTAGAGGCTGGAAATCTGAGATCAGAGTGCCAGCATGGTCTGGTAAGGGCCTTCTTCTGGGTTTCAGACTTCTCATTGTGTCCTCACATGGTGGCAGGGGCTAGAGAGCTCTGTAGAATCTTTTTTATAAGAGCACTTATCCTGGGACTTCCCTGGTGGTCCAGTGGTTAAGAATCCGCTTTCCAATGCAAGGGACGCGGGTTCAAACCCTGGTCGGAGAACTAAGATCCCACATGCTGTGGGGCAACTAAGCCCACGCGCCACAACTACTGAGCCCTCACACTCTGGAGTCCGCACTCCGCAAGGAAGAGCCCACCACAGCCACATAAGTAAATAAAATTAAAAAAAAAAAAAGAGCACTAATCCCATTCATGAGGACTCCACTCTCCAAAGGCCTCACCTACTAATACCATCACTGTAGGATTTCATATATGAATTTGGAGGGGAGAACACAAACATTCAGACCACAGCAACCCCTTTTCTCAAAATTTCCCCTTTTACTTGCTTTGTTGAAATTCTAACCCCCAAGCTACTCCCAAGTGTGGTGCATGGATCTGCAGTGTTGATACCGCTTGGGAGTAAAAACCTCAGGCCACACGCCAGACTCCTGAGTCAGAACCTGCATTTTAACTGGAGATTTCCCCAGATGTTAAGTATACACATCAGAATTTGAGAAGCACTCTAACCATGTCCTAGGATCGCATCTCCTTAGATTAAAACAAAGTTGTCAAGTGTTAAAGCTGAGGTAATTTGTTGATCATATAGTCACGGGTAAAGAAACTGATTAAATTCATAGGTAGCCTTTTCTTTATAAGTGCAGGAAAGCCAAACTCTTTTCTGTAATTACTTACATTGAACTAAGTTTTCCCATTTGTGCTGGTAATGTAAACTCAGGTACATTGCTTTATCAAGTATTATATTGGGAACACAAACAAATGTATTCATGGAGTTCATAGTCTAAGAACATGGTGTGTGTGTGTTGCAGTCTGGAAGATGGAAAGTACTTTTATGTGTTGTTGTTATTATTAATGCCACAGAAGCTCTCATTCTCACATTTTCATAGTTGTTAGTATTAAATTTTACCTTGAGGAGCTATTTACTTACAACATTTTTAGAGGGTCTTTTAAATTAAGATAGGATAGTTAACAAAGATACCAAGGATTACTGGACAGTCTAATATAGGTGATGTACTTAGTGTTTTTCTCAAGCTGTGACAGTTTCTATTAAAATCAAATTAATTTTATAATTTTAATGCAAATGTTGTTATCAGTTATCTATATAATAGAATTTGCAAAATAACAACTGACTTCTTGTTAGCTGTTTATGGGAGAAAAGCAGCTAGTATTGGCCCTTCCATTTTGCGGGATGGATTATATGTTAGCTTTGGACCATGTTGAATATATTTTTTCCTTCTCATTGTTTCAGATTCATCAGGATTCATTTTTGATTTGCAGTCCAATACTGTACTGGCCCAGGGAGGAGTTTTTGAGAACATGAAAGAGAAGGTATGACTAGTTACTGTGGATAAGAAACTTGAATGTTTTGTTAAAATTTAGGTACTAATAAAATCAATGGCTATAAAAACTCATTAAGAAAGTGAAATTTGAAGCACAAAACTGTATGAATGCCACTGTATATCAGAGAGTAACCACCATGAAGGTTTTGAGGAATCAGAGCCTATACGTGCAATTTGCCTTGCATGTATACATATACATATATTTATTCTAAATTCTCTTGAAGACGTCTTAATATTAATTAATTAATATTATAACAATATTTATATGGCTAAGTGTGTATCTCATTTAGCAACATTCTTTAAAGAACAATCTGAGTAGGATCTTCCTTTTTTTTTTTTTTAAGACAACCCAATTTTTATTTTTTGATTTTTATTTATTTATTTATTTGGCCATGCCGGGTCTTGGTTGCAGCACGTGGGATCTTCGTTGCGGCACGCGGGGTCTTTTAGTTGCAGCATGTGGACTCTTAGTTGCGGCATGCATGTGGGATCTAGTTCTCTGCCCAGGGATCGAACCCGGGCCCCCTGCATTGGGAGCATGGTGTCTTAACCACTGGACCACCAGGGAAGTCCCAGGATCTACCCGTTCACTTGAAGAGGATTTTTAAGTCCAGGAGACTTTAGAGCAAGAAGAGAAATAAATTTTCTAAGTAATACACCTTTGGAAGAAAAGGTTGTTTTTAGTAATATAACCCTTAATGAGCTATACTGAGAAAAACATTAAAAAAAAGCTTTATGTGTGTTCTCTGTCTTATTTAAAAAGTATATTGTTGATTATGGAGTCATAGATATATATTGGTTCAGTAATATAAACACTTTCACATTTTAAGTTATCAGAATTTTACCTTTATCACTGAATCTGTTATTTTTGCCTGAAGCCCATTTTCTAGTCATCAGTGCTAAGTTTTTTGCTCATTTCAAAAATTTGCCCTCTTTGTATTATAGATTATGTACCTTCCCATTTGTATGGTTTTAAACCTTATCATTGTTCAATTAAGCCTGAAACAAAAAAAGTATAGAATGATATGAAAGCAAGTGTACTAAGAAAGACTTAGGTTCTAATACAGATTCTGCTAATTACTTGAACAAGATACTTTACTTCTCTTCGTCTGTAAAAGGGCTTCCTTTTCAAGCAGTATGGCTGACTAGATACCCTGAAAACATTTCTAATATACAATGCTTACAAATACAGAATGAAAAATAACATACATCATTTTAAATGCATAGCTGGGGAATTCCCTGGCGGTCCAGTGGTTAGGACTCTGCGCTTTCATTGCAGAGGGCCTGGGTTTGATCCCTGGTCGGGGAACTAAGATCCTGCAAGCCACATGGCATGCAAAAAAAACAAACCTTTTAATACTATATTTGAACTTTTATTATTATATATGAACTTATGTTGTAAGAAACAAAATTTCCTAGCTCAATCCACTGAAAGGACCTAGAAATAATGACTCCCTGGTAGCAATAAACACACCTAGCTCTTAGATCTTGGTTTCTAACTACCACTTTCTACCAAAAAGAATCAGGTCTTCTTGAAGAAATAACCAATTTCACATTGTGCAGTAAGACAAGAAATGAAAATTATAAGGATTAGAAAGGAAGAAAAAAAAACTGCCGTTATTTATAGACAATACTGTTGTCTACATAGAAAAACCAAGAAAGCAACAAATTATTAGGAATAATGAAGTCATCAAAATAGCTGGATATAAAATCGATATACAAAAATGAAAACAGAATATGCAATTATTGTAAAGTATATATTTTTAATCTCAAAAGATATAAAATACCTTAGGAATAACTGACAAAATTGGAATTCCCTGTTTTAAAGGGAAATTTGGCATTTCTAATGAAATTGTAGATGCCCTACTGTTCAGGAATTCTACTAGTGGTTATATACAATAGAGGCATCCTCTCACTGTTCACAGAAGACCCTTTTGGTTTTTGTGTTTTTTTTTTTTTTAACAATTTGCTAAACATTGTCATAGGCACTGAGTATTCAGCAAGTAAGCATAAGCATAGGAATATTTATTATAACATTTTTCATAGTAGCCAAACATTGGAAAGAACGTAAATGTCCATCAACAGGAGAATGAATAAATTGGCTATATTCATACAATGGAAATGCTATGTAGCAGTTAAAATAAATGAATAAGATCCATTTATCAACATGAAAAATAAATCTAAAAAAAATTGTTACATGAAAAAGCAAATTGAATATAGACATGTACGATATGATAATATTTATGTAATGCAAAACAGTAATATGTATTACCTGTGGATACATACATCATAAAAGTAAAAAACATGTATCAAAATAGCACCAAATTCAAGGTAGAGATCTCTGTGGAGAGGAGGGAAATGGGATTTAGGAGAGACTTCATGGGCACTTCAGTTGCATATATTTTATTTTATTAAACTGGCTGTCATATAGTGAGTGTTCATTATGTTTTATGTGCCTGAAACAGTTTATAATAATTTAAATTATCTTTAAGCATTATTATACAATTAAATGATATGGAGTAAATGTTTTGAAAAATGCTATACAAAAATCTGTTATTGTTGGTGGCTCGTTAAACTTCCCACCTTTCTCTATAGTTTGCTAAAAATGAGGAAATGTTGATGCTAGATTAATACCTGATACCTAAATTAAACCACCCTTTCTTGAAATAAAATCTGGCACAAATCTTCTTTTTAAATTAATTAATTAGGTTGCACTGGGTCTTAGTTGCGGCATGTGGGCTCCTTAGTTGTGACATGCAAACTCTTAGTTGCAGCAAGCATGTGGGATCTAGTTCCCTGACCAGGGATCGAACCTGGGCCCCCTGCATTGAGAGCGTGATGTCTTAACCACTGTGCCACCAGGGAAATCCCCTGGCACAAATCTGTTTCTAGAAATGTTCTGCTTTTCTAAGTTTTGAAATTAATTTTTATGTACTGTTATCACTCATCTATTAATCATTCCCAGTGAGTTGGTTGTATGTACTCACACTGACACTAAAGAGTGATATATCTTGTTAAAAATGAAATGGTACCCTTTCTGTTATTCTCTGTATTAGATCTCAGTTTCCAACTGACCTACTGATATTAGAATTAAACGAATTCTTTGTCTTGTCTTCTTTTCCAGATAAATGCAGTACGTGCAATAGTTCCCAATAAGAGTAACAATGAAATTATCCTGGTTTTGCAGCACTTTGATAATTGTGTGGACAAAACAGTACAAGCATTCATGGAAGGTAATCCTAGCTCAATATTTTTATAAGTTTGTATTTGTTCAAATAGAAGTTGCTTCAGCATTCTATAACATTCATTCGGCAATCTGGTGTTTCATAGATGATATAGCAGATGCCATGATAACATAACATACCATGCCATTTTTAAAGATATCTCTTAAAGCTCCCTATTTCAGCCCTAGAAGTAATTCGTTCATAAGCTATATAATACCTGGAATAAGAGACAAGCTGAGAAGACTCCATCATTTTATTCAGAACGTTCTCTAATGGTAGTTAAGAAGAAATTAGGTGGCCAGTGGTATAAGGGACTTGATTGGAGTTGGGTTTAATAAGAATTTAAGAAACAATGACAAAGTAGTGGTCCAGTAGCTCAGCCACAGATGGCAGATTCAGGGACTCAACATTCTTTTTCAGGCTCCAGTACCATTTAGTTTGGCTCTGGCAAGTGATTCAAATATATGGGTTTGAGTGTCCTTATCTACCATACAAAAAATGGTAGGCTTAGCCAAGCCTTCTGATTTATAGAGTTGAGGAGTGTTTTACAAACTTCTTTCCACATAACTTGTTTGGGAAAAACTGCCTAAAGCTATTGCATCATTGAACAGTGACAGCGACATCAGAATAGGTCTCCCTGTTTCTATTTTTCTGAATTTACCAGTATAGAATAAACATGTCCAAATACTGTAAGGTTTTTCTTCGTCTTCATCTGTTTTCTTTATAATGTTAGTATTTGGGTCTAGGATAGTATACAGTTCTCTCTGAAACAGTGTAGCTAAGGTGGTGTGTAATCTTCTGGAGGAGAGAGGATACCATACTTGGGCTGAAACCGGTCATCTTTGTATTCTGTCAAAGATATATAAATAAAAGAATCTTTAAAATGGTCAGGCTACATTAGTCTCTTCTTGGAAGAACTTACTGAGGAAATTGAATGGAGAAGGGGGATCTAAATGGGCAGGTATTCTAAAAGGTAAGCATGATATGATTATCTCATTAGCTTAGAGACTTGAACCTTAACTTTTCCTATTGGGAACTTTGGAGATTTTCCAGCAGTTACAAAATTCAGGGACACTAATTTCTGCTTGAGCATGCATGTGGTAGAAAAAATATGTAATTGGTTTCTCTTACAGGTAGTGCCAGTGAAGTACTCAAAGAATGGACAGTAACAGGCAAGAAAAAGGTAAAAATGAATTAAATTTAGAAGTCTGACATCAATATTTGTATTATAAAAAAATTTAGGCTCTGCAAAAATATTTGAAAGATTTACATATGCATCTTCAGTTTACCTGGTTAAGAAAAGTTTTCTTCTATGACATTGAAACACAGCTATGTACATAGACTACCACACAGTCTCCTCCATGTGATTTTAGGCAGGAAGCAGAATGACTCTGCCATGGTGCAATTGTGGAGGGTATTAATATTATTGATATTAATATTAGGCAGGGATGAAACTAGAGAGCATGTCAAGGAAAGCAGAGCTCCTCTACAGAAAGTGATGTAGTCCAGCGGTTTTCAACATAATTCATATCATAGGTCAGTTAAAATAGTTCAGATTTTTAGGTCAGACCACTTGTGTTGTAATCTCTGATACTAATGAGCTTTGGCTTAAAGCCTAAAGAGGGGCTTTGCTACTATTAGCTATGCAGAGGGGTCTGATGGTCCAATTCAGGGAGGTAGAAGGCACTTGGGCTGTGGAGTCAGTCAAAACTGGATTTATATCCTTTTTCACTACTTACTGGCTTTATTTCCTGGGAATATTGTTTAACCTTAGTGTGCCTTAGTTTGCTTATCTCTAAAATAGGAAAATAATATTAACAAATGCAAGTACTTAATACAGTGTCTAACATATTAGTTCTCCTTATCCACTTAAAACCAAAATGCTTTCCCCAAAGGATACTAGCTGGCCTCAGAATGCTTCCCATAGCTCTTTACTCTAAATCTGGTTTCTTTAGGAAGTGCTTGAAGTGTGAATTTCAATCAAGTATCTCTATGAAATCTCTTTAGGGTGTATATTAGGTTAGTGCTGGAGTTCTGGAATACTTTCTTGATGACTCCACATCACTTCATTAGGAGTTCTGTTAAGTCTTGATTAAACCAGGCTTGACCCCAATGACCCTTGAGAATTTTTTCCAAGAAGAACTTAATACTACTATAGATTCCCCTGAAGCTCTCCATACCTGTAGCTTTGAATATTTGCTTAACTTCTTCCCATTGCTTTCACCTAACGTGAGTGTGTGTTCTGGAGAACAGCAGCTTATTAATTTATTGGCCCAGGATAATAGGTTATTAGTGATGTGAGATATGTATGAAGCTGGAAAAGTATGTGTTGGAGACATAAATTTCTTAAAATTTGGAGAAAGAAAAATGGCTTCAGTTTGGCAGTCCCAAACACCCAAATCTAGTTCAGTTAACTGCTGGGATTAGTTCAATAGGATGTGCCCATGAACAGTTACTGGGACAGGTATTATATACATAGGACAGTGATATGAAAACTTAGCCAGTTCACATGGGAGAAAGTATTTAAGAGAAAGAGAGATGAGAGCTGTGGAGAGGAAAAAATTATATCTAGCGTTACAGTAGTATTCCTATTAGGGCTGTGAAAGGGGTTTAGGGTAAAATTAATTCAGTCATGTCAGTCTAGCCTTAGAAATAGAGTTAAGTATTTCTAGTAGAGCTGTGGTTTGACAAAAGGTCAAGGATTTTTGTTTGTTTTAATTTTAGTATTTGCATAGGTAATATATTCATGTGGCTCAAAATTCAAAGCTATAAAAGTGAATATACTGAAACATCTTTATCCCTGGGGATAGTTCCCAGCCATTTGGTTCCACACACCAGAGGCAAACTGTATTATCAATTTCTTATGTATCTTATGGGATATTTTATGCATATATATAAGCAAATATGAATATATATTTTCCTCTTTGCTTGCTCCTTTTTCATGTAATATATCTTGGAGCTTATTCCATGTCAATATATAAGGAGCTTTCGTGGTTTTTTTATGAATGTATACTCATCCTACTGTTTAGATGTACCATAACTTACGTAACTGTTCCTTTATTGATCAACATTTGGGTTGTTTGCAATCCTTTGCTATTATTAACAATACTTCAGTGAATAACCTTGTACATATATCATTTTGCATGTGTTAGTTATCATGTTAGGATAAACTTCTAGAAGTGGAATTGCTGGGTCAAAGTGTATATGTATTTGTAGTTTTGATAAGTATTACCAGATTGTTATAGAGAGAGTACCACTTTGCACTCCCACAAGTGATATATGAAAATGCCTGTTTCTTTATACCCTCAACCCTACAGTGTTATGAAACATTTTGAACTTCGCTAATCCAATAGTTGAAAAATGATATTATAGTGCAGTTTTTTTCCAAATGTTTTTTTACTGTGGTAAAATACACATAAAATTTACCATCTTAACCATTCCAGATCTCTCTCTCTCCTTTTCTTTTTTGTTTTTGTTTTTGGCTTTTATTCTAAGTCAATATCTAGACTAATATGCCAACGAAGGGTTTATATTTTACTTCTTTTTTAAAAAAAATTGAGGTAACATACTGGATTGACATACACATACTACTATATATAAAATAGATAACTAATAAGAACCTACTGTATAGCACAGGGAACTCTACTCAATACTCTGTAATGACCTATATGGCAATAGAATCTAAAAAAGAGTGGATATATGTATATGTATAACTGATTAACTTTGCTGTACAGCAGAAACGAACACAACTTTGTAAATCAACTATACTCCAATAAAAATTAATTTTAAAAAATTGAGGTATAATTGACACATAAAATTATATTAGTTTGAGGTGTACAATATAATGATTCAGTATTTATATGTATTGTGAAATGATCACCACAATAAGTCTAGTTAACATTCAGCACCATAATGGTATCAAAAAAAATTTTTTTGTCATGATGAGAACTCTTAAGATCTACTCTTAGCATCTTTCAAATATACATCTCCAGAACTCCTTTCATTTTATAAAACTGGAACTCTATACTTATTAAAAAGTAACTCTCATTCCCACCTCCCTTCTGCCCCTGGCAACCACCACTCTACTTTCTGTCTCTATGATTTTGACTACTTTAGATAACTCATATAAGTGAAATCATACAGTAATTGTCTTTTTGTGACTAGCTTATTCAATTAGCATAATGTTCTCAAGTTTCATCCATGTTGTAGCATATTAGAGAATTTCCTTCCTTTTAAAGGCTGAATTATATTCCATTGTATGTATGTATCATATTTTGTTTATCCATTCATCCATCAGTGGACACTTGGGTTGCTTCCATATTTTAGCTGTTGTGAATAAATGGATGTACAAATATGTCTTCGAGACCCTGTTTTCAGGTCTTTGGGGTATATAGCCAAAAACGGAATTGTTGGATCGTATGATAATTCTAATTTTTTGAGGAACCACAGCAGCTGTACCATTTTATATACGAACCAACAGTGCACAAGAGTCCCAGTTTATCAACAGCCTAACACTTGTTTTCTGTTTTTTCTGATCATAGCCATTCTAATGAGTATGAGGTGATATCTCATTGCAGTTTTGATTTTCATTTCCCTTATGATTAGTGACATTGAGCATTTTCATGTGTTTGACCATTTGTATATCTTCTTTGGAGAAATGTCTATTCAAGTCCTTTGCCTATTTTTTAATCAGGTGGTTTTTGTTGTTGTTGTTGTTGTTGTTGAGTTTAAGTTCTCTATATATTCTGGATATTAATCCCTTAGATATATGATCTGCAAATATCTTCTCACATTCTGTGTGTTGCCTTTTTTCTCATGAAGTCCAATTTGTCTGTTTTTTTCTTTTGTTAACTGTGCCTTTGATGTCATATCCAAGAAGTCATTGCCAAATCCAGTATTGTGAAGCTTTTGTCCTACATCATTTTCTTCTAACAGTTTTATTGTTTTAGGTCTTACATTTAAATGTTTGATCCATTTTGAGTTAATTTTTGTATAATGTTTTAGGTAAAGGTCCAACTTTATTCTTTTACACGTGGACATTCCAGTTTCCCCAGCATTATTTGTTGAAAAGACTGTCGTTTTCCCATTGAGTGGTTTTGGCACCCTTGTCAAAAATCATTTAGGCATATAGCATATATGTGAGAGTTTATTTCTGGGCTCTCTATTCTATTCCATTGGTCTATATGTTTGTCTTTTTTTTTTTTTTTCTTTTCTTCCTTTTTTAAAGTTTTTTGGCCGTGCTGTGCAGCATGTGGCATCTTAGTTCTCTGACCAGGGATCGAACTCGCTCCCCCTACAGTGAAAGGGCAGAGTCTTAACCACTGGACCTCCAGGGAAGTCCCTATATGTCTGTCTTTATACCAGTACTACACTGTTTTGATTATTGTAGCTTTGTAGTAAGTTTTGAAATCAAGTTGTGTAAGTCTTTGTGTTTTGTTCCTCTTTTTCTTTTTTTAAAAAATTTTTATTGAAATGTAGTTGATTTACAGTGTTGTGTTAATTTCAGGCGTATAGCAAAGTGATTCAGTTATACACACACACACATATACTTTTTTAGATTCTTTTCAATTGTAGGTTATTACAAGATATTGAGTATAGTTCCCTGTCCTTGTTGGTTATCTATTTTATATATAGTCGTGTATATATTTTAAGCCCAAACTTCTGATTTATCCCTCCCCGCCCCCCACACCTTTCCCCTTTGGTGACCATAAGTTTGTTTTCTATGTCTGTGTGTCTGTTTCTGTTTTGTAAATAAGTTCATTTGTATCATTTTTTTAGATTCCACATATAAGAGATATCATATGATATTTGTCCTTCTCTGTCTGACTTCACTTAGTATGATAATCTCTAGGTCCTCTTTTTCAAGATTGTTTTGGTCCCTTGAGATTCCATATGAATTTTAAGATGGGTTTTTCTATTTCTGCAAAAAATATCATTGGGATTTTGATATGGATTGCACTGAATCTGTAGATCACTTTGGGTACTACTGACATTTTAATATTAAGTCTTCCAGTTCATGAACATGTAATGTGTTTCCATTTATTTATGTCTTCTTTAATTTCTGTCCACAGTGTTTTATAGTTTTCATTGTACAAGTCTTTCACTTCCTTGGGTTAAGTTAATTCCTAAGTATTTTACTCATTTTGATGCTATTGTAAATTGACTTATTTTGTAATTTACTTTTTAGATTGTTAGTTCATGTATTGAAGTACAACTGATTTTTTTTTTTTTTTGGATTCTTTGGCCCCGCCCCCACTTCTTATTTTTATTTTTTAAATTTTAAATTTTTAAATATTTATTTATTCATTTATTTATTAGGCTGCATTGGGTCTTAGTTGTGGCATGCGGGATCTTCGTTGCAGCACATGGGATCTTTCATTGTGGCGCGCAGGCTCTTCATTGTGGTGTGCGGGCTTCTCTCTAGTTGTGGTGCGTGGGCTCCAGAGCACGTGGGCTCAGTAGTTGCAGTGCGTGGGCTTAGTTGCCTCACGGCATGTAGGATCTTAGTTTCTTGACCAGGGGTCGAACCCGCGTCCCCTGCATTGGAAGGTAGATTCTTAACCACTGGACCACGAGGGAAGTCCCCCGAAGTACAAATGATTTTTGTGTGTTGACTTTGTATCCTGCTGCTTTGCTGAATTTATCTATTTGTTCTAACTGTGTGTGTGTGTGTGTGTCTCTGTGTGTGTGTGTGTGTGTGTGTGTAATCTTTAGCGTTTTCTACATATAAGATCATATCATCTGCAAACATATTTCACTTTTTCCTTTCCCGCTTAGATGCCTTTTATTTCTTTTTCTTTACTAATTGCCCTGGCTATAACTTTCAGTACTGTGTGGAATAGAAGTGGCAAAAGTGGGCATTCTTACCTTGTTCCTGATCTTTGAGGAAAAGCTCTAGTCTTTGACCATTGTTCACTGTGGGTTTTCATATATGGCTTTTATTATTTTGAAGTAGGTTTCTTCTAATCCCCATTTTTTAGTGTTTTTATCATGAGAAGGTATTGAATTTTGTCACATATTTTTTCTGCATCAATTAAGATGACCATGTGGGGTTTTTTTCCCCCTTTATTCTGTTAATATGATGTATTACATTGATCGATTTCCTTAAGTTGAACCATTCTTGTGTTCAAGGAATAAATCCTACTTGGTCATGGTGTATAATCCTTTTAGTATGCTGCTGAATTTGATTTGGTACTGTTTTGTTGAGAATTTTTGCATCAATGTTCATAAGGGATATTGCTTTGTAGTGTTTTTGTCTGGCTAAGTATCAGGGTAATGCTGGCCTCATAGAAAGAGTTAGATAATGTTCCCTTCTCTTCAGCCGTTTTTTGTTTTGTTTTGTTTTTGTTTTTTAAAGTTTGACAAGAGTAAGTGTTTGGTAGAATTCACTAGTGAAGCCATTGGGTCCAGCGCTTTTCTTTGTCAGGAAATTTTTGATTACTGATTCAATCTCCTCACTAGTTAGATTTTCTATTTCTTCATGATTTAATGTTGGTAGGTTTTGTGTTTCTAGGAATTTAAACATTTCATCTAGGTTATACAATTTGTTGGTGTACAATTGTTCATAGTATTTTCTTAGAATCCTTTTTATTTCTATAGAATTGGTAGTAA
Organism: Eubalaena glacialis; assembly: GCF_028564815.1. Lineage (NCBI taxonomy): Eukaryota > Metazoa > Chordata > Mammalia > Artiodactyla > Balaenidae > Eubalaena > Eubalaena glacialis. The sequence goes on along the minus strand of NC_083726.1, from coordinate 65,472,715 downwards.
TGTACCTACTTCCTTTCTTATTTTAATAATTTGAATCTTCCCTCTTTTTTTCTTAGTCCATCTAGCTAAATGTTTGTCAATTTTGTTGATCCTTTCGAAGAACCAGCTTTTGCTTTTATTGATTTTCTCTACTTTTCTGTTCTCTATTTCATTTATCTCTGCTCTAATCTTTATTATTTTATTCATTCTGCTAGCTTTGGGTTTACTTTGTTCTTTTTATTTATTTTTTTCCTAGTTCCTTAAGTTATAAAGCTAGGTTGTTAATTTGAGATCTTAGTTTTTAGGTAAGCATTTGTAAATTTCTTCCTTAGCACCGCTTGTAAGTTTTGGTATATTGTATTTTCATTTTCATTTATCTCTAAGTATTTTCTAATTGCCCTTGTTATTTCTTCTTTGATCCAGTCATTGTTTTAAAATGTGTTGTTTAATTTTCACAATATCATAGATTTTCAAGTTTTTCTTCTGTTATTGATTTCTAACTTTATCCCATTGTGGTCAGAGAAGACACTTTGTATGATACCTATCTTTTAAAATCTGTTGAGACTTCATTTGTGCCCCAGCATATCATCTATCCTGGAAAATGTCACACGTGCACTTGCGAAGAATATGTATTCTATTGTTGTTAAGTAGAGTGTTCTGTATACGTCTGTTAGATCTAGTGGGTCTGTTGCATTCTTTAAATCCTTTATTTCTTTACTTATCTTCTGTCTAGTTATTCTGTCCATTACTGTGAGTAGGGTATTGAAGTCTCCAAGTATTATTGTAGAACTGTCTATTTCTTCCTTCAATTCTGTCAGTTCTTGCTCCATATATATAATTTTTTAAAGATTTATTATTTATTTATTTACTTACTTATTTTTGGCTGCATCAGGTCTTAGTTGCGGCACGTGGGATCTTTGTTGAGGCATGCAGGATCTTTCATTGTGGCGCGCAGGCTTCTCTCTAGTTGTGGCATGCGGGTTTTCTCTTCTCTAGTTGTGGCATGCAGGCTGGGCGGGTGGGCTCTGTAGTTGTGGCATGCGGGTTCCAGAGCGCATGGGTTCTATAGTTTGCAGCACGCAGGCTCTGTAGTTGAGGCACACAAGCTCAGTAGTTGTGGCTCGTGGGCTTAGTTGCCCCGCGGCATGTGGGATCTTAGTTCTCTGACCAGGGATTGAACCTGCATCCCCTGCATTGCAAGGCAGATTCTTTACCACTGGACCACCAGGGAAGTCCCTGCTCCATATATTTTGATGGTCTGGGTCTGTCAGGTGCATAAATGTTTCTAATTGATAAATCTTCTTTCTGTATTGAACTTTTTATTAATGTGTAATGTCCTTCTTTGTCTCTTGTAAGCTTTTTTTATTTAAAGTCTATTTTTGTCTGATATGAGTCCAGCCATCCCTGCTCTCTTTTGGTTGCTATTTGCATGGAATATATTTTTCCATTCTTTCACTTTCAATCTATTTGTGATTTTGAATATAAAGTGAGTCTCTTGTAGACAGCATATAGTTAGATAGTGTGTATTTATCCATTCTGCCATTCTCAGTCTTTCGATTATAGAGTTTAATCCATTTGCATTTAAAGTAATGACTGATAAGGAGGGACTTCTTTCATTGTGCTATTTGTTTTCAATGTTTTTAGATTTTTTTGTCCCTCATTTTCTACATTACTGTATTTTTGTGTGTTTAATCAATTTTTTGTAGTGAAATGTTTAAATTCCTGTCTCATTTCCTTTTGTGTATAAGCTGTAGCTATTTTCTTTATGGTTACCATGGGGACTCCATTTAACATCCTAAAGTTATAACACTCTAATTAAATTTATACCAACTTAACTTCAATAACATACAAAATTTTTGCTCCTTTACAGCTCCATCCCCACCCTTTTTGGTTGTTGATGTCACAAAATTACATCTTTATACATTGTGTGCCCAAAAATATAAACTAATAATTCTTTTAAACTGCATTAGTCTCTTAATTATGTAGAGAACAAGATCTGGAGTTACAAACCAAAGTTGCAGTAATATTAGGTTTTAGACTGATAGTTGGTTTTTTTTTTTTAATGTATTAGTCTTTTAAATAATGTAGAAAACAAAAAGTACAGTTACAAAACATTGTTACAATAATACTAGCTTTTGTAATTGCTCATGTATTTTACCTTTATCAAGTTCTTTATTTCTCCATATGCCTTCAAATTACCATCTAGTGTTCTTTCATTTCATGTTACAGGACTCCCTTGAGCCTTTCCGGCAGGGCAGGTCTGATGGTTATGAACTCCCTCAGCTTTTGTTTATCTGGGAATGTCTTAATTTACCCCTCAGTTTTGAAAGACAGTTTTGCCACATATAGGATTCTTGGTTGACAGGTGTTTTTTTTTTTTTAGTGCTTTGATTGTATCTGCCTTCTGGCCTCCAAAGTTTCTGATGAGAAATCTGCTAATAATCTCACTGATGATGTCTTGTGTGTGACAAGTAGCTTCTCTATTGTTGCTTTCAAGATTCTCTCTTTGTCTTTGTCTTTTGAAAGTTTGATTACAATGTGTCTCACTGTCTCTTGGAGTTCATTAAGCTTCTTGGATGTTTATAGTCTTGTCTTTCACCAGATTTGGGAAGTTTTCAGCCATTATTTCTTCAAACATTCTTCCCTTTCCCTCCTCCCCTTCTCCAGTTTACACGATGCTATGTTGGTTTGTTTGATGGAGCCCCACAGGTCCCTTAGGCTCTGTTCACTTTTCTTCAGTCTTTTCTTTCTCTTCCTCAGACTCAATAATTTCAACTGTGCTATCTTCAAATTCACTGATTCTTTCTTCTGCCTTTGAATCCCTTTAGTGATTTTTTAAAAATTTAAGTTATCATACTCTTCAGCTCCAGAATTTCTTTTTTGATTTCTTTTTAGGTTTTCTGATATTTCCATTTTTTTCATACTTTGTTTTCTTGACTTTTCCCACATCTTCCTTCAGTTCTTGGAGCATCTTTAAGACTGTTGTTTTAAAGTCTTTAAATTAAAAACAAAAACAAAACAAAAAATGCACTAGGCATTTGAGGAAAAAAAATTCTCCTTACAGAAACTGCTAGCTTAGGAACATATTATGAATCCAAGTTTACATAATTAAAGTGAATCTTTGGATGAAAAAATAAATAAATTCTTTTTATTTATTTATTTATTTATTTATTTATGGCTGCATTGGGTCTTTGTTGCTGCACGTGGGCTTTCTCTAGTTGCCGCGAGCAGGGGCTACTCTTCATTGCAGTATGTGTGCTTCTCATTGTGGTGGCTTCTCTTGTTGTGGAGCACAGGCTCTAGGCGCACGGGGTTCAGCACTTGTGGCATACAGGCTCAGTAGTTGTGGCTCGCGGGCTCTAGAACTCAGGCTCAGTAGTTGTGGTGCACGGGCTTAGTTGCTCCATGGCATGTGGGATCTTCCTGGACCAGGGCTCGAACCCGTGTCCCCTGCATTGGCAGGCGGATTCTTAACCACTGCGCCACCAGGGAAGTCCCTAAATTCTTTAATATATCTCCCAACAGGTCTTTTTCAGGGAATGTTTCTGTTGATTTATTTTTTTCCTTTGTATTGGCCACACTTTCTTGTTTCTTTGTGTGCCTTGTGATTTTTTTGTTGAAAACTAGACATTTGAATCTAATAATTTGATCACTCTGGAAATCAGATTCTCCCCCTTTCTCCAGGTTTGCTGGGTTTTGTTATTATTATATTTTTAAATTGTTGTAAGCTTCTGTCTCTGAACCAAGGGTCAGCCTAAGGTGTAAACTTAAGGTCTTCTCAGGTCTTTTCTAAGCTTTTCCCTGGGCATGCATTGGTTACTTTGAAATTTTTTCTATATATGCAGTTGTTTTTCAACATCCTAGTCTTTGATGTCCGGCTCCCAAAAGGGAATAAAGAAAAATGAAGTGGGGAGGAAGGGGACCACCCCTTTAATTCCCCTGAAGGTCACTTCAGCCAGAGGGAGAGGGGCTTGCAACAGTGGGAGGAGGTACAACAAAAGTGGTCGCCTTCCTCTTTGTCTCTACCTTTGTAATCAAAAGCAGCAGTCAGTGATCACAACACAGATCCCAGATATTTGAAGGACAGGTTCCTTTTTGCCTACCCTGGCTTCAGCAAGCTACGTGCCAGCTGTTCCAAGAACAGGTGCACAGCTGCCTGTTCCCTAGCTGGGGGTGGGGAGTGAGTATCTGCTACTGAGCTCAGATCTGAAATTGACTGAAATTAACCACAATTTACCATCCAAGTCTTCTCCTGGAAATTATAAGCCTTCAATAGACTCCAGAGTTCCAAAATAGTTAGACAGATTCTGCCAGTGTAATTGTTGTCTAGGTGGGGAGACAGATTTCTGATGCAGCATCCTCTGCAGTGCAGATTTAATTTGTCTTTATTAGACTGAAGTTTCACTTCATTCCATATGTTTATATCCTACACCACTTTTTCTGTCGAGTTATTGTTTTGTTTGTTTTTTGTTAGAGCTCTCTCTTTATATTTAGATCTGTATATATTACACATTTTTTTTCACATTTTTTAATTTATCTTTTGATCTTTCTTATGGTGGGTTTTGCCATGCTTTAATATTTTATTTTTATGTGTTTGAGTTTATCCAAAGTATCTTACATAGTTATGTTAGTCAGTAGTTGAACATATACAAAAATGTGTTCAGTTTCTGGAAGAGCAAATGAGAAGTTGGTAACATTGGTTGCCTTTGGGTAGCTGGAGTTACCTCTCTGGATTGTGGGGGGTGTTCTTTTTCTTTTCTTTTTTTCAAATCTTTAATAACCATTAGAACAAAAAGAAGAAAAGCAAACCAAAACCTGCAGCAGAACCAAGTAACAGTATCCCAGATTCCAATAAACTGGTTTCCATTCAAGAGGAACAGTCTGCGCCTTCCTCAGAGAAAGGTGGTATTAATGGTTACCATGTCAACGGTGCCATCAATGATACTGAGTCTGTGGACTCACTCAGTGAAGGTATGGAGGCACTTTCAATAGATGCCAGAGAATTGGAGGATCCTGAGTCTGCCACACAAGATATGCTGGATAGAACAGGTGAGTATATTAACAACAGGTCTTTGAAAAGTTCCATTCTATTGAAAAATACCGGGGCTTCCTGGTTGAGAAACCAATCAATAAATTAAATCTAGTTAGTCTTTTACTTTTTAGTTTTGTTACCTCTTATGTGAAAGAGTCACATTTTGTAATTATCAAAGGCCTAGAAAAATATAATTCTTGTTCCATTGTCTCATATTTTAATTTTAGTCTAAATCAGCCTTATGGAAATCTTCTAATTTAATAGTCCCGTAGTACTTAGAGATTACAGAACATGACCTTAAGATGTTTTTTTAATTTCACACTTATTAAGGAAAATGATGATGATGAGCTGATGTTGATATTAGTATTCTAAGACCCAACACAATGAGGAATATATAAGCATAACTGTAATCCCATGGCTTTCATTAGAAGTAGACTGTTGGTTTTTTTAGTCCCACATTTGTTTTTTAGTAAAGAATTAAGATTAGTTTTATTTGTAAATTCAGGTATCTTGTACCTTTTGTTTCATTAACCATTTTGATGAGTGCTGGGAAGATATTGGGAATATATTTTTAAAAATAGGCTTTGTAATTACTTGTTTGCTAATCCAGTTCCCCTTGCTCTGTTGCTGCTGGCTTTATAAATGTAATGCCAATTTTAAAATTATGCTGTACTTTTCAGATGTTCTTTTATTGATTAGTTCACACGCACACACACACAAAGACTTAGAGAAAAACATAGCACCTCAAACAAACCAAAGATAGTCAATGGCTTTCATTTTTTTCTGAACTAGCTTTCCTCTCATTTTAACTCTGCCCTCTCTATTCCCTAAAGCTTTTAAAACTCTTCTTTCCCTGGGACAGTGTAAAACTCTTTTCCTCGACATAACTTACAGAAGCTTGTCAGAAGGTGGTGATATTGACTCTCTTCACTTCCTTGTGCCCAGAACTACAAGGAAGTTACGAAGGTACAGGGAATGAGCTAGCCTATCTGGAGATGGGTTAACAAAGAATTCTCCTCTTCAATTAGGATTGAAGCCTTTTAGGGCTAAGCCAGATAATACTCATAGCCTTACTGACTCTGCTCTTTGTTCTATTCTGTCAGTTGATACTGTTCACAACTTTTAAAGAGGCATCGTTTTGGCGCATTTTTACCTTTTTTCTTTGTGTATACTTAAGACTGCTTGATTTACCCCTAAACTGTGCTCTAATATACTGGCCTCTTCCTTCGACAGGATCAATGCTGGAGAATGGTGTCTCTGATTTTGAGTCCAGGCCTTTGACTGTGCACTCTGCTCAGAATTCTCAACAGAATAGAAATGCTGCCAAATCTCTCTCAAGACCTACCATAGGACCTCAGCTTTCAAATCTAGGAATGGAAGATGTTCCACTCTCTTCCACCAGCAAAAAGCTAGGTAAATCAGAGGACTTCCTTTGAGAGAAAACAATAAAATCTGTGTTTTTAGCTAAAGAGGGCAAATTATCTTTGTTCTCATAGGTAAGGTTTCAGAATGGGCAGCAGGTAATACTTTTTCTGTTTTCCAGGCAGTGTCTATCCACCCTTTCCCCGTTTTGTGTACACAGTTGGAGTCTGATAGTAGTTTAGATGCTGTACAGTCTTGCTACAATAATGGGGATCGTTTTTGTGAGCGAAAGTCAAGGATGCCAGGATGACTTTTCTGCTAACATTAACCTGTTTGTTTTATTTGCTTTACTGCAACATTTCTGTGCTATTTTCTTCACTTTTATCTCCTGGTTGACTCAACAGTAAAAAGCTCTGCCATCTCTGAAATGACACTTTGAAGAAATATTTTAATTTCTCTTCACAACTTCATGCTCTTACTGATACCTGTAAGACTATAGCTTTAAACAAGGTCATTTTTTCTTAAGCATTTACTTAGCATTGACTGATGGTAGCCATTTGCTTTTTTTTTTAAACTATAATAGTTATTTAAATAATCAGCCAATAATTAAACAGATAGAGATAATAGCCCTTCTGCCATACATCTAAGCATGGCAGTCCACTCACCTGAACAAATGAAACAGAGAAATGTAAAAGACACTTGTAACCTGTAGCTCTTTATTGAATTATTTATTCCACATGAGCCAAATTTAATTAGCGAAGCTCTCCTTTTTCATCTTTCTAACATAGCCCTCAACTTGGTGCAGAAAGGCAAGTCTGAGACTATTTAGTCAAGCAAAAATAAAGGCACAGCGCTTGAAAGCTTTTAGGTAGATTTTAAAGAAATCAAGTTGAGATGAGGAAGGATTTAAATAAAAAATTGAAAATCTGTATCTTGGCACATTATAAATTTGTTAGATCAGTTATTCCATCTACCAGTTGTAATAATTTTGACATTGGTGAATATGTAAAGGTTAATAGAACTCTCAGAAACTGGTTAAAATGTGTTGGGTAGGTAAATATATTTCATCTTTATCTACAGTGTTGGCTTACCCACACATAATGCTTCAAACTATACTACCGAGAGAGAACTTTATCAATTTTGTAATGTCTACATGGTGAATTGTATTCTACTAAATCCTGTTATTTAGAGAGTTTTGAAAATTTGGTACATACTGACATAGGTTTTCGTTTAGTCTTTTTCTCTCTGTGTTTCATTTCATTTTGGATAGTTTCTAAAATTGACGTCTTCAAATTTATTAACCTTTTTTTCTTTAATAGTTTTTAATCTGCTGTTAATCCAATCCAGTGTATTTTTCATCTCAGACATTGTGGGTTTTTGGTTTTTTTTTTTTTCATCTCTAGAGGTTCAGTTGGGGTCTTTTTAAATATCTTCCATGTCTCTCCTTAACATGCTTATGCTTTTCCTCTACCTTCTTGAACATATGGTATCTGATTATATTAGCTGTTTTGATGTCCTTACCTACTTGATTCTACATCTGTGTCATTTCTGCACCTGTTTCTATTCATTGATTTTTCTCTTCATTATGGATCAGTCATACTTTTTTCTGCCTCTAGTAATTTTTTATGGGATGCCAGACATTGTGAATTTCTCTTTGTTGATTGCTAGATATTTTTGTATTTCTTTAAATATTCTTGTGATTTATTCTGGGACTGTTATTTGGAAACAATCTGAAGCTTGCTTTTTTAAGCTTTGTTAGATGGAAATAGAGCAGCCTTTAGTCTAGAGCTAATTACTGAGGCAGTACCCTTCTAAGAACTCTACCTGGTGCCCCACTCTGGCTGGTATGAACATGAACTATTCCTGGTCTGCGTAAGCTCTGAGGATTATTCCCCCTGCTGCTTTCCAGTGGTTCTTTTCCCTGTTTCAGGTAGTTTCTGCACACCCATGCACTCAGAATCCTCTGTAGATCTTTGTACAATTTTTTCATTTTTGTGTAGCTTTCTCCTCTCCAGTATTCTGCCCTGAGAATTCTAGCCACCTTGGCCTCATTGAATTCTCAACTCTGTCCCCTCAATTCAGGGAGACTTCCAGGCTCAGTTTAGGATTTCTCCTCCTTGCATTGCAGCCTGGAAACTCTCTTATGGCAGTAAGTTGAGGCAGTCATAGGCCTCACTTCTTTTGTGTCTGTTTTCTTCGCAGGGGAGTGGGGGGTAGTGGGTGAGAAGTACTGCCTATTGTTCATTGTCTGAAAACCATTGTTTCATATATTTTGTGTGTGTCTGAAGTTTTTTAAGACAGAAGGGTAAATCCAATTCCTATTACTCCATCTTGGCCACGATACTTATTAAAAAAAAAAAAAAATCTATGAAAACATTAGTTTTTTGTTGAGGAGTGTGGCCATTTAGGAAGTATTCTTAGTCCACATGACATTTGTTACGTTACGTGCTTAGGTGTTCAGATCCAGCTTTCAAGTCACCTGTGCTCCTTTTTTTATTGGGGTTTTTTCCAAGGTTCCAATATTGAAAAATCTGTGAAAGACCTCCAGCGCTGCACAGTGTCTCTTGCACGATATCGAGTTGTAGTTAAAGAAGAGATGGATGCTTCCGTTAAGAAAATGAAACAAGCTTTTGCTGAATTGCAGAGCTGGTAAGTTAAGTTGCTTTTGATATCAGTAGCATAAAAATGATCGTTTATAAAAGATGGTTAGCCATTCACCAAATTCTTTAATTCCTAACTCTTAAATACTCTACATAGTGGAGAAAGACTTAAAAATCCTATGCTATATTTAGCTTTCTGATTCATTCTATTTGTGGTCACAGTGTGGGAATGAGTGGTAGAACTCATAATGCTTTAGGAATGGGCCTAAATTAATATTAACTTAACATTGTTTGGAAAGGGACAAATAATTATAGAGTAGGTCATGCATCCTTACATTAGGGTCTGTCTTTTAAACCGGGAATCTGTAACCAATGACATGATGTTTTTGAACAAAGTTATAAAGTAGAAAAGATGTCTTTGTTTTCCTAATGCACCCCACCCTAATGGTCTCTTCTGTGCCCTATTATTAATCATTGATTTATTTTAATTTTGTGTTTTTTAAACTTGTTTTAAAAAATTCTATCTTAAAATATATGTGTTCTGTAGGGGAAATAGGGTTTAGTAGTTAAAGAGGTTTGAAAATACTTAAATTTTTTTCTACTACTGGACTTCTTAATGCCTTTTCAGTGCTAATCTGCATTGTGAATTTACAAGAGGGAGCTATTTATCGAATATATTTGATTATAGATTATAGAATCTTTGGGAGGAGAAATATATTCTAATTTTTTTCTAGAACACTGAAGCTGTTTTAACTATTAGATAGTAAAGTGGTAACTAATTTTTAAACCATAACTCCTTTCAGGGGGGTATTTGCATTTTATAAGGGACTTTTTTGAAAACGGAAAAGACCTAAGGACCAAATTAAGTAAAATGATAGGAAGACAAGCAGCTAGGTTGATATTTGGGGATTTAAGACTGTCCATTCTGCTTACTTGTAAGACTTGCGTGGATCTGAAATGTGAGAGGAAGTTTTCATGAATAGGGAGGACCTACACCACTCTTCCTCCCAACCATCCATCCGTTTTCTTGCCTGTCTATGGGCTGTTTCCTGAGGTCATATTCAGCCATGTCTCTGTTCACAAACTTAGTCTGGTCACTTCATGCCACAGCAGACAAAAGATAGAGGGAGTGTGGGTAGCCTCAGTCCTCCTGTTTTGTGGAATTGAAGAAGGGAGTGAATTAACGAAGATGTAGAATAAAGCCTCCAAAAATTTGCTGACCACTGCTTTTTATCATTTGCAAAGTGTAGAGTGGTCCATGAACCAAAAAGTACTTTTAGGATAGATAATTCATCTGCTAGTCTACCCATGCTTTGTCCTGAATCCCAAGTTTCCCCTTTCAGGTTTTGTAGCTAGAAATTCAAATACATTTTTGCTCTAGCCAGATTACTCGTCTCAAAACTTAACGTACACATTTCCTCTTCCATATACTAGTTAAGGCCACTTTTCCAGCCTAATAATGCTCTCCTATATTTTCTGTTTATCTAAATCCAACCAATTCTCCGAAATTCACCTTAAATAAACTCTAACTTCCCCTGGAAATTGTTCTAGGTAACTGATTTCTCCTCTTTCTGACCCTCTGGGAGAAAGCCCCATGCCCTTTGCTCTGGATTATTATCGTATCAGATATTGTTGGCTCAAGAAAAGAATAAAGAGCTAAGGGTAGAGTATCACAACTTTGCCTTGACAAACCTCCGGTCTCCATGATTGTTTAGTTTACTGATTACTTAGCCACAGGATCTGATTCTATTCAGAACCAGCCTGAACCAGGAAATACAGTTCCGGGAGAGAGATTTGTGAGTCCTTGTTGACTTGGAACCCAGTCAGGGGGAGCCTCCTTTAATAAATGACAAATGAAATGGTTTCCCGCCTAGAAACTGTGTATTTAGGATTGATTAGCAGGCATAGCAACCAGGTCAATTTAACTTGAGGAAAGACATTACCTGCCCTTTCCTGCTGGTGTAAAGCCTTCTCTCTGGATGATTGTGTTTTTAAACTGGCTTATTTCAATGCCCCTGTAGTTTCTACTTCAAGATATAATTGGCAGGTGAGCTAACTCTCTTTGGCACTGAACCAGAGCTTGGAGTTAACGTCACTTAGGAAGCCATTTTTTGTGTTGGTTACAGTATAAAAGAAAAGAAAAGCGTTCTAACAAATTTGCAACAGTAAGATTACATTACATCTGACGGGGCACTAGGGGAATTATGCCGATAACTGCTTTCACATCGAGGCCAAATGAAAGCTGACATTTACCTGTGGGAAGGTAAAAGCAGAGGCTTCCCAGGATGTAAAACGTCAAATCTGTTCTTATTGGTGATCCAGTAATAATCATCTCTAGACCCAGGTTTACTTTTCTTGTTAATTAATAAAATTTGTCTGACACATTGTTGGAGCTTCTAGCTGACTTAAGTTTAAGGCTGTTAAGGAGCAGGATATGAAGTAGAACATGAAGCTGGAGTGTGTAAACTACTTCAGACAGTTGTCATAATATGTGTCGGTGAAAAGTGCCAACAAAATACACACTCAGCCTGCCTTTTAAATAAAATTTCTGTTTTATTGAAAGTCAAAAGGTACTTACTAAAAGGAGAAAATGTGTAATAAATTTGGGATTCTACAGCACACAAAGTCAATGTAAGCCTGTGCTTAAGACTGAAGTTTTTCCTGGCTGATTCCTCATTCACCTTAGAAAAGTTATTTCCTTTTATTTGAGCTTCTCTTTTCTTCTTACAATAAACTTAACAAAGGCTTTTAGATCCTTAAATTTAAAGCCCATCTGTAGAGATGCTGAAAATTTAGAAAATAATTTTATTAATGAAAGCACTTTCAAAAATGTCTAAAAACCATAGAAATAAAGGAATGGGCTACTGTTATAATGTGTTATCAGAAAGGTACCTAGCACTCTTTAGTTTTAAATTATTCTTCAGTTTTCGCATGTTTAGTACACTGATATCTTATTTCTACTAGTTCTTGCCTCCATGGTTCTCGATATTCTTTGATTTAAAATTCTAATCCTTTAACCATCTATGAAAATAACTAAATAACATACGAAGATTACTTTACAGTACCAAACGTGTTCAATCATACTATCTGATTTATTCATCCAGATTTCTGTCCTGTGCAGAGGGAACTTTATATTTTACTTTACTATTAAAAGGAATTTGAGCCTTAGGTTAAGCTGTTTGCCTAACATGACATCATAAGTTGCAGACTCAGTATTTGAATCTGTGTGTTCTGACTCTCAATAACCTATGCTCTTCACCCCACCCATCACTGATGGCTCACTTCCCCACTAAAGCTTGAGAAGAAGGCTAGAGACTCTTGGTACATATCTCATACGTTATCTCCTCCTCAGCTTAAAGGCTGTGTAACAGAAACCCCACTGCAGGAGAATTTAGGGTCTAAGGAATTCAGTTGTTATAGAATAGGGTTAGAATGAAGAGGACCAGGATTTTGACTGAGACTATGAACGCCTTTAAAGGATTTTTTTAGTTCAATAAGACAAAACTATAAGAAGGACCATTCCATCCAAAATATTTAATGTTCTTTTTATTTTGTAATTCATAAGGGCCTAAATCACTCTTCTTAAGTCACAATTTGGAGTGACTTTCAATTCAGATATTCTTCAGGTCGGATCTTAGTTGTGGGAAAGGCATGAAGATTTTAAGAGAAAGGTTACTGTGGAGGGGGTCAATTAGAAAAGATTTCTTGGAGGAAATGAATCATTATCAAGCCTTGAAACCGCATGGAATTTACACTGGCAGAAAAGGTGGGGATCCTTTAAGAGATATGATATAAGCAAAGGCATAGAAGGGACATGTAGGGACTTCACAGTGTAGCTAGAGCTAAGGGGCGATAGTTGAAAGTAGTGAGAGATAAGTCAGAGGCTAAAGTAGAATGAGAGCATTTGATGAAGGAATCTGAATTTTGTTTTTCTTTTTTTTTAAGTTTCCTTTATTCCCTCTTATTTTTACTATATTTCCCATAATTATAACAACTGTTTTTAAAAAAATAGAAGTCATATAACTCTACCACCTTAACACATAATTAATTTTTTATTTTTTGTGTTCCCTGTGTCCCTTATCTATAAGCATGCGTAATCTTAATAGATATAATCATAGTGAGATTGTAATTTTGTAGTGTATTCTTTTCACTTAAATTATCTTTGATTCACCTCTGTATAACTGCCTGCACTGTGTTAGTATGTGTATGTGTTTATTTAAGAATTTCTAGGGACTTCCCCGGTGGTCCAGTGGTTAAGGCTTCACCTTCCAATGCAGGGGGTGCGGGTTCAATCCCTGGTCAGGGAGCTAAGATCCCACATGCCTCACGGCCAAAAAACCAAGACATAAAACAGAAGAACAAATTCAATGAAGACTTTAAAAATGGTCCACATCGGAAAAAAAAATAAGAAGAAAAACGGGACTTCCCTGGCGGTCCAGTAGTTAGGACTCTGTGCTTCCACTGCAGGGGGCACAGGTTCAATCCCTGGTCCGAGAACTAGCATCCTGCATGCCGTGAGGCGTGGCAAAAAAAAAGAATTTCTAGACAGTGGATCTGGAATGTATAATGATTTACCAGAGTAATATGAGGGCATTTTACTAAACAGATATTCTGCTGAAACTGAGAAATCAACATGACTACAGAAATTAGAATAATAATTGCTGTTGCCATTTATTGAGGTATTATTGTATGTCAGAAACTTTTATGCACAATATCTGTATATAACAATATCATTTGTAATATTATACTCATTTTATAGATGAAAAAAATGGGCACAGAAAAAAAATAATTTGCCAAAAGTCATACTTGTTATTAAGTGATACTTTTCCACTCTATCATGCTCCCTTTTTTGTGTCTTACCAGGTATCTCTGTTTGCCTTTATTTTTTCAGTCTTCGCCTTCCTAGTCCATATATGTCTCCCTTTAGACGTTGCTATCATATCCAGAGAGAAGGTTCAAAAAAACAAGTCCCGGTTTAGGATCAAGTCAGCCACTCGTTATGTGGCTTAACACTCCAACTATTTTTCCTTACCAACTAGAAACTTGAACAATGAGCTCCTTGGTAATCTAGATTGCTACCGTTTCTTTTTCCCAAAACATATTGTAAAATATCATCAAATCATATGGTCTCTAGTATTACTTTAGAATTGAGATGCTTTGACCACTGGAGAAGAACAGAAAGAAAGGTTTTCCATTAAGGGCCTGTCCTGCAAGAACAGCTTATATCCATATTCTAACTTCTTAAAAGCTACTTGAGATTCTTGAAATATGAAAACTACATGACATGCTTTGTAAAGGCCTCCTAACAGAGAGGAACCGAGTTTTCATAAGATCCAAATTTGATTTAATAAGCTGATTCTTTCCATTCATTTTACCCCAATTGTTCGGCTCAACATGATGACCTAGCTGCCTAACTGGTGTTTTTTGTTTCTCTTTTGAGCCCAGATGTGTGTACCATGCTCATAAAACCAGTGCTGGGAACACGGAGTTTTATGAAACACTTAAAGCATCATTAATTCTCTGCTAACAAAAACTACTGAACATTCTCTTTTTTGGTTGTTTTATATGAGAAGGGAGAAGTGCCTTCAGAGAAATAAAGGTGTTTGCATTGGCTTGGCTTTGCTTGGATTTCTGCTTTAGTGGAATTAGAATAAATAGGTTTTAGGTTTTCAGCAAATAAAATCAAGTTCAAATGTTTTGTAAGAACATTATTGAGTGGTTTAGAGTATAAACCCTTGAAATAATTAGTTGTCTCAGGAATTGCCAGAGTCATTTCTATTATAACATTGTTTGCTAATGCAACAACCATAAACAAATGATAGTTAACAGTTTTTTGGTACCAAGGAATTACTGAAGGCAAAAGCTTTAATCAATAAGCTACATGTTAAATATATTAATTAAAGGGCTTGTTTCAGATGATGGATATATAATGTATCTTAGAGATATGAATGGTGATGCTACAGGAACAACTATTCTGACCAACTAAATTACGCAAAAGCTTTAGAGTAAGTTGAGGAAATGTGAAGATGGTAAAAAGTCTTGGTAAGGAGGGAAGGAAATAGAGAACATTCAGACATTTACCAGTCTTTTTCCTTAATAGTGACAAGACATCTAAAACCATCTTTCATGGTCAAAGAAAGGATATGGAAATTCTCTATGCTGTATAAGGCCCAGGCTTAATAAGACCTAGTGTCTTTCTAAACAGAGTCCCAGCAATATTTAGTGGATTTTCATTATCAGTTTCTGAGTCCAGTGTTACCAGATGCTCCTCATCATGTATTTCCATTCAGGAAAGCCTTGACAGAACAGTTGCAAGGTTAGTACCCTCAAGTACTGAGTAAGAAAGGTAACAAAGTCTGGGCAGTCTGAATGAGCCTTTCATCACTCTCTGAGAGGACTCATTGCTTGTAGCTATGGCATCTGAAAACTATTACCTCAAACCACAGGTACTTTTGAATCTCTTGGTCACAGATCCATACTGGGACCGCCATACAGCTTAGAACAGGTGGAAACTTTAGCTTAAGTTTCCTCATTGTCAGAAAGTTGTATTACAGTAAATTACTATTTTTAATTGTAAAAAATGCCTCTGTTATTTATCTTATGCTTAGCCTACTTTCCACCTTTGCACTCTTCTCACCTTCTCTGTTTATTTTGTGATGCGCATGTTTCCGCACTTAAACTTTCAATATACAGAAAAGTTGAAGGGATAGTACAGTGATTGGTGTATCTGCTCTGTGTGTGTGTGTGTGTGTGTGTGTGTGTGTGTGTGTTTTGGTGGAACCGTTTGGAAGTTGCAGACATAACATGCCATCCCTAAATGCTTTAGCATTAATTACCTAAAATACAGTCATTCTTCTACACAACTGTAATACATTATGTGATGTACTTTTAAGAAAGTTCTTAATAGTGTTTTGTGTTGGTCTCAGCCTATCTTTAGTGATGCTCTCAGCTAGGAATGCCTGGGGGCACTCACCTGGGCCCTATACTGCTTGTGGCCCCTGCCCCCATGAGCCAGTGTTGCGGCGGAATGGCCCTTGTGGTTCTTAGGATTGCCAGATGCACCTCAGCAACAACCATGAGGGGATTTTGAATTAAAAAACAAGGTTTATTACTCACAAGTCGTGGAGGGTACATGGCATGCCTGGAACCACACAGCAAAGTGTGCCTAAGGAGAGTACAGACCTGGGGTCATGCCTTTATTGGGGTTGAGGGTGGGGTGCCTAGGGTTTTGCGGGTTCATTCTTTATTAGTAAATTTAAAACATAAGAGCAAGAAAGCGTGGGAAGGAAAAGTAGGATCACTCAAGTGGGTCAGTTATCTAGGTCGCCCAGGGCCTTCTAAAAGGGGAACCTCATAGGTGGGGTGGCCTCGCTCTTTATGCATGTCGGCAACCGAAAGCTTAGTGTTGGGCACTTACATTATAATCAAAAAAACTAATCGTCAGGCACTTACACTACATATAATTTAACATTTATTCATTTTTCTATTTTAAGGACTTGTAAAAAATTTAATGAAAAATTGCAAAGATCCATCAGGCTTTTCTGTGAGAAAATATCCCAACAGTTAGCCAATAGATTCCTCTGTTTAATGCTTGGCTGACATCACAGGACCTTTCAGTAGGTGTTATCAATAGATGGTAACATGACAAACAACAAACAAAAAGAAATAGAAGTGCTTACTGCTTTTCAGTGTTTTTTGGCATGAAAAGGTAAGCTTTTGTTTCTTTTTTAATTGGAGTGGTCATACGGTTGCGCACACACTGTCCTGTGAATTTCTTATGAAATGAGTTATTCAAGAAACAAAGGTTATGTAAATGGATGCTAATCATTCTTACAGGGAAAAAAAAGTATCGCGATGTAGTAGCTCATACTGACACAAAAAAGTCTTATTGTGACAGTGCAGAACTTTTTTTCCCTGCTGAAAAAGTATCATGTGACATTCTACTTTTTCATAATAAAGATTGTAAGCTGCAAAAATCTTACTTGTTTGCTGAGCTCTTTTAATAAACATTTTACAAGCTTTGTCAGAGACAAATTTGTCATCTGATGGACACACTGTCTGCATCTTAAGGTGATTCAGCGACAGAAGAGAGGTAATGATAAACTCGAAGCCTGGTAGCTCCTGTCTCAGATGTGCTTCTGTTTTGCCTTTTAGGTATTCCAAATGCTGCTAGAGTTCTTGGAGCAAAATATTTGCCAAGGTTTGGGGAATGCTTTCTTAGCAAAAGTATTGCTACCCTATCACAATAGTTGTATCTTCTCTCTAGTCTGGTGCTTTGGGATTAATATGCCAACCAAATTTGTTTCGTTACAAGTCTGTGTATTAACATCATGCATAATGATTATCAAACCTGTGTTCTCCAGCACTTTACCATAACGGATTTTGCTCCTTGAGGAAATGTCCCTGCCTTATACTTTTTTGTATATCTCACTATAGTCTCCATATTAACTACTTTGTGCCAACATAACAACATATTGAGCTAAATTGAATTAGACTGTGTGTGTGTGTGTGTGTGTGTGTATATATATATATATATGCATATGTGTGTGATTAGTTTTACAACCAGAAACAAGAGGAGAACTTTTATTAACCCTGTAGTTATATTCCCACTCAAAAGGAGAAATTAGAATGAATTTCAAATATGAAGAGATTTGGAACATTTCATGTGTGTGCAGGTATTAAAGTTTTAGTTTTGTGTTTTTGCTTTTGGGGTTTTGTTTGTTTGCCACCGCTAAGCAAAACTGATATGGTAAGGAAAATTATTTTCATCCAGAGGTTTAACCCTAGGGCAGCCTATTATTTCTTTACATGTTCGCTGAAGGTGGTGGGCTCTTTTCTAAGAACATAGAAAAGCTTTCCCATGCTTACAAACCATTTACATTTGCAGTGGAGAATATTCTAATTGCCCATTTAATGTTCTTTTTCTGTAAAAAGCCTTCCAAAAACCTTTGATTCCATCTTTTCTGGATTACTATTAAACGTTTACCTGAAACCAGCACAGTATATGTATGTTTTTTGACTACTCTGCATTCTTAAGACTAAAGCACCAGTGGACTTGGTGCAACTGTGCTAAAATGTTGAAGATCTATAAATCCTAATCGTGGGTAAATTCATCATGCCCTAGCAGGAGTATTGCCTGGTAAAAATTCATTAGAAGCAAAGCTGTCCAATTTTATGGACCAAAACATAAAATAAAAAATATGCACATATGTAGAAATATGTAATTTACATGAGGACTTCCACTTTAGCACAACTTACCAGGAAATGTTTTGTAGCTTGCTACTGCCATCTACTGGTTCTCAACTCTTAGATGAGTAGCTACTGGTTTACTGTAATATATAGAAATAAAAGGGAATTAGGTTTCTTTATTGGAATCTTTAAAAGTCTTTGCTGAGGGTGAGATAGGATTTTCATGTGGTATATACAGTGTTTATTTTGTAGTATGCTTTTAGGGAACAAACTCTTAAGTCTTTCTCCACTATTAACAATGTGCTGTGTTCCTGTTTGAGTTTCTGATCAAACCTTTTTTCCCTTTGTCATCCCTTCCTAGTTTAATGGATCGAGAAGTGACATTGCTTGCTGAAATGGACAAAGTGAAAGCTGAAGCAAGTAAGACTGATCTTTATTAGAGCTATTACCTGCCTCTCAACCCCCATAACAAAAGCTCAATATAAATGCCACAATAAGAGTTTATATATTTGGTTAAACAGTCTTGAGCAGTTGTACTATGCTGGCATAGGAATCCTTTCAGGTGAAACAACTTTACAAGAGCCTGTTTTTCAATATTTCCAAATTTCAATATTTTGAATATAGAGTTCAGTGTCTAAGAGACTACTTCATGGTATCTGCCACCACAGCACCAATTAAGGAAAATAAAGTATCTTGCAGGTGCCTGGGTTTTATTTTGATTTTTCCTCCAGTGATTGAACAATTCCAATGGATATTTTTCTACTTGGAAAAAAACCTTTGGCATAATCAGAGGAGACGTCACCAGGTTGCCTACAATCAGTGTATCCATTCCTGTCATTACCTCTCTCAGAACTTTCTTTGTTTTCTCGGGTTGTAGAAACTTCACTCAGTGTCTGTTATCATTGGGTAGGGGAAAAGTCAATTAATTGAAGGTTCAGGATACCCATGACGAGGGTTCTTTGAAAGCTTACTAAAATGGAGTCTGGAGGAATAGTCTAACTTGGATAATTTGTGGCGTTTTATACAGAAGAACCAGATATCTGTTTTCTGTCATTTCTATTAAGGGTTAGGTTAAAGATACACAGCTATATGAAAAGAAGGGAATGCCAACTGCACCTTGTACAATGGCATTGATTTGGGGCTTTTCAACAGTTTTTCCTTCGTGCATTGAATGCCAGATTTGTAATTAGGAAGGTTGTTTCTTTTAACCTACTCTCAAACTGGTGAGAATGGAAATAGGTTGAGATGATGACTCACAATTAAATCATTTGTGTCTGTGGTCATGGGCCAGAGGAGGCAGCTTTGAAGCACTGAGCTGAATTCAGTTTTGATCCATTTTAAGGAAATTTTGAGTACATAACAGAGATGCTATCCATTGTTTTTCAGAGGTGAGATTTCATTTAAATTGAGTGGTATATCCTGAAATTTCCGGTGACAGTTTCAGTCCATTCTTGTACCTATGTGTTCTCTTTTTGAAGTTGAAGTTTCAGAGAAAATAAAATTAGTACGAAGACATAGCCCCTAAAAAAAAAAAAAAGACATAGTCCTTACTGTTGAGAAGAAGGTGCTTTTTTTTTTGGCTACACTGGGTCTTTGTTTCTGAGTGCGGGCTTTCTCTAGTTGTGGTGAGCAGGGGCTACTCTTCATTGTGGTGGGTGGGCTTTTCATTGCAGTGGCTTCTCTTGTTGTGGAGCATGGGCTCTAGGCACGCAGGCTTCAGTAGTTGCAGCAGGTGTGCCCTAGAGTGCGTGGGCTCATTAGTTGCGGTGCATGGGCTCCAGGGCGCGCGGGCTCAGTTGTTGTGGCTCGCAGGCTCTAGAGCGCAGGCTCAGTAGTTGTGGCTCACTAGTTGTGGCACACGGGCTTAGTTGCTCCGCGGCATGTGGGATCTTCCCGGACCAGGGCTTGAACCCGTGTCCCCTGCATTGGCAGGTGGATTCTTAACCACTGCGCCATCAGGGAAGTCCGAAGGTGCTTTTTAAAATACATCTTTTATAGAAAATTTGGAACATATTTCAAATAGAGAGGCTAATATAATTAACCCCCAGCACCCAGCCTCAACCAGTTATCAATTCATGGTCAATCTTATATTATCAAATACAGTCCACCCCTCTCATGCTAAAAATCCTAGTTCTCAATGACACTAATGTAATTACTCATTTACCAATAATATCAAAAAGGTGTTTCTTTTTCTTTTCTTTACACATTATAGTTTATTAATTATATGTTCATAGTACTTCACAGTTCCGAGTTTTTTCACACTCATTCATATGTGATGTTAATATCAACCTTATGGGAGAGTTAGGTTTTTGGATTTTATTTTGTTTTATTTTTTTCATTTCATAAATGAAGAAACAAGTTCCTTGGGAAAATGTGACTTGTCCAAGGTCATATAATTAGGCCCTCTGAGTTATATGATATGTGTAGAAATCTTTACTTGACACATCTTGAGATCTGTAATTTTATCTTAGAATCCCAGAATGCTGGAGCTGAGAGAAAGTGAATTTGATACAAATGGCAAATAGGTTTTATCTTGGGAGCCAGACCAACAGATCATTTGTATTTGTTGGGCCTTTGTATTGAGAAACTTTTGTATGCATGTTCCTAACTTATTGGGAAAGTGTGCCCTTATCGATTAACCTGACATAGGTATGAGCAGCCCATGGGTGGCATATATGTGGCAAATTGGACTAAGTAAACTTGCTAAAGACATTCAGCTCTACACCTGATGTAGCTCTTTAAAAATTCTATTTTTTCTAACATAAATTTGGCTGGTTTCTCAGTAGGTTACAGGATTCTGTGTATAAGTTAGGAATTGAGTTTGACTGCATGCCACAGAATGGCCTAAAGAAATGTGAGTTTCTTTTTCTCTCATGAAATGAAAGGTCCAGAGGTAAGCAGTCCAGGGCTGTAGGGCATCTCCAAAATGATATGAGGGACCCAGGCTTCTCTATCCTTCTCCCCAGCCATCCTTACATTGTGCTTATGGTCAAAAGATACATCCTATGGCTCCAGTCAGGGAAGGGCAAAATGTTACATGCAGGCTAAGACTCCTTTAGAGAGCTTTCTAGTAAGCCTCGCCTCTGAATTCTGCTTAGATCTCAACGGCCAAACTATACCACATGATACAGTTATGTGTGGCAAAGCCAGGAAATGTAGCTTTTTTTACCTAAGCACATTGGTACCCAACAACATTAGACTTCTGACAGAGGAGAATGGATATTCAGTCACTAACAGTCTTTGCTACAGTCCACCCCTCAGCTACCCTGCAGTCCTCTTTTTTCCAAAATGAGGACACACTCACCTCCTGCTTGATGGCAACACCTCCACAGTCTCCTCTAGTTCACGTATTCAGCTGAAAGTCCAGGACTTCTGGGTAGTTTCAGATCTTCCAACAGCTCTGGTTATGGTATGTTGTGGTCTGGCATCCCATAAACTGAAAGAAACGTTATTACATAGATAGGCAGAGAAGACGATAATTATAGTAAAAATTCCCACTTGGACATGCAATGATCAAAGCTTACTGGACAGCAATAGTAGAGTCCCTGCCCCAGTGGTAGAGAAAGTTCCTTGGTTCATTTGGCAGCCCCTAGATCTGCTTCCTGAGAGGATTTCTTTTGCCCTTTGTCCTCCGTAGCCCCTGGCTCTCTGCTCTGAGAGAATTTTTATTGTCTGTCATTCTTCATGGCCATACCTGAGTTACACATCTGGGAGCAAGCCAGAGACGATGCTTCTTGAAAGGTTGTAAATAATCTAATGTCCATCATTAGGGAACTTGGTAAATAATTGTTGTATATCCACATAGTAGAATACTAGGTGGCTATTAAACAGAGTGAGGGGAATCCAATGTATTAATAAGGAATGAACTTCAAGACATAGTAAGTAAAAATAGCTAAGGTAAAGGAGGGACCATTGTGAGGGGAAAAAAGAGAGAGAGAGATTGTATATGCAGAGAGTATAATGGAAAGTATTCATAAGAAATTGTTACCAGTGGTTTCCTCTGGAAGTCAGAAGTAGGAGGGACAGTTTTATTTTTCATTTTATACCCATTTATTCTAGATGTATTCTTTACCTTGTGCATATTTTTGTTTTAATTTACATGCGTCTTGATAAAATTTTTTTTTAAGTGGGAAGAGGAGAAAGAGAAGTGACGAGTGATGTATGAGTCTTTATGATTCATAAAAAGCATTTACCATGTAAACTGCCTTCAGAGTCCCTCAAGAAGGTGGAAACTGGACCTTTGGTATTTTCACTTTCTGGATGGGTGGGCAGCTAAGCCTTTGGCTGTCCAAGTACATACTGCAGGGCCTATACTTCTAGTTCTTCTTTTGTCCTATTTAGCAGACCATAAGAGTCATACTCCCTTTCCTCTACAGTGGAAATTTTGCTCAGCCGTCAGAAGAAAGCCGAACTTCTGAAGAAGATGACTGATGTGGCTGTTCGGATGTCAGAGGAGCAGCTGGTTGAGCTCAGAGCTGATATCAAGGTAGAACTTCCTTCTCCTTTCCGCCTTTCTTCTTACCCTTGGGGACTAAAGTAGCAAATCTCCATAATTCAAGGCTGTATCTAATATATTTAACTCATGATCTCCTCTTCCCAAACCTGGCCCTTTTCCTGGCCCTTTCCCTTTCTCTGTAAATGGTACTGTCATCTATCCAGTGTCCAAGCTGGAAACCTTAGGGAATTTCTCCTTTTCCCACAGTTAAATCTATCAGCAGACCCTGTCCCTTTGACCTCCTGCAAAATCTCAGATCTGACCTTTGCTCTTTGTCTCCACCACCACCATCATGATCAAGCTACAGTGATCTCTTGCTTGGACTTTGTGGTAGCCTCTTAACTGATTCCACTCCTCCACATTGCCACTGCCCTGGCCTCCCCACCCCTTCATATCTGTCCCTCGCATTACAGAACCTACTTCAAACTTCCCGTTGCTTTCAGGATAGGCTACAATCCTTAACGGCCTGTAGGGCTCTGTATGGTCTGGCCCTGCTGCCGTGCTTTGCACAGCGTCCCCCTTGTCCCCTCTGCTCCAGCCATACTAGCTCTCCTTTCCACAGGCATACCCTGTTCCCTCCTGTGAGGGCTGCTGCATATGCTTTTCCATCTGTCCAGAACATTCTTTTCCCTCCCCCTGCCACTCCCAGCACACACCTCACTCCTGACCTCATCCTTCCTGACTTTCCTGACGTGTCCCCCCTGTTTGTGCCTTCCTAGCACACTTATAATTGTATGTGCATTTGATTAATCTGTCTTTCCCACTCGATAGTGAACTTTACAGTGACAGGAACTGCTGTGTCTCCAGTGCCCTGGCACAATGCCTTGGCGCATAGTAGGTGTTCAGTAGATAGTTAAATAGTTGGTTGGTCAATTCTGATTTTATAAGAGAAAAATGAGCAATCTGAGGTGTTGATTATATTGTAACCTGTTTATAAAGATTACTTGGATTCAACACTCAGATGTTTTAAATTCTTATATAAAGAACAGTGTTTCTGAGACTAAGATGGGAACCTGAGAGAGGTTGGGTTATTCATGGGTAGTTGTGGACACTGACATTCTAATTAATTGTTTCTAAACCGTGAACTGTATGGCCTTCTCTACTCCTGTGCCCTAACTCTGCTCTTTCTGAACGTGTGAGATTTATTGCCATATTTAAGAGGAATACATGCTGGGGAGGCTACATAACAGCCTTTGTAAAATAAAAGCATAGATGGAAGATCATCTGAGACCTTACAGGCATCCCTGTTACCATCCTGACCCAGTCTTTCACACAAACCTATGTCGTGTTATTATTCTCTCACTCCTTCCCCTTAGGCTATATTGGGGAGAAATAGTGAAACCAACAATGCAAGTTTTAAATTACCATTTTCTGATATAACTAAGACTATATTGCTAAATTTTATAGAAAGTCTTCCTCGCATTGATGCCAGTCAGTCTCATTCAACTATCTGGGAGAAGCCAGAAACCCCTTTGGAATTAGATAAGAATTCTGGCTCTCACAGGCTTCATCTGTTCCCCTTCCCACGTGGTTGAAGAGCTGCTAGAAATATTTCTGCAGGCTGACTAAGGATCTGTTTCTCTCCACGTTTTCAGTGTACTGAAGTGGGTGCTGTGCAATTTAAATGTCTTATTTCCAGATCATTTTATTTCCGTCATTCCTGTTATGTCTTTGGCTCAGGAAACCCTAGAATGTATTTCAGAATTAATCTCAGACTGATATTACATGTCTGAAGGCTTTGTTATAGAGATTCATGTGCTTTCCTAAGCCACAATATACTCTGAAGCTTTAGGACTTCAAGTCCCAGAGGTAATTTTTATTTCTCCTCTCCCATTGATTGCTTCTAGGTGCATCCCGAGGATTCTGATGCACTTGATTCTACCCCTTGAAAATCCAAAGTGGAATTAGGCCACCCCCAGTTAGAGGACTGCTCTGAGTTCAGTTCTTCTAAATTATATCTAGGCCTTTAACTTTTCTTTCTTACTCTCTTGTACATCTGAAAAAATGATTCCAGACTACCTTAGAACTTGTTTATTGAAATAGACCCCCAGAAGCACTTTATTCCTGACATGTTTCTAGCCCCACTATTTCTATAGTATAGTTAGTTTTTGACCCAAAGGGATGGTTACTTCTCAGCTCAGTCTGCTTAAAAGGATTAAATTACTTGCAGCATAAACTCTTCTCATTTGCAAAGCTGACTTTTCACATGAATGATTTTCCATCTCAAGAAATTGTTCCTATTACAAGGACTAACAAATCCTACTTTATGAAGCGGTGAAGTGGGTTTACTAAGGAAGTTTATATTAAAGAACACCAAATCATCTATTTAAATTAAGGAATCATTGTTGTAACTTATGAGCATTTCTGCTGCCTCTGCCTGTGTATAAAATGGAACAATGTGGAGAGTAGCTAACAGTGGAGAGAAAGGTGGTCCTCCATCATGAGTTCCTTCTTTCTCCAGAGTTTCTCTTGATTTACACCTAATGACCATTAGCATTTCATAAAGCTCCCAAATGGACTTATCTTTGGGCCCTTATGGAAAATGACTGAATTTTGTCAATCACCCAGCATTGGTAATATGATGGCCATGTAGTGAACTTTGAAGCACAAAAAGAAAACAATTGAAAGTAATTGTTTCGTCTCTTTATAGCAAGCTATAAATCTCACATATATTGTTTGTCTCACCTGGAGGCTTTTCTTTGTCTTTTCTCCAGCACTTTGTTAGTGAACGTAAATATGATGAGGATCTGGGACGAGTGGCCCGATTCACCTGTGATGTAGAGACCCTAAAGAAGAACATAGATTCATTTGGACAAGGTGAGGTGCTGAGAGATTCAGGGCGCTGGAGATGGTGATGAGAAGACCGCCCTCTACTAACTAGAAACTGAAGTGCCGATTGGCTTCTCCCCTGATTCTTCCTCAGTCCCTCTTGGGTTTTGGTTTGTTTGCTTGTTTTTATGAAAAGGAACTCTGAGATACTTAATAAGTCAGTGGACACAGATGCTTTGAGCTCTGAGGATAGGTATTTTCCAGCTCCCTAAATTTGCGGTCCTATTTTTTCATCATTTCCTAGTGAGCTGAGAGGTGTTTGGTATATAGTATAAAGAGCATGTGGCCCTGGAGTCAGACCAAGTTTGAATCCTTGCCTCTGCCCTCTACATTGGGCTGCTCGTTTCACTCCTCGGTGGAGATAACAATACCTGCTTTGCCTAGCGCATAATAGAAGTGTGTGGAGGCGGGGCACGGAGGTGCCTCTGTGGTGAGAGCTTGTAGTGACACATCAGTCAAACCCAGACCCCTAGCTCGGCTCCTCCGTTCTTTCTGTCTTGGTGTAAAAGTGAAATAAAGGTTGGACCTCGGGCAGTGATCGTGAGCTCAACATTAGCCCAGGCTTAAAGCCAAGAAAAAAAATCTAGGGGGTACTTTTAGACGTTGAATTCTGACCAAACTTGAATTGAAAATATTAGTATTTTTCAGCTAGATTGATATTTTGAATTCGGAGTTATTTTTGCAGAAAGAGCCTTGGGAAGATAGATATTTGTTGTAAAGACTAGTTCTGTTCATATGTAACTCATCTTGCCTCATTCAAATTTTTAAAAAAGAATTTGGCTTTTTATTTAACTTTTTCTTTCTTTTTGAAGTTTGTACTTCAGAATGTTCCTTGCATAGGAAAGCGAACATATGGCCCATACTATTGTTCCTAGGCTTAGTCAGCCGCTGGAGCCAAAGCCAGGAGTTTAGGTGGTAGGAAACGCCAAGAAGTCATTAGTTGGTGGGGGGATGGGCCACTTACAAAGCGGTGGGGATTTGGCAGGAGTGGAGGAAGAGGGCAGAAGGGAGATTTTCCTTCCCATTACCTATTTATAAGCTTATCTTTACAAATACTCAGATAGACAGTTCTTTATCCTAAATTGCTCATTGTGAGATGGAGAAATAGGGAAAAGGTTACCCATCATGCTCTTCTATCATCTGACCACACATTGCTCATATTTCTGTCTCAGTGTCCCATCCAAAGAACAGCTATTCAACCAGATCTCGATGTAGCTCGGTTACAGCTGTGTCTTTGAGGAGCCCGTGTGATGCCTCCACTGCTTCCCCTTCCACCTGTGCCTCTGCTCCCAGCCTTACAAGTGCTAACAAGAAAAACTCGGCACCAGGGGAGACTCCTGCAGCCACAGCAAACTCCAGTGGCCGGCCCTACCAGCCTCATCGAGAGGTAACCTAGCTTCCACACTGAGCAAGTTACGAAGAAATGCTGCCAGGTTGTCACAGCTTAAACACTGACTGCTCAGTACATTACCTTCCTCTCTTTATGCCCATTCCACACCTATTTTGAATCCCTCCAGCCTCAGTTATTTCCAGAGAAAGCATTTGGTATGTATGTTCCAAATCACCAGCCAGTTTAGATTTCCTGTCGCCAAGACTGCTGACTTTCTGATGTTGGCAGTGATCCTAGCTTTGTAGGTAGTAGTATTGCCTGGTAATTGGTCACACTGGGAGTCATGTACCTATCTTGAGGTAGAAAAGCACCACAATGGCAGGTTCACCAGAATGCATCTGAAGCTGCAACTCCCTAGAAGCACAGTGTAGATTATATCAGGGAGAGAGAGAGAGAGAGCATGAACCTGGCAGGGCGGGAGTGAACACTAGAAAGTGGAAGCATAATCCACAGTTTCTTTTCCTTGGTTTGAAGGAGATACATAAGAGCAGTCCAAGGCAGTGCTGTCAGTAATTCTTCAGACTGGTATTACATTGGAATTGGAGGACAAAAATAAAATCCTACGCCATAAGCTTTCTGGGTTGTAATGTGAAAGGTGTGTTAAATGTCACAGCAGCGTGATTTAATCTGTGGTTCATGATATATAGCAGAGTAGATCATAGTGATGTTTATTTTATTATTCCAGATGTTCATTATCTTTACAAATGGCTTATGATCTACAAAATTCAGACACGTGATAAGATACTTGCCCAACTGAGGGCTTGTAACAACTTCAGAGGATGCTCTTTCTTCCTTTTCTGCCCAGCTAAAGAAAAGCTCTTCAGTGGAGAAGAGCCTAGGGGTGAAAGACAGGGGGTAAATAGTGAAAGATTTATTAATTCTGATTAGTGTCTAGATTGGATTGGCTGATCAAACTCTGTGAGTCTTAAGAGAGAACTGAGTCCCAAGCCTGGGATACCGCTCTTAGGCTTTCAGAATACTCCTAAATAAACTGAACTGGAACAAACGGGGTGCCCTGATGCCACAGTGTTCTGAACATTGTCTTCTTTTACCCTTAGGTATTGCCGGGGAACAGACGAGGAGGCCAAGGCTACAGGCCACAAGGCCCGAAGTCCAATGACCCCATGAACCAAGGGCGACATGACAGTGGGGGTCGTTACAGAAACAGCTCATGGTATTCATCTGGTTCCAGGTACCAGAGTGCTCCATCCCAGGCGCCAGGAAACACTAGTGAACGGGGCCAGACTCACTCTGCAGGGACCAATGGAATTGGAGCCAGCATGGAGCCCAGCCCACCCAAGCCCTCATTCAAAAAGGGGCTCCCCCAGCGCAAACCCAGGACCTCTCAGCCTGAAGCCGTGAACTCTTGAGGGAAATTCCAGCTGGCCTGTCTCTTCTATCCCACACAATTCAACTTGGTAACTGGACTTTAGGAAACTTGTAGTTAGATTTAATAACAAAAAGAAGTTTGCGCATTCACTTTTGATGCCATTCTAAATATTTTGGTTTCTTCTCTCCTCGTTTCTGCTTTACCATTTTTTTTGGAAGGGAAGCTGTTTTTTCCCTTGACCTTTCCCAGTGATATGGATTGATTCTGACTGGTCATTTCCACCAGGAATCACCGGCACCTGTTGCCAGGTTTCCCAAGGGTAAGCAGTGTTCTTCCCAGTGCTCCAGGCCTTTCAGGGGCCTGAAGAGGCCCTCCTCAGCAACCCCTACTGTCCAGGCTTTCAGGAGGAGATGGATCAAGCAGCTGGTCTTGATGCCTTTCCAGTCTAAGCAGAAGCCACACGTGCCAGTCAGGTTCCCTGTAAACAACAACATGACCAAGAGAGGCAATGAGGGGGTTGGGTACTGTCCTGGATTAGCCAGAGAAGGGGAAACTGAATTGGTGAAAAGGAAGGAACACTAGGAAACATTTGAGAATCTGCCTGTGCTCCCAGAACGTGCCTGAGACTGACACTCAGATCGGGGTTTCAGTCTCTTGCTTGACACCGTAGCTTAACCTGCAGTTTCTTCCAAATGCCCCAGCCTTGTTTCCTATTACCTTAGACTGCAAACCAGTCTAGGGAAGTCTATGGGAAAGTAGCATTTAATTAAAGGAAAAAAAAGTATTTCTTTGTTTCAGTGTTTGAAGATTTTTGTTGTTGTTCTCCCTCTTTCCTGATTCCTATTCTGACCCTGAACCAAATTTATAGCAATATAATTAGTGTTAATCTAAGGTGTTAACCATCAGAAAATTGCCTCTGTCAATCTTTAGAGTTGAATAAATAAAAACAACTGCATAAACGTTCCCACGTTTGTTTCACAGCAGGAAGTGACTTCATTTCATTATCTGTTTTTCTTTGGGCCTCATGGGGTAGAAGTCACTCGAACAGCTTGTTCGGGGCTTAAATGAGGGTGTCCAATTCCTAAGTCATTTGTCCACTGCTTACCTTCAGAACCAAATTAAATGTAAAAGCCAGGATGAGCAGATGCAGCGGTTCCTCTTGGGAAAAGGTCTGTAGGAGAGGGAATGATGACTTTCCGGAGGAGAGCCTACCAGTTCAGAAAACCCACAGCTGCCAACAGCTCACCCAGGCAGCCAAAGGTTCTGTCCACACCCCTGTCTTCCACTGCCTGTCCCTTCACAGGAGTAGTGGATGTCACAATGTAATGGGGTTCCTGCGTGTAGCAGGTGGTGCTGGTGCCAGAGCGCCACACCCACCCCAACCTCTACGATTTAATAACAGCTGAGCTTTTTCTTCCCCAGCATTTGTTCTCCCAAGGCTGAAGCCCAGGCTGTAAGTGGCAGTGGTGCAGAACTTAGCTGCCTCAGGGCTTCCCCTAGCTCTTTGGCTGAAGATGAGCTGCCGGGGTTCAGGTTGGTTGCACAGATTGAGAGAGAAAGAGAGAAAACGAGTGTGTGTGTGTGTGTCTTTCAGTAAAGAAAACAATAGTCAAGGAGTACTAGGAAGCCATTTTCTAAGGGGCTGGCCACCTCATTTGGGGGAATTTATCCAACATCACCATCAGCCTGCTGGTATCAGGAAAAAGCCCTGCTTTTCTGATTAATTGCTTACCTACACTTTATAGGAAATCCAGAGATTGAAGTGGCCTTGAAGGATTATGAGGTCTATGCCTGTATCCAGGCAAGACTGTATTTAACCACCTAAACAGATGGGAAGCCACATGTTTGTCAAAACTGCCTTGAAGTCGAAGTTGAAATCTCCTTATAGAAAAATATTTGAAGACTTTTTTCTATGACCACAAAAAGTTTGAAAATTATGAAGTTTTTTTTTTTACACATTGTTTTTAATTACAAAAGTAGCATTTAAAATATCAAATAATACAGAAATGTAAAAGGAAAAAGTTACTTTTCCACTTTTCCATTCTGTTCCTCAGGGGTAATAACTGTTAATAATTTGGCATATATCCTTATAAACCTTTTCAAAGCATATATGTGCTTATACACATAGATATGTAGGCTTTTTTTAAAATAAATTTATTTTATTTTTGGCTGTGTTGGGTCTTCCTTGCGGTGCGCAGGCTTCTCACTGCGGAGGCTTCTCTTGTTGTGGAGCATGGCCTCTAGGTGTGTGGGCTTCAGTAGTTGTGGCACGTGGGCTCAGTAGTTGTGGCATGCGGCCTCAGTAGTTGTGGCTCACGGGCTCTAGAGCGCAGGCTCAGTAGCTGTGGCGCACGGGCTTAGTTGCTCCGTGGCATGTGGGATCTTCCCAGACCGGGGCTTGAACCTGTGTCCCCTGCCTTGGCAGGCGGACTCCCAACCACTGCGCCACCAGGGAAGCCCGATATATAGGCTTTTAATTTTTTGTTTTGTTTTTTACAAAAAAGGGAGCTTACTATATGCATTCTACAATCCTTTTTTTAGATATGTCTAAACCATAATTCATTTAGGATCTCACGTTGTAGATACTCTCCTAAATTTGCCATTTGACTTTCTTCAGTGTAGAGAAGTGAGGTTTATCTGAAGTTTGAACTGTGCAGCTCATTCTTTGCTCCCCACAGCATCTCTTCCTTCCAAGAGGAGGGAGGCTCTGTACCCTGGGCAGTTCCTGCTGTGTGTTCAGAGACATCCTTCCTAACCATCATTTCTCCTTCCCTTTCCATTTCCTCTTAGAGATCAATGTCCTGTCCTTTCCCAGCCTAAGAGATAAGATTGAAACTTCAGGTTTACCTTTGTCAGTTATGTGCCACTTGAGAGAGAAAATTTAAATTAGCGTGGCCTCACTAGGAACATCAGATATTCCGTAGGCCCCTTATTTGCGGCAGTTTTTTAAATTCACTTTTTAAAAAAGTAATACAGGCTAATTTTTTTAAAGGTACAAAAGGATACATGATGTGAAAGTGAAAAATACTCCCCGACCTTGTCCCACTCCCTAGAAGAAATCACTGATAAGTTTCTTGTTTATCTTTTAACAAATTTTCTAAATCCAAACATGCAAATATGTTTTTTCTTTCTTTTATATAAATGGAAATCATATTACACGTATTCCTAAGCAATTTGCTTTTTTTAAACTTGTCCTCACTTTTTATAACTAGTTTTTGTTTGGTTTTAAGAAAAATCAAAATATGTAAATGGTTTTAAAAAAAAAAGTTCAAAAGGATATATGATGAAAAATAAGCCTCTATCCCACTCTGGACTATTTATTCCCTCCCCAGAGGCAACCACTGTTAAGTTTCTTATGTATCCCTCCAGAGATTTTCTATATTTATATACATATATCAGAAGAATGTATGCTGTTTAGACCTCTTTCCATGTCAGTATACATAAATGTACCTTGTTCTTTCTATGGCTGCATAGTATCCCATTGTATAAATTTATCATAATTAGTTTTATCAGTCCCTAATGATGATTTTCAGTTTTTTGCTATTATAAGTGTTGATGAAATGAGCATATTTCATCAATATAATACATACATCACTCATTACATGTGAGAGTGTATCTTTAGGATAAATTCCTAGGAGTGGAATTGTTGGATCATACAGTTATTGATAAAGTACTCTTAAAAGATGCATGGATTCTCACCAACAGTGTTTGGGAGTGCTTTGTACAGTTGCTGAGCTGGAAGCTAAGAAGAGAGAAAGATAACTAAAACACAGCCCTTTGTGGGGCTGATAAACTAGTTGGGGCAACTGACACATACAGATAAAAGAGTACAAGGTAATAGTATTGCATGAAAGAGCCTCACTGTCTTCTGTGAGTAAAATGGAGAAGCACTGCTCGAAGGGCCTGTGCTTGAACTAGAACTATACCAGCGGTGATCAGGCATTTGCTCAGTGGTTTATAGACAGGGTGACCTCGTATTTCAGAATCCCAAACCAGGGTACAGTCTTGTGAGTATGAATGTATGTATGGGGAACAACAGGATAAACTACTTTAGGTTGGGAGTGGCCTAGAAAAGCCAGGACACATGGTTATCAGTCTGTGAACCTCTACTTTGGAGAAGGTCAGTAGAGTAATGGCTTGTTGCCCTTGGAAATCCTGCCATTTGACCTAACAAAATGAGGGTTTGTCTTGCCTGATCTACAGGGTTCATCCCACCTTATCCCACCTGGAGAGGATTATATGCATACGGAAGCACACTTAATGGAAGAAATGGGTATCCAAAATGGTACATGTTTGGAGGTCAGCAACTGATACAAGGAGCTGTTTTGTCACTCTTTTAACCAGAGTACCAGACCATAACGCTGGTAGCCAGAACATCATACTGTAAAGTCAGCCCAGCTGGACTTCTGGTGGCTTTAGCCACCTGTGCACATTCTTTGCTTCAAACATTGAGGCACCTGCTGGGTGCCAGGCACTGTGCTGAGTTCTGAGGCAAAGATAAATGGCTCCAGCTCTTTCCTCAACCACTTTGCAGGTGAAGGAACTAGAGCTCTTAGAGCTCTTAAACTCTCCGAAGCAGTGCCTGGTGGCTGGGCAGTGTGGTCGAGTAGAAAGACCCTGGACTTTTGAGACCGATACTTGGATTTTAATTCTGGCTTCACAACTTGGTAGCTATGTGACCAACTAACCTTGGGCAAATAACGTAACATCTTTGAACCTCTTCTTGAACTGGGAAGTGGAGACTGGTAACTACTTCATGGAGTGGTAACGTAGGTAATCAAGCAGGTGCTGAGAACAGTACCCTGGTGTCCAAGCTAACCTGTGACTAGTTAAACGTTCACTCACCATAACTCCTTTACTTTTCTGTCTCTCGTGCCCTGTTAAAAAGTGCATGAAAGACTTCCCTGATCTCCAGCCTTACAGACCTAATTAACCAAAAATAAAAATAAAAAATAAAACCAAAAATAACCAAAAAAATAAAACCAGAAATTAACCAAAAATGAAAAAGTAATACTTCAGTCACCCTATTCCTTCTGTAGCTTTTCTCCCCTGAGTGCATATCCCCCCAGCGTGGTGAGCTCTGTGCCCTCTTGTCCTGACAACTGTCAGGAAGCCACCCCCCACACCCCCACCCCCGTTTCTGAGCTCTTTGGGTGGCACAGGCCAGATGCTGACGGCACCAACATGGGCAAACAGGGAGCAAGACTGTGGCAGAGTCCGAGGAGAGCCAGGGAACATCATTTCCATACAGGCGCTGAGGGAGTTTTGTTACTAGTCTGTGACTCCCTACCAAGGGGAACCGCTATCTGAAGATTTTTCTGGGTGAGGAAACTCACCCACCATCACCACCACCAGCAAAACTGTTCTCCAGCCCACCCGCCCCTTCACAGCCGTCAAAACAGCAGGAACAAATACCACCCACTCTGATTCCCCAGGGAAAAGTCAGGTCTCCTTTTTATGTCTCTCTTCAACTTAACCCAGTTAGGCTTTCTCTGGAACTAGATTTCAGACAAACCCATTTCCTGGTGCTGCTAGAACACGCAGGTTGAGAGACTGAGAAGATTTCTCAGACTCACTCCCTTGCTGACTGCAGGCAGGACTGGTAAACCGCCCTTCCGGCAGGCGGGGCCAGCGGTCGACTGCAGTGTGTCCCCATGGCCTGAAGTCTGGTGGCTGTTCACAGTGGGCACTCATCAAAATGACCATACCGTCCCCTTTTAATAGGCTGTTTACCGAAGGATAGGACAAGGCACCCCAGCATTGTGGCACGGTAGCAAACTGCTGTCAACCTAGTTAACTCCCGGTTCAGATCTCTTTCCTCCACTTAACTAGCCATGCGATATACAACAGCTTATCCAGGATTCCCTTTTAGAAAGTTTATTGTGGTTTCCTCACACTAGCTAGGATCCTCCACTAAAAGAAAAGGGATGGCCTAGAATGAGACAGCTGAGGGGCGGCCAAGTACTGGAGGCCTCAGAGTATTCCAAGATGTTGTGTTTGTTTTGGTGGGAATGGGGAACTTCAGCGAGGCTTCATGCTGAGCTCATTTCTGTGGTCCCAGCACCCAGGGGCAGGACAAGTGCTCAGGGGGACTTCCAATAACAACCACAACCACTTACTAAGCTCATCTCACTCTCTCCACAATCCTCTGAGAAAGGATCATTTCACAAATGAAGGAACTAATGCTCTTCGAGATTAGCGCCCATCCCCCATCCCTGCCCAAGGTCACTCAGTGGCGGAGCTAGAATTGAAACCTAGACTAGTTTGACTTGAAAGCCTAAGATTTCCCCACCACACCACACAGCCTGAGAAGGAGAGACAGACCTGGGGACCTCCGGAAATGAGGGTGGAGAGAGTAGGAAGAGGAGAGGAGAGGGGAGGGGCCCTGAACTCTGTTCCTCGACAGCCACCTGTTCTGAGCGGCTGCACACAGCAACTGACTCCGCCTGCACTTGGCAGGGGGGCTTTTTCCATCTTTTGTGTCTTGAGCAGTTTTTTCCTCGCTTTGCTCTTCCCTCCTCTCTCTCCTTGTTCCTTTTGTAGATAACACTCCCACAGGCCTCCCACGGCAGCTCCAAAACGCAGCCTCCTGAGTTTCTCCTTGTTGACAATGGCTCTGAGCTATCTCTGAACAGGGCTCCTCCTCAACCTTCCCTTCCCTGTGACTCCCCACTGAGGCCAGTGAGTCAAGAACCAGGGAAAGGGGAGAGGAAGAGGAGATTATAGTGAGGAGCCCAGTGGTCCCTAACCTCCCCCCACACACCCTGCCGTGCCTTATTGTCTTCTCAACTCCTCCCGACCCCCACCTTAATGTCTCCTAAATGTGGGCCCCTGCCCCGTGTGCGTGTGCGTGTGTGTGTGTGTGTGCGTGTGTGCACGCATGGGGGGTGGGTGCGGGGGTTCTGTGGGTGGAAGGAGGAGGCAAGGAATTCACTATAAGCCAGGTCTGGCAGGAAGACCTGAGGGACTAGGTAAAGTGAAAGAGTGAAGTGGGTTGAGATCTAGACACTCATCTAGACGGAAAAGGCACCTTCAATCAGGCCAGGCCAAAGCAAAGGGTCAGTGGCTGCATCTCTACCCCATACACACTTTCACACAAATTCTTTGAAGGGCAATGGGGGAAGGGGTTTAAAGCCCAAAACATTGCTGTTTCATTCTGTGATAAGAAGAGTGATCATGACATTCAATAAATGTTAGTATATTTTCTTCTCCCGGAAATGGGGACCAGGGCACCAAAACAGTGACACAGGCATTGTGCCTGGAGCTTCTGGAGGAGGCAGTGCATCTTAACCTCTCCGCCTCAGTGTTTTCACCTGTAAATTGGCAATTATAACAGTGACTACCTCACAGTTATGGTAAAGATTAACCGGATAATCCAAGGAAAGCACTTAGCACAGTGCTTTGGCACCAAGTCGATCTCAGCTATGGTAATTCCTTGGGGCACCCCACGTATTCTGTCTACCGCCTGCTCACCCTGACCCAAAGCATCTGGTTTGGCTTGATGTTCAAAACCAGCACAGGCGGATGAGCTTGAAGACTGAAAGTCTGAACACTTGGGCTTCCACGGGAGGATCATCTGGATCTGATGCACAACCCCAGATGACCAGTCCTTGTGAGTGCCACACAGCTAGCCTGGGGTTGTTCCTGAGTCCTCACAGTGGGAGACAGCTATGCTGGAGTGAGGTAGACTCTGGACCTGGGGTTGGGAGTGTGTCAGGGTTGGAACCTTAGCCATTTACCACCTTGGTTACCTTGAGCAAGTCTCTCCTCTATCTCTGCCTCTGTTTACTCATTTGTGAGATGGAGAGTAAGTAGCATCTACTCTGCATATTTCACAGGGCTCCTATAAGATTCAAAATCAGATAATAACGTTTACATGTTGCAAATGTCACACACCGTTCTAGATCCTTTAATCTTTTAATCCTAACAACCCTCTGAGGTAGTTATTGTCCCCGTTTCACAGAGGAGAAAATCGAGTCACGCAAGGAAAATCACAACAGCAAGTGGCAGAACTATATTCAAACCTGGGTAAGTAGCCTGGTTCTCAAGTTGGGTGCTTTCCACCATAGCCTCATCCTTTCTCTCAAAGTGAGCCGATTCCTAAACTGCACCCGCCCCTCAGCAGTGTGCTTGCACATCGCCTGGAGGGGCAAAGATGAGCCGTTGGGGGAGGGGTTACTGTGCAGCCCTGGACCCATGTGAGAGGGTGGGAGGTCGGGGGTCGGAAGCAAGATCTGCAGCTTCCTTAGGGTCGTGCTTCCTGGGAGCGGGATTCCAGGATTCAGAGGACTGGGGGAGGGGGACGCTTCCTCTTCTTCCTGCCCAAGCACCAGCTCATTTTAATACAGGTGCCTGGGGCTTTGGCCCTTGTCACAGATGAGGGGTGGGTGGAGCGGGGGACACTCCTTCCTTTCCGATGCTGCTGACTATGGTTGTGTCTCCTAGAGGGGTGGGGGCGCTGAGCCTTCCGCATCACTCGTTCGGGAACAAATTGCTGTTTTGGCCACGGCGGTTCCTCTGGGCGCGGGCGGTAGCCGCGCTCGCTGGCAAATCGTGGGAGGGAGGAGGAGCGGCGCTAGCAGCGCGAGGCTGGTGGGACCGACGCAGCGCTGGAGACCAGTGAGAGACTGCCGCCCAGGGCCCGGCTCCGCACCGCCCGCCAGCCCCTCCTCCCCACCCCCTCGCTGGAGGTGGGGGTCCCTGCAGCCCCCGCTCCCCCTTCAGCGCAGAGCCTAGTTCTCTAGGACTAAAGGCGCTGGGGCAGCGGAGACTCGGTCCTCTCATTCCCCGCCCGCAAAGACCCACTAGCGCACGGTTAGGAAGTTTCCCCCAGCGTCTGACATCTACTGTACCCTGTATTTGCAACCTGACCCTTCAGCGCAGCCTGGGAGCGGCAAAGGGGGACAGAGAGAAACACAGGGGCAAGACAAAGGATCTGGGGTGCCCCCATCCCCACACACCTCATTTCCACTCCCCACCCCTCCACCTCCCGGGCACACACGGAGAGCGTCTAAACCTTATTTCCAGGACTACCCACCCTCCAATTTCCTGGCAGCTCCAGCCAGCAGCGGCGTCGCTTAGTGACGGATCGATCCATTCCCTGGAGGGTCAAGTTGAGGCTAAGAAAGGCTTGGATGCCCAAAAGCTGGGTTTAGACCCCCTCCCCCAAATCTCCTTTTAGACTTCCCCTGCCCCAACCTCCGCCAACCACCGGTCTTCACCACCTCCACCTGCTGGCCCAGCCCCCTTTCCCATTACATTTTTCTTAGGGGAAATCTTCTAAACCACGCACCCCCCCCCCCCCGCTCATCCCCCGCCTGAGCTCTCCTCAGGTCCCTCCGGGGGAGGAGAGGCTGCCAGGCTCTCTGAGAACCCCCATGCTGCAGAGAAAGACGCCTCGCCCCTGCGGCTGAGTCTGCCCGAGCGGGACCAGGCGCTTGCCCGTCGTTCTCCGAGGGGCGGGCGGGGCGGCTCGGGGTGGCCCGGGCGACCTGCGTGGCGCGGGTAGGGAGGGAGGGCGCCGCTTCCCCTGCCCCCGCGAGGTCCCGAGGGGAGGGGGGATCCCTCGGCAGGAGGCCTGTCCCTTTAAGGAGGCAGCCCTGCCTGGGTGTGCCCCGTCTCCATGGTTACCCCGGTGCTGGCTGCGGGCGCCGGAGGGAGGGAGGGAGGCTGCCGCTTCTCCCCGACAGACGGAGGTAGCTGCGGGGATCTGGTGCCCAACGGAGCCCGAGCCGGAGCAGACCCGCAGCCGAAACGGGAGCCGCTGCTGCAGCCACCTCGAGCCGAAGGTGCCGACAGCACAGCGGGCGCGGAGCCGGGAGTCCGGGAATCGTGGGCGGCCAGGGCGCGAGGAGCCGCGCGCCATGCTCCGGGCCCCGACGGCGGGGACGCCCCCTTGCGCGCGGGCGGCTGGCGGGACCTGCGAGCCCGGGGTGGGCATTGCTCCCCGACGGCTGCGCTAGGGGGCGCGGGGCCCGGCGGGGGGCGGCCGAATTGGGCGCCCTCTCCCGGCGCTGAGCCCCCGCGCCCCGGAGGGATGGGGCAGGCGGCCACAGTCGCCTAAGATGCCGGCCATGCGGGGACTCCTGGCGCCGCAGAACACCTTCCTGGACACCATCGCCACGCGCTTCGACGGCACGCGTGAGTCCCGACCCTCGCCCCACTGGCTCCCGGACCAGCTGTCCCTGGCCAGTGTTCCCGTCAGTCCTGCACCCAGACATCTCAGCCTGGAGCCCTCCTGCTCTCGCCCTCCCTTCCCCGAGCCCCACTTTTAGCTGGGACCACCGTCTCCTTCCAGACGCCGTTTCCGAAAAATTCAGAGTCAACACTGCCCCGGGCCAGGCAAAATGGCTAGAACTCTCTGGGTTTGGGGGCCGGTCATGTCGTCTGTTCCTGGAGTCGCGAACCCCGACCTAGTCAGTCTAACCCATCCCATCCCTGCGTCTGGCGCTATCCCACCGACACTACCCTCGAACTGGCGGGTTGGGAAGTGAGGCAAGGAAGCGGTGCTCAAGGGACAGCCTAGAGGCTAAAAAAACAGATTTAGAAAAGAGGTTTGCAAACCGAGATAGAGTAGGCGGGACTCAGGAGAGCACTGTTAGTCCAACCTCACCTCACCACCTAAACCCACCAGCCTAAACCCACTGAGCTCTCTAGCCCCAAAAAGATAGGTTTGGGGACTCCCACTAAGACTGGAGAAGTTTGGAGAAGGTGACCGGAGCTTCTGGATCCTGGTTTTCCGGGGCTCTGAGCACTGGGAAAGTCGTGAAAGCCCCCTCCCTTCTTCTCCTCCCTCAAACTCACCCCCAGTGGGGCTTCCCAGCTCTCTGCCTCTGTCGCTGGTTCCTGATAGGGACGGAAGCCCATCTCTGAGACCACCCCCACCCCAGGCTTCTCCATCTGCTTTGCCTGCACTTGGCTCCTGCAGCCTGCTGATTCAGCGCCCCCCACTCCCCAATACACTCCTGGCTCCAGGCTGCCAGAGCTCAGCTACCGTTCTTACACCCCCGTTGTGGACCACATTCACTAATTCCTGAGCCAGGGGCTCAGGCAACTGGGGCTCAAACAGAGTGCAGAATAGATGGTGGCTTGGATTGCCTCTCCGTCCAAGTGTGTCTCGGTGGGAGGAGCCAAATAGCCAACCTGAGTACCTGGCTGGTGAGTGAACCTGGCAGAGGCTGGCGGGGCGGGGGGAGGGGGGCTGAGGCTGGCCTAGAACTGGTCCTGCAGTCCTCCTTTGGACATCCCTAACCCCACACCTTACCCCAAGCTGCTCAGGTCACACTCCAGAGGGCACAGCACCCACACGGGGCTGCATTCACCAACCTCAGGGCTCACACATGGCAATTCTTGAATGCACTTATACACACGATGCTAGGAGTGGGAACTTGCAGGGCACTGGCACACAGGTGACACTCTAATTCCTGTTCATAAACAGCTCCTGTCCTAACCCTCCCCCAACCCCCCATCCCAAACACTCACACACAGGATTCCTGGGATTTGTAACACCTACCCTTTGATTGCAGGAAATTGGGAAAGGAGGGGTAGTAGACCCTGTGCCCCTTCACCCCACACCTCCTCTGAGAGGTGCTCTCTTGCAGATAGTAACTTCGTGCTGGGCAACGCCCAGGTGGCGGGGCTCTTCCCCGTGGTCTACTGCTCTGATGGCTTCTGCGACCTCACGGGTTTCTCCCGGGCCGAGGTCATGCAGCGGGGCTGTGCCTGCTCCTTCCTCTACGGGCCAGACACCAGTGAGCTCGTCCGCCAACAGATCCGCAAGGCCCTGGATGAGCACAAGGAGTTCAAGGCCGAGCTGATCCTGTACCGGAAGAGCGGTGAGGGGCCACCTGGCCAGCCTGCCTTACTTTCGTGGTCTCACCCAGCCTGGTACCCACCCCATCCACAGTCCCTCCTTTCCGATCCCATCTTCTCCATCTCCCCATCTCATCCCATCTTCCCACATTCCCCTCTCCTCTTTCTCCACCCCTCCTCTTGTTCCTGGCCCCTCCTTTCTTCGGTCCTCACCCCAACCTCAGCTGGTACTCAATTTCCCATCTTGGATTTCCCACCCCAGCAGAAAAATGTCCCCGTCTTACTTAGCAGGACAGATCTATGAACACACATGTCTGACTGTCGTCTCTGCTCTCCCTTGCCTTCCCCCGCCCTGTTGGATCGAGTCTAAGTGTCCTAAGTGGAGCTGGCATGTGCCTTGACCAGGGGTGTCAATGGCCCCTCTGTCACCTTGGGCGGAGAATGGGAGCTGGGCTGAGTCTGCCTTTGTGCATAGGGCTCCCATTCTGGTGTCTCCTGGATGTGATACCCATAAAGAATGAGAAAGGGGAGGTGGCCCTCTTCCTGGTCTCTCACAAGGACATCAGTGATATCAAGAACCGAGGAGGCCCCGACAGCTGGAAGGAGACAGGTGGGTGCCTGTGGGGCTGCCGATTTGGCTGCTGCGGCTGGGGTGTTGGGTACCTCAAGCCTTGGCGGGGCCATGGTGCCCAGTGTGGGTCTGTGGGCCCCCCACCCCGCCTGCATTCACTGACTCCTGCTCTGCTGGCCGAGGAGCCTGTGCTGCTCTCACCTCCCCAGGCCCAGGTACAGAGAGCTTGTGGAGGCAAAGTTGAACTTTTAAAGTCAACTTTACTAAGAAACTGAAAGAAACAAATTCCACTAGTGCCCATGAAGTACCATTTTCCCACCGATTAGTGAGGCTGAGCGCAGACCCACCTGGCTCCTTGTCCTCATGCAAACCTGTCTGGGGAGCCCTGGCCAAAGCCCTCTTTTAAGTCCTTGTGGTCTTTCCCCTCTTGCATCCTTTAAGGGCTGGGGAGGGGGTGTGCTTTGGACAGCGCACAAAGCCGTCATCAGAAGCTGCTCCAAGGCCTCTTTGCCATTTGGGGGTGTTGGGGGTACTCTCTGTTCCCCATCCCCGCCCCCAGCCCTGGGCGGGCTCGACTCTGCCCAATGGCCTCCTGCTAGCTCTGCACTCCCCACCCTGGGAACCGCCTCCCACTCCTCTCTCAGGCCTTTCCCTGTGGTGTTCCTCTCTTGCCTTGCCTGGGTCCAAACCTCCTTCTCCTAGAAGCAGGCACTGGGTGGAGTGTCTGTAAGCACCCCCAGGACTGCCCGTTGCTGGTGTTGGCAAGTGATTCCAGGAAGTGAGAAACGCTGGAGCCCCCAGCTCTAAATAGACTAACTAGTCAGTGAGCCAGACCAGTCTGTGGGCCAGCAACTGGTGTCCTGCCCGCAAGCCCCTGGGCTGAGGCGCGTGAGTGCTTTGCCCATCATTCTCTCCCGCCCCTCTTCTTTTGCAGGTGGTGGCCGACGCCGATATGGCCGGGCAGGGGCCAAAGGCTTCAATGCCAACCGGCGACGGAGCCGGGCTGTGCTCTACCACCTGTCTGGGCACCTGCAGAAGCAGCCCAAGGGCAAGCACAAGCTCAATAAGGTGGATTGGCACTAGGGTGTGTGTTTGGGGGGTGGGGCAGGGTAGGGGCCGGTTGAGGAGATGGAGAAGGGGAACCGAGCCCACCACAGAGAGAATGTCCAGGGGGCTACTGAGGCCCCACCAGCACTTTGGGGTTTGTGGTGAGAATGTCACACACCTGATCTGTCAAAGGTATAGCGGAGAGTTTTGGCCCTGGAGTCAGATGGGCCTTGGCTCAATCTTGGCTCCTCCCCTAAGCAGCTGCGTGACCTCACCTGAGTCACTTGAGCTCACCGATCCTCAGTCTTCTGATCTGTAACAAGGGGACTCTGATGCCTGTGTCAGAGGTGGTTTTGAGAATGCAGGGAGAGAAAGGAGGCAGATGCCTGTCCCAGACCCTC
Organism: Eubalaena glacialis; assembly: GCF_028564815.1. Lineage (NCBI taxonomy): Eukaryota > Metazoa > Chordata > Mammalia > Artiodactyla > Balaenidae > Eubalaena > Eubalaena glacialis. Next base: position 65,430,679 of record NC_083726.1, on the reverse strand, counting down.
TCCAAACTCAGCTTGTGCCAATTTCCTGTCCTCCCTGCCTGGACCTGCCCTGCCTCTCATTCAGGGGGTGTTTGGAGAGAAGCCAAATTTGCCCGAGTACAAAGTAGCTGCCATCCGGAAGTCACCCTTCATCCTGCTGCACTGTGGGGCACTGAGGGCCACTTGGGACGGCTTCATCCTGCTCGCCACCCTCTACGTGGCTGTCACCGTGCCCTACAGCGTGTGCGTGAGCACAGCCCGGGAGCCCAGTGCCGCCCGTGGCCCCCCCAGCGTCTGTGACCTGGCCGTGGAGGTCCTCTTCATTCTTGGTATGTGTGCTCTGTGCCTCCCACCCCTCCCTGGGCCAGTGACCCCCCGGGCTTTGATGGGGATAGTCTGCATGGCTTCCACTGCCCCCCAGTGTCCCCCTTGCCCTCCCCCGTTTATGACCTGTGGGCCTTGAAATCAGACCTAGGTTCCAAATATATCTTCATCACTAATGGGTTACTTGGCCCTGAGCTAGTCATAGCCTCTCCAAGCTGGTTTCTCCCTCCATCACATAGGCACAACAATATCCACCCTCTGGTTTACTGCGAAAACTAAGACAATGCAGGTAAAGGGCCCAGGACAGTGTTACACACTGAGCAGGTGCCCCGGAAAATGTGGCTCCTCCCCACCAGTGCTGACTCCCGCCCCAACTTCCCCCAGACATTGTGCTGAATTTCCGCACCACGTTCGTGTCCAAGTCGGGCCAGGTGGTGTTTGCCCCAAAGTCCATTTGCCTCCACTACGTTAGCACCTGGTTCCTGCTGGATGTCATTGCGGCGCTGCCCTTCGACCTGCTGCACGCCTTCAAGGTCAACGTGGTCCGTGCGGCTGGGCTGGGTGGGCTTTGGGGCAGGACAGGGGGGCCGGCCCTGGGGTGACCTCCCGCCTCCCCCCACCTCAGTACTTCGGGGCGCATCTGCTGAAGACCGTGCGCCTGCTGCGCCTGCTGCGCCTGCTCCCGCGGTTGGACCGCTACTCGCAGTACAGCGCCGTGGTGCTGACCCTGCTCATGGCCGTGTTCGCCCTGCTCGCCCACTGGGTGGCCTGCGTCTGGTTCTACATCGGCCAGCGGGAAATCGAGAGCAGCGCCTCCGAGCTGCCTGAGATCGGTACTGGAGGCTGCCTCTGTGTGTGTGTGTGTGTGTGTGTGTGTGTACATATGTGCCCAAGGAATCTGTTCACGTGAGGGTGTGTGCGTCAGGGAAATGTGAGTCCAAGTGTGTGTCTGTCAGGGGATGTCCGTGAGCTGATATCAGGTATCAGAGAGATGTGTGCAAGTCTGCATGTGTACATGCTCATAGGTGTGTATCAGGGGCATGTGTGCCAGTAGGTGTGTGTTTGTAAGGAGAATGAGGGGGCTGGCGCGTGTGTGTGCAGGTGGGAGCGTGACAGAGCCACCACCTCGAGGCAGGCCTGCTCTCCTGCAGGCCCACATTGTGGAGGAAGCCTGGTGGGCTGCCTGGGGGAGTCTATTCACCCCATGGCCTCCTCGTGGTCAAGCTTGTGTCACATTCACATTCGCCCTCTCCCTGCCCAGCTGGGAACCCCACCCCTCTCAGAAGACCTCTCCAGGGTTGCTCCGATGCCTGGCGCTTTCCCGCCACCCTCTCAAAAGCTCATCCCCCACCATCTTGGCTCCTAAGGCCCCTTGCCCACTCTTGTCACCTCTGGCAGCATGTTTCTCAGCTGCTTCAGCCCTGCCCCAGCCCGAAATGCAGCCTTTCTCTGCGTCCCACCAGTGTCTTCACTCTCCTTCATTTCACCTCCACTCTCGCAGCTCCTCCCTCTGCTCGCCTCCCACTCAAGTCTTAACTCCTGCCAGGAGGGCTTCCACCTCCACCTCTCAACCCCAAATGTCACCCTGCAGGTCACAGTGACCTTCTGGGGCCAAACTCTTTCCCTTTGAAGTCCCTGTAGCACCTGACCCTGCCAGCCATCTCTCTGCCCTGTGAGGAGGCCTCCTCCTGTCCTGGCTACCCGCCCCCCCGCCCCCCGCCTTGCTCTCCCTGGGCGATTCCACTGGCACCACGGTGTGAACATCTCAACTTCCATCCTCTCCCTCTGTCTCCAGACCGTTCTGTTCCAACAACGTCTAACTCTCCACGCCCGCAGCTCCAAAATTGGACACACCTTCTTCCTCCCATGCCCTCCAGCCCTCTGGCAACTTCCCCATAACTGGCCTTTAGCCCCCGTTTCTAGTTGGTGGGCAAGAGGCCAGCTGCTCAGATGCCCCCCGCCCCACGACTGTCTGCTCCTTGATGGGGTCGGTCACCAGGAGTCCAGGTTGGCCTTAGAAACATGCTCTGCTCAGTTCCCAGGGATGAGGAGACTCCTGCGAATCCTCCCTCCCTCGCCAAGCCCACGGAGACTGGTGTGTAGCCCAGAGGCCCACTTGGATATTCCCCAAAGCTCTAGCTGCTGAGCACAGGAACCAAGACGTTCCAGGCAGTATGTCAGCTCCTTGGCGCCCGCCCTTTCCAGAGGAAGGCTGTGGCGGAGGCGGCTCTGGGGTCAGACGGCCCCCCAACGAACATGCTCAGAGGACTGGGAGATGGGTAACGGTGATGCAGAGCCCTGACCCCTAAGTGGGTGAGACACCAAATCCCCAGGTCAGTCCCCTCCCCATACAGAACCCAGACACCCCGTGTCTTGCATCCATGTGGATCCTCCATTCTGACCACCTCACAGGGGCTGCTGAGCTGACATGAAGAACACCTTTGGCTCCCAGAGGGGCTCTGAGCCCCTCCATGGAGAGCATGGGGCTTGTAAGGGGCTGTCTGACTGTTGGGCAGATCACACCCTTGAACCCTAAGTTCCAGAGGGGCTGGTACTAGTTCACATTACGGGAGTTTCCAAGTCCTTCACATCATCATATGCCCCTTCTTTCTCCAGGGAAACTACCCCCAACTGGGTGGGAGCCACACCCAGACCTCCCAAAGTCCACCTTGGGAGGGATGTCCATGGGTGAGAGTGGCGCCTCTTGTTGGCCCAGCTCTGTCTGGTGGGAGGTGCCTTCCCTTTCCCTCCTTGCCTTGCTTCTACTGCTCCACTGCCCCTGGTGTGGACATAGAGTTCCAGCCCCAGAATCCCATTAGCCCAGTGGAGATGGGCTGGATTTTCAAAAGACTGTGCTAAATACTGAGGGAGGTCGCTCGGAGCGTTTCTCAGTATGAAAACTACCAGCCTCCAGAACGGCCTCTGCAGCCGACACTCCCCACGCAGAGGGACCATCCCGCCACCAGCTCCAGGGGCTGCCAATGCCCCATGACCAAGACTGAGTGAGGAGGGACCCCTCTGCATCCTCCCCTCATCCTCCTGCTTCTCCACCCTCCAGCCCCCTCCTCCTCACCCAGCTACCGGCTTCACCTCAGAGGCCCAACTAAATGACGACTGAAGAGTTTTGTGTACTTCCTTGCATTCTCACAGCACATCTCAAATAACAGGAGGGTGAGTCCTCACCTTGGCTCAGGACTTTACACATCCCCCCAACTCCTTAGCCTGGAGTTTGCTCCCTCAGTGCAGACCCCACATTCTAGCTAAGCCAAGCTACTCGCCTGTACTTGTCTCCAGCTCTAGGTTTAGCCCACACCTTTCCCTAGATCAGGAATGACCCCCTCTCAGTTTGTCTCAAAACTACCCATCCTCTGAGACCAACCACCAGTGTCCCCTTTTCCGGGAAGCCTTCTAGCTCTAGCCAATAGCATGTGGGTTTGAGCCCCATCCCGGGACCCTTGGGTGCTGTGTACCTCTGAGACATCGCTGCAGTAAGCTTCTGGGGGTCCCCCGGCTCCTGGCACACGTGCATGAGATTGCTGAATGAATGGGTGGGTGGTGAGAGGAGGGGTGTGAGGGTCACAGAGAGCAGCAGCATGTGCGATGTTAGGGTGAGTGTGGAGTCGGGAGCTGGGGAGGGGCACGTGGAGAGGTGGGTCCCACCGCAGCCTGTGATCCTGAGCCCACCCTCTGGACTTCTGTGCTAGATCTGCTCTCTCTCCCTTGCTCCCCATGGCCCCCAGCTCTGCCAGGACCCCTGGGACCTCTGTGGACCCTGGGAACCCCCATCTAACACCCTAGAATTCCCACAGCCCTCCAGCTGGGCTGAGTGACTCTGGGCGGCTGTGGGCTCCTGAGAGACCCCAGTAGGCAGCCCCACCTCCTCCAAGGCCAGACCAGAGAATGGGGGGTTGATGAGGAGACTGGGACGATCTTTATTCTCCTCTCAGTGTCCCAGGCTGGCTTGTGTCTGCGTGTGTACAGAGCTGTGTGCACGGCGGTGGCCTGCCTGTCTGTGGCCTCCGAGTGCACTCACCTGTGTGCTCGTGTCCATGCAGGTGTGTCCCTCTCCTACCTGGGTGTCAGTGTGCAAGCGCCCACGTACCCTTGTCTCTCTCCCAAGCGTGCACAGGCCGTGGCTGTGCTCCTGGGACTGTGCTCACACACGTGTGTCCTTGTCCTCTCGACTGCATCTGTAGCCTTACTGGTGTGTGCACGCGTCCACGTCAGTGTGCCCGAGAACGCATGCATGAGGTTGGGTGGTGTGTGTGGTTGTGGGGGGGGGATGAGGCTGAATGGGGGGCGGCTTTCCGGAGCTCAGAGAAAAAGCAAGAGGAGTCTGGGAGGACAAGGCAGAGGAGGGGGCCCTGGGGATGAGGCTGTGGCTGGTGCAATGAGCCCCCCAGTCCCTCTGCCCGCTCCAGCTGGGCCCACGGCCCGGGATTAGCGCCAGCACAGGGAGGAGGGTGCAGAGCTCCTCGCTCCAGCCTCGGCACCCAGAGACACCGTCTGGGGAGATGACAGTCTCGACCTCGTGTGCTTGTCTTGGGGAGGGGTGAGGGGGTGCACAGGGGCGCGCTGGGCTGGCAGAGGAGGGACGGACGTGGCAGGAAGCGTGGGGGGTGGATTTGCAGCCATGTGTGTCCCCCCCCTGGGGGCACCAGCAGGCACACCTGCGCCCGCAGTGCAGCAGTGCTGTCCTGCCCCCTCCCCAGGCTGGCTGCAGGAGCTGGCCCGCCGACTGGAGACCCCCTACTACCTGGTGGGCCGGAGCCCAGCTATAGGGAACAGCTCTGGCCAGAGTGACAACTGTAGCAGCAGCGGCAGCGAGGCCAACAGGACGGGGCCCGAGCTCCTGGGCGGCCCCTCACTGCGCAGCGCCTACATCACCTCCCTCTACTTCGCACTCAGCAGCCTCACCAGCGTGGGCTTCGGCAACGTGTCTGCCAACACGGACACGGAGAAGATCTTCTCCATCTGCACCATGCTCATCGGCGGTGAGGCCTGCCCCGCTTCCGGTCCAGGGCCCACTCCCTGACTCATGCCCTGGGCCACCCGTCCCTCCCCACCTCCCACAGGGCCCCGAGGTCCTTCCCAGAGGTGCTTCTGCCTAGGGGCCCCAAGGAACCCGAGCCCAGGGCCAGGAGAGCCCACCTGGCCGCAGGACTCCCCACCACACAGTGGCGGGGGGCCTTGCCCAGCCCGGGGCTGCGGGTGGGGAGGACAGAAAGTCCCGCACGGTGTCCGGCTGGGCCAGGCTGGTCCTGGAGGTGACCCCTCTCACCACCCTCCCCAGCCCTGATGCACGCGGTGGTGTTTGGGAACGTGACGGCCATCATCCAGCGCATGTACGCCCGCCGCTTTCTGTACCACAGCCGCACCCGCGACCTGCGCGACTACATCCGCATCCACCGCATCCCCAAGCCCCTCAAGCAGCGCATGCTCGAGTACTTCCAGGCGACCTGGGCGGTGAACAACGGTATCGACACCACCGAGGTGCGCAGGCCTCCAGGGCCGGCCCTTCTTCCAGCCTTTGCTCCTTCAAGGAGTGTGCGCTCAGCCTAAGATTCCCAGGAGCAGCGGGCTGGAGGGCAAGAGATGCAGAATTCTGACCTCCCTGCCTCCACTCTCTCCTGGGCGGCCAGCGGCATGGAGCAGAAGGCAGCCGGGCCGGCTCGGAGGCCCGTCTCCACGCTCGCTAGGTCTAGAGACCCTGCTCAGTGACGGCCAGGTCTAAGGCCTGGAGGAGGAAAGCAGGGCTGCCCATGGGGGGCGGGGAGGATAAAGTGATAGAGAGGGAGGCAGATTGGACCCTGATTGGACCCTGTGTGGAGCTGGATGCTGTGCGGGGTGGAGGGGGGGCTCAAGGCCCCTCCCACACCTGCCCTCGCTCTGAGGCCCTCGGGGTGAAAAGGGCTGGCGGGAGGCTGCCTCCCACTCTCCACCCTAACCTTCGGCACCTGTTCCCACCCGCAGCTGCTGCAGAGCCTCCCGGACGAGCTCCGCGCAGACATTGCCATGCACCTTCACAAGGAGGTCCTGCAGCTGCCCCTGTTTGAGGCGGCGAGCCGCGGCTGCCTGCGGGCGCTGTCCCTGGCCCTGCGGCCGGCCTTTTGCACGCCTGGCGAGTACCTCATCCACCAAGGCGACGCCCTCCAGGCCCTCTACTTCGTCTGCTCTGGCTCCATGGAGGTGCTCAAGGGCGGCACCGTGCTCGCCATCCTAGGTTTGTGAGGGTGGGACGGAGGACGCCAGGGCTTGCGGGGAGGCGGGTGGAACCAGGGCCCCATCTGCAGAAAACGCGGAGAGAAGACGCAGGCAAGGCCACCAGGGAGAAACAGCCAGGGTGGGGTCAGGAGTAGCCATGGAGCCCTGGGCGAAGCTCAGAGCGGACCCAGTGACTACAAGGCGGCAACACAAGGAGGTGAACTCAATCTCGCGGGTGCTGGAGGCCAGACCGAGCGAAGGACCAGCCTTTGGTCTGTGAGGGGACAGAGGGGAGCACTTCCTGTCAAGGAGGAAAATCAAATGCTAAGGATGAAAGTGCTGGAAAGAGTGTTCAGGCAGGAGAAAGGGAGGCATGGACGCCATTCTTTTTTTTTTTCTTTTTAATTTATTGAAGTAGAGTTGATTTACAACGGTGTGTTAATTTCTGCTGTACAGCAAAGTGATTCAGTTATACATATATATACGTTCTTTTTTTATATTCTTTTCCATTCTGGTTTATCACAGAATATTGAATATAGTTCCCTTTGTTATACAGCAGGACTTGTGTATCCATTCTATGTATAATAGTTTGCATCTGCTAACCCCAAACTCGCAATCCAACCCTTCCCCACCCCGCTCCCCCTTGGCAACCACAAGTCTGTTCTCTATGCCTGTGAGTCTGTTTCTGTTTTGTAGATATGTTCATGTGTGTCATATTTTAGATTCCACATATAAGTGATAACATGTGGTATTTGTCTTTCTCTGTCTGACTGACTTCACTTAGTATGATAATCTCTAGTTCTACCCACGTTGCTGCAAATGGCATTATTTCATTCTTTTTTATGGCCGAGTAGTATTCCATTTTATATATATATATATATATATATATATATATATATACCACATCTTCTTTATCCATTTGTCTGTCGATGAGCATTTAGGTTGTTTCCATGTCTTGGCTATTGTACATACTGCTGCTATGAACATAGGGGTGCTTATATCTTTTTGAATTAGAGTTTTGTCTGGATATATGCCCAGGAGTGGGATTGCTGGATCATACGGCAACTCCCTTTCTAGTTTTTTGAGGAACCTCCATTCTGTTTTCCACAGTGGCTGCACCAACTTACATTCCCACCGACGGTGTAGGAGGGTTCCCTTTTCTCCACACCCTCTCCAGCATTTGTTATTTGTAGACTTTTTAATGATGGCCATTCTGACCGGTACCTCATTGTAATTTTGGTTTGCATTTCTCTAATAATTAGTGATGTTGAGCATCTTTTCATGTGCCTCTTGGCCATCTGTATGTCTTCTTTGGAGAAATGTCTATTTGGTTCTTTTTCAATTGGGTTGTTTGTTTTTTTTGTTGTTGAGTTGTATGAGCTGTTTGTATATTTTGGGAATTAAGCCCTTGTCAGTCGCATCGTTTGCAAATATTTTCTCCCATTCCGTAGGTTGTCTTTTCACTTTGTTTATGGTTTCCTTTGCTATGCAAAAGCTTGTATTTGATTAGGTCCATTCGTTTATTTTTGCTTTTATTTCTATTGCCTTCGGAGACTGATCTAAGAAAACATTGATACGATTTATATCAGAGAATGTTTTGCCTATGTCCCCTTCTAGGGGTTTTATGGTGTCATCTCTTATATTTAAGTTTTTGAGCCATTTTGAGTTTATTTTTGTGTATGGTGAGAGGGTGTGTTCTAATTTACATGAGGCTGTCCAACTTTCCCAACATCCCTTGCTGAAAAGACTGTCTTTTTCCCATTGTAAATTCTTGCCTCCTTTGTTGAAGATGAATTGACCGTAGGTGTGTGTGAACGCCATGCTTGTTCACCGCAACCTCCCCCCGCCCACCCCGGCCAGGCCCAAGAGGGGAGATGCTACTTTCCTAGGGAAGGTCCTAGAGCAAGCCCAGGGTTGCGATGGGTGACAGCAGAGCTCAGACTCTGAATACACTTCCCTTCTTGGCAAAAGAAAGAGGTGAAGATGAGGGATCAATTCCCTAGACAAGGAAGGGGAGATTGCAGTTTTGGAACTGACATGATAATAATGCTGGCCCCAGGGGTCCCGCAGAGGGGCCAGCCCTGTGTCCCGGCCCTTACATGCTTCAACTCATACAAACCTCACAAAACCCAGTGCGGAGGAACGATCGCTATTCCATTTTGCATAGAAGGAGACTGAGGCTCCAAGAGGTTAATGAACAGGCAGACTAGGGCTAGAACCTGGTCTGCTAACTCTAAACCTCAGGCTTCTTAACATTGTGTTCTTAGGCGCTCTGCTCTGGGGAGACTCATCCCTCAGAAAGGGCGCGATTTCAGGGTGGCAGGCAACACGGGGCTGCAGGCTTCGGGGCTGTGGGAGGCTTTCAGCAGGGACCCCAGAGGGTGGGGACGCTGTGATCTGCGTGGGTCACGGAGGGCCTCACACACTGATGGAAGGTGCCCGGACCACAGCCAAATCCTCAGGCAGCAGCACTTGCAGACTCCCTCTGGGGACAGCTGACGCCTGGAGGGGCTGAAGTTTGTCATTAACCTGGAGAACCAGCAAGACCACATGCCCAGCAGCGACTGTGTGTCCATCCTCTCTTCCTTGAGGAGGATGGTCTTCCAACAGGAAACAGAAGAAAGAAGTACCATGCGAGCTGAGAGAGGTGTCGTTCATGAGTTTGACTTCTGGCCCTACGTGGAGTTAATGCCAGGACTCTGAACAAACGGAGTTATGGCCACTCACATATGGCTGGCAATCCTTGAGAAATGATGGGAAACTGGAGAGATTCAGAAGGGCAAAAAGGCAGATTTTGACAGCGGCAGACTGGTCACTCCAAAGCAAGATTGTCTAGTGGATTATTAAACAGACGGTTTTCAGCTGGGAGCTGAGGAAGCAGCATGGCTGGGAGCTGGCATGGGTCCTGAAAGAATATCTCTTCTCTGATGCCAGGCACCAGGTCTCAGAATATCCACGTTCAGTATTAAGACAGTGTCACGGGTGGCCATCGCCTGTGCCGTGGCCTTTGCTTCCAGAATTCCCCAGCACTGGGACTTATGCCACCTTTGATCCATCCTGTCCCTACCCACACGTTCCGGATGAACTGTTTCCTCTGTTGACGTGGCCCCTCTGGATGCCCTGATGGATGCCTGGTTCCCCAGCCTCATCACGGCCTGGTTTTCTGCTTTGCCTTCACCCCATCCCCCACCTGCCTCCTTAGTTAAACATCCAGGTGCTTCCTGTCTGCTCCTTGCAGCTAAGGCCCACGGCACATCTAGCAGTGTCAATTCTGGCCCCTACCTCTGTGTATGAACTAACAGCTAAGTGTGCAAAGTTAGTTGGGGAGGAAAGAGGCAAGACGAAGAGAGGTGAGCTGGGTGACAGTGCAGGGAGGACCTTACAGGCCTTGATGAGCTGAGCTGGAGGCTCTGGCTGAGAGGCCAGCCTGGAGGGCAGGCTCTGGTCCCTGAGACCAGTGGCATGGAACTCCGTCCTTGGTCCTGTCCTATTTCTCGTTTTTATCTCCCCTCTTGGATGAAGACAAGAAATACATACTTATCCTATTTCCAGATGACACACGTGAGGACAGATCTCATTCATCAGATGATCATACTGAGATCCAAACTGCTCTCCGAAGGAACCAGAAGGATGGCCTGAAACCAAGAAAATAAGATTTAACGACGATGCGTTCTACACTTAAATTTGAGCAAAAGTCCATGAACATTTAGAGGAGGCCTTTAAGCTCAGTGAGTTCTGCTGGCAGCGTGAGGCAGCCCACAGCGGGGGTGGCAGCGAGCCATCCTTTTCCTTAGGGATAAGGAAACGCTGTCTAATCTCGTGAAATGTCTGGCCGTGGGTTGAGCTGCCTTGTGAGGGCCGTGAGTGCTCTGCCCAAGCCCTGGTGGCATGACATCCCTCTTGGGAATGATCTATAGGGGACTCTTTTCGGGAGGGAAGGGAAGGAAATGAACTTGATTGGCCGTCTATGTGTCAGGCACTTTATCTACACTAACTTATCACCATGTCCCTGATTGGAGACATCCTATTTCATCGATTCTAAGTCACACATTTTTTCCCCACAATTTAACATCTCTGAGATTAGGATGCGGACTCGAGTTGATGCCATTTTACAATCGCTGTCAGCCAGGTGGCAGTCTCAGCCGGGTGGTGGGAAAACCCTCCATTGACACCTTCTGGTAAGATCGCAAAAGCACCACAGACTCAGTTCAATACAGGATCTCTCATATAGATGAGGCACCAGGGCTCAGGGAGGTGAAATAACGCGGCCCCCTGCTTTTTTCACTGTGCCACACAGCACTAACTTGCTGGTTCTACATACTGGTTCCTGAACACGCTCTACCTGAGTCACCTGCAGGGCTTAACAATTGTGGGGTCTCCAGTAGATACTGATTCTGTAGGTAGTGATGGGCCCCGGGGAGTCTGGTTGGTTTAACTTTCCCGGAGGATTCTGATCCACAGGCAACCTGGGAACCGCTAGAACTGGTGTCTCAGATCTGAAATTCGGGTTGTTTCAGCACAGTGCTTTGATCCCAACTGTGCTTGAGCACCTGGGTCACAGTGCTCTTCACCCCGAGCCTGTCTGAGGAGCCAGTGAGGCAGGCAGCAGGGGTCAGCCAGGGCCCGGGCCCCGCTGCTCCCCTCGTGTCCTGGCTGGAGAGGCCCCACTCGACCTCCCTCTCGGGTGGCTGAGGGGCAGGGCTTGCTGACCTCTGCTTCCTCTTCCCAGGGAAGGGTGATCTGATTGGCTGTGAGCTGCCCGGGCGTGAGCAGGTGGTCAAGGCCAACGCCGATGTGAAGGGGCTGACGTACTGCGTCCTGCAGTGTCTGCAGCTGGCTGGCCTGCACGAGAGCCTTGCGCTGTACCCCGAGTTCGCCCCCCGCTTCAGCAGGGGCCTCCGAGGGGAGCTCAGCTACAACCTGGGTGCTTGCGGAGGCCCCGCAGAGGTGAGGGAGCTGGGTCCGTGCGGGGAGGGGCGGGAGTGCTGGGGGGCCTGGTGAGGCGGGCAGAGAAGGGGTTTGTGGGGGTGCTGTGTGAGCACCCCGCACGTGGTGGTGGTGGGGCGCTACGCTCTCCTGCCCCTTCACACTCTCACACTGTCCTTTAGAGCCCAGCCCAGCTCTGCTCAGCCACCACTCCCAGCTCTCCCGGCCCATGAGACGGCCCGCGAGCCCACCGGTACCAGACGAGGAGGCTGTGAGGTCACAGATGAGGGGTGGTGCCCATGGGTCGGGGCCAGGCAGGCCGCACACTAGTCTCCACACTAGCCCTGCAGTGCCCCCTGCTTCTTCACAGTGACACAGGACTGCTCTGAGGGGCTTTTGAATTTTCCTGCCTTATATTACTAATTCCAAACCTGTTTTTGGTACCAGGTCCTCCTGGATCGTTCAGTTAGCCTGAGGGACCAAGTAGAGGGACAGCGTGTCCACACTTGGCTAGCATTTTGAGGGACAGCGAACGCCTCCGGGGCTTGGTGGCTTTGTGGTGGCAGCAGAAAAGCACCCCCTTTCCCTGCCGAGTCCTTCCTTGGGAGGTGGGAGACACTGGGCATCCTGTTTAACAAAATCAGCTCCTCCCATCTAGGGCGATGAGACCAGGTCGGGGGGTGTGAGTGGGACATAGCGGGGGCTCTCCATGATGATTCCCTGTCCCCCACTATCCCCAGGCGGACACCAGCTCCCTGAGTGGCGACAACACCCTCATGTCCACACTGGAGGAGAAGGAGACGGACGGGGAGCAGGGCCCCGCAGCCTCGCCAGCCCCAGCTGATGAGCCCTCCAGCCCCCTGCTGTCCCCCAGCTGCACCTCATCCTCCTCGGCCGCCAAGCTGCTATCACCGCGTCGAACGGCGCCCCGGCCCCCGCTGGGCGGCAGAGGGCGGCCGGGCAGGGCAGGAGCTTTGCAGGCTGAGGCTGGCCCCTCTGCTCACTCTCGGAACTTAGAGGGGCTGCGGCTGCCCTCTGTGCCATGGAATGTACCCCCAGATCTGAGCCCCAGGTGAGCGAGCTCTGGGCCACTAAACTCTGGGCAGAGCTGCAGTGATAGGGCTGGGGCCCTGGCCAGGCACACCCCTGCCCTGGATGCCCATCCATCCCTCCAGCCTCCTCCAAGAAGCCTTCCTTGACTCCTCCTCCTCTCTGCTGCCCCCATTCCACCATTCATGCCATGCACTGCTCAGAACTCTCTTGCTGTTTCACCTCATTCAAGCTTGAATCCCCAGTGAAACTGCGAGCTCCTAGAGGAAGGGACCACGTGTTACCCTTCGCTTGGGGCCCCAAGCCCCCGGCCCAGCTCCAAGCTTCTGCAGCCTCTGCGGACAGTGGGGCATCTTGTCCCATGAAACACTGCAGTGGCTGTCTGTCAACTGATTTGTTGTCCTGGCGCCTGCGTCCACAGGGTAGTAGATGGCATTGAGGACGGCTGTGGCTCTGACCAGCCCAAGTTCTCTTTCCGGGTGAGGCGGTCTGGCCCAGAATGTAGCAGCAGCCCCTCTCCCGGACCAGGTACTGGGGCCCGGGTCCGGGGGGAAGTTGGCAGGGCAGCCCCTTTGCCCTGGGAGCCTCTGAGAAAGTGGCAGGGCACAGACTTTGGGTGCCCTCTTGCCCTCACCCACCTGCATGGTTTGGGCAGGGCAGTGGGTAAGACCAGCACCTTGGTGTTGGAAGGTAGCTGGAATGGAGCTTGGTGAGATCTCTGCTGCCAGGTCTCTGTGTGACCTTGGTTCTCACCCCAGCTTCCCATCTGTAAAAAGGTGGTTGTGCATGTTAAATGAGATAATGGTGCTGAAACCCTCAGCACCGTGTCTGGCCCACTGGGGGGATACAGGACTGGGGAAGCAGAGTTGAAAGTGGCCCCTGGGCAGGCCAGGCGGCCCAGGGAGTGTCCCCTTGCCTGGAGGACAGAACAAGAGACAGGCACAAAGGCAGCTTCCTGAGGGGGAAGCACAAGCCAGTGTGCCCGAGGCCCCCTGGCGGTTTGCACAGAATTCAGCAACTCAGGTAAGGTTGTAAGTAAGTGGCTGTTCCTGGCGGCAGCAGGCCCGGCCAGGCCAGTGTGGTCTGCGCTAAGCGGGCGGAGGCCTGGACCCCACGCTGTCTTCGTTCACCAGCCCTGGCTGGTAACCCCACCCTACTGTCCACAGAGAACAGCCTGCGCACTGTCCCCCTTGGGCCCAGCGAGGTGAGGAACACAGACATGCTGGACAAGCTTCGGCAGGCGGTGGGTGAGGGGCAAGGTGGGGGGCGCCTGCCGTTGTGAGGTCCCCACCCCACTGACCACGCCCTCCTCCCACCCTCCTCCCTTCCCTGCAGGTGATGGAGCTGTCTGAGCAGGTGCAGCAGATGCGGGAGGGGCTGCAGTCCCTTCGCCAGGCTGTGCAGCTCATCCTGGCACCCCACGGGGAGGGCCCGTGCCCTCGGGCGTCGGCAGAGGGGCCCTGCCCGGCCAGCGCCTCTGGGCTCCTGCAGCCTCTGTGTGTGGACACTGGGACGTCCTCCTACTGCCTGCAGCCCCCAGCTGGCTCTGTCTTGAGTGGGACCCGGCCCCACCCTCGTCCAGGGCCCCCTCCCCTCGTGGCACCCTGGCCCTGGGGCCCCCCAGCGTCTCAGAGCTCCCCCTGGCCTCAAGCCACAGCTTTTTGGACCTCCACCTCTGACACAGAGCCCCCAGGCTCAGGAGAACTCTGCCCCGAGCCCAGCACCCCAGGCCCACCGCCTCCTGAGGAAGGGGCTAGGACTGTGCCCCCGGAGCCCATGAACCAGGCCGAGGCTGCCAGTACTGGAGAGCCCCCGCCAGGGTCAGGGGGCCTGGCCTTGCCCTGGGAACCCCATAGCCTGGAGATGGTGCTTATTGGCTGCCACGGCTCTGGCACAGTCCAGTGGACCCAGGAAGAAGGCACAGGGGTCTGACCGCCAGCCCCAAAGCTCAGTGTTGCCAGACATGCTGCCATCTGCCCAGCCTCAGGGTGGAGGAAGGGTGGCAGCCACCCCTGGGACTCCGTGCTGCCCGCTGGCTCAGGGCAGGGAGCTTGAGAGCAAACAAACAAGGGCCTGGCCCCAGAATCTCACAGGGAGGGCTAGAACTTCTTCAGCCGCAGGCCCCAGGCTAGGAATCTTTGGGCTCCTACTCCTGGGGCCCTTCCTCACCTCAGCCTGCTCCTCTGATGTCTCATCTCCCTCTGCAGGCTGGGGGACAGTGGCCTGAGGCCAAGGAGGGGTTCTGCTATCCCCTGCATGTGCCCCTGCCTCACCTGTCCCCACATTTTTTATATTAAAAAAAGAAAAAGAAAAGAAACTACTTTGGAACTCAGTGCTTTGTATTTACAAAAGGAAAATAATAAAGGAAAAGTCTGAAGCTAATCAGCTGGAGACATGGAGCAAAGGTGGGAATCTGGGGGAAAGGGTAGGGGGCCTCTGCAGAGAGAGAAAGGGAGGGGCTCTGGCACTAAGGCAGCCTGAGGGTCCCTTTCCCAGGGCCAGCCCCGCCCTCCCGCAGAGGCTCAGATCAAGGGGCCAGGAGCTGAGTCTCCCACAGCCCCCTCTGGTTTTTCCAGGAGCCTGAGTTGCCAGCTCCAGGGGTCTGGGAGGGCAGGGGAAACTGAGGCCAGAGAGAGCCCATGGGTCCTGCTACCACTTCTCACTGTGGCGTGATCTTGGCAGCCTCGGCCCGAATAAGGGCAATGAGGTCCTGGTTGATGAGGAAGACGAATCGCAGGCTGGCAATCTGCGGGCGGGAGAGAAGGGTGGCTAAGGACAGAGGTGAGACTGGGGGCCGGGGCCAGGCCCACACGCTGCCTCACCACACCATGGGGCTCATCCTGGCCTTTCCACCTCCCCCCAGCTCACCTCCACCACGGAGTTGTTGCTAAGGCGCCATTTGGAGCCACACAGCACAGGTCGTCCATCGATGTAGATGGGCCGCCGGCCCTCATTGGCAATGAAGAAATCACCGTTGTTCTTCAGCTTGATGACACCTATGGGAATAGAGAGGAATGGGGGTATGATGGGATGGGGGGAAGGCCAGAAGAGGGCCTGAAACCCCCATGTACCCTCTGCTTCCTGGGGCCGCTAGAAGGCACCCAGGACTCCCAAGTTAGAGATCTTAAAATGCCAACTCCTCAGCCCCACCCAGTCCCTGAGGTTCCCATGGAGACCAAGCCCCAGGGCTGGAGGGCAGCGAGAGGCTGGGAGCGACATCCTCACACTGCTTCCCGCTGGTACCTTGCTTCCGGGAGATCTTCCAGGCCGGACCCTCCAGAGACAGGTCTACGTCAATCTGGTTATCCTTGGTTGCTCTACCTAGGGTGATCTGGGGAAATGGGGCAGGTGAGGGCTGGAACCTGAGGAATGGGGAGGAGTCCACACAGGCCCGGGAAAGATGAGAAATCAGGGACCAGACATAGAAAGGGCAGTGAAGGGAAGATCGACGGAGATGGGGAACCTAGGAAGGGGGAGGTAGGGGTGGGGACGGGGATGAGGACAGGGAGGGCTGGGCCGGCCTCACCTCTCTCGAGCGCATCAGGTACCGCACCATGCGGCCCCGCAGCACTGCCAGGGTCTGGTTGTCAAAGTCTGGAGAGCTCATGCCTGGGGGAGAGCAGCTCATGTCAGAGAAGAGCCCACTCTTTAGAGCCACAGCATGGAAGGCAGGGAGCCAGGGCAAGATCCACTGAGGGAAAGGAGCTAGAGGTCTGGGAAATGAGGGTGAACCCAGCCAAGCAACTCCGGGGGCTCAGGGAGGGGCGAAGGGATTTGGAGCACGACCCTGCTGGTCCCCCGGCCTCCTCACCTGTGATGCTATCTACTAGCACCTGCCACTTATGCAGTTCCTGTTCCAGCTGCCGAATCTCTCGTTTCTGGCGCCGGTCAGCCACTGTCAGCTCTGGGGTGAGGTGGGGTGGTAAGGAAGGACTCTGAGGTCACCAGCACCTTGTACTGTTTCTCTCTGTTCCAGCAGGAGCTCCCACCCCCTCACTGTCCCCACCAAGGCACACTCACCATGTTCTAGGACTTCATCTCGCATGTCCCTGGGGGGGCGAGAAGAGAAGGATGAATCAGGCTCCAATTTGAGCTCACCTGCCATCACCATTAGGTGCTACTGGGCTCAGTAGGATCCCTCAGTCCCTCAGCCCAGTGGCCCCGTGGGCTGTTCCTCTGGCCTTAGCCTAGCTTCCCTCTCTAGGGTGGGGGTAAGGTACAACGGGGCGGGAGGGACGGAGAGGGCGCTTAGCAGGGAGACCAACAGCTACAACTGGAGCTCCAGGCCGAGTCTGGGCTGGGCTCCGTTCCCTGCAGCAGGAGAGGCAGGGCCGGGCAGCACAGGGAGCTCTGTCCTGGGGAGACACTCAGCTCTCTGTGCCCTGCCTGTGGCCCCAGCCACTCACTTGAGCTTACTGTCATCAATCAAGTCCTCTGCGTCGGAGAAATTCAGCACTTGGTCCCCCTTGGGCAGCGGCTGCACTGAACGAAGGAGAGAGGGAGGGTCAGCGCCAATGCTCCTACTCAACCACAAGCTGCTGAGCAGACAAATGAACTAAGAGGACAAACTGTAAAGACAGCCCATGGGGACGGTCTCGTGCTGAAATCAACAAAAGTTAACTTGATACAGGTAACAGCATGCATGCAGATCAGACTGCACGCTACTTTGGCAAAAAGCATTCCTGGGGTTAGCTGGGGGGCAGAGGTGGTTCTAGAAAGGGAAGGGAATTAAAATTGACCTTTGGGGCTTCCCTGGTGGCGCAGTAGTTAAGAATCCGCCGGCAAACGCAGGGGACACGGGTTCGAATCCTGGTCCGGGAAGATCCCACATGCCGCGGAGCAACTAAGCCCGTGTGCCACAACTACTGAGCCTGCACTCTAGAGCCCGCGCTCCACAACTACTGAAGCCCACGTGCTACAACTACTGAAGCCCACGCGCCTAGAGCCCATGCTCTGCAACAAGAGAAGCCACTGCAATGAGGAGTTTGTGCACTGCAATGAAGAGTAGTCCCCGCTCGCCGCAACTAGAGAAAGCCCGTGCGCAGCAACAAAGACCCAATGCAGCCAAAAATAAATAAAAATAAAATAAATTAAAAAAAAAAAAAGTTGACCTTTGCATGGTCTTTTCAGTGTGCAAAGAGTTCTCACTTACAAAGCCTTGAACTACGTAGGGAAGGCATTACTATTAGCTGCACGTTACAGATGAGGAAACAGATACAGGAGGAAGGGTTAAGCTATGTGACTAGTTCAGGACACAGCCAGGAATCAAGGCCTGCTTTCTTGATTCCAAATCCAACTGCCTCTTCTACCACATCACATGCTCCCAAACATTTTCTGCCACATTCAGCAAGGGGCTGAGAGGCACATGCCAGTCAAGTCTCACTCAGGATGTATCAGAAGGGAGCCTTAAGCCAGTGTTTTCAAATTGTGGGTCATGACACGTTAACAGGTCATGAAATTCACTTTTTTCCAAAAAAAAAAAAAAGAAAGAAAGGGAATGCAGTAATATCAGAATCCATCAGATGTATTCAGGATAAATATTGGTTCATGCAAGTTTTTCAGTTCTTTTCTGGTCAAAATGTAAAAGCGATTGGGGTCCCCAAATCTGAGAACTCCTGCCTTAGTGTCAGTTGTTCCCAGGACTGCAGCGTCTGCTCAGCAGCAGCTCCGACTAGCTAGTGAGACTGCTGGTTGAGGAGTCTGACAACCCCTGAGGTGTCATCACTGCCAGGGATGCGAGGGGGGCTGCATAGGAGCCACAAATGCTCCACCACCACCGCCCTCCACCTTAGTTCAGACTGTGGGGAGACGGGGTTGGGGCAGTCACCTCGCCAGAGCTGCCTGAATCCTACCAACCTAATATTCAGCTGACTTGATAGGTAAGCAGTGTATACTCCCTGTTCCTAGGGACTCCAAGCATGAAATAGCAAAGGAGAAATCAAATATCCACATAAGATGACTCTTGAAGAGAAAAATTATACCTTTACGTTAACAAATATACAAAATAGGGGCTTCCCTGGTGGCGCAGTGGTTAAGAACCCGCCTGCCAATGCAGGGGACACGGGTTCAAGCCCTGGTCCGGGAAGATACCACATGCTGCGGAGCAATTAAGCCCCGGCACCACAACTACTGAGCCTGTGCTCTAGAGCCCGTGAGCCACAACTACTGACCCTGCGTGCCACAACTACTGAAGCCCGCACGCCACAACTACTGAAGCCCGCACGCCTACAGCCTGTGCTCCACAACAAGAGAAGCCACCGCAACGAGAAGCCCGCACACCGCAACGGAGAGTAGCCCCCGCTTGCCACAACTAGAGAAAGCCCGTGCGCAGCAACGAAGACCCAATGTAGCCAAAAATAAAATAAACTTATTAAAAACAAACAAACAAAAAAACAAATATACACAAGGTAACTTTTGAAATAGTGACAAAGGAGCTAGCTACAGCAGTAAAAATAAACTTTATCCAGTGTCTATTCTCTCTGTGGGAGGTCAGTGATAGCTGAGCCTGAGGAAGCAGCAGAGATCTGGAATAAAGTGGGCTGCCCACTGGGCACTAAATTCAGAGATCCTCAGGAAGGAAAGATGGGGCCTCCCCTGACAAGATTTCCTAAAATCCTCTGGTAGGAATCTTTTATTATCCAGAAGCTGCAGGACCTAGCGAGTAAGGTGACAGGCAGAACTGAAGCTTCATTTTCAGAACAGTATGAACAACTACATAGTAGCCAACATGCAATAATCTTTAGGAAGTAAAAGTAAAGTGTGCTTGGACTATGGAAGTCTGACCCTGAAACCCAAATCTAACTGAAGAGCTTCCTGCAGTTTAATCAGACTGCTTTCCTAATATCTGTTATTAGGAGAGTGAGAGTTTTGCTGGTGAGGGAAGAAAGGAAGCTTTCTGGCCCTAGGGAAAGGAGAAAGACAGGCGGCCTGGGTTAAAGTCCCTGCAGGGATTTGGGAATGGCCTGATGGCAGCCCCACAGCACAAATGCTTGGTGGAAGGAGAGGCAGTGAGAAGGAGTGTGGAGAGAGGGAAGGGGCAGAAAGCCTTAGAGAAAGTGGGTGGGAAAGGGGGAAGGGTGAGCGGTGAAGGGACTTTCACATTTTACTCATGTTCAAATGTTGCTTGTGAAGAATGTACTATTATTTATGTAATGGTAAAACATGTCAAAAAACACAAAAAAGTCAAGAAGTGGGAGACAACTCTGCCATTTAGTCTTTTTGTTCAGGATTCTAGGCAATTTTGGCTACCCTCACGACGATCCTGAAGACCGTTCCAGCCACTTTCTCTCCCTCTGGAAGGAAGTGGTTTTTGCTGCAAAGAGAGGTGAACAAGACACTGGGGGCCACGGAAGGATTTGTTACAGGGCACCTGAGGGCAGCTGTGTCCAGCCCCCTTCACACTCACATACACGCACCCTCACTCTGCCAGCTCCTGGGCCCAGTTACCTGTCTGGTCCTCCAACAGGTAATACTGCTTCATGAGCTGCCAATGGGCCTGCAGAGCCTTGGCAGTACGGGCCAGGTAGAAGGCATCAGGGTGTCTGTGCAGCAGGTCCTGGAAGGTCTCCAAGGTAGGCTGGCTGGTCTGGAGGGCAAGAAGCACACTCTGGGCATCTGGGTTTCCCTGCTCCTGTCTCTGCCGTACCATCCGTGCCCCCTGCCCCAGTCCCCAGCAGGAGCTGGAAAAAGTGATAGCTACTGCCACCCAGGAAGCCAGGCTTGGCTCTCCCTGAGGACCCGGTCCACAAAGGCCTTGCAGGTGTACGTGCATCTCCAAGCAGTGGAGCCTCCCCGCAGTCAGTTTTCCAGGTTAGCCGGCTCCTGCCCTGCCCCTCAGCATTACCAGCCCTCAGCCTTACCGATCCCACTTTGCTCAGCAGCTGCTCTTCAGCCTTGCTAAACAGGGCCTTGCTCTGGATGGCGGCAATGGCCTCTGGGTGCAGCTGTCTCATGGCCTGGCAGGCCAGCCTGGGCAGGAGGGAGATAGAGGGCAGGGCAGGGTTGAAAGAAGGGTGTCAAGCAATCTGGGGTGCCTACTTCTCCAAAGCCTGCAGGCCTTTGAGATCCAGAACTCAAAGATCCAGGCCCTCAACAGGAAGAGCCCAAGGCTTAGCACCGGACCTGTGACCTCGTGCGTCTGCCGAAAACATTAACAGGCAACTCAGAAAACTCAGGTTCCTGTGTTCAACCCTGTGAAGAGGCTCAAGGGCACAGCCGCCTACAGGCCAGTCTGGAGGGAGATCCTGAGACTGGCTGCTGCTCCTGCCCCAAGAACTTCCTCCTTACTTGGCCAAAGCTGCCACCCACTAGCCACCTCCTCTTTCCCAAGCTGTGCCCTGCCCATTTCCTGGTATATCAGGGCTGTGGCTATAGCTTAAGTGGTGACAGGGGCTGTGGAGTAGAAGATGGGTGTTAAGCATTCAACCAAATTCTGATGATGTCAAACGAAGTGACTGAGAAGGAAGAGTGTGTGTTGTGTGTGTGCATAGGTGTATTTGGACTGTTGGAGCTGGAAGAGGCCCTGGTGTTCTTCTGTTCCAACTCCTTCTTCTGGAGGAAGAAACTGTGGGAGGTCAGTGTGGGAAGGCTGGGAGGTGACTGCCCCAAACCACAATGCACACGGTGGTAGAACAGGGCTCCTGGCACTCATGTGGTGTTTTCTCTCATGCTACTTCCCTGGCTTCCAGGTCCTTGCTCCTGACATCCAGCCTGGATTAGCAGGGTTGGTAGCAGGAAGCAGCTTCCCCCTGAAGCCTGGCAGGTCTCCAGTATCATCTCAGAAGACACAAGGCCCCAAGGAGCCCTGCCTCCCAGGCCCCTCCCCTGTACAATTCTTTCTGTTCAGGAGCCAAATTCTGGTGTCCCCAGTACCGCGCTGCTGCTGGGGCCAGCCCACTCACTTGGAGATGACAGGATCGTAGAGCAGGGCGTACCAGCGCTCCTGGACTTCCCTCAGGGTGAAGCGGCAGCTGAACTTCACGCCCAGGTGGACAGATGTCAGGTCATTGGTCTGAAAGGCCCCAGAGTGGTTTGCTCCAGCCTTAGAGCTGGGAAGAACCCTCCCGTGCCACCTACAGGACACTGCCGGGCTAGATGGGGGGTTGGGAACTGGAGGCTGCGGGGAGAAGGCGAACACAACCCCTGTGGTGGGAAGCACTACCTGCAACACGGCATTGATGAGCAGGAGGTCGTCCGCAGGCTTCCAGCGGCCCAGATCCTTGGTCACCTGGAGTGGCTGTTTGCTCTTCTTCACACGTTTGGTGAGTCCAGGGGCTGGGGCTGGGCTGGGCGGCACAGGGGTGCTGGGGGCCTTGGACACCTGGGCAGAAGGCAGGAGCAGAGTGAGCTCATCAGGGCAGCTAGGGCTTCAGGCCTAGAGCTTCGCACACTGTGTGGCAGCTCCAGCCCCACCCAACAACAAGCCACAGGCAGGGGGCTCAGCTTTCTAGTGCCCCTCCCTCCCCTTTCCCGCCCCCATCAAAGTACTTCTACACAGTCCTTGACCATATGGGGTCTTCTTTTTGCTGGTGGCGTCCCCCAACCCCAGCATGGAGGGTGGGTGGGGAGGATACCAGGAAAACACTCTTGCTGGTACAGTGTCTGGGGCCAGAGCAATGCCACCTGGGGGTTATTTTTACAGCCAGCAATGCTCTGAACAGGCTGTCTGCTCCCAGAATAGATGCACGCTCTATGCCTCCCACACAGAATGTGATACAGGATGCACTGACAGGGTGGTGATGGGTGCAGCAAGAAAAGCGGAGTAGCGAGGGATGGGCTCCCAGGAGGGAGGCATCTGAGGTGGGCCAGGGCAGCTTGATCCTCTCATAAGCCTCCTCTGCAGGGCTCTTGCCAGCTGGCAAAGGTTGTGGGGAAACACAAAATCTGGCACTGGCCCCCACCCCTCTCCATTCCCCACGTCTCCCAATCCTCACCTTCTTCTTCTCACTGGAGGAGGGTTCACTCCCCGAACAGCGCCCTGGTTCCACCCCACTGGCCCCCTTCGCCCGGGTAGAGGACTTAGCCAGGCTGCTCTCCACCAGCTCATCGTCAAACTTTTTTCTCTTGATGAACCTGAGAAGAGTCCTACCCAGTGAGCGCTCTGTGCCCCATCCCCAGTACCCACTCACACACACCCAGCTCCTAAAGTAGAGCAGGTTCCCAGCAGGCAGGATGCTAACTGCTCTGGCTCAGTGGATGGGGCATGGAACTGCTATGCTCCACCCCTGAGATGACAGCATACTGCACCACAAAGATTTCCTGTCCAAGACCTAAGATCTCCCTCCCTTGCTCTCAGTCTCATGGGGAGGGACTTAGTAGGGACAGGAAAAGCACAAGGGTCTGCCAACAGTTGGGCCCCAGAGGGACTCAGGGAGCCATTCCCAACAGGGGTGAAAGCATGCAGCAGTCTCAGTCTCTGGCCCTTCAAACCCTAGTACCTGGAGGAGCTTCTTCGTTTAGGGATGGTGCCCAAAGCCTGTGAGGAGGCCCGCTTCTGCCCTGCCAGTGACTCCTCATCCTCTGAGCGGCTGGCAGTGCCTGATGCCATCAGGGATGAATCTAGCAGCCCCTGAGAATCTAGAAAAAGAGAAGTGGTGAACCCAGGCCTCCTAAATGCCTAGCAGAGCCCTGAGCCTCTGCACATGGGACCCCTCCTCAGCCCCCCTTCCCCTACCAGCCCTCTTGGTCCCTCCCCTGCTTCCTTGACACTTGAAGTTTTAAGGTGGGAGTTCCTTGGCCATCCAGATCCCATCTGGGCCCAGACCTTCCACGCTGGGCAGTTCTCCCGGTGCCACGTGTCATGTCGTGCAGCACATGGTGCTCAGGTCAGACTGGTGATGCCGACACACCGGGCTCTGGGCATAACTGCTCCCTCTGCCATCAAAATGCAGCCATGCCAAAGAGCGTCAGCTCAACAGCAAGTCAGTCAATTGTGGCCTCTGCCGAGAGGTACGTGGGTGGTGCTGGCCCAGGGGGAGGTGGCAATGCCCAGCCAGGACCGAAAGACACACGTGCCAGGCACGGGGTGGAATCAGCAGATGCTTGGCGCCTGAGCGTTTGGGGAGCTGGCCCGGCCTCATACTACCTTTGTCCATCCTCTCACAGTCCCAAAGCCACTGGTTCCAAACCACAGGGCTAGAAGGAAGGGTCCCACAGGTTCATCCAAGGATTCTGACCAGGTGAGCTTAGAGGCTGAGAAGAGATTCTGCAAAGGAGAAATGAGGCTCCCTGAGGCTCAGGTTTCGAACTGGCCAGCCTCACCTCCTTACACTGGAACAGGTTCCCCAGGATCCCGTAAGCTAGGGGAAACACCAGGAAAAGAGACACAATATATTCTGCCAATATGACCCTGATAAACCAGTAGCCTTTCGAAGGTCACCGACATCTCTGAGACAGTCATAAAAGCTATGGACCCTAGAAAAATGTACACATTTTAGGAGGTTCACAAACCACTCTAATTCTACTCATAGCCCCTAGGTTAAGGGCCTTGACTATAAACTAGCAAGAAACAAGGGATTCTTGGCTCACTTTTTCTTTGTCAGCTGCCCATTCAGCTCCCCTCCCAGCCCAAAGCAGGGAAAAGGAAACGGAGACTGAACTCCAACCAGTCCACCTCACTTTTTTTCATTTGAAGCTCTGGCTGAAGATTTAGTGGGTGGTACCTCGTGGAAGCTAAAAAACGCGGCTTGGGAACTGAGCAAATATCAACCGCCCTTGGGGGGGGCCCTCGCCTAAGCCCGGAGAACTCAGGTATTAGGGACTCTGCGGAGCGCGCCGCTTCGGAGAGTCCCGCCCCTTCTGACCAGGGCGTCTCTCCGCGCAGCGTTCCAGCCCTGCCCCCAGGTGCGCTCCTCGCGCCGTACCATTTGATACGGCTGGGAATCTTGCCACCTGGGGAGACGGTGAAGGGCCCGATTCCGCGGGTAGACTGAGGCAGGGTCAGCGCCCCCTGCCTTCTCCGGCCCTCCGCCCCTCGTTCTCCCCCCAAGGGCACACCCACAGTAGGGGATTAGTCCAGGTCTGTTTCAGGGCCTCGGGATAGGAGTGGTGACGAAGTCAGCCCTGCAACTCAAAAGCAAAGCACCGAGTGAACCCCAATGCCCTCGCAGCCTTGGTTTAAGCCCCACGGGCCGGTGGCGGGGAAAAGGAGTCAACTCCCAGACCAATTCTCACCCCACCTTCAGCATGCCACCTTTGCGCATGCGTAACTTCTCGGACCAGATTCTGGCCCGGTCCGGCCCACGCATGCGCAGATTTTCGGGGCGCTCCCGGGGCGGGGCCCCAAACCTGGCGGGGTGTCGTCCCCGGCGGCACTCTGGGGAACTCCATTTCACCCCCAACTCTGCTCAGAACACTCAGAGGCGAACCGCGAGGTCTCACCATTCCTAGGCTGCCAGCTCCAACAATTTCTCCGCGGCGACAGCAGCAGCCGCAGGGCCAAAGCCGGCTTCCGTGAGGCCCGTCTACTTCCGGGTCTACGAACTAAGGGCTGCGCAACCCCTTCCGGTTCGCCCCGGTAACGTGCGTAAGGGGGCGTGGCCGTGGTAGTGAAGGTGTCGCTGTTTTGTTAACAGCCGAAATTAAAGGCTTTCCCAATTGGGACAACATATAGGGAGGCATCAGGGATTATAGGATCCAGGTTGGTGGAAGTGATTAAAGGGAAAGGCGAGACTTGGGGCGGGATAGCCTGAGTAGCGAGATGAGGCAACGCTGGAAGGGGCGGGCCCGAGGGTGGGGCCGGGCGGCTGACTGGATTTCGGCTTCCGAATCTTGCAGCCTCCTGAGACATCTAGGACTCTTTGATAGTTTCTCAGGACCAATTATGGATTGTTTGATTCCACCAGAGGTTTTAGAGAAACTACTCTGTGGCGGGCCCTGTGCTAGGCACGATACGGGGAGATGATGTTGAGCTCCCTCCAGCCGGAGAGATGCATATAGAAGGGGCAGGGAGGTTGATGTCTAAGGAACGGAGGGAGGGTTGTAGGCCGCGGTTCTAGAAGGTAGAGGCCCTGGGAGAAGGAGTGCCCTTCCCATCAGCCCGACCCCACCTGGATTGCTGGAGGCAGCTGTGGGCCCCGGGAGGTAAGACGACCAAAGGAAGCACCTTCAGAGGAGAGTGCCCTGGAGATGGGAGGACAAAACTACAGGAAAAGTTAGGAGTTTGGGGGTGTGAGAGCTGTCTTGAGAAACCAGAAAGACTGTTCTCTAAAAGAGGGTTTCTATTTGTTTTATGCTTCCTTGGAGGGGCACGAAAGGGTAATAGCCTTAGAGAAACACACTGCGGCTCAGAATAAGAAAGATACAATTCCAAAGCTGTCCAGCAGCTAGGGTGGTCCCCTCAGTGGAGGTGTCAAGCACACATCACCTGGACATTGCCAGGCGATTCAAGTGTCAGATGGGAGGCTAGCCCTTCTGGGCCTGACAGTGTATGATAGCCTTCTGCTTTAAGAGTCCCCTGTTCATTTGTGATCTTGCTTAATGAGTATTAACCTATTTTGTTTCCCCTGAAAGACTGTGTTTTCTGATACAAGGTGTGATGGACTATACTAGATATAGCATAGTAGCTATACTAGGTGAGAGTTATCAGGGAGGTCTCTAAGGAGGTGACAATTGAATTGAGATTTGACAGCTGATAAGGGACCAGTTAGGCAAAGAGCTGGGGTAAGATGACCTAGTCAGAGGGGACAGCATAACTCCAAAGCAGAAAAGAGCTTGGTGAGTTTGAGGAGGAGGAAGGAGTTTAGTGTGGCTGGAACAGGATGATCAAGAAAAAGAGGGAGGGAGATGAGAATAGAGAGGTCATCAGGGCAGATCACATTAGGCCTTGTAGTTCATGGTATAGATTTTGTTCTTTATTCTTTTTTTAAACAATTTGATTGATTGATTGATTGCCATGCCGCACAGCATGCAGGATCTTAGTTACCCCACCAGGGATTGAACCCATGCCCCCTGCAGTGGAAGCACAGAGTCTCAACCACTGGACCCCTAGGGAAGTCCCCTTGGCCTCTATTCTTAATGCATTAGAAAGCCCTTAAAGGATGGCAAGCAAAAGCATCCATCCTGTGATATGATTTAATTTTTTAAATGATCCCTTTGTCTACTTGTGGAGAACGGATTGTAGGGGGGCAAAAGAGGAAGGAGAGAGATCAGATGAAGAGGCTATTGTAGCAATCCAAGTGAGAGAGGTAAACTCGGGTGGTTTAGCTGGGTTGTGGGGGCAGTGAAGACGGACAGAAATAGTGACTTTGATGTATATTTTGCAGGTAGAACCACAAGGACTTACTGATGGATTGAATATAGGATATGAGGGAAAAGGAAGAATCAAGGATAAGATCTAGATTTTTGGCCTGAGTACCTGGATGGATATGAGACAACCCCCCCTCTTTAGAATATATCCAGAATCTGGTCATATCTCACCAGCTCCAACACTATTTCCTGATCCAAATACCCTGGATTCACCTTCTCTCACCTGGACTATTGCAAGAGCTCCCTAACTAGTCTCCCAGCTTTCATCTTTACCGCCTCTCCTCCAATTTCTTCACAGCAGCTAAAAGAAATGGAAATCCACTCATGTCAAGCCTCTGTTCAAAATCCTCCATCATCCTTGGAGTAAAAGCTCATGAGGTCACGACCTCATCTCCTGCTCCTCTCACTTGGTCTTTTAAAAGTTTCAGGGCTTCCCTGGTGGCGCAGTGGTTAAGAATCCGCCTGCCAATGCAGGGGACACGGGTTCGAGCCCTGGTCTGGGAAGATCCCACATGCCGCGGAGCAACTAAGCCCGTGAGCCACAGATACTGTGCCTGCGCATCTGGAGCCTGTGCTCTGCAACGGGAGAGGCCGCGACAGTGAGAGGCCCGCGCACCGCGATGAAGAGTGGCCCCCGCTTGCCACAACTGGAGAAAGCCCTCACACAGAAACGAAGACCCAACACAGCCATAAATAAATAAATAAATAAATTTATAAAAGAAAAAAAGTTTCAGTCCCCATCCCCTGCATTCTGTATCCCTTCCCTGCTTTGTTTTTTCGTTAGCATTTATTTTCTCCTAATGTGTGATGTAATTTACTTATTTTTTTCCTGTTTATTATATGTCCCCCAGCAGTAGAATATAAGCTCTATGAGGGCAGGGGGGTTTGTCTGTTTTGTTCACTGCTATAGTAGGTACTTAATAAATATTTGTTGAATAAGCATGTTAAATAAACCTAGGGGAAAGGGGAAGTCTGTGGGAGGAGGAGGTTTGTATAGGCGCAGAAATGAAGAGTTCTGTTTAGACATGTTAAGTATGAGATGCCTGTGAGGTATCCTGGTGGAGGTGTTGAGTAGAGAGGTGGGCACACTAGTCCAGTCAGGGAGGAGACTTGGGCTGGAGATATACATTAGGGAATCATTCTCATGAAGATAATGCCAATGCCTAGGGAGAGAGTGTAGACAGAGAATAGGAAGGTCCAAGACCCATGCCTGGGGCACTCCAACATTTAATTTAAGGTAGAGGAGGAGCCAGCAAAGGAACAAAAAGAAGAGTGTGGATAAAAAGAAAAGTTAGCAATGGCACCAGTCATCTAACCTCCAGTTAACTGTCCCTGGCTCCAGGGTAATCTTTCACAGTGCAGCACTATCCCTGGGATAGACGTGGCTTACCGTGGAGGCCACGATCATCATGGTTTCTCCTGGATCTTTGCTCAGGGCCCCAGGCTCCTTCATCTGGGGGATTAGGACATGGTGGTTAAGAATACAGGCTCTGCCTGACTTTAAACCTTAGCTCTATCACCTACCATCTTGTGACCTTGAGAAGTTAATATATTTCTTTGCCTCAGTTTGCCATCATCTGCGGGGAAATAATAGTACCCACTTTGTAGGATGGTTCTGAGGAGTAAATCACTCACTGTTTAAACAAGTACGTCGTATATAGCAAGTGGTTAAAAAATGTTAGCTGTTGGTACTGTTCTTAGGGCTTGGGTCTTGGTGTCTCCTGCCAGGTGGTCAGTCTAGAACCCAGACTTTGATAGCATACCCCCTCCCGGCTCCCATCCACTAGAGCAGGACCAGTTTTTCCTTCACCTAAGGCTGTTACCTTCTGGGCACTCGGTCAGAGGACACAGGATCTCTCTGCTGTTGGCTCAAATATACCTTCTTAGGAAGGCAAGTTTAATAAAGCTGTTGACCAGTACAAAGTTGCCTTTGGATTCACAATGCATTTTAAGTCAACATGAACTCTACTTGATATCTGTACACTTTTTTTTTTTCTCTAAAGGGAGGAGAAACCATTTGCAAAGGATGAGTCTCATACATAGACTGAATCTCTCTGAAATATCAACCCCCAAGGTACAGAATCACAAACTTTATGAAACATCCGACTTATTTAACATGACAAAATGTATATATCTCAGTCCGAAAGCCAGAATCACACTTAATGAGGAAACCTTAATTATTCGCATTGAAGTTAGGTATTCCACAAGGATGGCCCCTGTGACTATTTTTATTTAACACTGCTTTGGAAGTACTAGCCTACTTAATTGCAGAAGAGAGAGGAATGAGATAAAACTAGAGAAGAGGTGAAATTACCATTATTTATTTATGATATAATAGCCTAACTGGAAAATCCAAGGATATAAACTGAAAAACTAATACAAATAAGACATTTTAGCAAAGTGGGTACAAATTAATATATAAAAAGTCAATGAACAACAGCCAATTAGAAATTATATGAGAATAAAATGTATCATTTACAATAGCAATGAAAATGTAATGTAACCAAGAGTAATCTTAACAATGTGCTAGATCTAGGTGCCCAAAACTAAAAATGCTATTGAAGGACACAAAAGGAGACATGAATAAATGGAAAGGCATACTCTATTTTTGGGTAGAAAGACTCACTGTCATAAAGATGTCAGCTCTCATTAATCTATAAATGTAACACAATCTAATACCAACAGACTACATAACCTGAATATAAAGTTCATATGGAAATTTTTGCATCAAGAATAACCATGAACATTCTGAAAAAGTTAATGAAAGGGGAATAGCTCTATTGGATATTAAACCAATAAAAACTACAATATCTAAAATAGTAAAATCCAGAGGACACTAGTGCAAGCATGGACAATTTGATCAAGAGAACAAAATAAAGAGTCCAGAAATAGACCCAAGACATTTAAAATGTTAGCATATGATAAAGATGGCATTCTCTATCAGTAGGGAAAAGATGGATTATACAGTAAGTGGTATTGAGACAATTGTGTAGCCACCTGAAAAAAAATAATGTGGTATCTCTACTTTAGTCCTTACGCTAAAATAAATCCATATGAATCAATTGTGTTTAAATAAATGTAAAATAGTAAAACTATAAATTTGTATGTCGTAGTGGAGAAAATATCTCAGAATAGCACAAAGTTTCCCAAAGCATTAAAAAAGACAATTCTGTCAACATAAAAATCTATAATTTCTGCAGAGCAAAAAACACCATAAACAAAGACAAATGGCAAACTGGGGGAAATGTTTGCAGCTCATACCACAGACAAAAGGACTAATTTGCTCGGTATATACAAAATCCCTTCAAATCAATATGAAAAAGAACAAAAATCCAATAACAAAATGGGATGGTTAACATAAAAGGAAAGATAAATGGCTCTTAGACATATGAAAAAATGCTCAATCTCATACACAAGAAAATTGAAACTACATTTAGATATCATTTTTCACCTATAGACAGGCAAAAAAATCCGAATGTTTGACAATATGCCCTTGGCCTGGTTATGGAGAAACAGGCCCTCATATATGTTACCGGTAGAACCGTAAATTGTCAGTACTTGCCAAAATTACAAATGAATATAATTTCTAATCCAATATACTTGCACACATGCAAAATAAACTATATATAAAATTTTCAACTATAGCATTATTTACGGTAGCAAAAGTTTACAAACAATTCAAACATCTATCACTAGAGAACTAGTTAAATAAATTATGGTCCATCCATACAATGGAATATCATACAGCCAGGCTGAAGAGCTGTCACACAAATCTTTATAGGCCGTGATTAAATTCATGAAAAGCTATTAAAAAGTTTTTAAACGGGCATGGTATGAGATCTGGATTTTAGAAAGATTTCTCTGGCTTAGTATGGAGCATAGACTGACAGAGTAAAACTAGAGACAGGGAGATCAGTCAGTAGCCTAAATTAGGGTAGTCACCAAGGAGAAGACACATAAAATGTAGACTGGATAGGGCTTGATAATAGACTGGGTTTAGGGGTACAAGAGATGAGGCACTGATGATACCCTGGTTTCTGGCTTTGGCAGTAAATGGAGAGTGATGTTTATGCATTGAGATAGGGAGCGTAAGTGGAGAAGCTCGTTTGGGTAAGAAGGAAAGATGATGAGTTCTATTTGGATGAATTGAGTTGGAGGTGCCAGTGGGCAATCAGTTGAGATGCTTGGTTGGGTGTTTGGGTATACAGCTCTATGACTCCGGGGAGAGATTGGGACTAGGGATAAATTGGGGAATCATCATGATATAGCTGATGTTTGAAGCCATAAGGGAAGATGAAGTCATCTTGGGATATCCTGAGGCATGAGGAGAGGAGAGTGTCCAGGCCCTGGAGCAACCCCTGGAGTACAGGCAGAAGACTGTGCACTCCTACTAGAGCCAGAGGAGTGTGGGGAACAGGAGGGAAACCAAGTATCACATGACAGAAGCAAGGGAAGACTGTGGTAGTGTTTTAGTGGTCCATGTCTCTCACTCGGCTATAATATCCTTAAGGACATAAACTGGGTCTTATTTTTGTTTTCTCCCTGTCTGCTCCATCCCTACCTTCAGTCAATACAAGGTTTTGCACATAATCGAGATGTCTGTGAACAAAATAAGGGCATGAATGAGTAAATCCATTCAAAGCTGGGTCTTTACACTACTTTAGTTCAAATCTTCATTACTGTTCCTCTGATTGGTCTCCCTGCATCCATTCTCTAACCTCTCCACATTGCCACGGCTGCCTCTCTAAAGTGCAGATCTAGTAACATCACTCTTTTCCTTGAAAATCATCAGTGGCTTTCCACTGCTGAGGAAAATCCTCAGCTTGGCCTTCAAGCTCATCCAAACCCAATCTCAGCCCAGCTTTGCTCCTGTTAACACCTGGCTTCTTACCCATGAACTACGCCACACTGACTACTTTTTGGCCCGTAAACATGCTCTGTGCTTATAGTATTCTATTCCCCCAGATTCCCCACCCCACCCCCCCCGCCACCTGCGTTAGTTCTATCCATTCTTCAGCTTTCTGTTGAAATCTCACTTAGACCTGAAGGCCTTTCCAGACCCTCACTGCAATGAACATCTCCTTCTTCTGTTCTCCAATTATTTTGCATCTGTATTACATCACCTGCCCTGTACTGTGTTTGTGTTTGTTACATATGCCAGCTCCCCCCTATTTACTAGTCTGTCTCCACACTGGACTGTGAAAAGGGATTGTGTCTCAGTGTCATCATTACATCCAGCCTTCACACAGTGCACTAAGTAATTGCTCAATAAGTGATGGGTGGATGGGTGGATGGTAAGTCCTTGGGAGTACAAGGACCTAGTTCTATTTATTTTTATTCCCTCTCCAGTGCTTTGCATGTGGTGTGTACCCTATGTTTGCAGTAAGCTCCTTAGAAGTTTGTTTTATTGACTTTTATACCCTTACTGCCAAGTACAGAGCATAACATCACAGTGGGTGCTCAATAAATATTTAAGGACTCAATAATTACTCATTTAATTTGCTCTCAGTAGCCTCCAGAGAGGCCAATGGCTTTGGCAAACAGTGTTTGGTATGTGCTTCCTGCCAGCTCTGACAGGCTGCCTTTGCAGGCCATTGACAAGCTATGTCATGTAGTATGGCTAACAGACCGAATTAGGGCTGTCATGATGGTTAAGCGTTTAACACAAAGAGATGTGGCTCTCCAGGCAGAAACACAGCCCGGAAGAAGCCTCAGAGGCAAGAGCAAGGCAGCTCAACTAAGGAGGGATGGGATCACTTATTCCTTAGAGAAAATTCTGACTTGGTTTCTACTATGTGCACAGCACTCTGTACTGGGGGCAGCTACAGCTGTGAAAGCAACTGGGCATCTGCTCTTAAGGAGTTTAAGATCTGGGGGGAAGAGGACAGCCCACTAATAATCCCAGAACAGAGACAAGACTGACCATTCCTGGAAGAGATGCATGAACAAAGGTTGAGAGAGCCTCCAGGAGAAGGGGGCATCTTAGGGAGGATTAGGAGAGGCATCTTGGTAGGGGGAATAGCATTTGCGCTCATTTACTGAACTTTCCTGAATGGAAAAGGAATTGTCAGTGTTCAACTGGTCTCCCTGTTTCCCCCTTCCCAGATTTCAGTCTGTTCGCATCACTATGGCCAGAGCAATGCTCTTGAAGGTGAGGTCCGATTACGTCACTTCTCTGCTCAAAATTCCGCAATGGTTTCCATTTTATTCAGAGTAAAAAATGGCTCCTATTCTTTCAGATTGAAAAAAAAGTCCTTACAGTGGCCTACAAGGCCTTATGTGATCTGTCCCCCCAGTCATTCTCCAACACTTTCCTTGCTTTTCTCCTCCCACTCACTTACCTGGCACCAGTCACAATGGAGACATGGCCATTCCTTGAATATGCCAGGCATGCTCCCACCTCAGACTGTTCCCTCGGCCTGCACACCCTTCCCCATGGCTCGCTTCTTCATCTCCTTCAAGTCTTTACTCAAGTGTCACCTCAGTGAGGCCTATTTTATGCCCTGTTTTAAATGGTAACCTGGGGACTTCCCTGGCGGTCCAGTGGTTAGGACTTGGCGCTTTCACTACCATGGGCATGGGTTCGATCCCTGGTCGGGGGACTAAGATCCCAAAAGCCTAGCGGTGCGACCAAAAAAAAAAAAAAAAAAAGGTAAACTCTACGTTCTGGTACCTTACCCCTCCGTTGAAATTTGTGTTTCTCCATGGCATCTTTTACCATCTGACATACTGTGTATTTTACTAATTTTTTATTTGTCTATTTTTGCCCAATAGAATGTAAGCTCTGCGAAATCACTTTAAAAAAAAAAAACAAACAATTTTCTTCAGCACTGTATCCCTAATGCCTACAATAGTGCCTAGTATTAGTTACCCAATAGGTATTTGTTGAATGAATGAGGACGTGATAACATGTTTGAAGAAGTCTTCAGGAAGGGCTTTCTGGAGGGGTTCCTAAAAAATAGTTGCCTGAAGAATCATTTACAAGGAGAGATCTCTGAACTGCATAGCTGAGGACCCTGCTGGGGGTGAGTGGTCAAGTGAGGAGGAAGTGGCCCTAGGCTGAAGCCACCAAGAATTGTCTGGAGGATCCAGATGTCCAAAGGATGGGTCAGGAATCCGTTGTCTCATTCCCCTACCTTTGCCATACTAGCTTTCCTCACTCAGCCAAGCACCTTCTCAGATGAACTCCACCCAACTTCGGCTGTGTCCGTCCTTCAGCAGTTCTGATACTTTTAATTTGGCCCTCTCGTTCTCCGGGCCAGCCGAGGCCCTTAAGCACTTTGCTGCCTCCTTGTGGCTCCTGCAGTAAAGGAACTCTCTTCTGAAAGTGAGGTGACAGAGGCCTACACAGGGACTCTTAGAATGGGGGTTCTGGGAGAGGAAACCTGAATCTTCTTGACCCCCATGGCAACCCTGAATTATTGGCAGCTGCCCTCCCGCCCCCAGACATTACTGCTAATAGTGACGACCATCCCCTCAGCAGACAGCAGAGCCCTGACAGGTATGCCAGCTGGACTCAGCTTTGGTTGTTCCAGGTTAGGTCACCTTTGGGGGAAGATATTTATTTATTTATTTATTCATTCATTCATTTATTTATTTAGTTGCATCATGGGATCTTCGCTGCAGTGCGAGGGCTTCTCTTTAGTTGTGGCTCACGGGCTCAGCTGCCCTGTGGCATGTGGGATCCTAGTTCCCCGACCAGGGATAGAACCCGTGTCCCCTGCATTGGAAGGCAGATTCTTAACCACTGGACCACTAGGGAAGTCCCCTGGGGAAAGAATTTGAGGCAACAGTCAGATCCCAGGGCCTACCTTAAGGGGCATTCAGGCCAGTCAACTAGTATATCTAGCCTCTACCTACTTGGCCTCCTCCCAGCTCACAGCCAATAGTCTTTAAGGAATGATGCAGCCACCAGCCAGCTCAGGGCCAGGTGTGTGTAAAGAGAGGAGGGGGCTGGGTGTGACAGGAGTAGGAGGGCTGGGCACTGTGGAGAACTGGAGCCCATGCCCTGGAGGACACTGCTTAGCTGAGCCACTGCTCAGTTCCAGCCCGTTACTGTTTCTGCAGGTAACTGAAACCCACCTAAGCTAATATCAGCCCCTAAACAGGGGAATATCCTGGAATACCACTGGGTTATCTTGTAGACCTATAAGGCAGGGATACAGCCAGGCCTCAGTAACCATCTGGCTGGCAAAGTTTCTGATGAGAAGACGTCTTTCTTACTTTCCTATGTAATTTGTTTTTCTTTCTGGCTGCTTTCAAGATGTTCTCTTATCTTTGGTTTCAGCAGTTAGACTATGCTATGCTTAGGTGTGTTTTGTGTTTATCCTGTTTGGAGTTCTCTGACATTCTTGGATCTGTGGTTTGTTCTCTTTCATTAATTTGGGAAATTGTTGGTGATTATCTCTTCATATATTTCTTCTGCCCCATTCTGTCTCCCCTCTTCTAGGACTTCAATTATGTG
This sequence comes from Eubalaena glacialis, assembly GCF_028564815.1. NCBI lineage: Eukaryota > Metazoa > Chordata > Mammalia > Artiodactyla > Balaenidae > Eubalaena > Eubalaena glacialis. Next base: position 65,395,488 of record NC_083726.1, on the reverse strand, counting down.
TGTTAGACCATTTGTCATTGTCCCACTAAACTTGGTGCTTAGTTTTGGGTTTCTCAATTGCTCCTTTGTTTACTCTTTGTGTTACAGTTTGTTTACATTTCTTCTGACTTAGCTTCAAGCTCACAGATTTTTTTCCTCTGCTTTTGTCCAGTTTGTTGATTAACTGGTTGAGGGAATTCTTCATCTCTGATATTAAGGTTTTCACTTCTAGCATTTCCATTTTTCCATTTCTTTTTTACAGTTTCCTATTCTCTTCTCAATTTCCCCATCTGTTCATGTATGTTGTTCACCTTTTCCACTAGACTAGATCCTTCAACATGGTAAATACAGCTATCTCAAAGTCCCCAATTGATAGTTTCATCTTAGCCATGCTCATATTCTTTTTTTTTTTTTTCAAAGAAGATGACTCCTCCAATCATAGTCATGCTCATTCTTTTTCTGACTTTTTCTAAGTTGGCCTCCCCAGCACATGGAACACACCAGACCCCGCATGGCTTTCCCCTCCCTGGCTCTTTGGCTGGGTTGTTTACAAAAGGTTTTTATCCCTTCCACTTCACCGATGCCTCCTTGAAGGTCACAGTCAGGGCTAAAGTAGACCCTTCTCTCATGCCCCCTTTCACATTAGTGTTGATTCCTCATCTTGGAGAACCCTGAGGCCATGAGCCATGTAAGCAGAGATATGGCCAACTCCCAAATCTGGCTTGAAGAAATATGCCAAGAAGTACTCCTTCTCATGCCCTGGCTTCCCCAAGTTTTTTTGAGGCAATATCTTGTTTGACCAAATACATCAGCTTTGCTCTGAAACAAAAAATGAGCCTCTTGTATAGTATTAAATAACCTCATTACCAGAAAAACACCATATACTATATCTATATATCTCCTTGGGTTTCAACCCAGCTTGGCCATCTATCAGATACTCTGCTTGTTTGCCAGAGAGCTTGCTAGAGGACATCCAAAAAGTCAAAGTCCTCCATCACCAGGGCAGGTTTAGCTGCTGGGCACCTTAATTTAAGCACAGTGCCAAAAGCCTATGGAAACATATGAAACCTTTAAAAATGCCATTGGTGGGGCTTCCCTGGCGGTCCAGTGGTTAGGACTGCACGCTTCCACTATGGGGGGCTCGGGTTTGATCCCTGATCAAGGAACTAATATCCCACATGCCGAGGCTTAAAGAATAGATAAGTAAAAATAAATAAATAAATAAATAATGTCATTGGCACCAAAATACAAAAATATATGTAATTAAATGTTTATAAAATATTGTCAGTTTCATTATGCTGTCAAATTTAATATTCAGAATATTCTCATCTTATTTACAAAACTTGTTAGATTTCATCTCTATGCATGATGATTGCTGAGAAGTCACAGCCAACTATACATTAAAACAACTTACTCATAGTCGTTTAATTTCCAAAGCAAAGTTATAAAAATCCCTTCAAATTATTTATAAAGCAATATATTTAGTATGAAGGCATTTTAATATGTTGGCTACAATGGGGTGAGGCCTCCAGAAAATAAGCCTGAAAGGCTAGACATGGCCCTTCCTTGCCACAGCTGTCCCATGTGTGTGACCTGCATCAGAAATGCCTCTCACCTTCCTCCCTCTGCCAGGCTTCCTTGTGATACGTTGAGCTGTGGCTCAGAAATTAAATCCTACTCTGGCATCATCCAAGGGCCATCAGTTTGCATCCTACATCCTCTTCTTCCTTCCAGAATTTCAACCTTAAGCTGGGAGCAAGGATGGGTGTTCCATTCCTAAGAAACAGAATCACTGGATTGTGGGGCCTCTGAGAACAGGGTAATTTCCTAGCTAACGTTTTATCATGCCTGGTCCCTAGGTCTGGTCTGGCTAGGCGGGAGGAGGGGGAGGGGAGTGCGAGGGAGAGTGAGGATGGGGCGGTGCTCGTAAGCTGTATGAACCAACCAAAGTAGTGTCTTCCCTGAATTAAGACAATTAATTAACGGACAGGGATGGCCTCCTAAGCCCACACCATCTAGATTTGGAACCTCCGTGTCTCTATTTCTTCCATCTTTGTCCTCACTTCTTAGAGATGCACTCACCTTTGCTCCCACACCCAGTCACACCTGGCTCTGACTTGTACTCAGTATCTTCTTTTGTTCTTATCTTCTGAGCTTTCACGCTCATCATCAGTATACCAGTTACTTATTTGTCTGTGTCTCTGATTGATTTTAGAGTTACTGAGCCCTGCTGTGTGCCAGGCACTAATTATGGCCGTCTTGGCTGGTCGGCTCCTGGAGGGCAGACACAACACTGGGGGGATCCTCTGTGACTGGTTTCTAAGTCAGTGGCCAGGTGGTCATGCACCTGGTTCCAAAAATGAGTGAGTTGAGGAGGTGTGGGTTTTAGCAATGAGGCAGAAAATTTAAAAAATAAACACATCTCTATTTTATTAAAAATGTACAGTTTGGGGACTGAAGGAGGAAAGTAGTGTTTCTCAAAGTTCTAGGATTACTTAGCAGTACCCAGAGTGTTTGTTTAAAAACACCAGCTGGGAATCTGCATTTGGAACAAATTTGAGAATCACTGGCTAAGGCATGGAGCGAGGACTGGGATTGTCTCGATCCTTCTGGCTTTTTAGGGTTCCGGGGAAGGACTCGTTTGACTTTTTACAAACAAGCTCAGCTGACTCCTCTGGGTGTTCCTGGCCTTCCTTTCTTTGGGTCACTGAGGCACTGAAACAGTTAATACAGTTACCGGTTGGGGAGCAGCTGAAACAAGGCCCTGAGATGTGAGTACCCACCCAGCCCACCCGAGAGCTTCCCTGGTCGTCTCTGGGAGACCAGTCCAGGGCTGGGCCCAGACTGACCCCGATGTGGAACTGCTTAACACAACATTTCTGCCACATCCCAGCGGCTCTGCTTCCTTTCTTGTGAATCTTCCTCCCGTTTCACGTTACAAAATACTCCCTCTTCCCTCCCCTCACTCTTTCCTGCTCCTTCCTACCCATCCACGTTTCTTCCTCTCCACCCCCATCTTGGTTCCTTCCCAGAAACCAAGTTATAAGCTCTCACTTCTGTCGGCACCACATTGGAAGTCTATGAATCCATGCTCACTGCATCTCAGCACACACATGTGAACCATTGTGTACTTTGTGCAGAAATAGGCTCTGAGCAAGGGAGGGCAGGGCAGTTAGAGTCGAGGTTAAGATACTTCTCTAACTGCAGACAGCGCTTGGTGTGTACAGGCACATAGCTATCTTACCTGTCGGACAGAGAGCCCAGGGGAGACACGTGTAAGACAAAGCAGAAAAAGATCTTGGAGAAGGGCGTCAGCTGGTTTTTGAAGGACATGGTCCCAAATCACAGAGGGAAGATTAATAGCCCTTCCCCACATGCTGAGAGGACACCCCAGCGGGCGTTTGATGAGACAGGTTGCCAATGCCAGGCAGACCAGGAGAATGGGACAGTCGGTGCGAGGCTGGCCCTAGTTATGAAACTAGCTGGTGCTGTGAACTGGACAACATGGCCAGGGGAGCTGGTGAGGTCAGCAGGATCACGAAGAGGTGAGTGACCTGGACCCACACAACAGGTGGACCTGCAGATTTGAGGTGGGCCAGGGGCAGGCGGCCAAAGAAAGGGTGCACTTTTGGGAGTGGAAGCAGTGTGTCTCCAGAGGTGCACACGCACGGAGAATGCACAAAGAAAGCAGCACGACCACCACCCTAGGGCAGCAGTAGCCTGGGCAGCGGCAGATTCTCATGCCACAGTAGCAAGATCCCAAGACAATGTAGGCAGCACCCACACTAAAATCTCGGGACCAGCTTGACACACAAGTAGGTGGTGCCAACCTGGCATGTGCATAAAGAAGACAGAAGCAGCAGGGCTTGGTCTCTACACCTGGTAGTGTGATAAACTGAAAAAACTTGTGTAGAGTTTGAAAAAGGGGAAGAAAATTGTATTCACCTAAATTCCCCTGGAAAGGAGAAACTGTCTTTGCTGGGAACAATATTTTGATTAGTGTTTAAGTCTGAAGCTGAGATCCCAGTGGCGGCCTGGGTGTAGGTGGAACAGCTCTGCATGAGAGATGGGAAAGAGTTTTTGAATTTTGCATGTTAAACCAAAGAGAGAGGGGAAGAAAGGAGGCTGCTCTTTGGTACTGTTCACTGTGAATTCCTTTCCCTATCACCCCGCTAAATTTTCAGAAAGTTACCAAGATCACGAAATGCTTGGGGTTAAGTGGAGTGTGTATACTTGATATTTATGTGCACATATTCACGTGTGCGGGGTTGGTGCCTCAGGTTGAAACAGATGCCGAGCAGAGCCCAAGCACTGGCAGGGATGCAGAGGGAGAGAAGGAGCTCAGAGAGGAGAGATACCACTATGGGGGTGCTAGAGTCAGGGGCAAGTTTAGCCAAATCTCAGCAGGGTGCGGCCCCAGTTGATTTCTGGGTTACTAAACTCTGCCAGAGTTGTTTTGGTTATTCTCAGTTCTGTTTGCTGTATCCAAATCAACTAACAACAACAACAACAACACACACACACACACACACACACACACACACAGGGGAACGCTTCAGGAACTGAAAACCAGGTATCTATGTACTAGGTGGGCTATAATGTTGATGTCCAGCTGGGACTCTCAGGCCCACTTCAGAGCGGAACCAGAGCCAAGGACCAGCCTCCTTTGATGCTGCCATGCCACCCTGTCTTCCCTAAGTTCCTGTCGAGAGGATGGGGGCAGCACCAGCATTTTGCAGCCTTGGTTCTGGTTAGGTCTACACTGGCAGGCATCAGTGCCCTCTCCCTGTCAAAGATATTATTGATTGATTGATTGATTGCTGGATCTTAGTTCCCCAACCAGGGATCCAACCTGGGCCCTGGCAGTGAAAGCGCCAAATCCTAACCACTAGACTGCCAGGGAATTCCTATCCCTGTCAAAGATCTTTAACTGGGACAGGGCCAGGGCCACAAGAGGCAGCTGGGGTTAGTAATCTAGAAAGGCTCCTTGAAAGAGCCTTGAGTCTTCAATATTGACATCTTCAAGCCAAGAGAGGCAGAGTTGAACCTTCCTAACCAGAAAAGTCCCTTGTTGGCCCATTGAGTCCTGCCCGCCTCCCCTCAGCTGCTCTTCCCAGGGGCAGTTCTAGAAGGCAGTAAGGAAATGACAATGCCAAAGATGGGCCCAGTTTATCCTGGGATTTTTGGTCTCTCTTATCTCTCCATACCTGCACTTGGCTCTCCTTGACAATAACCCCCAGGCCTAGGGCAAGAAACACCTCTTGAGCAATTCATGTGCAGCCCAGGAAGCAAGTGGGAAGGAAGGACTTCTGTCGTGATCTTCTGAGATGCCGTGTGGAGTCCTTTGAGAGAACTAGAATGGTGCTGGTGTGGGGACCCAAGCTCATGGCCAATGAGGCAGGTAAGCATCTCTCTGTCTGATGTGGTACAGTAAATGAGGTCATTATTAATGTTTGGAAAGATAGCTGTTGGGCGGTTGGACACAGGAAGTGTGTACTCTGGCCCCTGCCCTTGGTGGGCAGATCTCCCTGAATCCAGATTAACCGTCCAGCCTTGCATCTTACCGGGCCTTGAGGGACATCAAGCTTTTGTGGTAGGAGGAATGCACATCCAATGCCAACAGCCGGGGAGTATCTGGGTACCCCCCTAGCTGGTCCCAGGACAGGCTGGTGGGGGTCTTCTTTTCTACTGGGTGACTGGAGGAGGCCACATCAGTCTTCCAGATGGCCTCCAGCTGGTTCCCCTGTTGGCTGGGGTGTGAAGGTTGAAAGTGTAAGAAGAGATGAGGAGGTAGACTTACAGAAAGGGAGAGACTGGGAAGCAACAAGCTCTGCAGGGTTTTCTTCCCTTCTCAAATAGTTGTCACTGCCTTCCTCGCCGCATCTCTTCCCTTCCCAACTCTAAATCTCACCTCCTTGGGTCTCCTCTAGCTGAGGAACTACTGGAAGAGGCTGCCGAGACAGCCCCTGTTCCTCCAGGCACATGCCCTGGGCCTGAAGCCCTGAACTGGCCACACTAGGGGGGTTTGGATGTGGCTCTTCTTGGCTGCCCAGAGACTCGTGGTGTCTCTCTTTGAGCCCAGGGGTCACATGGTGGGAAAGATCAGGTTGATTTATATGGATGGACCAGTGGCAGGTGCCAGACCAATGCTCAGGGTAGAAATGGTTGTAAGTTCTCAGCTGTGGGTCCCAGGAGTCTTTCAGTTGCATAGTTTGAAACATACTTGGTCAGGCTGTGCCGTGAAGCCCACACACCACATACACACATACTCCCATCTGGGCCAATGGCCAGAGCTGGGCAGGCAGCTAAGAAGCCAGGTTCCTTGCAACTCATGGGGTGAGCTTTGCCTGTCTGTGCCTTCACTGAGCTGCCAGCCCCCCCTAAGTCTGGTCACCCCTGCTCCCTGCCTCCCTCACCCACCTAGCCAGCTGCCCCCGGCTTCCGTGCACCTACTGGGCCATCCGCAGGGGCACACATTGCTGGTGCTTGGTCATAAAGAGCTCCAGGTGTTGCTTGCATGAGGGGCTGCTGGAATGGATGTGCCGCAGTAAGGATGAGGGAGGCTTGCTTTTCCTTGACTTTGGGGAGGTGACCACAAGGTTGTTCAGGTTAATGTTCCACTCCTGCTGGAGCTAAGAGGAACCAGCAGAGAGGCATCAGGGAGACAGGAATTCATCCTCTCTCTAGTGCCAGAGGAGGCATTGCCTGACTTGGGGCAGAGCAGAAAGGGTGAGGCCCAGGGAATGCCTCCAATTAGATAAGCCTGGGACCTCAGGGTATTGCATTTGCCAGAAATTCCTTGAATTGTTCTTTGCTGGTTTAGTTCCTGTTTTCTCCTTTGTTGTGGAGAATCTGGACAATGGGCAAAACAGCAAGGAAAAAACTAAAGGAAACCAGAGCAGCTGGAACTGTGAGAGACTCATGTTACGGGGCCAGGTTGTGTCAGGAATGCTCTCCGAGTCTTGTCATTCAGCCTCTGCCCTGGCCTTGGGGAAGGAGCTGGAGGAACCCTCACAGCCACCTAAAGAATTATTATATATATGGTCCCTTTCCTTCTCAACCTCAAAACCAATTTAGCAAGTCAAGACACCTACAGGAGGTGATCAGGACTAATATAAGGTGATAGGAAACTGAATTGGGAGATATCCCCATGGCCAAGGCTCTTCCAACTGCCTGATGCCCGCACTTAACACTGAATCCCTCAGGACACTGCTTCCCCCAGACTCTGGCCATGGCTGCTCAGGACTCAGGGGGGTAACCTCCTGGCCCAACCCTAGAGGAGATCTCAGCAGATTCTGAGTCACTGCTGTGGGATTCTCCAATCCCTCCAAGCCATCAGCTAGCCTCCTGTGGACCATGTCAGCACTCGTTGCTTTTCTGACCCTGGTAGCAGGGGAAAGAGTAGAGGAAACTGAAGGCAGACCTTAGAGAATAAAAATAGGTCAAACCCAATGGATTAGGACTCCGAATGACTTTGGACTCTCAACAGCAACACCAAAACCTAGAAGGCAATGAATGAGCAGTGCCTTCAAAATTGTGAGGGAAAATGAATTCTAACCTAGACTTCTGTATCCAGGCAAACTGTCAATTAAGAGTCAAGGGTAAGGGGACTTTCCTGGTGGTGCAGTGGTTAAGAATCTGCCTGCTGGGCTTCCCTGGTGGCGCAGTGGTTGAGAATCTGCCTGCCAATGCAGGGGACACGGGTTTGAGCCCTGGTCTGGGAGGATCCCACATGCCGCAGAGCAACTAGGCCCGTGAGCCACAACTACTGAGCCTGCGCGTCTGGAGCCTGTGCTCCGCAACAAGAGAGGCCGCAATAGTGAGAGGCCTGTGCACCGCGATGAAGAGTGGCCCCCGCTTGCCGCAACTAGAGAAAGCCCTTGCACAGAAACGAAGACCCAACGCAGCCAAAAATAAATAAATAAAAAAATAAAAATAAATTTAAATTACACTATTAAAAAATAAAAAAAAAAAAGAATCCACCTGCCAATGCAGGGGACACAGGTTCAAGCCCTGGTCTGGGAAGATCCCACATGCCGCGGAGCAACTAAGCCCATGCACCACAACTACTGAAGCCCACGTGCCTAGAGCCCGTGCTCCATAACAAGAGAAGCCACCACAATGAGAAGCCCGCGCACCGCGACGAAGAGCAGTCCCCGCTCGCTGCTACTAGAGAAAGCCCGTGCACAGCAACGAAGACCCAATGCAGCCAAAAAGAAAAAAAAAAGTTCTACCTCGTAACAACAAAAACAAAGCACATTAAAAAAAAAAAAAAAGAGAGAAAGTAGGGGAGCTGTCCCCAGAGAGAAGCAAAGGGAGTCGCCAGCACGAGGGTGAAGAAGACAGCTGTGACCAAGCCTGGAGAGCAACCAGATCAGACAAGAGCAGGACAGGGAGACCCACAGGGGAGGGAGAATCTGAGCACAGAGTCGGGACTGCAGGCTCCAACTACCTCCCCTCCAGAAGAAGCTTTCTTGTCCAGCTCCTTTAGAGGGTCCCTCCCTCTCTTGCTCTCCCCATATATGGAGATTGGAAAACTGGCCTTCCTTACACTCAGGCTGTCTCCTGCCTTCCCCTCTTCCTGGTTCAGAGGCTTTAATCTGCTCTCTTATTTCCCAACTGCTCCCCCGTGCCCAGGTACACCCCACAGCCCCATGGCTCCACCCTGGCCCCATCCCTGCTGGCTGTGCTGACCCCTGAGAAGGTCGCCGGGTGGGAGGCCCACCTTGGGGAACATGGTCACCATGCTGCTCAGGCACTCTCGGCGCTTCTCCTCCAGGTCCTTCTGCTTGTCTGTCCAGGCCTGCAGCTGGAGGTTCTGCAGGCGGTCGATGTTTTCCAGGAAGAAGTAGAGGTTCTGGTCCTTGTAGGCAGCCCCAGCTTCTCGCACAACTTGTACGTGGTTGATCACTTCTTGTCTGGGAAGAGAAGGAAGTGATTTAGTGGGTGAAGGAGCCTCCTCCTGCCCCCAACTCTCTGTTAACCGAGATGACTCTGTGTCTGTGAGAGCTGGGGAAAACAGGGAGCAGAGAAGCAGGAGGTGATGTCAGGTGAGGAGGCTCGGGCTGGGCTGGAAACAGGAATAGAAAGTAAGGCAAATGGGGGAGTGTGTTAGGCGGGTTACGGACAGGGCAGTAGGAAGACAGGAAAAAAGGCTTACAGGAAAACTCACTAGAGGGAGAGCAGTGTGTAAGTGCTTGACCTCCCACACCTTCAGGGCTGCCCAAGGCTCCGAGGTCAGGTGTCCTTCGCAGGTACCCTCCCTCAGGGGAACCTTGTCCAGGCCTGGGGTGATTCTCCCCATCCCACTTGCCCCACGCTCCTCCTTTCTCACTGGGTTCTGGCTCTGCCCATATATTGCAGCGGTGTGGGTGGGTGCGGGTGGGTGCCAGGGAGGACCTACCGGAGGCTCTGGAAATGTCTGTAGAGGATGTACTTATGGCACAGGCACCACAGCTTGAGCGCGTTCGGCTCCACGGCGGTGGTGGTGAGCTCCCGCACCTTGTTGCGCAGGTGGTGGGGCAGCCCCAGCTGATCCTCCTCAGTCAGGAGCCGCAGGTTCTTCCTCTGGGCCTCCACGTCCATGTGGTATACCTTCTCCTTCAGAGTTACTGGGGATATATGCAAAGGGGGCTGGGTCACCTTTCGGAGGGATGTCCCCATGACAGGAAGGGAGGCCGTCTTCTTGGGCTTTGTGGGAACACAGCGAGCCCGTGGTTTCTGAGTAAACTCGGCAGAACTCATGGTCCTCTGGTTTCTGGGGGCAGGCTGCTGGGTCTTAGGGGACCTGGGCAAGTGTGGCCTCCTGCCTTGGTAAGCAGATTGGGCCCGGCTTGGGGGAGGAGCCAGTGATGCCTCCTCCAAGTCCCTCCATCGACTGGTGGGCATGAAGCCCATTCTCTCCACGTCCTCTCCTGTCTGCTCCGGCCCCCTCCACGGGCCCCCGTGCTCCTGGTCCAATCTCTGCTGCCGCCCGCTTGCTGCCTCCCCCTGCTGCCACTGCCGCCGCTTCTCCCGCTCCAGCAGGGCCCACTTCTCTTGCCACTGCAGCCACATCTCCTCCTCCTCCAGCCACTGCTGCCTTCGCCTCTCCCAGCTGAGTTCCTCTTCCCAGTGCTCTGGCTTGCTCTCCAAGGCCACCTTCCTAGAGCTCTCTGGGGACAGCTCCTTCTGAAAATGGGACTTCATCTGGAGTCCTTCCTTCTCCTGGGTCACTTCCTGGAAGAAGTCCTTCTGGTCTTTGACTTTGTGGCCTGGGCTTTCTGCTGACGGTCTTTCCCATTTCTTAGGAAACTTGTGATCCATGGAGGATGGCAACACAGGCTGAAGATTTTCAGTGTCCTTGCTGCTGTACACATCTGCAATCCTTGAATGCATGGTCATGGTGGAAAGTGGTTGACATGTGGAAGGCCTAGCACTACTATCCCAGGCCATGGCCAGGGGACTTGGGGAGAGTGGTGAAAACTGCTCCTCCTTCTTGGGTTCCTGTTGGGTTTCCTCTATGACTGTTTCTTTCTTTGGGAGGGCCTCTTTCGTGGCAGGGGCTGGGGAGTCAACCAAGGTCTTGACTGAGTATTCTGCCTGACCTCTAGCAGACTGAGCCTTCTTCAGCTGGAACTCTAAAGCATGCTTCATCAGGAGAAGGTCATGGTACTTTCCCCCTAGAATTTCTACCTGCTTTAGAAGGGCATCTCTCTTACTCTTGAGGACTTGGAGGGACTTCTGGAAGTACAGCCTCTGGCTGCTGAGTTCTTTGGTCATCTCTATTTTCAGGTGCCTGTATTTGGCCTCCAGGCTTCTGTTCTCCTTGTGCTGGAGCATCAAGGCCTTGTTGAGGTTCTCGACCACAGCAGACATGTACCTGATGGCCCGAACCTCCCCCTGGTTGAACATCGTGGAGTCCAGGAGTTCCTGCAGCATGAACTTCACCTCGGAGACCCTAATGCAGGTAGTGTGCTTGTCCTGGAGCATCTGTTCTGGGCTCAGTGGCTGAGGGCAGGATATCACTTTCTGTGGGCTTTGTTCCTGCCAGCCCTGCCAGAAGGTGCGTTTGGACACTAGGAGAGGTGGAGAGAACAGAGGCAATAAACTCGCATGGATCCAAGGATTATACTGATTCTCCATACCCTGCTTAGCCAAATTCCTATCCAACCTTCTTAGGGCTTTGGCAATAAGGAGCTGGGGCATTATATGAGGCCAGGGGAGATACTGTCAGGAGAGATCTCTGCTGGGCTCAGAGCTTGCTCAGAGCTTACCTGTCAGGGTCTGTCAGCTCCACAGCACCTGCAGGACCCAGAGGGGTCTGGACCTATTCGATCCAGTTCAACCCAATTCAACACACTCCTGATCCTCCATATTTCCCTGGAGTAGAGTGATTTTTCTAATCATGCTACTTCCCAGTCTCAATATCTCTGTTTGGCTACCCATTGCCAACTATCTAAATTCTGGAAGCCCATCTGGCACTTAGACTCTAGATCACCTGCGAAGTTGTATTTCCCTTTCCTGTTACCACTGGACTGTGTTTGTAGAGAATTTATCACATGGTCCTGCAATGGTTCACATTCTTTTATAATGACTAATGTCTTTTTCCATTTTGGGGCTCATGAACTCCTTTGATACTTTGATGAGAGCAGGAAAATGTACATAAACACCAATTGTGCACTTTGTGTTCAAACCCATTCATATGCAGACTTCAGCTCCTCAGGGATGGTCCATGGTCATAGTTGTATCCCCTTGGATCTACCATGTGTAGAGCTGCTGGAGTGATTATCTTGGAGCATCCATTCATTTCTCATTCAGTGAACATCACTGGCAGACAAAACACTGGCTAACTTTGGATGAGGGGCTAAAGGAAATATGGAAATTAAATGACACTGAAATCAAGCTAGCATTTAGCTAATACTGTCAGGCCACATGCTCTAACGGTTCAGAGCATGGATTCTAGAGTCAGATAACTCGGGCTTGAATCCCATCCTTACCACTTGCTTTAGGCAAGTTTCCTAACTTCTCAGCACCTCTATTTCTGAAAAATGGGGATAATCATAGTATTTACTTCATGGGACGTAAGTAGATTATGCATGTTTAGTACCAAGCACTGTACCAGGCACCTAGAAAGTGCTCAATAACTAATCCCTAAAAAAATGAGTAAGACACAGCCTTTGCCCTCCAGAAATTTATAACCTAGCAAGGAAATAAATCAAGTAAACAAATAACTATATTTCAAGACATAATATGACAAGGATAGTAGGAGAGATTGTCTCCTTCTCCTCCACCTTTCCTTGCTTCCTCCCTCTCCCAGCTATCGACCTTGCTTGACTGGTAAGGAACCTGGCCATGAAAATCAATGGTAAAATGATAATGTTAGCTCTTGTTTATTAAGCCCTGAGTGTGTGTTCTAAGCACGGTGCCAGATGCCTCACACCACGTGGAACCCTGTAAAGTAGGCAATGCTCTCCTCACTTTGCATATGAGGAAAGTGAGGTTCAGAGAGATGAAGTAACTTGCCCAAAGTCACACAGCTAGAAATTGGGATTCAAACTCAGGTTTGTCTGACTCCGAAGCCCACGCTCTTGAGTAAGATTAAGAAGCCAGAAAACCTATGCGTGGGGCCTAGGTTTGCCACAGGCTTTCCTTGTGGATCCTTCTCTTCTCTGAGCTTCAATGTTCTCATCTACAAAATGTGGCAGTTAGATAATCTCAGGCCCCTTCTAGTGCTGAGAGGAGTAATATTTCAAGGTTGAGTCATGTTGTTGACTGGCTACTTCTGGAGTAGCCACAATCGAGAAGGTTCTAGAAGGGCCTCCAGATGAGTCTCACCAGACTTCTTGGCTCTGCATCTGGGTTTGGTTTAAGGAAAGGATGTTCCTCTAGCTCTAGCTATAAACTCCACCCTTTCTGACCTTCCAGCCTTGTTCCCCAGAACCTGCACGAGGCTGCAGCTCCAGGGAGCACCAACGAGGACCTGTCTCCACATCACACCTTCCTTCAGCCCTGAGGGACAGCCCAGAACTGCTCACTTCTCAGCTTGGGTCCACCACCCCAACCTCTTACTACTGACCATCCATCTCAGCTAAAGCTTTTGTTATGGAGGAGAATCAGAAAGACTCCCATAGACCCTGGTGTGTGACTTCTTTCCTTGAGATGGCATCCACCCCACCCAGCTCCCCTGCCAGGTGCTCCTGGAACCTACTTTGTGCCCCTTTCCTTTGTCCTTCAATGAGAGTGGAGCAGAGGGAAATGAGAGACTCGATGCCTCCTTTGGTGGCGATGAGGGAGAGAGGTAACACCTTCTCCATCACCTCGATCCATTCATCCAGGGCTTCCTCTTCCTCCTCACTCTTCCTGTTCCTGATCTCGTAGGTCAGACTGTCACCTGGAGAGAGAGTGGGAGATGCAGGCTGAGAATAGTCTGTCCTCTAGGGAGCCCCAAATAGCCCTATAGCACAGGGGTTACACCAGCAGGCTTTGAGGTTGGATTGGTTTAAACCTCTTGTTAGCTGTATGATGTTGAGCAAGTCACTTATTCCCCTGAGCCTTAGTATCCTTGCCAAAAAAGGGTTGGGTATGGATTAAATGAGATAATACAAGTGAAATGATTAACATGAGACCTGCCATGTAGAAAATATGCATAGACATAAAACAGCACTGTTGTACTACAAGGCCAGGAATGTGCCTATCTTGTTATTGCTCTATCCTCATTGCCTAGTCCAATATCTGGACAATTAAATGAATTAACTGCAGTCAACAGCCCTGCTTAGTTCTTGGGGGCAGCTGAAGGACCACTGAACCGAGAGCTCCTCAGGGGCAGGGCAGTGTGAGTAGGGGTAGGGCATATCCCTATACCATCTTCCTCCAACACTGCAGCATCCACCATACCTCACACCAGACTGAGGTCTCCTGATTGGATAACTCTGATCTTAACAGGGGTAGCATCTGACTCCAGGGCTGCATGCAGCTGGTCCACACCCAAATGGCTATACCAGTTGCTTACAGCTGGCATCAGTGCTGTTTGGCTCAGTATCCATTCAGTACTTTGAATATCACCCTTGAGTCCCTCTATAAAACAGCTAGTGTGCTCCACAAAAAACAATTAGAACTAATAAACAAATTCAATAAAGTTACAGGATCCAAAATCAACACATAAAAGTCAGTTGCATTTCTACATGCTAACAATTAACTATCCAAAAAAGAAATAAAGAAAACAATCCCATTTACAATAGCATCAAACCAATAAAATACTTAGGAATAAATTTAACAAGGGAGGTGAAGGATCTCTACAGTGAAAACCATAAGACATTAATGAAAGAAATTAAAGAAGACACGTGTAAATGGAAAGATAACCCATGTTCATGGATCAGAAGAATTAATATTGTTAAAATGTCTATACTACCCAAAGTCATCCATAGAGTCAGTGCAATACCTATCAAAATCTCAATGGCATTTTCCACAGAACTAGGAAGAACAATCCTGAAATTCATACGGAACCACAAAAGACCCCAAATAGCCAAAGCATTCTTGAGAAAGAAAAACAAAGCTGGAGGCATCACACTACCTGATTTTAAGCTATATTACAAAGCTATAGTAAACAAAACACTATAGCACTGGCATATAAACGGACACATAGATAAATGGGCCAGAATCAAGAGCTCAGAAATAAACCCATGCATATATGGTCAGCTAATATTTGACAAGGGAGCCAAGAACACTCAATGGGGAAAGGATAATCTCTTCAATAAGTGGTGCTGGTAAACCTGTACATTTACATGCAAAAAAATGAAATTGGACTCCTATCTTATACCACTCACAAAAATTAACTCTAAATTAATTAAAAACTTAAATACAAGTCCAGAAACCATAAAACTCCTAAAAGAAAACATAGGGGAAAAGCTTCTTGATATTGGTCTTGGCAATGATTTTTTTGGGATATGACACCAAAAGCAAAGGCAACAAAAGCAAAAATAAATAAGTGGAACTACATCAAATTAAAAAGTTTCTGCACAGTAAAAGAAATGATCATCAAAGTGAAAAGCCTCAACCTACAGAACGGGAGAAAATACATGCAAACCATGTATTTAATAAGGAGTTAATATCCAAAATCTATAAGGAACTCACACAACTTAATAGCAAAAAAACAAATAATCCGATTAAAAAATGGGCAAAGGATATGAATAGACATTTTTCTAAAGAAGATATACAAATGGCCAACAGGTATATGAAAAGGTGTTCAACATCACTAATCATCAGGGAAATGCAAATCAAAGCCACAACGAGATAGTACCTCAGACCTGTTGGGATGGCTATTATGTATAAAAGACGAGATAACAAGCAATGGTGAGGACCTGAAGAAAAGGGGACCCTTGTGCACTGTTGGTGGGAATGTAAATTGGTATAACCATTTTGGAAACCAGTATGGAGGTTCCTCAAAAAATTAAAACTAGAATTACCATATAGTCTAGCAATCCCACTTCTGGGTATATATCCATAGGAAACAAAATCACTGTCTCCAAGAGATTTCTGCATGCCCATGTTCACTGAAGCATTATTTACAACAGTCAAGACATGGAAACAACCTAAGTGTCAGTCAGTGGATGAATGGATAGAGAAAATGTAGTATATATAATGAAATACAGATAGATAGTCCCCAACTTATGATGGTTTAACTTATGATTTATTGACTTTACAATGATGCGAAAGTGATACACATTCAGTAGAAGTCATACTTCGAATTTTCAATTTTGATCTTTTCCCATGCTAGTGATATATGGTACAATACTCTCTCATGATGCTAGGCAGTAACAGTAAGCTACAGCTCTAAGTGGCCACAAAATCACAGGGGTACTTTTTCCCATCTTGCAAGATGGCGGGTGAAAAGGCTGAGAAGCCAGATACTAAGGAGAAAAAACCTGAAGCCAAGAAGGCTGATGCTGGTGGCAAGGCTAAAAAGGTGAAGCAGGTTAAGAAGGGGAAGCCCCACTGCAGCCGAAACCCTGTCCTGGTCAGAGGAATTGGCAGATATTCCCGATCGGCTATGTATTCCAGAAAGGCCTTGTACAAGAGGAAGTATTCAGCAGCTAAATCCAAGGTTGAAAAGAAAAAGAAGGTGAAGGTTCTTGCTACTGTCACAAAACCAGTTGATGGTGACAAGAATGGTGGTACCCGGGTGGTTAAACTTCGCAAAATGCCTAGGTATTATCCTACTGAAGATGTGCCTCGAAAGCTGTTGAGTCACGGCAAAAAACCCTTCAGTAAGCATGTGAGAAAACTGCGCGCTAGCATCACTCCTGGGACCATTCTGATTATCCTCACTGGGCGCCACAGAGGCAAGAGGGTCATTTTCCTGAAGCAGCTGAGCAGTGGCTTGCTACTTGTGACTGGGCCTCTGTCCCTCAATCGAGTTCCTCTGCGGAGAACACACCAGAAATTTGTCATTGCCACTTCCACCAAAATTGATATCAGTGGTGTGAAAATCCCAGAACATCTCACTGATGCTTATTTCAAGAAGAAGAAACTGCGTAAGCCCAGGCACCAGGAAGGTGAGATCTTTGACACAGAGAGAGAGAAATACGAGATTACAGAGCAGCGGAAGGTTGATCAGAAAGCTGTGGACTCACAAATTCTGTGAAGAATCAAAGCTGTTCCTCAGCTCCAGGGCTACCTCCGCTCTGTGTTTGCTCTTACAAACGGAATTTATCCTCACAAAGTAGTGTTCTAAACTTCTTACAAAGAACCTAATTAAATAATTCCGGTCCAAAAAAAAAAAAAAAAAAATCACAGGGGTAAACAACGGATACACTTACAACCATCTGTATACATACAGCCATTCTGTTTTTCACTTTCAGTATAGTCTTCAATAAATTACATGAGATATTAAATACTTTATTATAAAATAGGCTTTGTGTTAGATGTTCTTGCCCAACTGTAGGCTAATGCAAGTGTTCTGAACACATTTAAGGTAGGCTAGGCTAAGCTGTGATGTTTGGTAGGTTAGGTGTATTAAACACATTTTCAATTTACGGTATTTTCAACTTATGATAGGGTTATTGGGACATAACCCCATCATAAGCTAAGGAAGATCTATATTATTAAGTCATAACACAGAAGGAAATCCTGCCATTTGCAACAACATGAATGGACCCTGAGGGTATTACACTAAGTGAAATAAGTCAGACAGAGAAAGAAAGACAAATACTGTACGATCTCACTTATATGTGGAATCTCAAAAAAGTTGAACTCACAGAAACAGAGAGTAAATTGGTGGTTATCAGAGGCTGGGAGGTGAGAGAAATGGGGAAATGTTGGTCAAAGGGTACAAACTTTCAATTATAAGATGAATAAGTTCTGGAGATCTAATGTACAGCATGGTGACTACAGTTAATAATACTGTATTGTATACAGGCATACCTCATTTTATTGCGCTTTGCTTTATTGTTGTTTACAAATACTGCATTTTTTAAAAATTGAAAGTTTGTGCAAACCCTGCATTGTCAGATGATGGTTAGCACTTTTTAGCGATAAAGTATATTTAATGTACATTGTTTTCTTAGACATAATGCTATTGCACACTTAACAGACTACAGTAGAGTATAAGTATAACTTTTACATGTACTGGGAAGCCAAAAAATTCACATGATTCACTTTATTGTGGTGGTCCAGAACTGAACCTGCAATATCCAAGGTATGCCTATATTTGAAATTTGCTAAGAGAGTAGATCTTAAATATTCTCACCACACACACAACAAAGGGTGACTATGTGAGGTGATATGTTATTGTGATAATCATTTCACTATATACATATATATGTTTATATATAAAATAATCACATGTACACTTTAAATTTACACAATGTTGTTTGTCAATTATATCTCAATAAAGCTGGAAAAATAAAAAATAAAACAGCTAGTGTGAGTTTGCATTTAGGTTCTACCTTACTAAAAAATGAGATGTAATAATGAACCCATGACTTAGGCTTCATCACATATGCACCTAATATCACAATCTACTATGTTTTGGACAATGACATGTTTGCCTCTCTAGGGAATAGAGGTGATATGCTACGACATGAGTGGGACAATGTTTCACTGGAGAGGCGCTGCGATGTGTCTTTTGCGCCTTCTGCACCCACCACCCTGCACTCCCCTCCCAGCAAATGCCGACCTAGGGTAGGGGAAAGGAGGAGGCTGAGTGAGCTGGGACCAGTGTCCTGGGGGGAAGGCACCCGCCCTCAGGACTGCACCCACCCTGCAAACTCACCCCAGTCACCTAGCCAGTGGAGAATTTCATACAAGTGCTTCTCTTTAGTCTTAGCATCATTGGAGAATGAGGAAATTTTCTCCAGCAAGATGAATCTCTTCTTGCCCTTTTGCTCTGTCTGGTGAGATTTTGCCTTTTTTTTGAAATCATATCCTAATTCTTCCTGGAAGCGGTTGATGACACAGTTGACATTGTCCAAGATGTCTGAGAGCTGGGAAGAAATATCCTATATAGGAGGCAGCAGATTGTAGTGTTTTGGGGTGTGGACTCTGGCGCCAGATGCCATGTCCTAGTAGTGTGACCTTAGACAGTCAGTTAATTTCTTGGGGCCTCAGTTTTCTTATTTGTAAAGTGGAGATAATTATAGTACCTCTGTCACGGGGTTTTTGTAAAGATTAAATGAACCAGTATTTGTAAAGCACTTAGAACAGCGCGTGGCACATAAAATAAGTGTTAGCTCTAATTACTGTCATTTTGATTATTAAGACCAGCTCAGGGAGAGAATACTAAAAATCCACAGCGAACATTTCTTCAGAATTTCAGAATTTGCTGGGGACTTCTGGACATCTCTCCTCACAAGGATCCAGAGGCCACAGACTAGAAAAATGAGGCCCCAAGAAACCCTCAGGATCAGAGGCTCCCGTTAAAAAAATGCACAGAGGCTCATGTGCAGGGTGATTTGAATCTTTGGCCATTTCCCTGTGAGTTTCTAGGGCTCAGCTTGGGGCACTCTGACAGGTTGCCAAGAACAGACCCCAATCATGAACTCTGGGCCCCTCCTCCTGCCCTGGTAGGACCCACCACGATGTGTCTCAGGGACAACCTAGGGCTTCCCTGTGGGCTGTCTGCTTCCTGGGCCCATCCCTGCCTCGGGGGCGGTTTGATTCCAGCTCACCCTCCACTAATCTGTCCACAAACCCAGCTTGCTGAGGATCCCAGGACCCCTGAGGGCCCAGAGCTGGAATCTTACCCAAATCTGGGCTCAGTCCCCAGCCTCCACGTCAGACCCCAACAGAAGGGTGACACCCTCATCTCAAGGGGTTACCTCCTGAGCCCGAGTTAGTTGGGCAGCCTCAATTCTTGAGATGATGGCTTTCACCGACGCAGGGGTCACCAACAGTGGGGGTTCGTCTTTCCCCATTTGTGATCACTCTGTCAATCACAAAGATGTCCTGTGTCTCTGGTACAGGGGCCTGGACACACGATGTTGGCTGCTTGGGGGTTAAGGACTCCAGGGCAGCTCCTGAGTACCCTCTTCCTAGCCACAGCTCCCTGTAACTGCCAGACATCACGTTCCAACTGACCTTCTTTTCTCCAGTGACATCATCAGGTTGATTGGAAGAATGACTCCCTGTCATCTATCTGCTTGATTATCTAGCTTTTTAATCCATCACCTAATATATATTAACTTGACCTGTTGCTTTTTAAAACTCATTAAATGTTATGCTCCCAAACTAAATATCAACGGCTAAAAGTAGGAAACAGCAATTAGAAAAAGTTCGTTTCCCAAAGAACTTTTAATTTAAAAAAAATTACAGCCAATCAATAACTAATGGGAATATATTTCAATTTGCACCAGGGGTCAGGGCTTAACCAACACTGTCACTGAAGGTAATCATCAGTGCCAGAGGCCTTTTTAAAACAAATGATTAAAATGGACATCATTGTATGCGCAGGACTAGAACTTTGCCTGGTATATAGTAGGCACTTAATAAACATTTGTTGAATTAATGAATATGTAAGTAAAAATACATATATGTGCAAATTATTCTTCCATGTTACTGAAACATTTAACAGATAAGGAATTAAACATTATAAGTTCAGTTCTTAGCAGTGCCATAGCCACTTAACAACTTGTCACCTGACACCCACCTGTCTTTTACATACTATCATTCATTCACTTATTCAAAGTTAATTCTTTCATTGCCTCATTTACTCAACGAACACTTATTGGTGACGTTCTATGTTCCAGGCATGGGCCTAGATGCTAGAAATACAAAAAAGAGTGAGACCTAGTTCTGTCTTTGAGGCAGTCACACCCTGGTTTATGGATATCTGTCTATCTATACATCTGGCACTGGATGGTCCTTTAATCCCTTATGATTTCAGAGCATGTTGTAGGTTACAAATAACTTATTTATCCTTACAAACATGTAGAGCCAGCTGAGGCTCAGAGTTATGAGACTTATCTAAAGTTACAGAGCTGGGAAGTACAGAGTCAGGACTTCAACCTGCTTTTCTGATTCCCAATCTGGGGTCCTTTCCCCTTTTTTCCCTTTCTCTCCCTCCGCACTTCTTCTTTCTTTTACACATAATCATACTGATAATTAGATCACAAATAGGTACTTCCCTGGTGGTCCAGTGGTTAAATCTGCCTTCCAATGCAGGGAATGTGGGTTCAATCCCTGGGCAGGGAACTAAGATGCCACATGCCGCGGGACATCTAAGCTGGCGAGCTCTAGAGCCCACGTACCACAACTAGAGAGCCCGCGTACCGCAATTACTGAGCCCGCGCACTCTGGAGCCTGTGTGCCACAACTAGAGAGAAGCCCGTGCACCACAACGAAGAGCCTGTGTGCCGCAACAAAAGATCCCACATGCCGCAGCTAAGACCTGATGCAGCCAAATAAATAAATTTTTTAAAACTCATACATTTATTTAAAAAATTAGATCACAAATAAATGATCTAAACAAGCCAATTAAAAGATAGATTATAAGATTCAATTAAGAAAAACCCAATACTCAACTATGTTCTGTCTACAAGAAACACACTTTAAATAAAAAGATACATATACATTAAAAGATGGAAAGAAATAAACCATGCTAATACTAATCAAAAGAAAGCTAGAGTGGCTATATTAATTTCAGATTTTAGAACAAGAAAGATTAGCAAAGATAAAAAGGGAGGGATATTCCATAATGATAAAGGTGTTAACTAATAAAGGTGACATAATCTTATATATATATATGAACCTAATAACATAGCTTCGAAATACATGAAGTGAAAAACTTATAGAAGTGAAAGGAGAAATGGATAAATCCACAATTAGAGTTAGAGATTTCAACACTTTTCTTTCAGGAATTGGAAAAAGTAGGAAAAAAAAAAAAAGTAAGGATATAGAGGTTTTGAAAAACACTATCAACCAGCTTGACTCAATAGACATTTATAGAACATCTCACCCAACAACAGCAGGATGCATTATTTCTAAATGCATATGGAATAATAATCTGGACCATAAAACAAATATCAATAAACTTAAGAAGATTAGAATCATATAAAATATGTTCTCTGATCACAACGGAATTAAACTATAAGTCAATAATTGAGAGATATCTGGGAAAATTCCCAAATATTTGTAAATTAAACAACACATTTCTATATAATCCATGAATCAAAGCAGAAATGACAAGGAAAATTATGAAATTTTGAACTGAGTGAAAATGAAAACATGACATATCAAGATTTGTAGGATGCTGCCAAAGCAGTGCTTAGAGGAAGAAACTAGATAAGGAAGAACAGAGAAACTCAAGCAGAAGGAAATAATACGGTTAAGAATAAAATAAATAAAACAGAAAACAAACAAAAATGGAGAAAAATCAATGCAATTACCAAAACCCGGTTTTTTGAAAAGATTAATAAATTGATAAAGCTCTAGCCAGCTTTTACCAGGGGAAAAAAAAGAGAAGACACAATTTACAAACATCAGGAATAACAAGGGGACACCATTACAGACTCTACAGTGGGAATAATAAGAGAGTATTATGAAAAACCGTTATGCCAATAAACTTGGTGAATTAGACAAATTCCTTTAATAAATACAATCTATTAAAGCTCAATAAAAAAGAAAACCTGGGGCTTCCCTGGTGGCGCAGTGGTTGAGAATCTGTCTGCCAATGCAGGAGACACGGGTTCGAGCCCTGGTCTGGGAAGATCCCACATGCCGCAGAGCAACTAGGCCTGTGAGCCACAATTACTGAGCCTGCTCATCTGGAGCCTGTGCTCCGCAACAAGAGAGGCCACGATAGTGAGAGGCCCGCGCACCGCGATGAAGAGTGGCCCCCACTTGCCGCAACTGGAGAAAGCCCTCGCACAGAAACGAAGACCCAACACAGCCAGAAATATAAAAATAAATAAATTTTAAAAATTGAAAAAAAAAAAAGAAAACCTGAAAAGCCCTCAATCAACTAAAGATATTAAATTAATAATTAAAAACCTTTCCTTCAAGGAAACTCCAGCCCCAGACAGCTTTATTGGTAAATTTTTTGCCAAACATTTAAGGAAAACATAATACAACTCTACATAAACTCTTTGAGAAAACTGAACAGTATGGAACACTTCTCAAATCATTTTATTCGGTTAGCATTACCTTGCTACAAAAACCAGACAAAATATTACAAGAAAAACACAGACATAACATAGACATAAAAGAAAATAAAATGGAAGCTGCTGACAGGAAAAAAAATTATCTGCAAAACATGTATTTGATAAAGGACTTGTATCCAGAATATATAAAGAACCACTATAACTCCATTACAAGAAGGAAAACAATCCAATTTTTAAATGGGTAGAGGATTTGAATAGACACATCACTAAAGAAGATATTCAAATGGTAAATTAGCACATGAAAAGATTCTCAACGTCATTAGGGAAACAAAACCACGATTTTTTTTTTTTAATAAATTTATTTATTTTATTTATTTATTTTTGGCTGTGTTGGGTCTTCGTTTCTGTGCGCAGGCTTTCTCTAGTTGCGGCGAGCGGGGACTACTCTTCATCGCGGTGCGCGGGCTTCTCATTGTCGCGGCCTCTCTTGTTGTGGAGCACAGGCTCTACACGCGCAGGCTCAGTAGTTGTGGCTCACGGGCTTAGCTGCTCCGTGGCATGTGAGATCTTCCCAGACCAGGGCTCGAACCCGTGTCCTCTGCATTGGCAGGCAGATTCTTGGCAGTCCCTCCAAGACTGTGGAGGGATTGTGGGCAGACAGTGCAAGGGGCTGGAAGTTAGGAGGGTATAAGGAAATAACTCTCTTTTCTCAGGTGGTAAGTCTTCTCTATTTTCCTTCCCTTTACCCTTGGGGCTGGGATGCTCCCTCCTCCAAGCCCCTCTCCCATGCAGTTCAGGCCAGTAGCAGCACCTTCACCACAGTTCAAGGGTCACACTAGTTGATCACTAGCCCAGAAGAGATGTTTCTAAACCTTTTTTTAAAAAGCAGCTAATCCCCTTTTGCAAGCAAAGCCTTCTGTAGAACCTCACTATCTAAAACAGATAAAAGCAATGTCTTATTAGAATACATTTGTAAGTTCAACTTCATGATATCTCTGTATTATAAAATCATTCGATGTCAACAAGCTTGTTTTGACAAACCCAAAAATTTGATATGTAGGACATTTGAGTGTATATATTTTTAAACTACTGTTTTAAAAATATTTAAAATAATTTTAAAGTTTCTGGGTAAAAATGGTAGATTGAACACACGTATCTAATTTTGTTCTACTAAAAATATACTAAAACTATAGCAAAGGGATTTTTTTAAGGCATAAGTGCACAAAGACATGGAAACAGGAGAGGAGACGAGCAAAATACTTTAGGAAGCTGTTAAGCATATGGATGAGTGGTTGCTGACAGACTAGAGAAGGATGAATCCTAAGGCAGAAGTGGGGCAACCATACGGCAAATGGAATTAGTTGTGCCAGATTGCTGACCACCCCAAGAAGGAAGGCCTAAAGATGTGACATCAGAGGTTCCCTGCAGTGAAGCTCTTGGAGACAAGCCCCACCCATGTACCTCAGCCCACAGAGCACAAACACTTCTCACTGGGATTTTGGTAACCCATCCTTAAATGTGAGCCGACAACCAGGGATTATAAGACCTTCAAGCAAAGAATCT
This sequence comes from Eubalaena glacialis, assembly GCF_028564815.1. Taxonomy (NCBI): domain Eukaryota; kingdom Metazoa; phylum Chordata; class Mammalia; order Artiodactyla; family Balaenidae; genus Eubalaena; species Eubalaena glacialis. The sequence continues at coordinate 65,371,372 of NC_083726.1, read as the reverse complement.
AACATGAAAGAGATCAAAACCACAGAAAAAGAAATTTAGAGAAAACAGTGATTATGCAAGAGAAGAAAACTTAAACCATCATTAATAGTGTCAGAGATAAGCTATTGCAACTTTGAAACAAAATAAGATGCTATAAAAAGGAATAGCTGGAGAACAAAAATAAAGTGAGAGTAATAAAAGTCTTTAAAATATTGAAAAACTCAGTAGAAGAATAGGAAGATAAACGTTGAGGACATCTCCCAAAGACAAAGTAAAAAAGATGAAAAGTAGGAGAGAAAAACAAGAAATGAGAAGGACCAGTCCAGCAGATCCATCATCTGAATTATAGGAGTTCCAAAAAAGAAATAAGAAAGAAAATGGAAGCGAAGAAATCACTAATGGGATGATTCAAGATTATTTCCCAGAAGTTAGGGGCACTCAGTGCCCAGCACTACAAATAGCTTCTCTAAGACATATCACTGCCATTTTAGAACACTGGAGACAAGGAGAGGTTCAGAGAGGGGGAAAAGTCACTTACAAAGGATAAGGAGTTAAAAGAGTTCAGACATCTCAAGAGCAATGACCAAAGCTAGAAGGTCATGTTGCAATGCCGTCATAATTCCAAAGAAATTCAAGTCCCAGCGAAACAATGGATCGTGTCAGAATAGAATAATGGTAATGTCAAACATGCAAAGTTTGAAAACAATTTACCTCCTCCTTTCTGAGGAAGCTTCTGGAAGATGGTCTCCTCCAAAAAGAGGGAATAAGTCAAGAAAGAGAAAGATATGGAAACTGGCAAATAAAAGATCCAGCAAAGGAGAAAGGCAAAGAAAATGCCCAGCGATGAGAAAGGAGATAGTAGGTTGCAGATGTGTGTGTTGGGGGGGGGGATAAACTCAGACTGGTGTTGGTCAGAAGTCTCTAGCAGAGATGTCCTCAAGAAGATGAAGTTGATAGAATATCTCCTGTGTCTAGATATTCTGAGAAGGGATTTAGGCAACTGGGGGAAGATTTTGAGATAAATACATAGAAAACTAAACAAATGAAAAACCAAGGTAATTATTAATTCCAGGAAAAATAAAAAGTGCAGGAAAGGAAGAATAATCAAAGTTTTCTACATGGCTCAACTCTGAATAGCATATGCAGTCACAGTGTTGTGAGAACTGAAAATTGAACTAACAAAAAGGAGCAAATTAAATTTGGTAGATAGGAGATGAGAATAAGGTATAAGCACTGGGAAGAGAGGCAGGGAAGAGTTCAATCCTCAAATCTGCCCCTATTACTTGTGAGGGCTGGGGCAGACTACAGATGGAGACTCTCATACACTACATATCTTAATGTTACAAATTAAGGTAACACACTGTTAAATAAAATACCTCTAAACCAACTTCACAAAAATACTTTCATAAGGACCTACCTAAAAGGCCAGGTTCTAAATTAGAATTTTTGGACTCCCCAGAGTTCTACAGTAGAAAATAGCAGCCCCTAGCCCCTGGCTCTTGCCTGACCCCATTCCTTTCTGCCCTTGCTTCTGTCCTGCAATGAGCGAGCCTTACACAGGGTCCTGTGGACACCCCAGCTTGTGCTCACTCCTCTTGCTGTGCATAGCTGCCCCTTGGCTACCCCTCAGGCCTAGGGATGCCCACACTATCAGCAAGGTCTCCCTGGGGAGGAAAGATCCAAGGAAGAAGCTGGTGCAGGCCCAGGAAGCAAGCTGGGCAGGGAATTCCAGGGTCCCAGGTATTCAGAATATCACCTATAAGGTGGGAAGTGGGCTTTGGATGGACATATCCCCTCGGACTCCTCACCCCGAGGGGAGGGACACAGCTGGAGGAGGGCCAGAGATATGAAGGTAAATGCCAAAAGAAACAGTTGAAAAGAGCTGAATATGGCTGCCTCCCAGGAGGGAGAGAGAATGGAGGCAGGGCTCTTCTGTTTTTCTTAACAAATCTTATATAATTATTTGATTCTTTAAAATAATTATATAAGATTTAAATATAGACACACAGGTGTCTATGTGTTCTAAAAAATACCTCATTAAAAAAAGAAAAACTGGGCTTCCCTGGTGGCACGGTGGTTAAGATCTGTCTGCCAATGCAGGGGATGTGGGTTTGAGCCCTGGTCCAGGAAGATCCCACATGCCGCGAGGCAACTAAGCCCATGCGCCACAACTACTGAGCCTGCGCTCTAGAGCCTGTGAGCCATAACTACTGAGCCCACGTGCCGCAACTACTGAAGCCCGCGCGGCTAGAGCCCATGCTCCACAACGAGAAGCCACCGCAATGAGAAGCCCGCGCACTGCGACGAAGAGTAGCCCCCGCTCGCCACAAATAGAGAAAGCCCACGCACAGCAACGAAGACCCAACACAGCCAAAAATAAAAATAAATAAGTAAATTTTAAAAAAAAACTGTAAAAATAAAATGTGACTGATAAGTTTATGGAACTTCTGAACCACTTCTGCTGTGCCTAGAGGTCTCAATAATAATGTTCGAAAACAACAGGACTAGGCCCTCATTTGAGGCCATCTAGGTATTACAATGAAAACCAGATGAAGTTTGGGAATTCCCTGGTGGTCCAGCGGTTAGGACTCCACCCTTCCACTACAGGCGGCATGGGTTCCATCCCTGGTTGGGGAGCTAAGATCCCCCCAAGTCACACGGCGCTGCCAAAATCAAAAACAAAACACCCACATGAAGTTTCTCTCTACGGCGGCCCCAAGAATGAGTCTCTCTTCCTTTCCTCCCATTTGTCACCTTTAGTTTAGGACTTCTACTTCGTGTTGGTTGTTTTCCTACCTCTCCCCTGCTAGACTCTAAGCGCCCTGGAATTGGACCCAGGTGAGACTTCTTTGTATCTTCAGGACCTAGCACAGTACCAAGCACGGAGCACAGGCTCAATTAAGTGTTGATAAATAAAGGAAAAAAGAAACACCTTTACCCGGGCCTTGGACAGAAGGTGCTCGACCTTTCTGCACCCGTATGCCTGGAGCTCTATAAGTTACTAGCCCTGAGACGTTCAGCAGTCATTAAATAGCTTTAGGTTATAATTCCCTTACCTATACAACATAACATTTATCTCACATCTTTATTCCTAAAATAAATTGGGCCCCTCGCCTCACGATTTCACAGCTTGGTGGGAGCCAAATCTCAAAAGAAGTAACTTTGGGGTCACGTAAGAAGCACTTGTACGCCGCACAAGGGCAGGAGTTTCCCGGGATCTGTCTGCTTTTTTTCCCCACTGCTATTTGCCCAGTGCCTGGAACACTTCCTGGCACATAACAGGTGCTCAGTAGTTGCTGAATGAGTGAATTAGTTAAAGTGCTAAAAATAACTACGCATCGAACCAAAACAACGCTCTGTGAAGTGCAAAGATATCCCTACATTCGGAATGAATACTTGGGTCCAGCCTCTGGTCCTGGGAGCGAGCGCGTGGGATCCAGCCGCTCCGCGCGCCCTTGCAGTCGAGCCGCGAAGGCGGAGAAGCGGCGGGAAGAGGTCTGGAGGCGGCCGGCGGGAAGGGTGGGAAGGGCGGGAAGGCAGGAGAGTCCCGGGCGCGCGCTGAGGGGTCGGGACCCAAGCTCAGGCCGCGAACCGCAGCCTAGCGTCGGCCCTCCGGCCGTCACTCACAGCGCGGAGCGGGCGTGCCCCGCGCCCCGCCCCCGGTAGGCGGACCCCGGACCAGGAGGCGCAGGGGCGGGGCCTTGCTCTCCGCGCCGGGGGCGGGGCCGGGCCGGGGCTCTCTGGGCCGGTGGAGGACCCGGCTGGTCGGCGGGAGCGACCGGAGCCCCGGCCACCAGGGCGTGCGACCCCCACTGGCCCCGCCTTCCCGGCTGCGGCCGGCCAATCAGAGCGGCTTTTACTGGTGGGTGGGCCGAGCCGGCCCAGCTGCTCGGAGGCTCTGGCATGGTAACGTCCCCGCGCGGGTGTGGAGGGGCCCGGGTCGGTCCCACAGCGCCCCCGGCGGCCCGGGCCGGGGCCGGGGGGACGGGGAGGCCGCCGGGGGTACCCGGGACCCCGGGGCAGAGCTAGGGGAATGAGGGGTTAGGGAGAGAAGCCAGGGACGGGGGAGGGGGCGGGGATTTGGGGGAGAAGGGGCGGGGGAGGCCATGATGGAGGATGGCGGAGGGTGGGGGTGTTGAGGGGAACTAGGGTTGCGGGACTGGGTGAGGAGGAGGAAGGGATGATGCGAAGAGTGCGTTTGTGGAAAAAGGTCGAGAAAGAAGAGGGGGCGAGAGATGTGGGAACCGGTGGACTAGGGGAAAGCTGGGGGCCACAGTTTCCCCTCCTGGAATATTTGGCGTGCGACATGCCCCTTACCCAGACTCAGTGCTTGAACCCTTTGGAAGCCCTGGGTGCCCCATAAGATCTCTTGGAGACCCCCTCTTTCATTTCCCCGCATTGTCTCCTGAGGTGAGGAGGGGGCATTGTTTCCTGAGGAAAGAGAGGCTTCCGGCCCCCACGCAGTGCTGGACAGTCCAAGAAATGGGAGAGCAGAGGCCTCTTGGTCCCAATCCTGGCTCTGCCGTCAACAAACTCTGTAACAGCTCTGTGTGACCTTGGGCAAGTCACTACCTTTCTTTGGACCTCAGATTTACTATCGATTAAAAAAAAAAAAAAAAAAAAAAGGAAGATGCATGGGAATGATATCCCAGATCTCTTTCTGCTCCAAAATGGGGTGGTTCTTGAGAGAGTTCAGGAGAATGGGTTCTAGGATGTGGGGAAGCAAAAGAAAGGAGGACGAAGATGGAGGCTAGGCCTTCAGCTGGGGCTGCAGAAAATCCCCAGGGATGTGGGGGGATGGTAGGCACAAAGCATGGCTGGGGCAGGCTAGCCAGCGCCTCTGGAATCCTGTTGGAGGGATGGAAGAACTCTCAGTAGAGGAGGGGTTGAGACCTAACCCAAGAAAGATGAAGACCAAAAGTAACATTCTGTTCATCAGAAGGAGAGTGATGAGATGGCAGGATCAGAGAGAAGCAATGGAAGATATTTTCTAGTATCTTTGGGGAACAGGAGGAATAATGAGGCTGGTACAGGGGAGTGGGAACTAGAATGGTCTCGAAAACAGGGAGGGAGAGGCTGGTGCTGTTTGGGGCAGCTGAAGAAGGGCAGCAGGTAGATATTAGAGCACAGGGTAATCAGCTGGTCTCTCAGCCTCCATGATACTTTTCTTTTTGATGATGGCTACCTCTTTCTGAGAGGTGTGCCTCCCAGCCTTCATTTTCCAGCACAAATCCCTTCAGGGAGTGAGTCAGACCTGGCCAACCTTGGGATCCCCTGGCTGTCTCAGGATTTCAGGATTGTGTGAGGACTGGGGTAAAAAAGAAAAGAGGGGAATGAATTTGAATGTGAGAAATACCTGTGGCACTATCATCCTTGCTGGGAGGCCGCTTTGTGGAGTAGTTGAAAGGACAGGCTTTGGGGTCAGACTGCTTGGATTCCAAACTTGCCTCTGCCATTTAATCTCTTGGAACCTTGGTCAAGTTACTTGATCTCTCTGAACCTCAGTTTCTTTATCTGTAAAATGGGGATAATAACCTCTAATATAGTTGCAAGGATTAAATGAGTGTTTGGCATGGTATCTGGCTCATAATAAGCACTCAGTAAATGTTATTTTTCCCTCTTTCCATTCTCTTCCTTCTGTCTCTCCAGTCTTCTCCTTTTGTTTTTTCTTCTGAATCTTCAGTTCTGAGATGCCCCTCGGATGTGGAGGCTGAGAAAAAACTGATTGTATCTGTCGGGGCTGGGGGTGGGGGGGGTGGGAAAAAAAAAAAAAATCCTTCAACTGGCCCAGGTGAACACGATGATCAGATGATCAGTTATCTCTTCACTGTCTGTCCCCAGCCTACAAATGTGTTTTTGTTCCAGGGAAGACACATGATCTGCTTCTCTTTCAGCCCCCTTTCCTATATCCCTCTCTCACACAAGTTACGTCTTCAGATTCTCACACAGAAGTATAATAAGACCTGAAGTTGTATAGGCACTGCAGCAAGTGAGATAGGGGTAGGGGTGTTTCAGGAAAGAAAGCATACACGTTGCACAGGGGAGGCTTAGGGAAGGGAGGGCTTTGGAAGTTCCATAGTAATTTATGTTCATTCCATTGCTGTGTCCTCTCTGGGGAACTGTCCAAAACAGGCTAGTGTCTGGATCCTGGCCAGGGGTCTCCATTCCAAGTTAAAGATGGTCATATACAGTTAGTTCTTAAAATTGTTTGGGTTTTCCCGTGCCAGTATTTGGTTCTAGTTCACTTTCCTCAGCCACACAGAGCTCTGCCAAACTGCCTCTCTCTCACATCACGGTCAGCTTTTACCCAGAGAATTTATACAAATATACCTGGGTACATGTGCACACACATACACATATGTCTGTTTTAGGATATTCCAGTATGCAAAAATAAGTTTAGGGGTGAGTCTGCATCTTGTCACAGCACTTTGTGTGCAGGGCCCTGACTAGACACTTCAGAGGAGGCTTAAAAGGAGAAAACACAATCCCTAAATGTAGGGAAATCCCCACCTGAGTAGGGAGACAGGCAGTCCCATGTGAAACACCCAGCAGACATCCGCAGAGTAGCATGTCACTCTGTGCAAAGTAGTGTAGCATTTATCCTGAGGGGACACAGGTAGGAGTGTGTGTATGTGTGGAGGATAGTCATAAAGGTAACCTGAAGGAGGTGACTATTGGATCATCTTGAACAAAATAAGAGACAAAGAATAAAAGAAACACATGGAGTAATCTAACAGTTTCTGTGCAAAGAGGAGGAGGGGAGCCATTGAGTCAGGGTGAGCCAAGGAGAGTGTGGGATGGGTCTTGTTTAAAGGCTTTGAATGAGATGAGATGAGAGATTCTGTAGGGTGGGCAATAGGGACCCACCACTGGTTTTCAAGCAAGAAAATGTTGGAACCTTCCTGGTTTAACCACATGGGTCTCAGGGGATATGCTAGAGTGAAGAAAACAGACCTGCTTCCTGTGGTAAGGACTGTGCTTTTAAGGGAGTAGGGCTAGAGGGCAGATTGGATCCAGCCCTGGGACCAATTAATCCCCCTTAGTTTTTTATCTGAAAAAAGAGGACTGCCTAGGGTGGTTGCCAGCGTCCTCTCCAGCTCTGACATTCTGTGTTCCCTGAATAACTGCTAGACCTTAAGATGGCTTTGTTTTGTGGGACTTGCCAAGACCAGTCAGTAAGTCAAGAAATAATAGCACATACTGTGTGCCAATAGGGGGTGGTGAGGAAAATACAACGGGCATAGGATATTGGAGTAAGCAAAACCAGAGGCCCTGCCCCTTAGAGTTTTCAGCCTAGTGGAGGTGTCAGATACTTCATTGATTCTAAGACTCACATTTTAACATTTCTGAAGTCAAGATGCATCTTAAAATCAGTGGAGTATCATAATTTAATTGGCAGCATTTGTTTTTTATTAGTGCCACATAAAATAAGAATACAATCAGAATTGTACAAATAACTGTAAAATTCCAGTGGATAATTGCTGAAGGGGGAGGTAACATGGTGTCTGAGTGTGTAAAAGAGGGCTCTGACTAGTCTGCTGGGTTGGAGAAAGGCATTCCTGAAGAAATGATGACTGCCAGATGTGAAGGATATGTAGGCGAGTTGTGTGGGGTTGGAAGGAAGCTTGCCCCAGGCAGAGGTGGATGTCTGAGGTGGGAGGATTGAGAGAAGGAGCTCAGCATGGGTGAAGTAGGCAAGGCAGTTGGGGAGCCAATGTGCCACAGCCTCCCAGACCCATTAAAGGGTTTTAAGCAGGGGAGTAACGTGCGTGGCCTGAGGTTGGAGTGGGTGTCTGGAGACCAGTCAAGAGGCCACTGAAGTAGGTCAGATGAAAAAAGAGGGTGGTAGGGGTGAAGGAGGAAACGGAGAGAAATAGGTGGATTCAAGAAATCTTTAGGAGGTAAAATTAACAGGACTTACTGATGTAGTGACAAGAAAGAAGGAGGTGTGGTGAGTGACTCACAGATTTCTGTCTTGGACAACTGTATAAATGGTGGCACCAGTCTCTGAGATGGGTGACCCTGGAGCCTGGGAGGACCCAAAGATGGTTATGTAGCATCTGGGAGGTTAGAGAGGATCCTAAGGCAGCTTGGGTGGGAAAGCGTGGCACAGAGAATTAGATTTCCTCCCGTGTTGATTGGTTTCTGACTTCCACGTGGAAGAAAGTTTCAGGGGGCAAGAGCAGGTCTGAATACAGGGCTTAGAGTATGTGAACCCTGAGAAAAGGTGATCCAAATTGGAGTAGTTTGAGTTACCCTTCTCTTCTTAGGACAAGATGGGTGGGAAGAGAGGAAGGACAGATATTGATAAAAGTAGAGATTAGAAGCATTTTTAAATGCTGAGCCTTCATACCATAGGGATAATTGGGAAAGTAGGGAAATTGGGCAGCAGTGAGCCGGCTCCCACCTTTCTATGGGACTCCTCCCTACCACCCCCCACCTTCCAAGCAAAGAGGAGGAAGGGCAGAGCCTTTTAGCTGCATCTCTGTGCCCTAGTTTACTTTAAAAAATTTTTTGAAAGGGTAAATATAGTCATATTCAAAGTTACAAAAGGGCAAACAGAATTCTCCTTTCCACCTGTGTCCCCATTCTCATTTCTTGTGTGTCATCTTTTGTCTCCCATTTTTATACAAGTAATAAAACTTTGCTGCACTTTGCTTTTTTTTCCCCCCACTTGTTTATGTATCTTAGAGATTATTCCCTATCAAGACAATGAGCCTCTTCATTCTTTTTTATGACTGCATAGTATTCCATTTTATGTTTGTGTAAAATTCCACAGTTCCTTGCTGATATTTACGCTATTATAGTCTTCTGGTTTTACAAATAATGTGGATCTGAAAACCTTGTACACACATGTAGGGCTATATCTATAGGATGAATTTTTAGAATCGGAAGGTTCTATATGAAGAGGATTTGTTCCTTCATTTGTTCATTCATTCACTTAATATTTGTTGAGTACCCATTATGTGCCAGACACTGTGGCAGATACCAGGAATCCAGCTTTCAACAAGTCAGATACGATCTCTGCCCTCATGGAATGTTATTATTCTCTGGTAAGGGGAAACATATCCAAGCAAACATAATAATTACAAAATTGTATATGTAAGGAAACTAAAAAGGGGATCAGAATAAATTGGAAGTGCTTTAAATGGAGTCAGGAAGGCTTTTTAGAGCATGTGATATTTAGGCTGAGAACTAAGTGGGGTGATGTGGCTAGCCATTAGGTGTAGGATAGGGAGACCTAGGCTGTTCAAAGCTTCATGCACTGGGACATGAGCTCAGAATCTGTAGGGGAGGTGATGGCCACTGAGTGGGGGTGCTGGGGAGTAAAGCTAAAGAGAAGAGGGAGGGAATGGGAATGGAAGATATCAGAGTGAGTGAGTGACTAAAGATGAGGCCAATTAGGGGAGGGGGCTGGTAGTAAAGAGAGTTAGGGAAACTAGTACTTAGGAAGGACTAGTGACTATGTTTAGAGACCTTTGGGTTGAGTCTCTGTACTGGGTGAATTCAGGTAGGCGAACAGGAAAGAAGCCACTTCCTCCCTGAGTACTTTGGGAATGAGAGACCTCTGTTTGCCTGGTTTAAGGGAAGCACAGCCTTGCCCACAGGCAGGAGGGTGGGGGAAAAGCCTTGGGAAGAGCCCATCTGTGCCTGTAGTAGAGCCTCCTCCATCTTTTCTTGGCTTTGGCAAAGTGGAAACTTCCAAAATAAAGATGACATTGAAGGAGCTCAGCCAGCTGGCTCTGAGCTAGCAGAAGAGAGAGCAGAGCTACCCAGGGCTCAGAGCTGGGGGCGGGCAGGAAAATGGGCTTGGAGACCCTTCCTCTGAACTTTTGCTCGTTTTTCATCCTCACCCCTCTGCTTCCCTTCTGCAAAAGCCCATCTCTTTGCCCATCCTGGGTCCTATGACTTTTCTCTCCCTCAACAGTCGGTTCCCGATTCTGGTCCCCGGCCCCCAGCAGCGCCTGCCCCCTTCCCACCGGGGCCCCCCATGATGCCACCACCCTTCGTAAGTTTTATGTCTTTCCCTGGGCTTGGCTTTTCCAGCCTGCACCCCCAACTCCCTAGTCCCTAGCACTGCTGCATCGCCAGTATGGTTTTTGTGTAATGCCCCCTTCTGTTGCCCTTGGATGAGGGATGGTTTTGCTTGGGCATCCGGGTGGGAGGAGCTGCTTTTAAGCTCTCAGTCCATAAAGTTGACAGTTCTCCCTTTGTCTTTTTGTCCTTGGGACACACAGGGGCTGGGGAAAGGAGAAGTGGATGGGAAAAGACCCCTTTAGTGTGAGGGCAGGGTGGGGCTGTCTTTCTCTTTCACTGCTCCTTGTCTATATTCTTTTTTTTTTTTTTTTTTTTTTTTGGCCGTGCCTCACGGCTTGTGGGATCTCAGTTTCCCGACCAGGGATTGAACCCGCACCCTCAGCAGTGAAAGTGCCGAGTCCTAACCACTGGATTGTCAGGGAATTCCCCTTGTCTGTATTCTTTATACAAAAAAGTAAGGCCGGAATAGCAACTGGTGGTCATCAAACTTGGGAAAAAGAGGTAGGAGGCAGGGGACTGGGGGATTTGGGACTGGACACCTGCCTCTGGCCCTGCATCTGAAAGGCCTCTTTGGGGACAGTCATTGAAGCAGTGGAGCCTTCCAGTTGCAGTCTGGTGGCAGTTCCACCTCCCTTTTCCCTCTCCCTTCCCTGCCTCAAGAAGCTGCGTGCTTCCTGTTATACCCAGAGGGACCCCCTGTTATCAGTCTCAGTGGTGAGGAGGGCGGCGGTTTCATGCCTCTCAAACCGAAACCTTGGAATTGTCTCAGAGCCAGGGTGGAGGGTTGGGGTGGGAGCCGAGTGGCTCTTTCCTGACAGGTGCAAAGCAGTGTCTTCTCTGCTCAGGATCTCTTCCTTTCCTCATTTTCAGATGCCTCCTCCAGGAATCCCCCCACCTTTTCCTCCAATGGGGCTCCCCCCGATGAGTCAGAGACCACCGGCCATCCCCCCCATGCCACCTGGCATCATGCCCCCAATGCTTCCACCAATAGGGGCGCCACCACCACTCACACAGGTAATCCTCTCCCCTGTACCAGGGCCTCAGAAAACCCTTGTCATTTTAGTTGCGGGTAGAGGTGAGAGTGGATATCTGGATTTGAGAAGCTGGGGTGGGGAGGGAGGGAACGTGGGGCCAGGCCCGGGTGGATTTGTCTGCTGAATGGCTGGAGGACACTCTGAGGCTCAGCTAAGAGCCCAGAGCCTGGGGATTGCCTGCAGAGGTGCCCATGTGAGGGTCACAGCCCCGACAGGATCTCTCAGAACCCTTCACAGCCTGTGCTTACCTTCACCTCGGTAGCTGGTTTTTGTCTTCTTTGTATCCATAGATACCAGGAATGGTACCACCCATGATGCCAGGAATGCTGATGCCAGCGGTGCCCGTCACCGCAGCGGTAAGCACTGGGGGACAGGAAGTAGGTTCTGCCCTGCAGCCCAGTGGGCCTGACTTGGAGAACAGGGACATGGCTTCCATTCTTTCCCTCTTCTCATCGCATCCGCCCTCGGCCCAGCTGCACTCCCCACACTGAGTCCTCCTCTCCAGTCCAGCCATGTACTCAGCTCTTCTAGTTTCTCACTCTTCCCCAAAGCCACGTACATTCTCTCTTTTTACTCCCCCTGCTATGCCCAGCTCCCATAAGGAAACACACTCATGCCAGACACTGCTTACCCTCACAGAGTTAGCACTGTGGACACTTGAATACAATTTCGTCTTCATCTTCTGTGTCTCTGGAGGAAGCAGCAGTACCTGGGGATCTCTCTGTACCTTCTTATGCTGTTGTTCAGTGTAGTAGAGTCTGGGTAGGATGTGGCATTTGGTATTCACTGTGGAAAAGATGGGCCACGGAGGTTTACTCAACAAAATACTCTCACTTGAAAACGAAGAAAGGAGCTGCTGTGCAGTTTCCCTCTGGGGTCTTAGAGCCATGGCCCCAGAGGGCAGGGGAAGCCTGTTAGGGAGCAGAGATCCCTGGGAGCAGGATACTTGGATCCTGGCCTGGCCTGCTTCTTCATCCCCCATGGCCTGGGTCTTGGGGGCCACTGGGCTTGGCCCCAACCCTTCCCCCTCCTCTTTCTTCGGCAGACGGCTCCAGGTGCGGACACCGCCAGCTGTGAGTCTTCTGGGGGTCTGTTCCCCCCAGGCTCGGAGGTTGGGGGGTAGAGGGGACCATGGACTAGAGCCCACCCCGGATCATGCCTGTTGGGATGCCAGGGATCCTGGGATGTTGATGGGACCAGGGGATATTTATTGGGGATGGAATAAGGGAGGAATAGATGGGGATCAGATAGGGGTTGGAGCAAGGACTTAATATGTTTCCTTTGGCTTCTTTTCTAGCTGCTGTGGCTGGGACGGGCCCTCCGGTGAGTTCTTTCAGCTCAGGGGTCTCTGGGTAGAAAGGCTGAAAAGGGGTGCTAATCGTTAAATTTTTGGGGTGAGGAGAAGAAGCTTTGGGAAAGGGGCCTTGACCACCATTCTGTGCACCCTCCCCTCCCCCAGAGGGCCCTGTGGAGTGAGCATGTGGCCCCTGATGGGCGCATCTACTACTACAATGCTGACGACAAGCAGTCCGTGTGGGAGAAGCCCAGCGTGCTCAAGTCCAAGGCAGAGGTCCTGAGTGGGGCTTTCTGTCCCTTCCTTTCAGCTGCCCTGACCCTTCCACGTCCTTGGCTTCCCCTGAGTCTCTAACCATACACGTGGTTCCTCTGATCCCAAGATTCCTGACCATTCCCCGACCTCCCTAGGATCTCAGGAAGTCCACCTTCCCCCATGTTGAGCCAGGCCAGGTGGTCGCTAGACACTCCTGTGTCCCCTACTCACTGGGTCCCCTTAGCTCCCCCAACTGTGGCTGGAAGGTATGCCCAGCCCACTGATGTTCCCTGGCCCATCCTCTTACAGCTCCTGCTATCCCAGTGTCCCTGGAAAGAGTACAAGTCGGACACAGGCAAACCTTACTACTATAACAACCAGAGTAAGGAGTCCCGCTGGACCCGGCCCAAGGACCTGGATGACCTGGAGGGTGAGGAGGGGGTGGGCCCAGGCAGGGGCTCTGGGTGTGGCCCTTGCTACCCTATAACCATGTTATCCTTTCCTGTTGCAGCTCTAGTCAAACAAGAGGCTGCAGGGTGAGTGACTTGCCCACCTTGCCTACCTATCCACCCGTACCTGGGGCCACCTAAGGGGTGGGAGTGGCCTCTCCCCATGATCCCTACTCTGTGGGAGGAAGAGCCAGCTCTCAGTCTCCTTGTGGAGTGGTCTGCTCTGGCCCCAGTCCTTCACAGGATAGAAAGACCAGCCAGCCCCTGACCACCTCTATCCCTGCTCTACTGGACACTGCCCTTCCGGCTCACCTGCAGGAAACGACAGCAGCCACGGACACTACAGCCTCAGCCTCCTCAGCCACAGCCTGACCCCCCACCTGTGCCGCCTGGCCCCACCTTGGTGCCCACGGGCCTCCTAGAACCTGAGCCAGGTGGGAGTGAAGATTGCGATGTGTCAGAGGCTGCCCAGCCCCTGGAGCAGGGGTTCCTGCAGCAGCCAGAGGAGGGCCCCAGCAGGTGAGGGCTGCCCCCCATGGCATTCCAGACGCTGGCCTCAGGCTCCCAGCTGGGTTCAACCCTTGACCTCTGCCAGGTTTCTCGGGAAGGGTGTGAAGATCTGGGCATGACCTCTGAGGAGCAGAAAATGGCTTCCCTGGGGAGCAAGGGGGAGTGTCCTGATCACGCAGGGCACTGAAAGCTATAGGGACTGGGGGACACTGTGGCTGAGTCCCCTTTGCCCCCCAGTTCTGCTGGACAGCATCAGCCACCACAGCAGGAGGAAGAGGAATCGAAGCCAGAACCGGAGAGGTCTGGCCTCAGTTGGAGCAATCGGGAGAAGGCAAAGCAGGCCTTCAAGGAGCTGCTGAGGGATAAGGTGCTGAGAGTGGGGCTCCCAGGGTAGGCCTGGAGGGGGCAAGAGATGGGCAGGCCCCATGACCCCCGCCTGCTCCATTCCAGGCTGTCCCCTCCAATGCTTCGTGGGAACAGGCCATGAAGATGGTGGTCACCGACCCCCGTTACAGGTAGGTCTGGGCAGGCCCTCCAGACCTTGTTCATGGGGGCAGCTGAGCCAGGGATTCCCCAGGAAACCCCAAGGGGGCCAGAGTGAGGAGAGTGATAGATTGGTGAGTGTGCTGGGAAAGAGAAGCTGGAGAGCCTCCAGGAGAAGGAGGGGAAAGGGATCTGACATGAGACATTCAATAAATGCTTGTTGAATTGAATTGATTTGAATTGAATTAATTGGGGAAACAGGGGGCTGGATAGGGCAGGGGCCTGACTGCAACTTGAGAACCCCAAAGCAAAAGGGCCCAGTGTTAGCAGTGTCTTAGAGCCCCGTCTTGTCCCCTCACTGCTTCTTACCCCTCCCCACATCCCAGAGACCTACCTGTCTTGCCGCCCTGTGCCCTTGGAGCCCCTGCAGCCTGCTGTGCCCATGCATGGACACCTCAGTTAGTTCTATGAGACCTGTCCCCAGTGTGCCATGACCCTGCTTTGTGGGCTGTGCAGTGTGGTTCAGGCTGACTCCTCTGTCCCCATCCCACTCCCACCCTGTCCACCCCAGTGCCTTGCCCAAACTGAGTGAGAAAAAGCAGGCATTCAATGCCTACAAGGCGCAGCGGGAGAAGGAGGAGAAGGAAGAGGCCCGGCTAAAAGCCAAGGAGGCCAAGCAGACCTTGCAGCATTTCTTGGAGCAGCATGAGCGCATGACCTCCACCACCCGCTACCGGTCAGGGGGCCGGGCTGGGGTGGGGCCTGGGAACCCTGAGAACCCGCGGGCCCAGTCTCTGTTCTCTGCCTGCCTACTCACAGCCCATATGCTCCACAGGCGGGCAGAACAGACCTTTGGGGAGCTGGAGGTCTGGGCTGTGGTCCCCGAGAGGGATCGAAAAGAGGTTTATGATGATGTCCTTTTCTTCCTGGCCAAGAAGGAGAAGGTAACAGTCACTGGGCTGGATCCATCAGTCACAGTCTCATCTAAGACCTTCCATGTCTTTGCTTCCTTGTGGACCCAGCCATTCACTTCTCGCTGCCCCAGGGTCCCAGCTCCTTACTCAGAAGCTGGTGTGGCACTTACACATCCCCCATTTATGCTTTGGGCCTACATCTCTGGGTGTGGGAGGACAGGAAGGTCTCTGAGGGCTTGGTGTGTAACCTGTTTCCTTCCCCTTTCCGGGGACATGAAGGCCTCGAGTCTGGCCATCCCAGAGTCCCCAAGCTGCCTGCCTTTCCCCAGGTGTTCCTCTGCCCAGGCCCACTTGAGTAGCTCTGGCCTGCCCTGCCTCACCCTGACCCTGTGGCTCCCTAGGAACAGGCCAAGCAGCTCCGGCGCCGCAACATCCAGGCCCTGAAGAGCATCCTGGATGGGATGAGTAGCGTCAACTTCCAAACCACATGGTCCCAGGCCCAGCAGTACCTCATGGATAACCCCAGCTTTGCTCAGGACCATCAGCTGCAGAGTAAGCCTGGGTCTCCACTCCTTCCTGTCCCTTCCCTTTTCCTCACTGACCCCCAGCACCAGCCTCAAACCACTCCCCTGCACCTCCTGCCCTCCTGGATATCTAGGAGTCCCCAGCACTTACTCAGTCCAGAACCTCTCTGGACTCTGGAGATCCCAGAATGCTTCAGGACACCTCCTTTCTCCCTCCAGGGTCCACTGTTGACCTGGACAATGTGTGTCCTTGGGGGAAGAGCACTGGGGTAGGAATCAGAAGACTTGGAGATGATTTTTATAGCTCATGTGAATATGGTCTTAAATTGCTTGGTAGGGTGGGCCTTAAGTGGTCACACATGTTGCAATAAGCTGCTGTTGGCCTATCATCACAGGCAGTATCTTCAGATATTCACCTTCTGAAGCTGTATCAAAGCCTGATTGATTCCCAGTCCCATAAAAAATAAAATCTCAGATCCTGAGATAACTGTTTTCGTATGATGACTTCTAGTAACCAAATTCACAAGAGCTGAATACTTCTAATTTTTTCTCATATAATCAAGGAACCCTCCTCAAGAACCATCATTCCAATAGCCTCTCCTGCAGAGTCCCCTGCTCCCCTAACCCCACCACCCTGGGTGTCCCCAACACCTACAGGGGCAGCGTCTTTGAAGCACTGGGGGTTCTGGGTCCTAGAGGGTGTCCTGCTGGTGCGGTGCCCACTGAGCCTCCTCCCTGTGGTTAGACATGGACAAGGAAGATGCGCTGATCTGCTTTGAGGAGCACATCCGTGCTTTGGAGAGGGAGGAGGAGGAGGAGCGGGAGAGGGCCCGGCTTCGGGAGCGGCGCCAGCAGCGCAAGAACCGGGAGGCCTTTCAGGTATCTTTGCTGCCCTCTGGATCAGAGCTCAGCTCTGCCCCAGACCGTCACCTCTTCACCCGTGCCCTGCCTCCTCTCGGCCAGTCCCACTGCTTTCTCTATGCCCAGCCCTGTCCCAGCTCCACAAGGCCTCTCTGTGCCTGCACTTTTGCTCCCGCTGTGTCCCCTCAACCTTGGGCTGTGCTCCTCTAGGGAGACTAGACGTATGCACCACCCAGAAACTGCCAGCAGAGAGCGCCCTACAAGCATGGCTCGCCAGCTAGGCCAAGTTTATTTCCCTTCACTGGGGAGCCAGACAGGCATAGCTAGCTTGTCCCCCAGCTTGGAGGTGGCATTGGTGTTGGTAGTGGTGGGGGTTACTTGGCTGTAACACATTTGGGAAGTTGAAACCAAGTCATGGGAAGATAATGCTGCAGGCAAGTTTCCGCTTCTTTGCCTCCCGGTCCGGCTCATTTTCATTTTAAGTCTGTCCCCTTCTGTTTTACACTCTCTGCTTTCACATTGCTCTCTGCCTCCCCATCTGTATCTCTTCATCTCTGCCTCTTGCCTGCATTTCCTCGGTCTGGGTTGTCCCTGCCTCTCTCTGCCAGCTCTTGTCTTCTTCCCCAGTCTTTGGCTCTGCCTCCCTCCCTTTCTCACTCTCCCTGTAACTGGCCTCTCCCTGCTTAGACCTTCCTGGATGAGCTGCACGAGACAGGGCAGCTGCACTCTATGTCCACCTGGATGGAGCTGTACCCAGCGGTCAGCACTGATGTCCGCTTTGCCAACATGCTGGGCCAGCCGGGTAAGGCAGCCGGGCTCCCCCTCCTCTGGCCTGGCTTTCTGCCCTGCCAGCCTCTCTGCACTCCCACTCCCTGGTCCTGTCCTCAACCCCACCCTCAAGCCTTGGGAAGCTGCCGCCCGCCAGGCCCCCCTCCCTCCCTTCCCCGCAGGCTCCACCCCTCTGGACTTATTCAAGTTCTATGTGGAGGAGTTGAAGGCACGATTCCATGATGAGAAGAAGATCATTAAGGACATCCTTAAGGTGAGGGAAGCCTGGGCCTATGGATGGAGGCAGGCTGGGTGCAGGGCAAGCTTCCAGGACAGAACTCCCCAGTAAGGCCTGTTTTGTGGGAGCATTGCAGCTCAGTTCAGGAGATAGCTACTGTGATCCTTTACTGTGCGCTGGGGACACACAAATGAATAAGATACAATTTCTGCCCATAAGGAGCTCATGGTCTAGTAGGAAGATAGACATGACAATGGCTATACAGAGGGGCAAGTGTTACTACAGAGAATGGAAAGAATTGCCATTTGAACTGCACCTCTAAGAACGAGTAGGTGGAGGAGGGTGGAGGTCCTGGGCGTAGGGTACCACAGGAGCAAAGAGGAGCAAGAAGCACAGCTAATCATAAACTCGTAGCCCACAGAAATGTTCCTTCTGCCTGTACAGAGTTTTAGAAAAATTTGAAATTTGATGCTAACATTTTAAAATCAAGAGATTACAATTAAAATCTGGATCTTCAGCGTCTCTTGGAAATTTGGATTATCTAGCAGCACTAGGCTGGTTTTGTGAGGCATTCAGTGGACTTGAGCTGAGATGCCACTGCCTTTTAGAAGGGGCCTGTCCTCCTTATCTATCCTCACTCCTCCCTATCACCTCCGTGATGTGGGAGCTAATTCACCTGCCATTTCCTATCGCACGTGCACGTTGGAGAATTCTCAATATCCATGTCTATCAAAGGGGGAAAAGTGAGTGATGGACTAAGAGAGCCCCATGTTTCAGAAAAAGATAACAAAGAGAAGCATGTTTCTTTGTGGAGGTGAAGACCATTCTCATGGGTTTGAGAGGGCAGTGTGGATAGTGGTTAGGAGCAAGACTGTGAAGGCAGACTGCAGGGGTAAAAGTCCAGCTTAACCACTTACAAATTATGTGACCTTGAGCAGATTACTTAATCTTTCTGAGCATGTTTCCTTGTCTGAAAAATGGGGAGTATTCCTTCAGACTTCACCTGATTACCAAGGGGAGCAACTTGGTACCTGAGGTGGAGAGGGTCTGAGAATAAAGCGAGGAATGTCCCACTGCACACACATTTCTTTAAAGTCCTGTGTCTTGCCTTAAAAATTCATGCAGGTGTTGCATTTTAATACCATAATACTTCTCTGTTAATATAAACTTAATATTTTAAAATTACTTACCATTAGGTAAGACGTATCATATTGTCCTGTGGCTTCCTCTGTTTCTCTGGAACCACATGCCCCAGTTGGGAAGGAGAGCCCTGCCTGTAAAATTCCTTGAATGCTAAAATAAGGAATTTGGATTTTTATCTTGTAAGTAATGGGGAGCTGGGAATGATGTGATCAGCTGATGTCTTGGAAAAGCCCAGGTGGTTGTGTAGAGCAGCGCTTGCAGCCAGAGCGCTTGTATGCTTAGGGATAGGCGTGGTAGGAGGACAGGACTCGAAGCCTCAGGATACTAGAAGTGGTAGTGGCCAGTGATCAAGATAAATTCTGAGCTTGAGTCATCCTCTTCTGACTCACCCCCAGACCGCTTTCCTGCTGTTGGGGCCATTTGCTAGAAAAATCCGGGCAGCATGGACTCAAGGCAGGGTTCGAAGCATGGGGGGTGAGTAGGGAGACCAGGCAGGAGCTGCTGCAGTGATCTAGGTGGGAGTGAGCTCGGCGGGGGCAGTGGGGATGGCCAGTGAGCAGAACTGTGATGTTCCAGTAGTTTCTGAAACTCCCTAGGTCTCCTCAGAGGGGCCTTGGGACAAGCCGGAGGGGGTGGGGGAGTGGGGGGCACTTTATGCTCCTTCCTCTATTTTCAAGTGTAACAGCTTGTTTCTCTTTGATACATCGAGGTTCTGCATAAGATTTTTATGGAAAAAAATGTTTCTGCTGTTAAAAGAGAAAGAAAGTTTAAAACCAGTAGGCTAGAGTCACGCAGAAGTAGAATTGACGGATTTTTTTGTGAAACTGAGGGAAGGAAGGAGTGAGTCGGAGATGTCAGGAGTGGATCGATGGCACCATTGGTAAGGATTAAGCAGGAAGAACAGGGCTGGAGAAAATAGGAATTCCACTTCTGGAATTATTCTCAAAAGCAACCTGGGGCAGGGAGGAATAAAGCACGTACCAAATTTTAAATAGGATAATTATATAAAGTAGAAATATCTAATCCAAGGAGAGCTAAATTTTATTGGACTCTTAACTTTTAGCCACAGAGCGGCCGGTACTGCTGACAGGCCTGTGGGAGTCCTATCCTTGCTGAGTCCTGTGTCTCCACACCTCCTGAGAAAGAATCTTCTTTAGACAGTTCCTCCTTCCTCTTTCCCGTTTTGGGCTCCTGCCTATGGAAGGCAGATGAACCCAGGGCTCCCTGAGACCACCTACCAACCAGGCAGACTGTGATGGTACCTCGCATCCCATAGGGTAGTGCAGAGTCCTGGATTTGGAGTAGCTGAAAGACAGAAGATCTGGGCCTGA
This sequence comes from Eubalaena glacialis, assembly GCF_028564815.1. NCBI lineage: Eukaryota > Metazoa > Chordata > Mammalia > Artiodactyla > Balaenidae > Eubalaena > Eubalaena glacialis. The sequence continues at coordinate 65,351,551 of NC_083726.1, read as the reverse complement.
GAGATCCATGGGAGTAGGGTGGGGGGCTCCCAGGAAATGAATTCTCTTGGGATCTGCTGAATTTGAAGTGTCGGCGAAATATCCAGTCTAGTATGGGTCTGAAAATCAGGAGAGAGGCGGGGAATGAGATTGCGAGGGACAGTGTAGATTGAAAAGACTAACTGCAAGTCTCAGGGGAACAAGCATATGCAAGAGAGGTGGTAAAAGAGGTCAGAGACAGGAGGGGACCCTGGAGAGGGGAGCACTGAAGAAGTGAACAGAGGACGAGAAGAGTGGGGAACAAGAAGGGGTCCTTGGAGTTGACTCTTGGGACATGAGCAACCTCTAGGAGAGCAGTGTCCATGAAGAGGGCAGAGTGAGTGCAGCACAGGCTTTAGAGTTGGGTAACTCCTGGCTGTTTATTGGTTGAGACCTCTGCAAGTTATATAATGTCTCTGAGCCTCAGTTTCCTAATCTGTAAAATGGGGATGATACACGTGCAAGGTCGTGAAATTAAATAACATTTGTAGTGTCTTGCTTATAGTAGGCTTAACAAATGTTTGTTCTCCTATGCCCTGCATTTAGAGATTTTGAAACAAAGGGAAAGAAGCAGAGGTTGTTAGCTTGAGGAAGGTGAGAGCAGGGTGGAAAGGGTGTTCCAGGTTAGGTGAGCTGTGTACTTGACGGAAGGAGCCAGTGAAGAGGTGAGACTGAAGCTTGCAGTTCCCTAAGCGAGAGAGATTGGTGTGTTTGAGGAGAAGGGCTGGAGAGCATGGGTTGAGGAAGTCCTCTTGGAAGAAGCAAGAAGAGTGCACCTCTGCCATCAGCAGGAAGGCCGGGGCAAGTTCAAGCTGAGTGGAGGAAGAGGGAGGGAACCTGGGCCCGTGCCCCAGACCTCGCACGCCAGTGGCTCCGCTTTCCACTGAGTCAATCTTGGGCCAAGTGAGAGAACTCCGAAGCCTCTGCTTCACTGGGGTGTTTTGAGGCTTAGGTGAGGAGCACAGCGCCAGGTCTGTGTGTGGTGTTTTTAATAGTGTTTCAGGAGTTGTACACCTGATGGCCTCTATTTTTCCCGTGGATGAAGTGATCTGTGTGGGTGTAGTGCTCAAAAGTAGGGGCTTTGTTGTTAGAAAGACCTGAGGTAGAATTCTCGTTCAGCCGTATATTAGCCCTGAAGACCTTGGGCAATTGCTCTAGTTCCTCCACACCTTGGTTTCTTCTTCTGCATAAAATTAGGATACTAGGACTTGTGCTTAAATTCAGATACATGCGGATTAAGTGAGATAGTGTGTGTGAAACACTCAGCACGGTACCTGGTACCTAGTAAGCACTCAATAAATATAGCCAAAGGGTGGGACCTGCAGATGCTGGAATGCAAGGAACTTACTGAGCAGCAGGAGGACCCAGCAGGGGCTCAAGCTTTAAGCCAAAGGGACAAAGAATTAATTGTGAGAAACACAGGCATCAATCACACAGGGAACACACACACCCTGCACACCCGCCCCTGTGATCCAACCCCAAACCCCCGCCTCCAGTTCCCTGTGACAACCAAGCCAAGGGTGGGCATGGGAGTCTTAATTATCAGATGGTGAGGACTTGGACGACTTGGTCTCCAAGTGCATCCCGTTCCTGTGGATCCCTTCCGGGGGAGGGGGCTACTTGAGCATCCTATAGTCTGACCCTTGCCTGCCCTGGAGGCCAGCCAGCTTCAGGTTCAGGCCTGTGGTGCCCCCTGCTTCATGCGCTGCTGTGCCCACAGGACCGGGGCTTCTGCGTGGAGGTGAACACAGCCTTTGAGGACTTCGCCCACGTCATAAGCTTTGACAAGAGGGCTGCTGCGCTGGATGCAGGCAACATCAAGCTGACTTTCAATAGTGTGAGGGGCCGCGTGGGGTGGGGCTGTAGCCAGGGCTCCGTTCTCGAACTCGTCCCTCACTCTTGTTCCGTGCCTTCTCACTCACTGCCCCAGTGTGACTCTCCCCCCAGTTCAGGGAGTGATAGTAGGAGCCCAGGCTCCAACTTCCCACCTTTTAAGGTATGTCTGGGTGAGTCGGGGCGCCCACCCTCCTGGGTGACGCTGTTCTGTGTCCTGTCTGCCCTCAGCTGCTGGAGAAAGCAGAGGCACGGGAGAGAGAGCGGGAGAAGGAGGAGGCACGAAGGCTGCGGCGCAGAGAAGCTGCCTTTCGAAGCATGCTGAGGCAGGCTGTGCCTGCTGTGGAGCTGGGCACTGCCTGGGAAGAGGTCAGGACTGCAGCCTGGCACCAAACACCACCCCCTCAGTCCTGAGGGCAGCGGTGCTTCTCCACCACCGGGGGCCCACCCCAGTCATAGCACAGCTCGGGGCCAGCTTCGGCTCCCTTCCTTCCTCTGCCCCAGCCCTGCCCTGTGCTCATGGCGGCATCCATGCTGTGCTGGGGCTGGTCTGATCAGCAGTGCTCTCCTGTTCAAGGTCCGTGAGCGCTTTGTGTGCGACTCAGCCTTTGAGCAGATCACCCTGGAGTCGGAGCGGATCCGGCTCTTCCGGGAGTTCCTGCAGGTACTGGAGGTGAGGCAGAGCTTCTTGTCCTCTGCATCTGCCCCAGGCTCTTGAACACCTGAGGCTAGCTTAACAGAAGCCTCGGTAACCTCTTATCACCAGGGCTCTCCTTTCCCGGACAACTAAGGAAGGGGAGGTCTTAGGGTACCCTGGATAGACCTAAGGCCCTAGCCTCAGAAGAGGAGGCAAAACCGTATTGTAGAATGCAGGGTCCTTCCTGGGGCTAACCTTCCTCACCGCTCCCTCTGCCTCCACCAGACTGAATGCCAGCACCTCCACAGCAAAGGCCGGAAACATGGCAGAAAGGGCAAGAAGCACCATCACAAGCGTTCCCACTCGCCCTCAGTGAGTTGGCGGGTAGAAAGGATGTGGGGTGAGGCTGGATTGTCTGGGGGAAATAAGAGCCACTTTTCTTGCTTTTCCCCTACATCACCTCCCCTGGAGGAAGATTTGAGGATTCCTTTGGCCCTGGATTCTCCTCTCTGTCCCCAGTTCCCATACTTGAGGGCCTCTGGAGCCCAGGTAACCTCTGTGCTGACACGTATCTGCCGATCTCCCCAGGGCTCTGAGTCAGAAGATGAGGAGCTGCCCCCACCATCTCTCCGGCCCCCCAGGCGGAGGCGGCAGAACCCCTCGGAGTCAGGCTCTGAGCCCTCTTCCTCACTTGATTCTGTTGAAAGTGGGGGTGCTGCCCTTGGGGGACGGGGTTCCCCATCCTCCCGCCTTCTCCTTGGATCAGGTAAGCTGTTGGGAGCTGAAGAGGAGGCCTTCGGGGAGCCCCACCCTCTGAGGGTAGAGTGGATTGGGAGGGCTGCACCTGTCGGAGAGTAAGGAGAACTTCCCGTCCCTGCCCAGGCAGGAAACGGAGAGAAGGAAGGAAAACCGGACTGAGACTTCCTCAGACAGGTCCCTGTCTGTGAAGAATGAGCAGAGAAAAGGATGAGGCCTCCCTTCTCCCATGGGACTTAGTGGGGATTTTTCTGCCTCCAGATCATGGCCTTCGGAAAGTCAAGAAACCAAAGAAGAGAACTAAGAAGAGAAGACACAAGTCGGTGCGTAGAGAAGGAACTTCCGTCCAAGGCCCTGCTATTTTATGAGATGTCTTCACCCGCCTCCTGGGCTGTTCTCCACAGGAACTGAGGAGGCGGGCTCTGGGCTCTTACAGAACAGTCCTGAGAGCGAGACAGACCCTGAGGAGAAAGCGGGCAAGGAGAGTGATGAGAAAGAACCAGAGCAGGACAAGGACAGGGACCTCCGGCGGGCAGAGCTCCCTAACCGCTCCGCAGGCTTTGGAATCAAGAAGGAGAAGGTGAGAGGCAGGCACCCGGCCCCAGCCCAGTCAGCGCTGTGCCCAGGCCTCGGCAGCCCTCGGGGGGAAGCTGTGGGTGAGCTGTGCCTTTGCTCCACCAGACGGGCTGGGACACGTCAGAAAGCGAGCTGAGCGAGGGTGAGCTGGAAAGACGGCGGCGGACGCTCCTGCAGCAGCTGGATGACCACCAGTGACCTGATGAGGCACCGTGCCTCGGGTCTGTGTGAGGCTGTGGCCTAGTTTACCCTCGCTGTCTGCCCCAGACTTCTTCCTTAGTTGAGTCTGTGTCCGCTTTTCCTCAAGTAGCCCCAACCCCAACACACCATCGCCAGCACCTCCCAAGGCTGCTCGCGGTGTTCAAGGGTCCTCCCAGCTTCCCGGACAGCTAGTGCGGTCCTTGCCCTCAGCCCCAGACCAGCGATTGGTGGTGAATGCCATGTGGGTGGGTGGTGCCAGTAGATAAAATGTGAGAAGGGGCCCCCAGGAAGAGTGACAGGCTGGTGGACACAGCCTGGGTGGCAGAGGGTGGGGACCTTACCCTCTAGCATCAGTACCTGCTCCCGCCTGCCCGGGCCCTTGGGGCACCACCACTCCTTCCTCCAGCCCCGGGGCCCAGTGTATGTGTGTTTCGTTTTGGTTTTGTTTTTGTTTTTTAAATAACAATATTTATAACGTCGCCAGTGGCTCTTTTGTCTTCTCCATGTGCTTGCACTGGGGCCGGCTGGGGCCGGACAGGTGCCCGCATGGCCAGCAGGGGGCACTGGTGCCTCACGGCAGGCCTGCCTCCCTTTGTGTGGCTGGAGCCCATCTAGCCAAGGTTCTCCTTCTCCAGGCTTCCGCACTCACCTCCCCCAAGCGTGGCAGCTCTGCCCAGCCTCCTTTCTATCCCCGTGGCTTGGGTCAGCCTAAACGGCCAGCTTAGCCCCCCACACTCAGAAAGAGGAGACAGAGTCAGGCCTGGTATTTCAAGCCTTTGTTGAGAGAAGGAAAGTCTGGAGTTTATGTACAAGAGAGAAGGAAGTGGTACATGTACAAAAAGGAGTGGGCCCCTGTATTCCCTCCCAGGGGCCGAGAAGAAACCGGCAGGGGACGGAGAAAATAGCTAAGACCGACATGACCCCGCCCCTGCCAACAAAACCTAGCTGAGGGAAGGAGGTGAGGACGTTCTTGGCACACCCTTTCTCTAGGCAGAGAAAACTAGTCCTCTGCCCACCTCGGCATGGATAGTCAGCCTAGAACGCAAAGGGCCAAGGGCAGGGAGCATGGCGTCTCTCCTCTCCCCTTATCACTAGGGCACACGGCCCAGGCTTAGGAGAGCCTTGCTCCTGGTAAAAGACGATCTGAGACTGGCAGGGCCTCAGGGCTCCCTAAGCTTGGATACTTCTAGATCGCAGCTGACCATCGGGATGCAAAAAGTAAGGGGGAAAAAAGAAGGGAAAATTGCTTTCTCCTCTCGTCCCTCTGGCTCTAGTGATGGTGGGCCTAGGTGCCCATACATAGCCTAAAGCTGGAAATGGTTTTCTCCAGCCCTGAGCTGACCCTTGAGGAAATAATGATGTTGAAGACCTTGGGAGCAAAGTGCAGTACTGGAGGCACCAGGGAAGTGCCAGGCCCTGAAAGACCTAGTGCCCACAGTGGCGGCAGGCAAGATGCAGCTTTGAGAGCTAGGGTGGACACTGGGTTGAGAGCAGCATAGCCCTCTGCTGGGCCCTTGGCCAGTTCCAGGGCTTCAGGTCCACTGGTTGGACTTGAAGGACTCAGGGTTGAAGTGCTTCTGCCTCCAAGAAGGTCTTAGTGGGGGCCTGGAGCCCGAGGCGGGCCAGCGGGCGGTGCGGCACTCCTGGCTTGGTGGCAAACGACAAGGGGCTGGTGGTGGAGGCCTGTAGGGGAAACAGAGGCCTGTGAACAGGCAGGGAGGCTGGGCCAGGCCCACCTTCTGAGGGCCTAGCCACACAGGCAGGCCCAGCGAAGAGCCAGCCGTGAGGTCGATGAGGGAGAAGATTAAAGAGAGACTGGAGGGGATGGTCAGGGAGATTTCTGGGGTGGGCTCTGCACGTTCAGAAGATCAGGTGGGGGTACTAGAGGCCACTGGGGAGTGACAGAAACAAGGTGGACTCAGCAAGATCTAGAAGCTAGGAAGAGACCCCAGGCAGTTTGGATATAAGGAAACAGGTCAAGGGTCATCTGATGCCCCTGGGCAGAAGCCACTGCCAGAGCTCTTACAGGAGGCAAGGACAAATGATACCTGGGCCCAGGACCAGAGACTCTGCCTCAGTGATCAGCGGCGGCACGCCTGGTCCTGCCTGTTTTGGCAACTCCCTACCCCTTGGGTCTTAGTTGAAGCCAGACAGCATTAGTGGGAGAGAGAACCACTTCCCTGAGGGCACATGCAGGGGATAAGCCATGCTTCTCAGAGCATGGGGCATGCAAGGGAAGGAGTATGTGTCCCCATCGCCACGAGGCTGCCAGAGAATGGTTCCAAGTCATGCAGGAGAGGAGGCACCTGTGGGACCCAGCAGGAGTCCTGGGAGGTGGGCATGCAGAGAGGGCAGCTGTGGTGCCCAGTACCTGTCAAGGGCCCCAGCCTTGGGGGTTAACAGTTTGACTCATCATGATGGGCTGCATCACAGAAGAAGCGTGAGCCCCGCTTGGCAGTACGGGCCGTGAAAGGGACACTCTTCAGCACTGTGGCCCAGGAGAGAGACACAGTGGTCAGGCCCCATGGGGGTGGGGTGGGAGGAGGAGGGCCCAAAGGGCTATGGTTGGGGTTTGGGAGCTGGGACCAGTGGCCAGGCACCAGGGACGGAAAAGGGCCCCACCTGTGATGATGTCCTCAATGGTACCATCCTTCCCCTCGTAAACAGGCCGGTGCTCCTTGGCCTGGCGCCGCCTCAACTCTGCAATTAGCTCCTGCTGTTGCCACTTGTTCCGCTGGGATGGGGTCTAGAGCCGAGCATTTGAAGGGAAAGGGAGTCACCGCTAACGTACCACGGGGCTGGTTCCTGCCCCGAGATGCAGTCTGAGGATGCCCTTGATTGTGCTCGCCAGCCCAGCCCCCATCATTGCCTAGGAATCCCCTCCCATAGCCCCCCTCTCCATCCCTTTGGACTCCATCATCAGGCCCTCTGGGTGGTCTGTGGGCTCCAGTTCTCCATCTTCTCTCCAGCTCTCTGCTCCACCCCTCCTAATCCTTTGCCGTGTTTTCCAGGCCCCAGTTCTTGGTCCCACCCACCTTGGCATCCAGTTTCTTGGCTTCCTGAGCCAGCTGCTTCTCCCGCATTACCTCCTCCTGCTTCTTGCGGGCTTCGTTCTCTTGTTCTGCTTCCTAAGAACCATGAAAGATGGGGGCGGGGTGTGTGTGTGTGTATGTGTGTGGCTCACACGGGCTGTGAGCTGTGAGGGGAGGGGCTGACACTGAGGGTGGAGAGTGGGTGTCGGTGGGACCAGCAACCCCAGGTGGCCACTCTCTGGAGGGGCACTTCCTGCCCCAAACAATGACAGGAAGGGCCTGGGCCCCCACCCTGCCCACCAGTTCACAGCTAAGAGGCCTGTGGCCAGCTTCCATCGCTCCCTCGCAGGACTCAGAGGAGGAGACGGAAAAGGCCCAAGCTTGAAGCCCAGCCCTCTCTCCCCCTACCAGTTTTCTCTCAGCCAAACTCCTCTTTAAAAGCCTCTCTTCTGCTCACCTTGTAAGAACGAATGAATCGGACAAATACTGGGAAGAATACAGAAGGAGGCGTGGTCTTGGGACTCTCACCGAAGTAGCGCACAACAGCATTGTAGGCCTCCTGGGGAGGGGGTGGGCAGAAGGGGTCAGCCCAGCGGGGAAGGAGAAGCCCGGCTCCCAGCAGGGGCAGGAGGCCCACAGGAAGCCGCAGCCCCCCACAGCCCCTGTGGGAGGGCAAAGAACTAGGGGCTCGCCAAGCCCCCTGGAGTGTGTCTCCAGAGGCAGCTGCCTGCCACCCCCAGCGCCCCCTCTCCCCCACGATCAGCCAGCCAGCTGCTTGACGAAAGTTCTTTGACCCAAGAACCAGAACTAAGCCCGCCAGAGGCGCACGGCACCTTGGCCCCAGCCTCTCCCACCCACCTCCACCCTGTGCTCACCTCAGCTGTCTTGGCATCGCGCTGGAGCTTGTCCAGTTTGCCTTCGTTGGTGCTAAGGAAGTTGCGCAGGACGCTGTTGTCATGTATGCTGCACTCCCGCCGAATCAGCTCCATGCCCCGGCCCAGCTCCTTCACGTCTAGCAGCACGTTCTCCAGGGACACTGTTGTCACCAGAGCCCGGGCTGAGGACTACAGCAAGCTCCAGCCCTCCCGCTCAGCATGGGAGCCCCACTTCCAGAGCTACCAGCGTGGACAGAGAGGGGCGAACCAAGCTAGCCAAGCTCTCACAGGGGCAAGGAAAAGGAAAAGAGGCCGCGGGCTCCTGACCCCGAAGGTAGCAAGGGAAGGTGAGCCGCAGACTGCTGGGCTCCAAAACAGAGCTGCCCCAGGCCTGCCCCAGTTTCACGAGGGGGCCAAATATAACAGCCACCCTAGGTCTGTGGGGGGGCTTCATGGGTTTTCTAAGCACTTCACATACATCACAGAGACACAGGCTCTGGGGCCAGCTTGGGGGAGTTGGCAGTGAAGAGCCACCGCTGCCTTTCCCTTCCAGCTCCCACAGCACCCAAGTGGAAAGGGCTGGGTGGGGCCTGGTGCCTGTAGGAAGGCTCCCTCTGGGGTGGCCCCTGCCCATGGCCCCAGCGGAAAACTTTGAAGTGGTCAGAAAAAAGAAAACAAAAGCAAGAAAGAAAGGCACCCAAGTGCTCCCCCTCCTCATAGCTTCCAGGGATTGTCCTGAGCTGGACACAAGGCAGGCTTGCTGGGCCAGGCTCCCCTCACCTGCTGCAGCTTTCTCCACAAAGTGCAGCTCATGCCAGAAGTTAGCCAGGTCTGGGTATTTCTCCTTTACCGTCAGGGCGATGAAATGCAGCAGTGTCATCTTCCTGTCAGTGGACTTGGTGTCCAGCAGCTGGTAGAGGGGGACAGGGGTCAGTGCAAGAGGGCTGAACACCCTGGCTCCACAGCCGCTGCCCCCTCCAGCTTCCTGGCCACTTGCTGTCCCCACCATCTTACCAGATCCAGGCTCTGGAGCTTGAAGCCATACACAGCGCCCCGCTTGCTGCTGTTCATGTAGTTCCCCAGGGCAAGTATGATCTGTCCAAAAGAGGCACGGGAGGAACTCAGGGCAAGACCTGAGGGCTCCTTCCTCCTCTCTGTATAGCGCCAGGCCCCCACCCAGGACCTGGGAACCCCCGGCACCTCCATCCCAACCTCTCCCCACCTCCAACATCTGCTTCAGCTTCTGTGAGGACTTGACGGAAGCAGAGGCTGCAATGATGGCATTGAGTTGCTGGAAGGCAAGATGAATAGCTGAGTGGCCCCATGCCGGGATGCGGCAAAGTCAGGGAGGGGCTGGCAGGGGAGGCGACCAGCAGGTAAAGGGCAGAGGGGCGGCCGCAGACAACCATGATACAGGTGGGGGCCGTACCGGCGTGAGCATCTGCAGGTTGTCCTGGAAGTTGCCCAGGAAGGCCATGCCAGCCATTCGCTGGGTCAGCCGCTCCACCTTGCTGAAGAGCAGCATGAAGCGGTCCTCGGCCGCCAGCTCCTCCAGGGGCTGCCGCTCCCGCTCGTATTGCCGCAGCAGCTTCACCTCAGCCTCTGTGGGCAGGAAGCGCATCAGGCACTCCACGAAGTCCACGGGTAGTGTCTGGAGGTCAAACCTGTGTAGGAGGGAGGGACCACCTCAGGTCTTGCCTTTGCCCACATTATCTGTCATCCCTTCATTTTTCAGCTCCTATAAGGACGGAGGGTGGGGTCTTGAGCAGCACACAGCCAGAGGCAGAGGACTCACTGTCTCACCTCCAGTAACTCCAGGACTGGTGTTACTCAGCACCAGTAGCAATCCTAGGGTCACATTCCATGCCCTGTTTAAGAGCCCTTCGATGTCTTCCCTCTGCAACTAGGGAGAAGTCTTAACACCTGGACGTGGCTTAGGAGGCCCAGCCTGCAAGACTTCCACTCGCCTCTCTACTCTGTCTCTCCTACTCCCCTCCTTACACTAAAGCCAGAGTCAATTTTCAGTACCCAGGGCACCATGCCTCTCCCTCCAGGCCCTGACCTGGAGTTCATATACATCCTTCAGGTCGCAAGTGAGACATCACCTCCTCCAGGAAGCCTTCCCTGATCACCAAGCTCAGCTACCTGGCCCTCCCTGTTCTCCCAAAGCTGCCTGTACCCCCACTACCTTGGTGTTGTCACCCAGTGTTACTGGACTGTTCCCATTAGACTGGGAGCTCCTTGAATGAAGGTCTGGGCTTACTCCCCAGCACCTCACACAGTACCTGGCACACAGCACAGATGCAGTAAGTTCTGGCCAAGCCACTGGATGACTGAGGGAGTTCTGTCAATGGACTCCAAGGAAGGCTAGGATCCTAGGTGGAGATCCTAGGTGGGTTACCAACTAGCTGGGGACCAGGGCAAGGTCAGTGGGAGCCTCACGTGTGGATGGCCCTGCAGATCTCCTCAGCTGAGCGGCCAGCCTTGCGGAGCGTGATGGCCAGGTTCTTGGCACGATTGGCTTCCAGTAGGGTCACCTTGCTGGCAGCCTTTTGTGCTGTCTTGTTCTTGGAGCAGATGAGGTCAAGGGCAGGGCCCTGGGCTTTTGTCTTGAACAGTTCTTCAAACTTGTCCAGATCCAGGTCCTGGCAGGAGTTGATGAGAAGGGAAAATGCTGTGGCCTCATCCTACAAGAGGACCCCCTGGCAGCACACCAGCATCAGCTCAGCTCTGGTACATGGAGGGCTGAGTCTGAGGGCTCTTCCAAAGCCAAGAGATCTACCTTAAAGGGCAACCTGGTCCCCAGCTCCCAACCCCAGCCCTGAGGGCCCCAGGCCCTGCTACCTCCAAGATCTTCTCATCATCAAGTTCGCTAAAGACAGTGCCGCTGATCTGGTTGGGTTTCAGTGCGGTCCAGTTGAAGACAGGCAGCCGGAACTTGGTCTTGATAGGTTTCTTAATGCGAATGGCTAATTTGGAAGGAGGATCAGTGAGGCAGGAGCCAAGGACACACTCCCTCGGTCCCACTAGCGCTGCCCAGAGCCCTCGGGACACTCACCTGACAGGCCTACTGTCAACACCACAGAGGGAGCAGCGCCGGGGAGAGGTGGGGCTGGGGGACACTTGTCTGGGAAAAGAAGAAATAGCACAGTGACCCAGGGGCCAAGAGACTCCCCTCTGTCCGCCCTACCTGTCCTTAAAGACTATCAGAGAAGGAGGCTGCATGAACTCCCTGCCCAAGTGGCTCCCAGGGGTCCTAACTGACGGGGCAGGTCGTGCTGTCTCTGACCCACTCTCTCCTGCTTTGGTCTAAGCCCTCTCCTTGGATGTCTTCAGAGGAATCAGGAGCGGCATCTTTACACTCCTTAAAACAGATCCACATCTGCTCGTAGACATCCCTTCCCTAGTAACCTGAGCCTCCCTCGGATTCTAACCCTCCCTCAGCCTGTCCCACCTGACTTTACATCCTTCCAGCCACATCCCCAGTTTCTCCCTGTGGAGATGCTGCTGACTGGGCTTTTGGTCTGGCCCCACAATAAGGCTGCACCTCTTGCCTTTTACCAGGTAAGGGTCCTGCTTACCTGGTAACGGGGGAGGTGGAGGGGGCAAGGGAGGAGCCGGCGGCGGAGGCAGAGGTAGGGCCTCCTCGGGGGGCGGGGCCGGAGCCAGGAGGTCCAGGTCGGAGGGGGGCATGCCCTCATTCAGTTCCTCAGGGCCCACCCGGGCCAGGGCCTCGCTGCCCACTGACTCTCGGTCCCGGGCGGTGGGCTCCAAGTGGCATCGGCGCTGGAAGGCCTCCTCCTTCTCTTTAATGAGCCGCCGCAGGGTGTGTACCTGGTGGCTCGTGTTCTCGTAAGTCTCCTATTGGGCAGATAGCACCATTAAGAAAAGAGCACCTGAAGGCGCAGCAGGCGATGCTCCTGGGAGTGAGACTTCCTACCCAAGGGTCTCTGGGAGGGTGCTCAGAGGCAGAGAGCGGCAGAAACCCAGGGAAAACTGGAATGCAGCAGAACAAAAGAGGGGGGGGCGGAAGAGCAAGCCTGCTTGGCTGGCACCCTGCAGTGTCCTTCCTCACTGCTCCAGCCCAGTCTCACTGGTCCCTCAAGGCCCAGGTAGAAGGCTGCCCTTGTGAAACTCTCCTTGACCCACCAGCAGCCTGCTATGGCAGCTCTCAGCCCTCTGTGCCTCAGTCCTGCTCTCATTTCATTTGGTTTGTACAGTCGCTCAATTGGAAGCCCCCTACAGACAAGACCCTGCCTTAGCCACCTCTGTATCCTCCATACTCCCAATTCAGTGCTTCAGACTCTTAGCAGGGGCTTGGCAGATATGTACTGAGCTCAACACAGCCAGCATAATTGTATTCCTGTGGAAGAAGAGATGGGTTGGGGCATGATTTTATAACTAACAAAAAGTTAGGTGAGGGACAGAGAAGACACTGAAATGTGAGGAGGCCCTGCTCTCCAATTTGGGATACCTGGTGGATATCCTAATAAACAGCCCCAAGTACCTGGGCTATTCTGAGCCTGTTCATTACGCTGGGCTGGGGAAGCACGTGGAGGTGCGGGTGAGGGAGAAGCAAGGGGGTGGGCTGGCAGGAGGAGACAGGGACTCCAGAGGTGCCCCACCTGCTCCCACCCTCCTGTGTGTGTGTCTGGCCCACTCTGGCTCCAGCTTCCCTCTCCAGCTAAAACATGGGGTGAAATCATCAGCCCACCCTCATTTGAGTGCCTCAGGGGTGAATTAATATCTGGATTCTCGAGGACTTGACATGACTCAGGAACGAAAAGCAAGATCCCCAGGCCCCAGCACCCAGTACCAGTCAGGGGCTCCCTTCCCCACATAACCTGGTACCTTGATGCTCTCGAGTTCCTTCTCCCGCTGCAGCAGCTGCTTCTCTAGCTCTGCCACACGCATCATGTTCTCATTCTCTAGGTCCAGAAGCTTCTCTGTGAGCTGCAGGATGAGAAGGGCAGGTTTGGGGATGGTCCTAAAGTCTGGGCACTCAGTACAGTCTGAACCCCAGGCAGGACCCAGGCCCGACCCCTCCACCCAGGGCCCCAAAGGCAGCTTGGCCCAGTGGCTTCTCTATGTCACTACTGTGGGCCCAGGGTCTGAGACCACATGAAATAGTACAAGGCAAATGGCCACATCTGCCTCTCTCGAGCCTGAGGCCACCTCACACCCAGTCCTGAGGTCAGTGTGTGTTCCACCGCGGATGAACTAGTGCCTCAGCCAGAGCATGCGCTAGAGAGCCCCAGTGGATTCTGAGGCTTCCCTGAGGCTCAATCGGGAGGTAAGTAGGTCAGCTCAGGATTCCTGGGACTCAGATGTCCCCACTCTCTCCCCACCCTCAACAGTGGTTCTGGCAGCAAAGGAGGACCACCTACATGGGACACATGCTCCTCCAGCTCTTCCACCTTCTCCAGGGCCACATTCTTGGTCTCGGCATCCTCCAGCAAACCCCCCACATCAAACACGTTGTCCAGGTATGCCTGGATCTGCACCTGCAGCTTCTCGCTCTCTGTGTGCCTTGACTTCTGGGGAAAAGCAGAGAGAGTAGTAGTTGGGGGAGCCTCCTCATCAGCCTCCATGAGCCCTTCCTAGAGCCTAGGACCCAGGGAGCTCCTACTGTAGCCGTGTCAGATTCTCGCCCTGTGGAGCTGACTGACTGAAGAGCCCTCTGCGCAAAGGCCAGAGTCCCAGGTCACAGAAGACAGGCCGGGTGCCAGGAGCATCCGTGACTAGCCTCTTGTAAAAGAAAAACTCCTTGTGATACAGCTAAGCTGGTCCTCTTCCCCGAAGCGCCTCACCCCGGGAGGACTCCAGCCCAGCTCACCTGCAGGAACTCCTCCAGCCCCAGCTTTGTAAACTCATACTGCAGGTGGACCCGGAAGTTCATATCCTCCACCGAGTGCACCACGATGTTGATAAACTGCATGCAGGCCACCTGGGGAAGGGGCAGCCCAGAGGGGCAGAGAGAGCCGAGACATGGAGGGGAGGCGGCTGTTAGAGCCAGCATCATCAGGTGGATAATCAAAAGGAGTAAAAAAGGTAAGTCTTTCAGGGAGCAATAAGAGAATTTTAACTTAAAAAACGTCAAACTTAATATTCATTTTATGAAGACAAGTAAATTACATGAGAAATAGGTGTAAATGAAGATTTGGCTGATTTCCTTTGCACACCAGCAGGTATTCCTTGAGACAACCCTACTAGCTGTATACCCTAGACTGAAGGGAAGCGAAGCTAGAGGAAAAGCTGGGGAAGAGGAAAGCAGCTCAGAAAGGATCCAAATCAGGGACAGTACGGCCACACAAAGGGGGAAAGGAGGTAGACCCAAGACAGAAATTGTCCTGGAGTTTCTCAAAGCTTTCTGGGGTGAGTGAGTGAGTGGACAAGGAGCATTTCCTGAGTAGAGAACCACTCGAGGTCCTACACAGAACATCAAAGTACGCTGTCGGCCCAGCCCCCGTTCTCAAGGAGTAGGCGGCCCTGCTGGGCATGCACCTGACCCAGGACCAGCTCCTCACCATGAAGTCGATGTTGCTGTCCTCATTCCGGAAATACTCCATCAGCTTCTCAAAGCGGTGCAGCTCCTTGCATACCTGAACAAGCAAACTTTCTCAGTAACAGGATCTGTCCCATGCAGAACCCAAGCCCCTGAGTCCTGGTTCCCAGGAACATCCAGCAAAGGGACTGGTTCAGACCAAGTGTAACCACAATTCTTTCTATGTAACGGGTCACTTGGGACATGACAGAAGAAAGCCTGGGACCTGGCATCTGCTCTGGGTCCCTGAGGGAGCTCAGTAAAGCGTGGGCCCTTAGTCTGGGCTCTGGGTGCCTCTGAGGGTAGGCCAAGAAGAAACACAGGGGTCTGGTGTTGCCAAGCTATTGAAGGAAAGAGGGAGGGTGGAGGAAGGTTGGAGGCCATGGCCGAGGCAGGAGGCTGAAGTCCTAGTGGGGACGCAGGAGAGAGGCCTGGGTGCAGGAAAGCCTCTATGCTGAGAGGGGTCCAGAGACTCCTCTGAGCCTCTGGCTTCAAGGAGGAAAAGCCATTTCCTGGCTTGAACAATGGATGCTAGGGAAGAGGTCCAAAAAGGAGGAAGAGGTGGGACCAGCAGCTGCAGCTGTACGTCGAGGAATCCTATGTTCAAGCAGATGGGGGTTTCAAAGCCAGGCCCAGAGTCTGGGGAATTCCAAGTCGGAGCTCCCTCTCCCCTCACCAACGACAGCCAACACCCCAGGAGGATCCCTGCTTGCCTTCTCCTCCCACTACAAATATAACTGCCTCGGGTTCTACCAGTGGGTTCACTGCCTCAGAACGACCTGGGGAGCCTGTTAAAGCACAGATGGCCAGGCCTCCCAGGGGTCTGTGCATTTAACACAGGCTCTTCAGGTATTCTGCTGCACAGCAGGTTAGAACTGCTGGACTATAGCCCTCAAGTGAGGGCATCCTTCGCTGGCCGATCAGGAGCTTTCCTGACACAAGATCTAGTAAGACTGAAGTTTGGGTTTTGGTTTAAAAAAGCAGGGGGCAGACTACCTAGGTAAAAGCACTAGGCTGTTAAAATCCCTAGGATGTGTGAGATCACAGGAAAGGGCGCTTACCTACCTGGCTCACACCTCCTCCCCGCCAAACACACACACACACACGCACGCACGCACGCGCGCGGGTATAGGAAACTGACCTCTTTGAAATTGTCAAAGGCAGCAAGAATGATTTCGTGACCTCCCCGTACCAAACACACGGCTGCCAGGAGCTCTAAGACAAGTGCTTTGGTCCTAAGGGGTGGAGAATGAAGATTAACACCCTAGCCCCTGACCCTGGCCACCACACAGCTCACTTCCACAACTGGGTGAGTCCTTTCAAGAGAGTAGAGACAGCCTCGGTGGTGAGGGAGAGGGTGGGTTTGGGAAAGAAGGCAGGGGAAGGCAGGCCTTCTCCCTCCCTAAGCTGTGCAGACCAGAGGAGAGCAGAACACTCCTCCTCCAGCAGAGGTGAGGGCCCAAACCAAGGCGCTGACCTAGGCCACAGGACCTGAGGCCAGGCAGGACTTCTTGGCAGGGACAAGTACAGCCCAGTTCTCCAGAGTCCTGGGCAGAGCGGGGAGGAAAGGAACTCACCTTGGATTCTTGTTGTTGAGGCTGAGCGCAATCTCATTGACAGCGTGAGGGTGGGACATGACCAGGTTGAATCCATACTGTAGCAAGGGGAAAGGACAGAAGGAGGGGAGACCGTGACGCTGGGGAAGGCAGATCCCAGCCGGAGCTCCCTGACTGCAGGCCCACCAGCAAACTTGTCTTTTACAAGCTGGTGCCTTCCTAGCTCTCCTGGTGTGGGAGATGAGGCAGAAGAGGCAGAGCACCCGTGGCTAGTGCTGTCGCCTTACCTGATAGTTCATGATGGCTCTGAGACAAAGGATACAGACGTGGACGTCATCCTTCTGGCTCACCAGGCGGGAGTTCTTCAGCGCCCTGCGCCCAGGGAGAGTGCTATACCTGGGGGAGAGGGGCTGCTGGTGAAGGGTCTAGAAGCACTTGCCATCACCCAGACAGCAGGCTGCCCCTCAGCAGCAGAAGAAAAGGGGGATGGAGGACCTTGCACCAGCAGCCCAGAGAGATGCAGGGGGTGCAGGTGCAGGGGGCAGGGCGCTCCACTGTTTTCACCTCCCTGGAACAGGTCTTTGTCAGTTAACTATCCAGGATCCCAGCATTACAACCAGTGCCCAAACCATCCTGAGCCCAGATGTCCTCCAAAATACAACACGAGGTGTGTAGGCCTTCCTAGACCTCAAGATGGGTCCAGGAGACATTCATTTGAGCCATCCTTCCTCTTCCTTCTAGTCACTGCATCTTTAACACATTCCCTGGGGCAGGGGCATATTAGCTCCCATCCCACGTCTATGTCCTAGAAAAGACAGAGCAGACCCCAAAGGCTATAGAAGGGCTAGGGACTACATCTGACTTTGCCCCTAGTGATGTTCCATGGAAAAAAAAGGAAACACAAGTGGTATCTGCTCGTGCATGACTAGAATGGGCAAAACCCAAAGAAGACTAGGAGAAAAGCATGGCTGAGAGACAGAGGCCATGGAAAGGGCCATAGGACCCAAAGGAAAGCCTCCCTCTGTAGGAGGGGCTCTCAGAAATCATCCGGTCCGTCCACCTGCCTCCGGGCAGGATGGCTCTTCAGATACTACAGACAAATGAACACGCTGCAGCCTTGGAGGAAAAAAAAAGGCCTAAAGGAAGAAGTGAAGGGAAGGTGAGCAGCAGCAGGTTGGGTGGGAGCTGGTCTCTGGGCAGCTGACGGGGCTGCGTGCAGAGCAGAGGGAAACAGACATGAGGGCAGGTGCTGGACCAGCTAGTGAAGACTAAGGAGCTGGGTGAGGACAAGCCCTGCCCAGAGGCCTGGAGGAACGGCAGAGTGAGAATGGTGAACGGAGGGGCCCCCAGAGACGGGGAGAGGAGAGGGGAGGGCTGGAACCCCAGATGGGGTGGGCACAGCCGAGGGTGATGTACTTACCCAGGACAGATCGCTGGGCAGAGTCAAGGAGACAGAGAGGACAGACCAGAGACAGACTGGCAGGCAGAGGGCAAGAGAGCTGAGCCTGGAAGCAAGAGTGAAGGGAGGAGCATGAGCACTCACCGCTGTCACCCAAGACCTGGACGGGGACGAGGGTGGGAGGCAGGCGGGCAGAGCGAGAGCACACATACCGGAGCACAGACTGGCGCGCAGAGCGAGCGAGGCTGTTGGTGAAGGGGGCTGACAGGGCGCTGGGTGGCTGCAGGTCCTCGATGGACCTGCTCCAGGACCGGAGCTTGTCAAATGCACCATCGTCACCACTCTCCAGAGCCTCAAAGTCAAACCTGGAGCAGGAAAGGACACAAGCGCACACACAGGAGAAATTCAGTGCCAAGCCGCCTGGCGAGCCCACCCCCGCCCTTTAGACGTCTAGGGCAACAAGAAGCAAGGGCAGCAGAAGAGAAAGCGGAATTGGGCAGCAGAGACCCAACCCTGGTCAGGAGGGCTGAGTAGGGCAGAGTAGTCACCGGCAGCAACCAGGAGGGGGATCTGAGGAGATGCGGGTGCTGACCGAGGCCAGCCGCTGCCCCCCACTGGCCTCCAGGAGTCACCTCCCCAAGGGCCCGAAGGGACGCGGGGAGTTGGCAGTCTTTCTGCACTCCCAGCCATAGAGGGGACATCTCAGAGAAGCTGCCGCTCCCCTTGGAGAATCCGCCCTGCAGAGCAGTGGTGGGGAACAGGCCAACTGAAGGGATTACTAGGGGGCAAATGGCAGCAGCCAAAGGGGCCTCTCAGTGCCCTGAGGGTGGGACCCGGGTGGCTCTGGACTAGGTTCACGAGGCCAGGTCTAAGTGGAAGGGAATGGGGGTCCCGAGAAACCCAGAGTGGGACAGGCCTCTATGTTCAGGAAAAGCACCATGGTCTCATCCTAGCACTGGGTTTTAATGACCGGGTTTTCTTTCCATGGTTCTACTTGAGGCTTCTAGGTTTTTCTGGTTTAGAGGCTCCTTGGGCTTCAGCTTCCCTCGGGGAAGAAATCACAGGTCGAGGGTGTGAACCGGGGTCCTTAGTCCCCACAGGAGTTGGGATGGTTTCTATGTCACTTCCTGCTTCTGGGACCAGACATCTCCCACCATCAGCAGTTCGGGAGTGTAGCCAGGGCAAGGAGGACAGCTCAAGATCACAAACCCACAAGGCCTTCTCCTTTACATATCCCCACATCGGGGTCTACCCCCTCTGAGAAACAAGCCCCACTCCTCTCTCCTGTCCTCTTCCCCCAGTAGGTCACCCAGGACTGAGCAAGCATTTCCTACAGGCTCTTCCCCCAAGGAGCCTTCTGCTCAGACATGCACAGCCCCAGGGTCAAAGGCACAGAGGCCGAGGCTTTCTGAAATAGGAAGCGGTATCTGCAGATGCCTGAGTGTTCCCAAGGAAGCAGGAGCAGACTTCAGGATCCTGACGATCAGATGCTTCACGGGGCTCTCAAGCAGACATCAGAGGAGTCTCCCGGACAGGGAAACCACTTGCCAGTGGTTTCCCTCCGTGAATAATAGTATTCCCCAGAGCTGGGATGTGCAGTTTACAGGTAAGTGTCTTCACTCAAACTCTACTTGGCTTCGCTCTTTTCCCCTCAACCCTTCCCAAAACACACACTCTTACCTCACCTGCTCCGAGTCTTTCTTTTAAAAACACAGTCAAAGGTACTGCTGTGGACACTACAATACTGAGGTTCCAGTGTATTTTGGTTTCAAGCAGCTGGAATTTGTTTGCTTTTGAAACAAGATATGCTTATTTGGAAAAATAATCTACATCTTTTGCTATAAAAGCTCTGAATTTAAAAAAAACTCGCTTCAGCAAATGTTTTTCATTTCTTTCTATAAAAAGAGTGAGTTTCTTTTAAGGGATAGGAGGATCATGAGGCTTGACTTCTGTAGGGACGGGAATGGGGAGTGGGCCACTCTTGGTTTTAACAGGGGATGACCTGGAAAAAATGACAAAGGCCAAACCTAGGAGAGGCATTAGTTCGAAATCCTAAGGAGATGAGGGTGAAAACCTGCTGAGGAAGGAGAACAGCCCAGGGGCAAAGACAGTAGCAAGAAAAGTGGAAGTCGAGGCTGGGGCTGAGTCCCAGAACTGAGGAGTTCCCCAGGACGCGGGACTTTCAGCGCTAACACTCGGGAAAGTCACGGGCAAACCGGGATGATCAGTCACCCGAGGGCTGACGTAAGCCTTGGGTCTAAGTCTGAATGTGTTGGCCACGCCATGAACGATCAATATAATCCCTCTTTCCATATATTTAGGTAATTATGGTAGGGAACAACACCTTAAATAATAACAATTAACAAATAAAAAGCGGCTACCACAGTATAGACTATGTTCCAAATACTACAACTGCTTTACACACATTATCATCTAATCCTTATGGCAACCCTGGAATATGGATCTCCTCTTACATAAGAGGCCCTTAGCAAACTTGCCTGAGGTCACACAGACAGTAAAGGACAGAAGAGACTCACACTCAGCTTTGGGCTTTGTCTTAACTCGAAAGCCCTTGTTCCTTCCACTACCCCACACTGCTTTCTCCTCTGCGCTAATTCACTTCCAGCTGCCTCCAAACCCCCCCACCTGCTTGAAAAAGGCTCCTGAATGCTTCACTTTCAGTCTGCGTCAAAGGTCATGCTCACTGCTCCTGGGGAGACTTGGAGTATCCCTCTCACAACTGGAGACCCAAAGTTGCTTCTTGAAGACTTAGCTCTCCCAAAGAAAACGAATCCCACAGGGCATCTCTCCCAGAAGCCAGGACATTTCCTTGGACGGCTCCCAGCATGGAGTCTGGATCCTTTGGGCTCGGATTCTGAGCTCCCTTTCCACATCTCTCCTCCTGCTCCCCAAAATGCACCTTCTACTCCAGCCACCTGGCATTCTTCACTGATCTCAGACAGCCCCTTGGCCGCCTGTCCACTCCCACGCTGCTGCCTGGGCCCTCCCCTCCTGCCTGGGGTTCCCATTCCCATCTTCACTACTGCAAGCTCACCCTTCCTCGTCAAAGCAGAATGGAACCATGTCCTTCCTCACCGTTCCCCAACCCTAGTCCCAGGTGGTACTCACATGACGGAACATTGGGCAAATGACAGGTAATCCACCAGCACGTCCAGGCCTTTGTTTTCATCATTCAGAAACTCCCGCACCCACCTACAGATAAAGGAAACATAGTGGAGGGGTCTGCTAAAGTGGATTGAGGGGGAGGAGGAAAAGGTGTCTCTGACAAAACGACACCCCCTCCTGGATCCTCTGGAACTCAGCACCAGGCTGGGAGAATTCTGAAGATCAAAGCCTGTGGCAGACCCAGCCATGGTCACGTCACCGGCCTGGACCGCCCCTAGGTGGGAGAGCCAGGGATGAGGAAAGGTACAGGCCTTCCAACACCATGTTAGCCAAACCAGCTTTCAGGAGCCCCCTCCTCAAGGGCTAGGGCCCCACTCAATCATTTTCTAGGTCTCTGGTGTCCAGCACGTGGCTGGGCGCACCGTCCTGATGCCACGTTCCTGGGAGGAATTGAGGGTTAGACAGAGCATTTACTGTAGCCCTTGTGCAGAGCTGTTTCTGACAGAAGCCAGCAGGTCCCCGACTTGACCGAAGTCTCAGTTAAAAGACAGGCAGGGAGGGTCAAAGAGAGTCTGGAACAGAGGCATATTGGGCCAAAAGGCTCTCCACCAAGTTCAAGGAAAGGTATTTTGGGAAGTAGTGAGCAGAGGGATGCGTGGGACTTCAGTGTTTTGTCAGGGTGAGTCTGGCAGAATAGGAAAAGGATGCGGGGACAGTCAGGAACTCAAGTAACCCCAGAATGGCTCTGGCCACTAAGAGGGTGAACCAGGGAGGCAGGAGGGAAGACAACTAGGCACCCTAAAGACAGTGGACCGGGGCATTTTCACCCTTCTGCCTTCAGGCCTTTTGAACTCAGACATCCCTGGAAGGAAAGTCAGGAGCGAGTCCCAGGACTGTTACAGGACAGGCTCATTCTCGTCCTATAGATATACAGGACCCAGAGAGACATAAAACTCTCAGGATGAACCCTGACTCTCCTGTGCTCTGTTCCCTCTGAGCGTCCAGGTGTCCTTCTAGGCCAGCTGCGCCAAACAGCCCTGCAAGGCCGCTTCTCCCCCACAGCTGGAACACCAGCGCCATGTTTGATGGCCCCACCCCGGGCTACAGAGAGAGGCCGGGCCAGAGCACCAGGCCCGGCTCAGATCTGGCAGCAGGCTCTGGCTGAGGCTGACTGACACCGGAGCTGCCTGAAGTTAGCTTCCTCTCTGGGGGCCGACAGGCCTCCCGTTTCCTGTCTGTCTGCGCTCCAGCTCCCCACCCCCTTCTCATTTCCTGTCTGAGTCTACACTGCTATTTTCGGGATCTTGACACTTTGAGGAGAGGTTAAAGGGCACTTAGGCAAGGCCGCAAAACCAATACAAACCAGGGAGAGGAGGAGCAGGAGAGGCTCTGGAATCCTACTTCCCAGCCCGCCCACTCCAGGCCCGAGCTCCCATCTCTGCAGGCCTGGGGCTGATCAGGCTGCTGCCGAAGCAAGACCCTCCTCTCCCTACCTTGCCCTGGGCTCCTACTGCCCTGAAGCACCCACACCCCAGCCTGACAGCCTGACAAACTCTTCCTGCCCCAGAATCCGGGACGGATCCGGGCCCTCCCACATAACTCTCCCAGAGAAGCCACAATCCGGATGACAGGAGCTCCTAAAATGCCAGACACTAAGCTGCTCCTGGGAACCAAGGACCAGGTCCAGACCTCTAGCTTGTGTGCCAACTGCCAAGAGGCCTGGGCCTGGGAACCATGCTGCTCTGGCCCCAGCTCCTGGCCAATGGCCAGGGCGGATGGCACCAGGTAGAAGGGGCAGGCAGAGGGTACTGCCCCGCACCGCTCTGTGGCCCTCTCCTGAGAAAAGCAGACCCCCATCCTCACGTAGCAGGACTTAATAAGGAAGACAGGAGGGCCTGAGAGAGAGGGATGTGGGGAGGGGTAAAGGCCCTGTGGAGCAATGCAGGGTGGTAGACGGTGTCTGGAGCTGCCATCTGTGTCACTCTTGCTCTCTCACGTGGGGTAGCTGATGAGGCTTCTGCAGTTTTTCCTTTGCTTCTGAGGAGCTTCACCAAATAAAGGTGAAGGCTTAGTTACACATTTCCAAGCAGGTCAGTTCTCAATGTCTGGTTCACAGATGAGGTGTGAAAGCCAACTCTGGCCATCAAGCACAGCTACTGAGGCCAGGAACTGTCCCTTTCCTGTTCTTTCCTGTGCCATTTCCCCTACAACTGTTGCTGAGGCAGCTGGCTGCATACAGGTAGCCTCCATAAGAACCCCAGGCAGCCTCAGCCGTGGGAGGGGACAGGAGGGGAAGGCATATGATGTCATTTTGCTCTTTCTACCCCTGCTCTCAGGAAGCCCAGGACCCTGGGGCTGGAACCTGCCCAGAAACCTCCACCCCGACCCCAGGCTCGACTTCTCACTTGTGTAAGCTCTCAATGTTCATGCCAGGCCCCTCAGTCAGGCCTGTAGCCCTGCCTGCAGTTCTCCATCAGGTGTCCCTCACTGTCCTTTGTGTACATACATACACACACACACACACACACTCTCTCTCTCTCTCTCTCTCTCACTTTCACTATATTTACTCTGGCTGGTTACGGTTTTATAAAACTGAGACCACAGCCGTCTTTCACTGTATCTCACGCATTAGTCCTCTGTCTGTTCAGCAGGTCCCGGTTCCCCACTTCTCTGGCAAAAAAGACTCATGTAGTTTCTAGGGGCCCAGTCAATGGGTTGGCAGTACCCTGGTCAGTGAATACGGAAGATGTTCAGCTCCTGGCCTCCACTGCCATAGATCTTCCCTGGTACTTCAGGAAGCTGCTTCTGCTCATGAACTAAACTTGTCTTATAATCAAGCAAATAATCTTCCGGGCACCAAACAGTCCATGAACTAGGTCTCGGCTACCCAATGCAGCAACTCCCCCATCCCCAGCCTTCTCTGGGCCTCCCCAGCCTTCTCTGGGCCTCCCCTGGCCCAGCCCCAGGCCACAGGCAGACTCCAGTCTCAGCTGCTGTGGGAATGTCTTCCACTCAAAGCCACAGGCTGAGGACCCCAGGAGAGGCCCCAAGCTTGCCAGCAGCATCCAGTCAGCAGCTGGCAGAGCTGAGGGGGAGAAGAGCCAGAAAAGGAACAGTCTGAAGCTCTCTGGGGAAATAAAAGCCATTCAAGAGGCAAATCTGCCCCATGGCAGGGAGATGAAACAGGCAAACTATCCTCAGTGGACACCAGGTCCTAAGAGGCCAGGTGAAAAGGCTCTGATGGTCAAATCTGACTCACCCAATGTGGTTGGTACGAAGTGAGATCTCCAGCTCTCTCAGTACTTTGGTTGACTCCTGCACTCTTCTCCTGAACTTCTGTAAACATGGAATTTTCTGTCACTGATGGAGGTCCCCAAGCCAACTTTACAATACAAGCAAAAGGGGTAGAAAAGGAAAGGGAAGGCGTACAAGAGGGCAGTTATAGTCCTGCCCTCTGTTACTAGCCAGCCACTCCAGGGCCATGGCCTCAAAACACAGAAACCCAACTCCCATTGCTCAGAAGCAGTCCCAACCCAAGTCAAACGGTCTGCCCCTAAACCCCACAGGACTGTAAAGGGCAGCAAAACGGGGCCTCCCTGCCTCGCACTTCACCTTCCGAGTTACGCTGGGGTCCAAGAAGCTCTGGAGTTTCTGGATGTAAGTGTGGGGAGGATTCTTCACCTGGAATCGTTCCTGTAAGGGAAACACGTGTGTGTACACAGACACCCAAGGTTCTGAGGGGAGTGTTGAGGAAGTAGGGCACTCACAGTGTTTGATGTGAGGGGACGCCTAAAGTTATCACCTGGCCCTTAACATCACCCAAACCATAGGTTCCCCTTCTTGACTTATCCTCAGCTACTTCTCATCTGTTGCCATCTTCTCCTCCTTCAATTAGTACTCCCTGAGCCTAAAATATTTTTCTACGTTAAAAATTATTTTAAGAGCCTGCTGCTTGCTAAGAAGATGCGGGGATTACGTAGCTCTAAACAGCACCCAAAATAAAGACATGATTGGGAAATGTTGTTCACTTCCTAGCCAGCTAATGGACAGGGGTTAGGAAGGCGAAGGGGAGGGGAGCTAGGCCTTGGAGAAGCCAATTTTCTCAGCCCTGAGCCCAGACTTGGGACTGGACTGGTTTTGCTGTGTTAACACAGCTCAGGAGTGCAAACAGACTTTCTGCTCCTTGCCCAGGTCCCAGGCCCCAACAATCCAAGCAACCCCAAATGCTGCAGGCTGTTTTTAGCAAGATCACTGCTCCATCCCCTTCCACACAGGGCACAGGCTCCCCATTGTGGCCCAGCCCCCTCATCTGACCCAAGGGAAAACTCTTAAGCATTCTGGTCCTGTAAGGGCCTCCACAACGGAGATATCTGAAGAGTTAGGGGCTGGAGAGGGTCCAGGAGAATGATATAATGTTAGGAAACAGAACCTAAAAACAAATGAAAGAAAAAAAGGAAAGGTTTGAGAAAGAGCTGACATTATGTGACCTAGAAAAGACTGAGAGATTATCAATTAAAGAAACTCAGTACCAAAGGGCTACTGTTCTCCAAACCCCAGGTAGGTGCTCACCGAGCTCACCAACTCCTCTTAATGCAGAACTCAAGGAAGTGGGCCTTCCCTGGAGGAGTGACCTGGACTAGGTTCTCTGAAGCATGATTCTACCTTAGGTCAAGCAGCATGACTTGGGAAGCAGAGGAATAGTTAGCACAGATGGAGTTGGCGGCTTGAGCCCTGGCTCCATCACCTACCAGTGAAAGGCGAGTTACTAAGCCTCAGGTTCTGCTTCTATAAAATGTAACAGTGCCTTCCTCAGAGGGTTTTTGTGAGGATTAAATACTTCTATATATGTGTGTGTGTGTGTGTGTGTGTGTGTGTATATATATATATATATAAAGTGCTTGGTCCATAATAAGTACTCAATAAATGTTAGCTATTGTGATTTTGTTCAGGGCTTGAAAAAAATTATGTTTATGACAAAACTCCATCAGAAAGTGCTGGGTAAACAGACTGCCTACACTCTGTGCCAGGTGCTTCCATACCTCCCAAGAGGTAAGGAACTAAAAGCCAACTCTCCAGCAGTGCAGACAGGCCTGTCTGAGTTCAGAAACTCATGACTTGTGATCTTCAAACGTGTGCAGGGGAAAGAGCAAGGCCACGGGCATTAGTTCTTGATTCTGAGCTAAGTGATAATCTCTATTTTCTCTTCTGGCTCTAAACACTTTCATGTAGGGAGAGCTTCCAATCCTCATGTTCTGAGATTTGGGAACAGGAGACTAGAGGACTGGGGCTTCTCATGCCTAGAGGCCTGTAAATAATGGGGAAAATCCTGCTATTTGCCAGGTCTGGAGCAGAGTGAGAGAAAAATGGTGCTTTGGATTTCCCAGCCAGGGACAGCCCTCACCCTGGGGAAAGGCAGAAACAAGCTCTGCTGGGAAAAACACCAAACTCCTCCACAGCAGACCCTATACCTCAGACCTACACAAACCTCCTCGAGGCTGCTGCTCACTGGGAAGAAATCAAGACAGTGCTTTGTGGCAGCTATTGGCCTACCAGCCCTGTCTCTGTTAGGAGAGGCATTTTGGAACAGGAAGTAAGCATGGACTGAGGCCACGCCCAGGCCAGGGTTCCTCAAGGAACCCCAGAGCTGCAGTCAATGCCCACGGTCCTGCTGCCTCGTCCAGCTCAAGACACACCCCCACTTCCGGACCCACCGCAAACCCCGTACCTGGTCACAGATCAGATCCCACTTCTTCTCGTTGTCATACTGCCGAAGGAGCCGGGCTTTGTCAGGAGGCAGGTTCATGGAGCTCTGAGGAGAGAACCTGAGTCAACAGGGCTGACGGGCTTCCCTCAGGCCTGGTCCCTCAGGCTTCACCCTGACACTCTGTGGCTGATAAGGAAGGCTCGGAGAGGCATGACCATCCTCCTGCTTCCCCTTCATATTTGCTTCAGCTTGGTTGAGCAATGTTTTCCAAACCACAGGTCGTGGAATCAATTTAGTCAGTCAAGAGTAACTTTATTTTAAATGAAAATGAACAGATTGGTTATCAGGGGGTTGGGGGGGAGGGATAAACTGGGAGATTGGGACTGACATATACACACTATTATACATAAAATAGATAACTAGTAAGAACTGGCTGTATAGCACAGGGAACTCTACTCAATACTCTGTAATGGCCTATATGGGAAAAGAATTAAAAAAAAAAAAAGAGTGGATATATGTGTATTTATAACTGATTCACTTTGCTGTACACCTGAAACTAACACGACATTGTAAATCAACTATACTCCAATATAAATTATTTCTAAATAAAATTAAATTTTAAAAAAGAAAATGAACAGATTAAAATAGAATAGGATTGAAGATACCAGAATTCATTGCAAGTAGGAAGTATAAATAATGTTTCATGGACTTCCCTGGTGGCACAGTGGTTAAGAATCCACCTGCCAGTGGAGGGGACGCAGGTTCGATCCCTGGTCCAGGAAGATCCCACATGCTGCGGAGCAACTAAGCCCGTGTGCCACAACTACTGAGCCTGTGCTCTAGAGCCTGCGAGCCACAACTACTGAAGCCTGTGTGCTCTAGGGCCTGCGTACTGCAACTACTGAGCCCGAGTGCTGCAACTACTGAAGCTCGCGCGCCTAGAAGCCCATGCTCCAAGAGAAGCCACCACAATGAGAAGCCCGCGCACTGCAACAAAGAGTAGCCCCCGCTCACCGCAACCAGAGAAAAGCCCCACGTGCAGCAACGAAGACCCAACACAGCCAAAAATAGATAAATAAAATAAGTTTCATGAAGTTTTGTTTCTTTTTATATGTTATGTATACACATACACACACACACACACACACACACACACACACAGATCACGCTGTAAAATGTGTTTCTTAACACGGGACCGGGCAAAAAAGTTTGAAAGCTACCAGTCTAAACTGACAACCTTCAATCGATTTTCCCCCACGGTCTGAGAGCTGAGCGGGCTTCCTGCACCACGTATGCCCACGGGTGAATCCTGAGCCACCCACAGCCTGTGCAGATGCCACAAGTCTACCCCTTTCCCTCATATCAGGATACAAGTGAATGAGTAGAACATTAACATAAAGGTAACTGCTCAAATTTTTAAGGAAATAATTTACAAAATTTCAGGACTTTAATTATTAGTATCAATTACTTATGACACAGCTCCCAATTATTTAAGACACAGTAAAGTGTCCCAACCCCTCGTTGAGACACTCTAACCTAGAGTACAGGACAGACCAGAAGTCATTTTATTTTGTTCACTACTGTTTGCTGAGTGAATAAATGAATACAAGTGTAAGTGAGTAAAAGCCAAGGCATCCATGGGCGAGCTCCACCCAGACCAGCAGCCCTACCTTCCCCTTTTTACCCCCGTCCAGCCAAGGCCCTCCTCTAACCAGTCGGGCGGCTGCCTTGGTGGCAGGTCACAGCCCTTGCCTCCAAAGGCAGATCACTCACCTGCACCCCACCCCCAACTCCTGAATCAGATATGATCTCCTACCTGAAGTTATCAGAGCTGTCTGATGACCCACGTGACTGCCCACAAATCCGGCCTCTTCCCCCAGCACACTCAGGCCACCTGGAAGGTCTTCCTCTCATCTTTCTCTCCTTTACCTACTGCTCCAAGTTCAGCTCTTAACTCCCGGGTAAACGAAGCGTGACCACTTGGTTTACCTCTGCCCACTCCTTGACATCCTCATCCCTGGGAACATGAATCGTGCGCACCCGGGATCCCAAGGAGTCACACAGGCCCTGCATTATTCCAAAAGCAGCAGGAGTATCCTGGGAGTGGGGCCTCCATTTTCTAAGAAACTGAAAGAAAATCCTTAAACATCATTTATTTCTGTTACATGTATCTATTTATTATGCATTTATTTACATACAATTAAGCCAGTTGTATGTTCATCTAGCTCCTAAAGGACTGTGTCTATTCATACGATCTCCAACCCCCAATAATGTCTAACCCTGTGACAGGCACTGAGTGGAGAGTAAGTTGATGGTAAACCTATGGTTAAGATGTCCCGGTTCTGAGCTCTGGGCCCAGCTCCTTGCTGGAAACAGGGTCACTATGGTTCAAAAAAGGAAGTAGTGTTGGCATCTCTGCTCAGTGTTTAGAAGTGGAAGAACTTAGGAATACAGAAGAGGTTAAGAGAAGAAAAGAAGGGGAAGAGACCACTACTTCACACCTCTCCCCATGGTTTCTGCTGCCCTGTTAACCTGCCTGAGCTTCCGCAGGCAAGAGGGGCTAACCGAATCCTCCCGACTGCCGATGTAGCAGGGATGGCCGGACGGGCAAATACAACCCCAGATGTTCTCTCTGGAATTACTTTGCTAAGGGCCAATCTCAGCATATCTCTGTGGATAACAGGACAGGAGCAGGAGGCCACAACAGAACAGGGACCCAAAGATCAAAGGTGGCCCAGAGCAAGTTCTCCCACCTAACCAGGGCCAGGCTGCTGCCAGCTGAGCCCAAGTGAGACCAGGCCCGGTTCTGGCTCTGTGTGTGTCCAGAGATGACTTCACTGTCATCTGCTCCTTTCTCCCAAGTCTGTGCCGTGAAGATAGAAAACAGTTGGATGTCTCCCTTGGAAGAACGCGACCGGGCCGGGGGCAGGAGCTTGTCGCTACAGTGGCAGACATCACATCCCGTCTACACCAACTTCCTCCCTCAGCCACCCACTGTCAGCTGCTGTGGCCTCACACTTCCCCACCAGGCGAACTGGTGAGAAAACGTCCCCCCAGGGCTTCAAAGATGAAGCAGAGTCACCACCTTTGGGAACCCTAGCCTAAGAGCATGGAGGAGGAACCTCAGGGACCTGGCCAAACTTTAGATGTCCAGGAGAGAGGGACACCAGTGTATGGAAATGGGTGGCAGAAGCATGAATCAGCTCCGACCACAGGCCCACATCCTCCAGTCCAGAGTTCTGGGTGGCACTTTCTGGACAGTGATGGTGGTCTTCTCTGCTCCTTTGGGGCCGAAGTGTGATGGGGAAGGAGGTGGGTGGGGGAATTCCCCAGCCTCCAACACTCACAAGAAGTCCATCACTGACTGGGGGGTGGGAGCCACTGGCTAGGGGGCAGGACCAGGGCCTGGCAGTTCTCCGCCTGCCAGACCAGGGCATCGGGGCTTCTGCCTCCACCAGAAAACGTGCGTGAGGCCAGCAGGGCTCAACGTCCTGAGGAAGGGCAGCTTCCTGAGTTCCGGGGACAGCCAGGGAGCAAATCTGACACGGTTCCTTCTGGTCTCGGTCAGAGGTTTGTTTCCTTGACATTTTCCTGCCGTGGTTCCGCAGAGGCCTCAGGCTCTCTTGAGGCAGAAGCTGGGCTGAGTTCTTGCTAACTCCTCTCTGAGATCCTTGCTGAACAGAAAGGAGGTTCAGCTGTCTCGGAGCAGGGGGCACTGAAGGAGGAATCAGAGAGCCCAAGATCAACTTCGGGCTCTTCAGAGTCACAGAACCTCAGTGAGCTCGTCCATAAGATGGAGACAATCTCACGACTTCACAGGGTTTTATGAGGATTAAATGATAAATACTTTGGGTCCGTATGTGTCTGGAACACACAGTTCCCTCCCCGCTCTTCCTAGAAACCTTGAGTAATGTTCTGACATCCCAAGGACCTGCCCTCTTGCTCCTGGCTTGTCCCTCTATCTCTGCCTCTGTCCCTCCTCCCTCAGCACTGCTTCTCCACACTCTCGGGACAGAGCAATCCCTTACCCCTCCTTTGATCCCTCTCTGGTTTCCTCTAAGCCTAGGAGGCAATGAAATACCACCATCCTTGGGGAGGGAAGGGGAGACCCCAGGGAGATGGGAAGAGAGGGGGAAGAGGAACTCAGACTGAAAGCAACTCTGGGACTGATTCCTAAATCAGAGGGAACCAGCCAGAAGTCTAATAATAAAAACCTACAACAGGAAGAAGCAGAAAGGGGTGGATCTGATGCTTCTCCAGCAAGGCCGCTCCGGTTTACTGCCAGTTTGAGGCCAGGCAGAGTGCCCTGCTCAGGGGCCAACCCCTTCCTGGGCTCTGTGGGAGGAAAAGGGCCCAGTCCCCCCAGCAAGGCTTCCTTACTCCCCACCGGACCCCTGTTGGCCCCAGAGAAGCAGAGGAGGAGGGAGGTGGCTCTGGTCGCAGAGGTTCCTTTCCCTTTCCTGCTCTGCACCCCCGGTCAGTTGGCCCCTCCTCGTTTCCTTCCCACTGCAGGGGAAGGGAAATGCCGGTAGGGTTGGAGTTTCCTTCAAAGCTGTGGCTCCTGTGCTGGGACTCACCCCTGCCTCTGTCAGTCTCCGTGGGCCAGGCCTGGGGAAAACCCAACAAACAGAAATAAGAACCACCCAAAATTCCCAGCTGCTTCTATTGGTCCCAGTCAATCATGATAAGTCTCAGGAATAGAGACAAAAATGGCATAGCTCCTCTGAGGAGAGGGAGAGAGATGTCTGAAACTTTCCTGTGAAGGGGATTCTGGAGGCTTGAGGGAAGGCAGGCAAGGGCTGTCTATTTTGAGCAAATACAGAATGCGAGTTGGTGGTTTTCTTGATGTTTTCCCTCTCAGAACCACCTCCCCACCAAGTCCCCTACGGCTGGCCACTTCTCCCCAGTGTGGTAGCCCCAGCCGCCAGGCTCAGCCCACGGGGGTGGGGAGCCCTGGGAAGCTGAGTCCAGAACTTCCCCAGAGATGAAATGAGGCACTGTCCCGGGCACTACATGCTGCTGAGCCCCAGCTCCGGGTCACAGCGGCCAGCAAAGCCTCTCGGGCATCCACAGATCAGCCCATTATACAGATGGCAGAGGAGAATGCGGTGAGGTCCCAGCTTTGGGAGTCCAGGAGACTGCTGTAGGAGCAGCTGGAGCCCTGCGTTCCCGCCCTGTGTTCCTGCCAGGATCCCCTCACATCTCTTGCCCCCAAGTCAATGGCGAAACAGGCAACACTGGGCACAAAGGGCCATGTCCAGCCACCAAAAGGACAGAGTGTTAGGAGTGGCCCGGCCTACTCTCCACGTGTCTCTCCTGGTGGGCAGTAGACGCAGCTGTGGCCAGCTGGGCACTGCTCCCAAAGGGCAAGAGCCCAAGGAGGTGGGAGGTACCAGCCCCTGCTGCCTCAGCCCCCTTGGCGGCCACAGCCAGACCTGCCAGCCCTGCGCAGTAGCAGCTCCCAGACAATGAGAGTTATTTTCAGCCAGCGCTTTAACACAAGCCAGCTGGCCAGTGTGCAGGGCGGGAGTCCTCCTCCACCCAGCCGGCCCAGACGGCAGGCCCAGCCTGTTGCTTACGCTGCTGCCGCCTCTGCGTCACTGTTTGTTTATCTCGTTGTTTCAGCACAGCTCCTCCTAACTGCCCCCCAGAAGTACAATCCTGGCAAAAGGAAACCAAAAAAATCAGAGAGTTTGATCAAAGGTCCAAGAGCTAAAATTAAGAAGGTCCAGACATGGGAAGCACAGCAGTCCCTGCAAACGCCCACACCTTCCCCCAGCCCCGTGACTGGCGGGAGTAGTGCAGGGGAGGGAGCAGACCAGGTCGGTGGCCAGGTCTCACTGCAGCTCCCACAGACCGAGCCCAAGCCTGGCTTTGCTGCCAACCTGGGAGACGAAGCTCAGGACGGCTCTCCTCACCTGCCTCCCTCCCATCCTTCTTTTCAGAGCTCAGGTTTGGAGAAGATAACTTGAGACAGAGTCTGGAATGAGCCTGAGCCAACTGGGAAAGGCTCTGGGAGAAGAACTGTATCCTGTAGCAGAAAGGAAATCACAAGAACAGTTCATGACACTTGGCTGGAGGAAGAGGTAGCCCTGCCCGTGACAGAGTGGGATGAACACTTCAAGAATAGGAAGGGGTGGACAGCAGCAGTCACCTCCCTGGACTCGAGGCTTCCTGCCCTGGTGCTACCAAACCCCACAGCCTCAATGGTGCAGCTCCCCCTCCCTCCTCACCTCCCGCCATCTGCAGACCCATGCACAGGGGCTCATGGGTGTGACACAGCTCTAGCCACACGCACGGTTTCCTCAAGGCCTAAGCTACCCTACTAGACTTATGGGAAAGTTGCTAGGGTACCTTATGACAAAAGACATCAGAAAAGTGGGTGCTCCTTGACTTAAGTGTCTGTAATGGCTTAGGTCTGGCTTTCTGGTTTTGTTTACTTCAAGCTATCACTTTGGGGACAAGCTGCCAGGGAAAAGCCAGCTTTCAGAGCCCTGTCTGGAGAACGTGCTTCTGTGGTCACTGATGACTCTATAACCAGAAATGACTTGTTGAGCAGTTACGGGCCAAGTCCCTGAGCAGCCTGGAGGAAAAAGAGATGGATTCGCCAGATGTCTCAGGCTGAGCTCTGCAACTCACACCAGGGAAGTCGGGTAAAGGAGAGGTCCTAGAAGGCCAGCATCAATCAAAGAGGTGGCTTTATCCAAACACAACTATACCACCCGAGGCCTCTTCTTCACCCTGGAACACTCCTGCGTCGGCTCCTGAGCAGGCACAGGAAGTTGGCCATGTCCCCAGTGTCAGCAAAGCCCCCCAGCTCTACCCTCTGCCACACTGTCGGCCTCACACCTGACATCAGGTAACCTTGGCAGGTAACCTGGCCCTAAGGACACCTTTCTGGCCTACTCAATCAAGAAGCACACAGCCTCAGATAGAAGAACTTTTGTTAGCTAGGGGCCCCAAGCCCCAGCTTGAAAAGTCACTGCCACAGCAACTTGATCTATCTGCTGGCTCCTCAGCCCCTCCTCGCGGTTAGCCAGACCCACACAGTCCCCAGTTACGCAGAATGGAAACTATTCTGCTGGGGGCAGCTGGCTTTCCAAAGCTAAGGAGTCTTGGGGCAGAGCCTCACATTATCCCGGTAGCCAACCAAAGTCGACCCTTCTCTTCATGACATTCTGCCCTCCCGCCAGGGGAGCCCTAATAGGCAGCGCTACCTCACAGAGGACACAACATTTCTGGGGTAACATCCTACAAAAGGCATCTTCTTCTCTCTCCTCAGACCACAGCCCATTACCACTAGGACCCAGGGCGTGTCCTTCCCAGGGTCTCTCATCCATACCTTCCCTTCCCTTCCATTCCCACTGCCACCATCGGATAGGCCCTTGTTGTTCACTCCTGACCTTCTGGGATAACCTTCTAGCTGGCATCCCTACTTCCAAACTGCATATGGATGAAATTTCTAAACTTCCTAGCACATAAGATAAATCATGTTTCTTTTCAGTTCAGAAATCTTCTCTGACTCCTTACCATTTACACAAGAAAACCTAAACTCCTTGGCCTACTGTTCTTAGCATCTTAAATAAGAAAGAGCTTCACAGGTAAGATTCTCCCTGGGTTGGCCCCAGCATCTCTGACCAGCTCATTCTCTCCTGGACTCTCTCTTGGAACAGCCACTCTTGCCATAGGATTTGCTTGTAACTGACGTTTCCCCAATCTTCTGAATCCCTACCTATTACTACCTGACTCAAAATCCAACTCTGTGACTACCCAACACAGCTCAGTCCCTCTTCTGAGCCCCAAAGCATAACCATATGTGAAGAATGATATGGCAGAGACCTGCTTGTTATCCCCAACCTCTTCTCACCTTTCTTATTAATGAACCTCCAATGTTCAGATGAGCACTTAGCAATCCAGAATTAATATATTTCTATAAACAACAAGGTCCTACTGTATAGCACAGGGAACTGTATTCAATATCTTGGGATAAACCATAATGGAAAATAATATAAAAAAGAATGTATGTATGTGTATAAGTGAGTCACTTTGCTGTACAGCAGAAATTAACACAATATTGTAAATCAACTATACTTGAACTTAAAAAATAAATTTAAAAAATTAAAAGAATTAATATATTTCTCATCTTCCCTAGCATTCAGGTGTGGCTATGTGACCACGTGGGATGCAAGTAGAAGCAGTGTGTACAACTTCTGAGAAGTATCATTAAAGGGAGGGAGTATACCCTTCTTTTCTCCTTCCTCCTTCCAGCTGGTTGGAATGCAGAGGTAATGGCTGGAACTTCAGCAGCTATTCTGGACCATGAGGTGACCTTGGAAGTGAAATCCAGATGAGTGAAGCAAAGAGGAAAAAAACAGCTGGTCACTGATACCATGGATCTTAACACAAATTGAATGAAGTCATATAGTGTCTTTTCATGTGTGTATTTCCTTTATTTACAACTAGAACATGAACTCCTGGAGGGTAGGGGTCATGCCTTATCCTTCTTTGAATCATGTGCAGGTGCTTAATAAATAACTAATTGATCCTGCTACTACCTCTCCCATCACCAAGTCCCTGGTTCAGTCCCTGGTTATTCCTGGAGGGGATTATCCAAATTCTTACAATTGTCCTTGCTATTTCTGGTCCCTCTCCTATAATCTGCCTTATGTGCTACAGCCCAAATCACTTTCCTTAATGCTGCTTCTCCCTCAGCAAACTCCCACTTCTCATTCTGAGTTTCAACTCTGTCCTTCAGTTCACGCCATAAATCTAAGACACTCCCCTGACTCATCTTCTAACCAGACTCATCTTCTTAAAGCCCGCTAGACCACAAGCTCCTGAGCACAGGGACCATCATCACCAGCTTGTTTATCACTGTAGTAGGTGCTCAATAAATTTTGGGCAAATTGAATTTCCCCATACATATACTCCTCTTTTTCCTGCCCCTAAGATATCTACTCTACATTATCCTCAGAGATCATCTCCTTCCCAATTGCCAGCCATGCCCCACATCCAATTCACAACATCCAAGCCCACCTTCTCTAGCAAATCTTTCATAAGTGAGACTGGTAAGGTCTACACTCGCCCCCTAACAGCGTCTCCTCACATTTACTAACGCCTTTAAAATATGTTCATGGAGTTGTAATTTATAGCTAATGTCTCTTCACCTTTTCTTGGGTGTTCAATAAATATCCTATCACAAATCTCACAGAGTGGTTAAAGCACGGAATGAGGAGCCACACTGCCCTGGTATGAATCTTGGTTCCACCACTTACTAGTGTGGCCTTGGGAGACTTATTTAATCTCTATGAGCCTCAGTTTCCTCATCTATAAAATGGAGGTAGAAATAATACTTACTTCATAGGGTTGCTATGATGATTAAAGTTAATATATGTAAAGCATTTAAGTCAGAAGTAGGTAGTAAACATTACACATAAAGCTAGCTATGTTTTTTTTGGGGGGGTGGGGTTTGGATTTCTTATTCAACAATTAGCTGGAAAATAACAATATGCCAATCACTAAGCTAGGAGCTGGGGATATAAAAATAAATAGGACAGGATCCTTACATTCAGGAAGTTTATATCCAGAGGGAAAGGTAGACAAGCAAACCACGGATGAGTGCATACAGCACAGCTGTGAAACAGGTGCACATGGCACTGTAGGATCCCAAGGATGCAAAATCTAATAGAAGAGTCGAGTAAGGCTTCCTGGAAGAAATGCTATAGGATTTAGTCTTAAAACGTCAAGCCGGAGGAAGGCAGGAAAAGCAATGAAGCAGGGGAAGATGGTGATATGCTAGGCAAGGACATAGCAATTTCAAGTACACAGACACACAAAACACCATAAAAAGTCTGGGAGTCCCTGATTTACAATAATGGAATAAAAGTATATATGAGGAAATTACAGCAGGCAGGGAACAGCCAGATGACACAAGGTCTAGGGAACTAAGGTAAGTAGGTGGGCGTGAGTAGGATAATAATGATACTACTATTAAAATGATAAAATAATGACAAAAGCTAACATTTATTGACAAAACTTTGATAAGAACTCTATATGAGGGACATCCCTGGTGGTCCAGTGGTTAAGAATCTGTCTTGCAATGCAGGGGACGCTAGTTCGATCCCTGGTCAGGGAACTGAGATCCCACATGCTGCGGGGCTACTGAGCCCTCGTGTCACAACTAGCGAGCCCTCACGCCACAACTAATGAGGCTGCGTGCCGCAGCTAGAGAGAAGCCCTTGCACTGCCATCAAGAGCCCACGCACCGCAACAAAAGATCCGACATGCCACAACTAAGACCTGATGCAGCCCCAAAATAAATAAATCTTAAAAAAAAAAAGGAAGAACTTTATACGATTATCTCATTTAATTCTCACAAGAACCCTAAGAAGTTGGGACTAACATCATTCCTATTTTACAGGTGAGGAAACAAAGGCTTCGAAAGGCAGGCCGTGGAACTTACCCAGGGTCACACAGCCAGTATGCGATAGAGCTGAGATTTGAATCCAGGTCTGACCCTGAGTTTGTATTCCCATACAATGCCTCTTCTGAGACAACCAATTGTTTTAGCCCTTCTCTGAACCTTTTCAAACTGCATGCATCCTTCAGGATCAATACGATCAATGTTCCTCATGAAGCCCCCTCCAAACAACCCATACCTCTGCACACTCCTTCCCCTGAACTTCTGTGGGGTTTCCTGCCCTTGCTTCCCATCCACAATTATATTCAATCATTCCTTCAATACTAGCATCTTCTAGGCATCATACACTGTGCCAACTGGAAGTCCTATTTTGCCTTGCGATAACTCTTGTATATTTACCAAAAAAGGGAAAACTATGGCTTATAAACGTCTACTCTGGGCCAAGCACTATGCTAGATCTTTTAATTATAAGATTTCACAAAAAAAATTACTGCATGCTCATATGACTACTCACATTCTGTATTATTTCCTGAACTAGACTGTAAGCTTTGTGAGGGCATAGACTTTCCTTGACCACACCTGTTCCTAGAGAAGGATGTCTGACACACAGAAAAAGCTTAATAGATGCTGTGAGCTGCCTGTGTGGATGGCAGAGGCCGGCTGGGGGCAGCACTCCATCTCACCCAGTGTACCAGCTGGGGGCCCGGCTTGGGCTTTCTAGGAGTCTCATAAACCCAGGAGCTTATCATCAAAACATAAAACTTAATGAATCCCTTCCTACATCCAGACTACATGTGGGAGGGGCATGACTCCTGCTTTATGCCCCAGCATGGGCTCACATCTGTCATCAGTCATATCAGCTGGGGAGAGGCACTACAAGTCCTTCGTCTCTCCTTGCTTTTTCAATTGCTCTCAAATGGAGGTCCATCTCAGTGCCTCAGTGCTCCTCTCCTCTCTGGGGAGGAATCGTAAAGACCCCAGTCTGCTCTTGATCCACAAGCCACCCTCCCAACATTGTCCCTCCTCATGACTTTAAGGCCAGAGCTCGACACAGAGGTTATGACTGCCCACACCCTACCCCATCTTTGAATGCCCCAGCTTTTTTACATCTCATTTGATTGTCCAGCTAGAAAAACACCTCTTTGGAAGTAGCCTTCTGAGAGTTCCCACCCCAGAGAGACCCTAAATCTTGTCTGCTTCTCTCAATGTCTGGTGTCCTAGGTGCCATATTCACTCAGGGCCACAGATGGGGAGGAAAACATTACTGAGCGTCTCTTATATGCCAGGCACTTTTCTCACAAAATCTCACTTACTGTTCTTAATAACCAGTGGAGGTAAGTGGTATTATGCCTGTTTAACTGGTGAGAGAATTAAGAATCTGAGACCAACTGGCTCAAAGTCATACAGAAAGTGGCAGAACCCAGATTCAAACCCAGATATGTGGCCTCCAATAGAACTTTTGCCAGGGCATGGCTTTTTCCACCCTACCCTGCCATCTCCTTACAAAGAAATCAAATCTCCATTTCTAACTTGGGAAGGTCCACCTGTATTTGTCTGACTGGCTTTGGTTGATCATTAAATGGTGCCTCCCTGTCCAGCAAGACTGGGTGAAACTAGCTGAACGAGGTATGTGTGCCGAACACCTGAAGTTCAAGGCTTCTGTCTCAGAGTAAGAGGGACACCGTGCAGAGCAAAAAGACAAGGGAACTCCCCTCTTGGACACCACAAGGTGACAATTCCCTCATACTTGAACGGCATTTTAAACATTCAGAGAGCTATAAATAACAGCATGGGCTTTGGAACAGAGAGGACCTAGATTTGAATCCTGGTACTTTTCATGAGACAGTGGGAAAGTTACTAGCCTTCTCTGAATCTCAGTTTCTTCATCTATAAAATGTGAATCATAATCTCTACCTCCTATAAGAATTAAGTGAAGGGGCGAAAGAATGAAAAGGAGTTTGCACAGTGCCTGGCCCAGGAGAAGGGCTCTATAAATGGTAACTGGGAGGAGCTACTCCAAGGAGTTGCAGGTGACTCAAAGACAGCTTCTAAGCACATACGTAAAATATAATTTCACAGTACTTTAAAATGCATAGAAGAGAGAGTATATACATGTAGCTGAAGAGTATAGGTTAAATATATTTATTTATACGCTTATTAATTCTCTAGGTTAGAGCAGTTGCACACACGCCCCTCCGAAAGGTAAGACTGCAAACACCAACAGCCACCCAGAGGATTCACAGGAAAGCTGGGACCAGAATCTGGGGGGACAGAATTGAGGCACTGACTAACTAAGGTGCTCTGCTGAGTGATCTGGGACAATTCCTCTAACCTTTGGGATGAGATTTTGCAAAGAAAGTTGTTTTTCATGTTCCGCCTTATCTCAAGTCCCTCACCTCCCCGTTGTCTCCCAACTTCTGCAGGTTAAACCTGCCGTCTGCAAACCTGAGGTTTGATCTACCACAAATCTCTGTTTTCGGCCCCCTCAGCTAACTACTCTTCTCAACAACTGTTTCTCTCCTTGTGACCTTGCATAAGTCTCAGGAGTTGTCCCTCCCAGTCCCTGAAGGGCTGTGCTGTCTGTGGGAATATAGAGAGAGGCATGAGAATGTTTTGGCCCCAAATTTTATTTGACCCGTAGACACCAATGACTCTCAAATATGCATTTCTATCTCAAACTAGAAATCTGGGTATCATCCTGAATTCCTCCCTTTTCCCTTATCTCTACCTTTCCAATGTCAAATCTAATCCATCATTCAGTCCCCAAATTTAATCTTTTAAACTATTTATTGAGTCTGTCCTATCATCTCCACCATGCAAACCAGCTCTGGTTCAGGCTCCCAGCATCATCACCA
Source organism: Eubalaena glacialis (assembly GCF_028564815.1). Taxonomy (NCBI): domain Eukaryota; kingdom Metazoa; phylum Chordata; class Mammalia; order Artiodactyla; family Balaenidae; genus Eubalaena; species Eubalaena glacialis. The sequence goes on along the minus strand of NC_083726.1, from coordinate 65,312,019 downwards.
CACTATAAAGCCTCCCACTCGGCTGCCCACCTCCAATTCTGATTCCCCTCCCATGGCCGCCACACTGACCCACTCACACCTCAAAATCTGACCATGCCACTCTCCAACAAAAAGCATGATGTATGGTCCATCCACATGGCATTCAAAGCCCTCCTTACTACTCTAGCCATCCCCACCCCGCCACCACTGTCTGCCTTACACCTTACACTCCAAGAGCCCCGAGCAGCTGCAGGAGGATTCTCTGAATACATCACTCTGTCTCACCCTGATGCCGCCACTCTACCTGCTTTCTCTTCCACACTTTTCTCCAACTCCTAATTATCCCTTTAGGCAGCAGAGATTTCCTCCTACAGGCAGTATTCCCCAAGCCCTTCCCTGTGCTCCCCAGATGCTCCTGCATGTTTACACCATTGTGCTTCCCAAGCTGAAGACTGCAATTAGACGTTTAATGTGTTTGTCTTCCCCTCCAGACTGAACTCCTAGGGGCAGACACTGTCTCAGTCATCTTTATTTCTCTGGCACTTAACACAATCCTAAGTGCTCAATAAGTGCTTGCTGAGCGAATGAACACCGTGCTGCACTCGGGAGTCTCTGAGGGCTGGTATTGCATCCCTCTCCCTTCCTTGTCTCCAGGCGAGGAAGATGACACCTGCGCCATTCTCAGTTCGCAGCCTCCAGAGGCCCTCCAGAGTCCTGAGTAAATTTTCACCTCGCCATAGGATAAGGCTGGAATAACCTTTCTGCCCTCTCACCTCCAAGACAGTCAGAAGCAGCTAGTAGTGCTTTTACAACATTATGACACCATTTGACATTTCCCTACAGGCATCTGTAGGCAACAAGTACTGGATGGTTTCTTTACAATTCTTAGAGGGAATCAACTGAGAAGCCAAATGCCACCCAATACTGTCTGGCTGGTTACCCTTCAATTCCTGAGGTTTTGCTCACAACTTTTAACAAGGGTATTCTGGGTAAATGACAGATAAACGCTTTGGGAGCTCACCAGGCCCTGCTGCCCCGTAAAAGCATAAGAGATTCTTAATTCCTTACATACGATGCCAGCGGTAATTAGCCAAGCCCAAAGGGAGCAATTGATAGTTGCTATTGCACTCTCAATCTGGAAATCATGCCAGATGCATCAGAAAATAATCTGTAGACGTGAGCACTTTACAAGGGACTCACCAAGTGCCCTGACTGCCAAGGGCCTGAGGATAATGAGTGTTTGTGCGATGCTGATTCTGCTGAGCAGCAAGTAAAAACAAAATAACCACAACCATTAACAAGAAGTCTGTCCAAAGTAAGGGGCCCAAGCATACTCTGGACACAGAAGGTTCAAACTAAGATGCTCTTTCCCACTTAGCTATCTTTCGTCCATCAATTCTAGAACATTGTCTGGGCCTCACTCTGAGGCTGGTTTTGAGGGGAAGGGAGTCTGTGATCCCTTCAATCTGCAAATGAACCCACATAACAGTGGCCACCACCACCCCAGAGTTCAATACAGTCCCAGGAGCAGAGGTCTGGACCTCAGTAGCCCTATGTTGGCTATTCTGGCCTTGGTAAGTTCCCCAGTCCAGAAGACTCTTAAAGGTCGATCCTTCCATGGCTGTACTAGAGACGAAATGTGCTAAAGGATAGGCCAAGGGCTACGTTAGTTCCTGGAGATCCTAAGGCCCGTGCAGAGGTCATGACAAGGCCAACATGGAGTAGGAAAGCAAGGTGACTAATATGTGGTGTGCAATTTAGTGATTTTACAACTTTGAGGTACACAGAACCAGTCTCTTACCCATCAATAATAATCCATATTTCTTGAATATTTTCGCTGGACTCCTTAATACCAGACCCCTGACTTTAAGAGGTTAGTGGTCTTAGAATATTTCAACTTAAAATTTATTGAGCACCCACTATGCCAGACACTGCCCTGGATCCTTTATATGTGTTATTTAATCCTCACCAAATCCCTAGAAGTCAAGTATTCTTATCCTGATTATACAGATAAAGAAAATGAGGCTTGGGCTTCCCTGGTGGCGCAGCGGTTAAGAATCCGCCTGCCAGTGCAGGGGACACAGGTTCGAGCCCTGGTCCGGGAAGGTCCCACATGCCGCGGAGCAACTAAGCCTGTGAGCCACAACTACTGAGCCTGCGCTCTGGAGCCCGTGCACCGCAACAAGAGAAGCCACCGCAATGTAGAGTAGCCCCCGCTCGCCGCAACTAGAGAAAGCCCACCTGCAGCAACAAAGACCCAACGCAGCCAAAAATAAATAAATTTAAAAAACAAAACAAAACAAAAAAAGAAAAAAAATAGAAAACGAGGCTTGAGGAAGTTACACCACTGGCCCAAGGTCACAGAACTAATAAATGGCAGAGCCGGGATTCAGATCCAAATCCACTGAGCCCCAAAGCCCCTGAAAGAGGCCTGGTGAGCAGCAGTCACAGGCAGAAGGAACCCCTGCACTCCTTGCAGCTTCCCAGGCCAGACTTCTTAGTCCTCCTCTAGCCAAGAACACACGGTGACTTCAGGAAATCTTGAGAGGATCAGGCTTGAGGAGCCCTGGAAAGACAAGTATCTATTTACAGTTAATCAGCACCCTGCCCAGCCCTGCAGACAGTTCTGACAAGTGGAGCCGGGAAGAGGCAACCACAGGCTCTGACTGGGCCCACCTGGGCTAGGAACCAGCCAGGCCCCCCAGTGAGCACGGACCTAACCCTGCCCTGCTCAGAGAGCCCCTGTCCTGGGGGACTCTCGGGAGCTGGGGTCCAGAGTCCACAGAAAGTTGTCTTCACTATTTCACTTTTCTCCTGTACTTCAACCCCTCAAACTGCCACTTCATTAAAATAGTGCCCCTCTTACTCTCCACCCCTTTACCTTCTTTTTCTTCATGGCACTTATCCCTACTCAACATTCTATGACAGACCTGTATATGTGTTTATTGTTGTCCCCAACAAAAACGTGAACTCTGTGGGGCAAGTCCCTTTGTCTCTTTTGTTCACTATGGGATTCCTAATGTCTAAAACACAGAGTAAACACTCAATACATTTGTGTTGAATGAATAAATGAGTGATCACTCAATCAAACATTTAAAAACTCTACTTCCCTCCAAGTGGGTTATATGAGAGGCAAGACTGAATAATGCCAACCTCCCAGGAAGCGCCATCAAACCTGTTGTTGGACCCTAATTTCCCTTCGAAATATCTCCCTAAAGCTCACCCCCAGGCCCCAAAACCCTAACTCACTGCAGAGAAGGTACTCAAGGGAGAAAATGGAGCAGCGCTTAGGGAGGAGACACATTTCTCCTCCAGTTAAATACAGCCCAGGACCCCTGCAAATTAAAAGCTCCCTCTTTACTGAATCCACTCAGCTTTAGTTATAGGTCACACTTTTTATTTTTGTAACCAGCCAACCCACCAAATTATAGGCTCAGACCATGGACAGGCACGCCAAACACTGGGGCCAGCCTAGCAGAGGCACTGCCCTTTCTGGCCTGAGGAGGGTATAGGAAGGAGGGCTGAACACCAGTCAAACCTGAAAGAGCAGAGGGCATGATCACTCTGCTGGGCAGAGTTGACTGAGGAGCCCGGTCTCACTCAGGCCAACATGGTGCCCAGAGGGAAGCCAGATTCCAGGGCTCTCCACACGGCAGACACAGTGAACTCTTAACACTATAAAGCAGATCGGGTCACTCCCCAAACTCCTTATCAAGGCTGATAAGGTTCCATAACCTGAGCCCTGCTCACCTTTCTTCTGCCTTCCCCGACGTCTCTTTAGCATCCCTGCTGACCAATCTGGCATTCCTTCAGTTCCTCGAATGTGCAAAGTTCTTTCCCGTCCCAAGGTTTACTCTCTCTTCCTAGAAAACCTCTCACCCAGATCTTTACACATGGCTATGAGGATGAATCGGGGGTGGGGGGCAGGAAGGTGGAGCTGGGTCTGCAAGACTGGAGTAGAGAGACCACTAAGGAGTCTACTACAACGGACCAGGCAAGAGATGAGGATCCTCTACCCCAGCAGGTGGGGCTCCTGGCTGTCCTTCATATATCTGGCTAATTCTTCCTCTTTAATCCCCTCCCACACTGCTCTGGCCTTCAGTCTCCTCTCTCCTGATCCACACCTGTCCCCTGTAAGACCTGACAAAGTCCATGTCTTCCTGAGAGCACTGCCTGATTCGCAGTCCCACGCCACGCTAATCCTTCCCTAACCCTCTAGTCCTTCTGTGCTTGGAGCTGTGTGGCACCTCATCACTTCATGATCTCACTTGGTCTTCACAAAAACATGTGATTGGGCAAGACAAATATCTCCATGTTATGGATAAAATAACTGAGGCACATAGAGAGCCTCACAGATAACCTGAGGACACACACTTGTTTTAATTCTCTAGTTGTTCAAAGTACAGTTCTATTTTGTCTCTCCAACTTGCACTATCTTCTATTTCTTTGGTATTCTCCAAAGCACTCGAGAAAGTGCTGTATATACAGTAGGCACCTAAGACCTGTTTCCTTAATAAATCAAGAAAGGAAGGAAAATGAAATGAAAGTAGAAAGTCTCTCAGAGATTCCAAGGCTGCCTCTGGCCTTCATTTAGAGGGGAGCCTTGGTTATACTCTCTCGTAACAACCTGTTCTTTGCCTCCCGAGGACATATAACTTGTAGTTAAGTATTTATTTGTTTAATATCTGCATTCCCATAAACTCCATGAAGGCAGAGGTGATATTTTTCACCACTGTATACCCAGTGCTATCATTGGCACACAGTAAATAAAAAAGGAAATACTTGTTGAATAGTGAAAGTCCTAGTGGGATAGCTGGGATTCAAACCCAAGTCTGGCTGACTCCAAAGCCCAAATCTTCCCACCACACCTCTTAGCAAAGGAAGACTTGTTCTACTTTCCCTGTATTCTGCCGTAATGTACACAATCCCCACCAAAGCAGTACTGAAGGCGGGCGGGGGCGGGGGGACGGGGGGGGGGGGTACGGGGGATGGGGGGTGGGGGCGGGTGGTGACCCTGGAAAGAGAAGGAGATTGTGGTTAAGGATGTGGGTTTTGGAGTCAAACTGCTTGGATTCAAATTCTGACGTCACCACCTACTAGCTGTGTGATCCCAGGTGAGCTATTTAACCTTCCTGGACCTCCATTTCCTCATCTATAAAACGGAGATAATTATAACTACTTCATAGTTATGGTGATTAAATGAGATAATGTGTATAAAGAGCTTTGCCAGATGCTTGGCATACCATTAGCATGCAATGAACATCAGCTGTGAAAATGATTAACTATCCATATTTCTGGGAGACAAGAATCTAGAGAACATAGTTTCCTTGGGGGTTGGGGCTGCTGAACTGACTTAACTTTGAGAAGCTTAGCTGCAGTGAAGCCCAGAGCTCGTTTATTCTCTTTGCTGACTTCACCTGCTAAACTGAGGCTGGAGGTGCAGCTTTCACTAGCTTAGAAATGAAACAGGCTAAAAATATACAACTTGGCTGTATCTGGGAGACCAAGGTTGGGCCTACATTTAAGAATTTAAAATATAGCCTTAGGGCATAAGGGCATCTCTTAGGATTTTCTACTATGAAAACTAGTGCCAAGCTCAGTACAGGGCAGGGAATGACCTCACTGGTGTCCTTTCTCCCTGCTGCTCTCTTCTTTTGGGTCAGCGCAGAGAGTAAGAGAGAGGAGCTTTCTTTTTTGCAATAAAAGTTGAGTCCTCCTCCCCTATTTTTATTCCTCCTTTTCCCTTAAAGGAGGAACAAATACATGGGTACATAGTGTTAAAAAATTAATCAACTCAAAAGCTTATAGAATAAAAAAGGAGTCACTGTTCGGCCCCCAACCCTATCCATCCCCCTCCGTAGGTCACCACAGGGACTAACAGCTTGGTGTTGACTGTTCCAGGCCTTTTTTCTAAACATTTACATACAAACATGTGGCTTTATAAAGCATTATATATACTCTTCTTTTAATTCCTTTTTTAGACGATTATATTTATACATACACACACACACACACATCTTCGAGATTCCCATCAGCCGCAACCATTTATTGAGTGCCTAGCCGGTGCCGGGTATTTGGCTGGACAGTGATAAGCAGACAGAAAGTCTCCACCCTCATGGAGTCAATAGTCTGGGGAGACAGATAATAAGCAAGTAATTAAACAAATAATTTTAGAATGGAAAATAATACAAAAGCAGTTAATAGGATGCTAAGAGAATAATAAAGAAGAGAGGCCTCTCTGAGAGGTGGCATTATTAAAACTGAGCCCTGAAGCACAAACTAGATTGAGCCATTTGAAGATCCAGGGACAAGGCATTCCAGGAGAGGAAACAGCTTGTGCAAAGGCCCTGAGACAAGAAAGGAACTTGTCCTGAACTAAAGGAAGGGTAATGTGGAGGTTGGCAATCAGGAGGGTGAGTAAGGTTAAAGAAGTCAGCAGGAGCCAAGTAATGCAGTCTTAAGGGCCAAGGCCAGGAGTTTGCTTTTTTTTTTTTAGTGCAAAAGGAAGCCATTAAAGATTTCTAGGTAGGAAAATGATGCTATTTGACTTATATTTTAAATTTGGCTGTTTTGTAGAGAATGGCTGGGAGAATGGAGAAAGGAGCAGTAGAGGAAATTGGGAAGCCAATTGTTTGGATGTAATACAAGCCAGAGTTGACATCGGCTTGGACTGAGGCAGTGGCAGTAGAGAAGAGAGAATGGGTAGATCTGAGACATATTTTGGAGATGGAATTGGCAAGAGTGCTAGACTGAGTATGGAGAAGGAAGAAGGAAAAATTAAGGATAACTCCCAGTAGTTGCCTGGAGTAACCAGATGAATGGAAGAGAAACAGATATGGACAAGAAATGGACAATCAGGTTTTTCCCAGGTGTTTACTGTTAAACAATGCAGCCCTGAGGATCCTTTCCATGCACCTTCGTGCCCATGTATAAACAGTTCTGTAGGACAGTTTCCTGGAAGTGAGATGACCAAGTTAAAGGGTATGCACATTTGAAACTGGTAGACCCTATAAAATGTCTTCTAAAATGTCTGTACCAAATTACACTACCACTAATGGTGTATTAATGTACCACTAATGACAACCATAGACATTGTCAATCTTTAAAAATTTGTCCAGATGATTAGTATAAAAGTGTATCATTGAAATGTTCATTTCCTTGATTTCTAATGAGGTTAACAGTTTTTTATTTAACTTTTCATTATATAACTGACATATAAATACATTCTCCTTGTAAGAAATGTTAACATTATAGATAAAGCTAAATTGCCTTTGACTTTCCTGTTCCTCTTATTATGATTCCTTCCCTACATTTCAGAGGTAATCATTGTTATTAGATTTACTTGTATTCTTCCAGAAATTTTTCTAGGCATTTTAAAATATATATATATAATCAAGTACTAAGCATCTTTTAGAAGTTGTGGACTTCCCTGGTGGCACAGTGGTTAAGAATCCACCTGCCAATGCAGGGGACATGGGTTCGATCCCTGGTCCAGGAAGATCCCACGTGCCGCGGAGCAGCTAAGCCTGTGAGCCACAACTACTGAGCCCACACGCCACAACTACTGAAGCCTGCGAGCTGCAACTACTGAAGCCCGCACGCCTAGAGCCCGTGCTCCGCAACAAGAAGCCACCGCAGTGAGAAGCCTGCACACTGCAACGAAGAGTAGCCCCCGCTCACCACAACTAGAGAAAGCCTGTATGTAGCAACAAAGACCCAACACAGCCAAAAAAAAAAAAGCTGTATTTCTAGCAGTCCTTTTAGCATTAACAAAAAATCTAACCAAAAATTTTTACTTAAGGCCTCTCTAAGTGATATCTAAGCTGAGGCCTTCTCAAGGTTACTTAACCCCTCTGAGCCCTGTTTTCATCACCTGTAAAACAGAAATAAAAACCATATTCAAAAAGATACATGCACCCCAGTGTTCACTGCAACACTATTTACAATAGCCAAGGCATGGAGACACCCTAAATGTCCATCAACGGAGGAATGGATAAAGAAGATGTGGTACATATATACAATGGAATACTACTCAGCCATAGAAAGGAACGAAATAGTGCTATTTGCAGAGATGTGAATAGACCTAGAGACTGTCATACAGAGCGAAATAAGTCAGAAAGAGAAAAATATCGTATAATATCACTTATATGTGGAATCTAGAAAAATGGTAAAGATGAAAAATTGCAAAGCAGAAATAGAGACACAGATGTAGAAAACAAACTTCTGTGTACCAAGGGGGTAAGGGGGAGTGGGATGAATTGGGAGATTGGGATTTACATATATACACTAGTATGTATAAAATAGATAACTAATGAGAACCTACTGTATAGCACAGGAAACTCTACTCAATGCTCTGTGGTGACCAAAATGGGAAGGAAATCTAAAAAACAGGGGATATATGTATATGTATAACTGATTCACTTTGCTGTACAGCAGAAACACAACACTGTAAAGCAACTAGACTCCAATAAAAATTAATTTAAAAAAGTAAAATAACTGCCTTATAGTATTGTTGTCAAGTTTAATGAGATAATACATGTAAAAGCATGTGGCATATACCCGACAAATGTTGAATTCTCTTTCCTTAACCTATACAAGTTAAATCTAGGCATTTGGTGGAGACCAGAAACTGAGCCATTCCTATAAGGATGAGATGGGAGACTCCACTCAGAAAAAAACAACATTTTTAATGTTGTTCTGAAAAAAACTTTTTTCATAATAAAGCCCCCAAAAGATCTGAATTTTTCTTCAAAAATTTTGGTATGAAATATTCTGAGCAGTCAAAAAAAGTATAGGTAATTTTTGTTTGTTCGTTTGTTTGTAAGGTAGAAAGCAAAAGGATTTAAGCATAGAAGTAACTGCTAGAGACTGGATGTCCAAGTCCTCTTTAAGGCACACCCTGGGAAGCCACAACTGCCTGGATTTTCCCAGAGACCTTAGGCCTGCTGGAGAGAGTTGTGGCTTTGGGCAGATAGTACCTCAAAACATAGGATATGACCTAACCTTTGAGCTTCACTGCAAGGATGCCACTGGTTCCCCTGGCTTGTCAAAGTACATCCTGTCATCCCTACCTGGATGTTCCTGGAGGTTGAGGGTCTGGCTCAAAGGGGAAGACCTCACCATAAAGTATCCTTAGTCAAAGTTAAATTAAGGCATCGGGCTTCCCTGGTGGTGCAGTGGTTAAGAATCTGCCTGCCAATGCAGGGGACACAGGTTCGAGCCCTGGTCCGGGAGGATCCCACATGCCGCGAAGCAGCTAAGCCCGTGCACCACAACTACTGAGTCTGTGCTCTAGAGCGAGCCACAACTACTGAAGCCCACACGCCTAGAGCCCATGCTCCGCATTAAGAGAAGCCACCACAATGAGAAGACTGAGCACCGCAACGAAGAGCACCCCCCGCTCGCCGCAACTAGAGAAAGCCCTCGTGCAGAAACAAAGACCCAACTCAGCCAAAAATAAATAAATGAATAAATAAATAAATTTATTAAAAAATAAATAAATAAATAAATAGATTAAGCATCATCAGAAAATCTACAAACAACAAATGCTGGAGAGGGTGTGGAGAAAAGGGAACCCTCTTGCACTGTTGGTGGGAATGTAAATTGATACAGCCATTATGGAGAACAGTATGCAGGTTCCTTAAAAAACTAAAACTGGAATTACCATATGACCCAGCAATCCCACTACTGGGCATATACCCAGAGAAAACCATAATTCAAAAAGACACATGCACCCCAATGTTCACTGCAGCACTATTTACAATAGCCAGGTCATGGAAGCAACCTAAATGCCCATCGACAGACGAATGGATAAAGAAGATGTGGTACATATATACAATGGAACATTACTCAGCCATAAAAAGGAACGAAATTGGGTCATTTGTAGAAACGTGGATGGATCTAGAGACTGTCATACACAGTGAAGTAAGTCAGAAAGAGAAAAACAAATATCGTATATTAACGCATATATGTGGAATATAGAAAAATGGTACAGATGAACCGGTGTGCAATGCAGAAATAGAGACACAGATGTAGAGAACAAACGTATGGACACCAAGGGGGGAAGCGGGGCGGGGCAGGGTGGGGGGGATGAATTGGGAGATTAGGATTAACATATATACACTAATATGTATAAAATAGATAACTAATAAGAACCTGCTGTATAAAAAATAAATTAATTAAATTAAATTTTTTTTAAAAAGTTAAATTAAGATGTCCAAGGGCCAGAGTATCTCCCTCTGAATGGCAGTCAACCAAGTTTCAACAAGCTCTCTTTTTTGGAACCACCAACAGAGGCATCATTTTATCTGAACTGATAGCCCTTTTGTAAGGGCTCCATTCCCCTTACAAAAATACTGAGTACTGTTTGTGTCAAGGAGCTCCTGCAGTGGCTTCTCCTCGCCCAGCTCTCCCTTCCCATTCCTCTAGGCTCAAAGCCAGGGATTCCCAAGCAGATCCAAGAACGGGTTTTAAACCCCCAAAGGACTGTATGTGTGCACAGAATTAGGGGTCACAAGTTTAATCAGATTTTCAAAAGAGTCTTTTACTCAAAAGATCCAGAAGCACTGTTCAAAAAGCTCTCAAACATATTCCCAACCTAAAAGAACGTTTACCCTGGCTTGAGGAGCTAATGGGGTTAGTAAAGGTCAGCAGTGAAGTGTGTATTCCCCAAACTGCTCCTTGACAAGTTTTAGCGTACAGCCCACAGTACAGAAGGAACCAGGGAATCAGTCCTTAAACCTACAGACAGAGGTAATAAAAAGATGGAGGTCCACCTCTTGCTTGGAGGTGTAATAGGAAATGGGAAAACCAAGAAAGCACCAAAAACTGTTGCTCTGCCTTTACTTTTACTGCTCTTAATGCTTCATCCCCAACTGGGACATAAGACAACGGAGGTACAGAAGAAAATCCAGGGACTTTCCTGGTGGCACAGTGGTTAAGAATCCACCTGCCAATGCAGGGGACATGGGTTCGAGCCCTGGTCCAGGAAGATCCCACATGCCGCGGAGCAGCTAAGCCCGTGCGCCACAACTACTGAGCCTGCGCTCTAGAGCCTGTGAGCCACAACTACTGAGCCCACGTGCCACAACTACTGAAGCCCGCACGCCTAGAGCCTGTGCTCCACAACAAGAGAAGCCACTGCAATGAGAAGGCCGTGCATTGCAACAAAGAGTAGCCCCCGCTCGTCGCAACTAGAGAAAGCCCGCACGCAGCAACAGACCCAATGCAGCCAAAAATAAATAAATAAATTTATAAAACAAAAAAAAGAAAATCCAAAAAAGAGGGGATATATGTATACGTATAGCTGATTCACCTTGCTGTACAGTAGAAACTAACACAACATTGTAAAGCAACTATACTCCAATAAAAATTAAAAAAAAAAAAACAAAAAACACGGGGCTTCCCTGGTGGCACAGTGGTTAAGAATCCGCCTGCCAATGCAAGGGACATGGGTTCGAGCCCTGGTCCAGGAAGATCCCACATGCCGCGGAGCAACTAAGCCCGTGCACCACAACTACTGAGCCTGCGCTCTAGAGCCTGTGAGCCACAACTACTGAGCCCACGTGCCACAACTACTGAAGCCCGCACGCCTAGAGCCTGTGCTCCACAACAAGAGAAGCCACTGCAATGAGAAGTCCACGCACTGCAACGAAGGGTAGCCCCCGCTCGCCGCAACTAGAGAAAGCCCGCGCACAGCAACGAAGACCCAATGCAGCCAAAAATAAATAAATAAATAAATTTTTAAAAAACAGAGTTATCCAAAAAAAAAACAGACAACAGAGGTACAGATTAGTAGAAGATAATTCTCAGCAGAAGCGCTATCAGCATTTTGGGTAAGATCGTTCTTTACTGTGTGGGACTGACCCAAACGTCGTAGGATGGTTAACATCCCCAGCCCTTGGGCACTAAATGTCAGAAGCAACTCCCCCCTCCCCACTCCAAGTCAGTGTGATAACCAAAAATCCTCACTTGCCAAAAGCTCCCTTCTGGGACAGTACCTCCCCCAGCTGAAAACCACTTTAACTGATGGGAATAGGGGTGGTATACAGTGGGTAATGTATATGCCACAAACATTAAATTGTAGAACCTTTATAAACTATTTTCATTACGTTGTCTACTTTAAACATCTTCAAAACCCTGTAAAGTAGGTTTTATCATCACCAATTTCATAAGGATGAAACTGGCTCAGAAAAGTTACAGACTTTGCCTAAGGTCATCAGCTGGGGGGAAAGAAAAAAAAAAAAAAGCCTATCAAGCTGGACCAGAACCCAAGTCTTCTGATTCCAAAACTGATGTTTTTTCTTTCAAAACATCCTAAGCCTGCAAGAGTCTCAAACCAGCTACTTCCTTCCAGGACAGCTTTTTTTTTAAGGTTTCACAGGAAATACTGGGAAGATCTAGGGACTGGCTCTCCAGCTCCCTGCAAGGAAGCTGGTAAAAACTGAGCGGAAACTAACTCTGCTCTAAACTGTAGCTAGTCCTTAAAACAAGATAACCATCTCCAAAAGTACCCAAACACAAGGCTCATGCCCAGCTCTTAGAGATGGGATGAGCAATTGGAGGAGGGCTATGACACTCTCTAGTCTAGATCTGAGTAGAAATGAGCAAGCAGGGGAAGAAGAGAGTATATTCCTTCCCCGTTAATGTTTTTAGGGACCCAGAGGCAGGACCACCAGCCCATCCAGCCCTGTCAATAACCTGAGTGAGGGTGAGAAGGTGGTAAAAGAGATGGGGAGGGAACGAGGAAAGAGATGAGGACAAGAATTGAACCATCGCGAGCATACAACAGCCTAAATCCTTCCTCTACTTGCAAAATTTGTCACATAAATAATTCTGATATGCCCTCGTGGTTCTGAACATTGTTTAGAACACCCTTCAAGTACCTCAAAGTACTTTATAAACTGAGAAGAGTATGCATATTAGTAAAGGGGGTGGGGGAAACTGCTCCGCCAAAACCCTGTCCAGGTCCTCCCCTACCCACCACACAAACTTCCAACCCACAACTTCGTTGTAAAGTGATGGAAGACAGAAAGCATAAGAGATTCTGGAAAGAGAATTCTGAAAGATGAAAACAGAAGAAGTAGAGAGGAGTGTGGGAGGCACAGACAGAGTATTTCAAGGACAGAGAGGCAGCCTAATACCTTTGTATCTTTCTTGGGGGACTCACTCTCCCATGGAAGGAAAACAAGATAGAAAAATGTGGCTGTGCTGAGGGAGGCGGAGAGACTGGAAATGGGAACTCAGGGATTCTAGCTGCCTAGTTCATCTCTATTCTGGAAGCCTCTTCTTCATGGATGACAACCTCGAAACCCTTCAGTTCCCATGTGGTGCTATTCAAAGAGGGGGCCCTAGAGTACCCAGCAAGGAGCAGGGGGCAGGGGCTGTGTAGAGACAGCACCCTCTCTTATCTTCAAAGAAAAAGGTCCTTCCTCTTCTCTGAAGTGCATTTCCGAACTGGAATGAACCCCCGGCCTTTCCCTGGCGCTGCTTCAGCTCAGCGCAGACTTAGGAGAAACATTCCCCAGAATGGAGGTGACCAGCCTGGCTGAGCAGATAACACGCTGACTTCAGGCCGCCAGCGCTGCTGTCCCCTGGGCCGACTACAGTCAGCTCTGGGGCAGATTCTTTGGTCTCGACCACGGAACTGGGGCCCTGGCTCCGACCAGCCTTCCCAGGCAACCCCAGGGGCAGGGGAGGATCTGTGGTCTCATTTCCTCTCCACCTTGGCTTCTTTTTTCACTTCATTGAAGATTAGCTATTTCCACCACGACCAGTTCCTGTTCTAACCAGCTGCAGCGGTTGTTTCCCCACAGACAGAGCTATGAAGCACTGGTGTGGCTGCCACCTGGACTGTTCCAGCTGCAGAAACAGACCCAATAAGTCCTGAGCTAAAGGGCTTTTTCATCCCAGATAAAATAGCAGGGAGAAGAAATTAAGGGGCAGGAAGCAATTCCAAGAACTCTCCAGTGGATACACTGTTATCCATTTCATTATTATTTTAATCTAACATAATAGTTATATATGCTCTTTCATATATGAAAAATATTTTATAATGAACAAGTGTGGAAACATATACATTTATTACATAGAAATATGTATGTATAATAAATCCCCAGCAGAGAGCTAAGAACACATAAAAAGGATGGCCAAGTGCTCGCTTCGGCAGCACATATACTAAAATTGGAACGATACAGAGATTAGCAGGGCGCCTGCGCAAGGATGATACGCAAATTCGTGACGCGTTCCATATTTTTAAAGATGTTAAAAAAAAAGATGGCCAAAACACTTATGATGAAATGTTAAAAGAAATACAAATTAAAACAAAATACCATTGCTCACTAATTAAACTGGCAAAGGTGTTCAAAGTTAAACCATTCAGTAATGGTTAGCTTATGAAGAAAGGGAGACACACTATCAGTGGAAAAGACAACTGGTACAACTTTTTTAGAAGGCATACTTCTCAAAGGCCTTTAAAAGCAATTTATCCCAAGGAAATAATCAGAGATGCACACAAATATTTATGCACAGAAAATTCATCACAGTGTTAATTATAGTAGCAAAAAGCAGAGACAGAGAGAAATATAAGGCAGTAATAAAATATATAAGTACATCAAAATGTTAATAGTAAATGGAGAGATTACAGGTTATTTTAATGCTCTTCTTTATACTTTTCCATATGTTTTATACTTTTCATACTTTTTACTTCTAAATTTGCTTAATAAATATGTCTTATTTTCATAATCAGGAGAAAAGAAGCTATCTTCAATCCTCCAACCTCCCTTTAAGGACACTCACATGAATTACTCTCTTTTTAAAAAAACATTTGGAAATATGTATTTAGGACCTTAAAAACATTATATCCTACAAGCTAGGAAGTTCAATTTTGGGTTTCTATCCCAAGGAAAACTCTAACTATTGAAAAGGTACACCAAGATGTTCATCACAGCATTGTTTATGATGGCAAACAGAGGCAAACAACCTAAATGTCCAACAATAGGAGGAGAGTTAAGTAAACAATGGTACATTCACTTGATAGACCATTGTACAAGCATTTAAAAATGTTTACAGTGACTATTCTGGGAAAACTAATGAAATAACAAAAGCAAAAAAAAAAAAAAAAAAGCCATGTTGGATAAATATGTGTGTGTGTATACATACACACACACACACACACACACACACACACACACACACACACGATACTATCACAACATTGTACAAAACCCTGTGCAGAAGGCTTCCCTGGTGGCGCAGTGGTTGAGAATCTGCCTGCCAATGCAGGGGACACGGGTTCAAGCCCTGGTCTGGGAAGAGCCCACATGCTGTGGAGCAACTAAGCCCATGTGCCACAACTACTGAGCCTGCGCTCTAGAGCCCGCAAGCCACAACTGCTGAAGCCCGTGCGCCTAGAGCTTGTGCTCTGCAACAAGAGAAGCCACCGCAATGAGAAGCCCACGCACTGCAACAAAGAGTAGCCCCTGCTCTCCGCAACTAGAGAAAGCCCACGCGCAGCAACAAAGACCCAACGCAGCCAAAAATAAATAAATAAAATTAATTAATTAAAAAAAAAACCCTATGCAGAGACAAAAACATGAAAAGTTTTAAAACACATTGTCTCCATTTGCTAAAGGAATGGAGAAAATATGGACTTTTTCCTTCAACCTAAATCTTCAATCTTTTCTTCTTTCTAAATTGCCCAAACTTGTTTTTAGAGAATGAATATTACTTTAAGAGAAAAAAGGAAAAAAGCTGAGTTTCCCTTTGAGCCATGAAAACATTCCCAAATCACAAGGAGTCCACTGCATCAGTTCCATCTCCCTCCCACCTACCCCTACACCTCCCCAATCTAAAGCAGGGTCATATGGGAAAGTCAAGGAATGAGGTTTCTCTGTGCCCTAGGGTCTTCTCAGTGGGGTCTCTAAACAAGGGGGTTGCTCTGACAGCTGTCAAGGGCCCTTACCCTCCCCCAAGTCCTATCCCAGCCTGAACTAATTCACCACAATCCCCAGGGCTGGGAAAAACATTTCCACCATGGCGATTTGGAACTTGATATTTAGTCCAAGTTTTTCCCAGCCCCTTTCTATGTCAAAGGAGGCCTCTCAAAGCCTCTTGACAACTAGCACCCAGGCCAGCTTAGCTCCCACATCAATGCTACACTTATAGCAAAACCCCAAGTCATCAGTCTTCACCAGGGAAATGTGAAAGGAGGGGCCACGGCAGGGACAGCCTGTCACACAGCCCCACCCTCATGCCCTGAGAGCCTCCTCTTGAGGGATATCCAGGGCTTTTTCTGGCATTAGAACCTTTAGACTTCGTTTCAAATCTGTAGTAAGCCAGTAAACAGAAAAATCAGGGTGCAAACACAGCAAAGGCAGACAGCTATCCTTTTAAAGCCATTAAAGCCCTCTGCCTCCCCTCTCTATCTAAGGAAAGGCCAGTACTGGCCAGCATACTAGCTTCTGAGCAACTAAGGTAGTAGACTAGTCAGGACCAAAACACAGAGGGGGGCTTTACTGGACCAGAGATCGGCTCTCATCCTGGTATTAATAAAGAGGAGCTCCAATAACTGACCATCCTAAACTTCTCAGTCCTCAACAGAATAGGGGCTGCTGCCAAGACAGGGGGTAAGGAAGGATCCCAAGGAAACAGTGTAACACAGCAGCTTCACAACCTTTTTAATATCAGGGCACACCTAGAAAATACTATTTGCACAGTACACAGGGTAAATGGTGGAAGCTGATCCAGCCAGACGGGACCAGTCTGGGACCTGAGCTGCTGCCAGGGCTGAGGGGATCAGTATCCCAGCATACCAGTAGGAAAGCCCTGGATTAGGGCACTGGGCTGGGGTAGGACTATGTCCTGCACAAATCACCTCATGGCTTCAGACCTCGAGTTCTCCAACCTCGGCTGACAGGCTGTGGGTCAGATCATGTGTCTGCACCAGAAAGCTGGGAGCCTGTGGTCTTGACTCAGCAATGATACAACTTCCCCAGCCAGGGTGCTTTTCAGGGGGGGTTTCCATAGATACATTGGGACTGGGGAAGCCCTCCATGTGACAGCAGCAGCATATCCTGAGTCTGGCTATACAGAATGGGGTAACTGGTTTCATCAGATCTCTGAACTTAAAATACCTTTTTGGGAATACAAGTGATCTCAGATCTGAGTCACTGCTGAGAGTTACACATTTAAAAACTACCATTTACCAAGCATACAGTAGATGCCAGACTCTGCTAACTAAGTACTTAACTTCTAGTTTCATTAAATTCACACAATAACCTCATGTGGCAAATACTATTATTATCCTCATTTATAAGAGGAAACTGGGACTCAAAGAGATTAAGTAACTTGATTGAGGTCAAACACTTTTCTAACTGGAGACTGTGAGGAGCCAGTATTTGAGCCCACTTTGACTTGAAAATCCATATGCTTAACCAGGACACCAGTACCTCACTTCAGCAAAAGCAACAAACAGCTTGTCCATAAACCAAATCAATCTGGGGAAGAAAATGGTGTAAAAGGAACAACCTGTCTGACTCTTTTACACAATCAAGAAAAGAAACTAATCTATACTGAGTACCTACTGGGTGCCAAGCACCTTATATACACACCTCACTTAATTCTCAAAATCCCACCAGGATGGGAATCATTAGCCTCATTGTACAGATGAGTAAATCTAGGCTCAGAGAGGTTAAGACGATTGCTAAGACAGAGCTCCTGCTTTTTCTACTGTACTATGCTTCTCCTGACTGTCAGGAAATATATCTGACCCTGTTCCAGGGTCAAACATCCAATAGCCAGTACTGTTCCCAAAGGATAGTGGAAAGGACATGTTTTAGGAACAGAGGAAAGAGGGATCTTTAAGAGTCCCTAGCAAAAAACTCAAATCCCCAAGAAAGCATGATTTCCCTGTGTTGGAAAACTGAAGTAAAATCTCCTCCTTTCCTAAGACAGCTAACTAGCCCTGGCCTGCCCTGTTCCAACTCCCCATCAGCAGCGGCTCAGGCACACAGTAACAAGACCAAAACAAAAGCCACGAGGAAACAAATCAAAACTTTATGCTGAAAGTTAGGCTTGAAAGTGGGTGGTACGGTCCCCGGTTTGACCTAGGCTCTCTGGCTAGTAATCAGGATACCATACGCATTTTGTAATATTAAGCCATTAATCTGCCAACTAAACAAATGTGTCAACCAAACTCCGGTGAGGACATGACCAACTCTGGTTCTGAGCTCTCACAACACACAGCCGGGTAGCCCCTACCTAAGGCAGCCCCCTACCCAGTCCACCTCTGAACATCCCTTTTTCTCCAATTTCTGTAGCTACCTCATGCCACTCCATGGGGGTTTTCACACCCCCACTGGAGGGCAGATTCCCTCCCACTCTTTTCCCCCAACAGTTGAGCTCTTGTTTGCAAGGGCATCAAGTCCCAGGCTCTCCTCAGCCTCTGAGATGGCCACAGCACATTAGTAATCACTGACTCACCCCATCCCCCTGAGGATGCTGCGAGAAATGCAGAGGGCCACAAGACATGTGGCCCAGATCCCTTCGGCCCTTCACAGAGCTGATGGGCAGATAGGTGCCAGCTTCCCCTTGGAACCCCGTGAACCCTCTCTGATCTGGCTATGGTGCCAGTGGGGTGATGTCAGGCTCTGCACCATCGGAGAGGCCAGGATCTCTAGACAGCTTCACTGGTGCCAACAGATCTAATCTTCCTATTCCAAAGCAGATGAAATCCAATAAGGCTGCTAAGTCACAACTTAACCCTCCTCACAGGCAAAGGCAAAGTCAGCCCTTCAGGCCATAGTAACAATAACGGCAGCATTAACACTGCCTCTTAGAGAGTTCTTTGAGGAACTGGGAACTATTTCCCCAAGTTTCTCTAAGATTTACCTCTGTTAGCAAACGTTCCTTCACCTAGCTCACTTTCTTTCTCCAAAACTTCATTTTTAGCTCCGACATATTCTCTGCCTCCATCTCAGTGATACCAGCTCAGATGCTCTCTGTCCACAGAGCCACCGACATCAATGTCCAGTTCCCACATCAAAGAAGAATCCCAAAGTCAGCTCTAAAAACTCATCCATACAGATCATTTAGGAACCTACAGAAAGACTAAAAAGAAGCACAGGCAAAAAATACAAACCAGCCACTAGGGCTTAACATAAAAGGGGTGGGGGGGGGAGGCAGGATGGTTTGTGTATTGTTTCAATTGGAAAAATACACTAGTGAAATGGCTTATCCACATGTTCAGCTCTTTTAGGCAAACCCACTGTAACTTTGCAGGATGCCTGCAGGCCGTTCTGAAAATAAGTAGAATGGCATCACTCTTTATTCCACCCCCTTCACGAGCTGCCAGTCCCCCTCCATTCCCCCTCCTCTCCCCCAAACATCTGGTCTGGGCTGGGAGTAGGACCCACTCCCTGGAAAGCCTCCATGTTAACACGAGAGGCGGTCTCCCCAGTCAGAGAACCCGGACTTAGGCTGGGGAGTGGACCGGCCCTGAGCTTCTGAATTCCCCCCGCACCAGCCAGAGGTTTAGGAATGAGAATCCTAGGGACCTGCGGAGACTGTCAGGGAAGTGAGGAGAAGTGCGAAGGGCGGCAGAAGGGGGAGGGCAGAGGAAGAAGTCTGGATCCTGGGGCGGTCCCGGGCTGGGGACCCCTCCTCCTAAGTGTCCAGCGGTTGAGGCGTCGGTCGGGAGGTCCCCGACGGGGCTGCTCAGAGGTTCCTGGGAAGGCGCTGGGGGCCGAGACCCATCGGGGGCCCTGACTGAAGGGGTGGGCCGGACCAAGGAACCCACCCGGGGCGCTGGGACCTGCGGGGCGGTAGGAGGGGGAAGGGACTAGGCTCAGCTCTCACCAGCACCAAGGCGAACCTCTCTTCCAGCTCACAGGGCTCAGGCATCGGCATTTTGCCGGGCGGCGGCAGCAGCGAGACAGAGGGAGGCTCGCCCTGGCCGCCCTCGGCGCTCTCCAGGTTGCCCATAGCGGCGGGGCCCCCTCGGGGGCCTCAGCCCCCCACCTCCACGCCCGGGGGTCTTTGGCGCGGCCGTTCGGACCCGACTCCTCCCTCAGCGCCGGCTACCCCAGTCCCGACTCCTTCGCCGGGTCGGGGGCTCCTCGGGGTCCGGCAGGAGGCGGCGCAGCGGACAGCGGCACCGAAGCGACAGGAACCACGGCCACGGCTCTAGCTCACACCCGCCGCCTCGCCGCTCTCGGCGCGCCGCCCCGGCGCTGCCCCTCCCCGCCCCCCGCGTTCTTTCCCTCCCCTCCCCACCTCGCTTCCTCCCACCCACTCCCGGCCGGGACTCCCGCTTCCCCCCCGAGCGCCGACTGCCGCCGCGCGCCTCGCGCCCCATTCATGCAGGCCCCGCCTCTCGCCCACGGGCCTCTCGGGCGGCCCGCCCCGCCCTGCCCCCGCCTGCGCCCGATTGACTGCCGCAACTGCCAATCACAGCGCCTCCAGCCCCCGGCTGCCTCGCGCCTGGCGCTTGGCGCGCCCTGGCGGCCCTGGTGCGTATCTAATCACTGCAGTTGCTGAGGGCGTGAGGTGTCGACTTGGACGCGGGAAACGGCCCTTTTCCAGAACAGCTCATAATGTGTACAAATAAGTAAGATATAGGGTACAGTGTGAAAAGATAACGACAAAAGAAGTAGAAACAACTAGGATGCTCAGAAGTGGGAGAGAGACCACATCTGTTAAAGAGTCATGGTAAGGGAGATCATATTTGAACCGGGCATTTAGGGACAGGGAATACCTTAACTGACAGAGACAGGTGAAAAGGCATTTAGGAGGAGAGGACCTTACCAACGTTCAGGGGTTGATCTAGTTGGAGGTGAAAATGGAGGGGCAGGAGAAGAATGCTGTTCTGGACTAGGTCTGCTGGGTGGGTCATCATTTGTGATGTGATGGACATCTGTTGTTTCTGCCGGCCAAATCTACATCCCTCTTCTTCAAGTGATAGCGCCCCATTTCCTTTTAGGGAACTACATTCCCCTGTTCTCAGTCTACGTAGAGCTGAACTTCACCGCCATCCCAGGAAGCCCCATGACCCAGGCCTGGCCAGTCACAGCATTTTCTTGCTCTACCTTTAGAGACTGTTTTGGGGATTGACACTTGACCCAAGCCAGAATATAAAACTCATTTCTAAGGCTTTCACTGGAATAATCAGGAAAGAGGCACTCTCTTCCCATTAAGGCTGCTGAATTGTGAGAATGTAAATCTGGAGCTGCTGGTAGCCATCATGCCATTACCCGTAACACCTCAAGCCTGTTTGAGAATGAAGTCAATGCAGAGGAGAGCGAAGCTAAGAGATAGAGAGTTCTAATAGCATGCTGAGAACCTGACTCCAACCATTTTCATTCATTTATTCAACAAATATTTACTGAAAAGTTCATTATAGGTCAGATACTGTTTTAGGCATTGAAGATACATCTGTGAACAAAAAAAGGTATACAGGGAATTCCCTGGTGGCCCAGTGGTTGGGACTCTGTACTTCCACTGCTGGGGGCCTGGGTTTGATCCCTGGTTGGGGAACTAGGATCCTGCAAGCCGCGCTGCACGGCCGAAGGAAAAAAAAAGAAAAGAAAAAAAAAACGCATACATCTTGCTCTCTTGGAATTTACATTCTGGGTAGGAGAAGAGATAAACAATAAACTAAATAAGTAAAATGTACAGATGTTAGTGATCCATGTTAATAAAAATAAAATTGAAAGGGGATAGAGGTGGAAGGGGGTTACAATTTTAAATAGGACGATCAGAGCAGACCTCACTATTAAGATAACATTTAGATAAAGATCTGAAGAAAGTGAGGAATTAAGCCATGTGACTATCTGGAGGAAGAATGATCCAAACAGAGGGAATGACGGGTACATACTATGCCTGATGTGTTAGAGGAACAGAAAGGAGGCCAATGTGGCTGGAGTGCATTGAGCAAGGGAAAGAGTAGTAAAAGATGAGGTCAGAAAGGTAACGAGAAGCCATATTGTGCAGGGCATTGTAGGCTGTTGCAATGACTTTGGTTTTTCTCTAAGTAGGATCAGTAGCCATTGGAAGATTTTGAGCAGAGGAGTGACATGATCTAACTTATGTTTTAAAGGATCTTCTGGCTCTTGCATGGAAAATAAACTGAATAGAGGCATGGGCAGGAAGACCAGTTAGGTTAGGTGAGAGATGATGGTGGTTTGGAGTGAGGTGGTAGCTGTACAGGTAGAGAGAAATGGTCAGATTTTCAATGGATTGAAAGTAGAGCCAATAGAATTATTTGACAGTTTGGAATGTGGAGGGCGAATGAAAGTTAACTCCAAAGCATTTGACCTGAGCAACTGGGAGAGTGGAGTTTTCATTAACTGAAATGGAGAAAGATTGTGGGAGGAGTAGATTTGGTGAGAGACAGCCAGAAAGGGAAGATCAGGAACAGTGTTTTGGCCATGTTGAGCTTGATTTGCTGATTGGACATCCAAGTAGAGTTAGCCACTAGGCATTTGGATATGTATGAGACTGGAGATCCAGGCTGGCAATATCAATTTAAAAATCATCAGGGGGTACTTCCCTGGTGGCGCAGTGGTTAAGAATCTGCCTGCCAATGCAGGGGCACGGATTCGATCCCTGGTCCAGGAAGATCCCACATGCCGCGGAGCAACTAAGCCCATGAGCCACAACTACTGAAGCCTGTGAGCCTAGAGACCATGCTCTGCAACAAGAGAAGCCACCACGATGAGAAGCCCGCGCACCACAACGAAGAGTAGCCCTCGCTCACCGCAACTAGAGAAAGCCTGCACGCAGCAATGAAGACCCAACGCAGCCAAAAGTCAATAAACTTATAAAAATTATTAGGACACTTCCTTGGTGGCGCAGTGGTTAAGACTCTGAGCTCCCAATGCAGTGGGCCCGGGTTCGATCCCTGGTCAGGGAACTAGATCCCACATGCCGCAGAGCAACTGAGAGTTTGCATGCCACAACTGAGCCCGCCTACTGCAACTAAGGCCCAGCACAAACGCCCCCCCCAAAAAAAAAATTGCTTAAAAATAAAAATCATCAGCATATTGATGCAATTTAAAGCTGGTAGATTCTACTTTTTTGTAAGTCAGTCTGAGTTAGGTTTCTATTGTTTACAACCAAAAAGTGAAGTCCCTGTCTTTGCAAACCATTAAAACTCCCGAAAAGCTCAGCCTCCTCCAGTCAGTTGGACAAATCAATTAACTCACATCTTATCCCCTCTCCTCCTCCCCCCCACCCCAAACACACTTTCCCAATTGCTGTAGCAGACTCTTCTAGGGCAGATGAGTTATAGCACAACTGAAGACTTCCACTAGACAAAAAATTTAGAATTCAAGAGAGGAAATAACTCATCAGTCATTTATTATGGATTCTCAAGGAACATGTAGCAGAAAGGAGACTTGAGGGTAAACAGCAATGTATTCACTTTGGTGCAGTTTCTTGATCCCAAACCTTTTATTTTGTTTTTATTTGATCACCAAATATACATACTCTAGGGTCTTCTGGAGTCTGCTAGATTACTTCTTTCATTGTTAACTCTCTGCTCACCCACCTTCAAAGCTTTCTTACTTTATACAGATAAAGCCAAAACTTAATCTGGTCTTCAATGATCTGTATCATCTCCAAACCCCAATGCCTCTTCAATCTACTTTTCCTATCTTACCTGGCTCTAATATTCAGAAACCCTTTGCTTCAGCTGGAAAGGTCCATCTCCTAACATTAGCTGTGCATTCTTATGTCTTCAGCTTTGTTCTAGACAGAATAATGGCTCCCCAAAGTACCACATCCTAATCCCCAGAACCTGTGAATATGTTATTTTATGTGGCAAAAGGGACTTTGCAGATAAGATTAAGTTAAGGATCTTGAGATGAGAAGATTATCCTGGATTATCTGGGTGGGCTCAATGTAGCCACAAGGGTCCTTAAAGGGGGAGGCAGGAGGGTCAGAATGAGAGAAGGAGATGTGACAACAGAAGCAGAGGTTAGAGTGATGCAGGGTCACTAGCCAAAGAATGCAGCAGCCTCTAGAAACTGGAAAAGGTAAGGAAGCAGATTCTCCCCTAGAGCTCTTAGAAGGAACACAGCCCTAACACTTTAATTTTAGCCCTGTAGGACCTGTTTTCAGACTTCTAACCTCTAGAACTGTAAGATAATAAATCTGTATTGTTTTAACCCACTAAGTTTGTGGTAATTTGTTAGAACAGCAATAGGAAACACATACACTCCTGCTGTGTCCCTGATCTGGATTTCTGCTTTCTTCTGTGCAGCCTATTCAAATCCACCCCCACCCCAGGTTCAGCATAATCTTTGGTATTTAAGAAAATGCAACAAACTCTATTGGATGCTTATCACATGCAAAGCATCTGGCTAAATACCAGTAGATAAAGAAGGCAAGATACAAAGATGAGTGAGAGACTCCCCCTTCCCCACTTCAAAAGAGCTCAGAGTCTGGAGCAGAGGAGGTAAGGTAGAGAGGAGGAGGAGTATGGACGAAGTTTGAAGGCACCAGATAGGATAATTGGTGTTATTTTAGTGGATACCAGCTTTTAAATCCCATCCTGGATTTCTCCCAGATTTAAATGATCATAATTCTTATTTTCTCTACTTTTCATTTGGAACTTAATTCAGTGATATTACTGAGAGTCTACTACATGCAAGACACTGGGCTAGGTGCCATGGAGGATACCTGATAAATAACTTGTGGTTCCTCTACTGCCTTTTGTTGTTTAATTTTTTTGTGTATGTCTTGTCTGGGCTGTGGGGTTTTTTGGTTTGTTTATGTAAGACATGCGTATTCAGTACCTGCTTTGTTTCAAGTACAAAAGAAGATTCAGTGATGAATAAGTGTCTTTCTTTCAGGTTCTCAGAATCTAGTAGGAAAGACTCTGAAAATAGTGTTTACAAAACAATGTGATAAGTTTTGTAATAGAAGGGTGTGCAAAGTGCTGCTGCTTCAGGGAGCAGATGACATTTGATCCAGGGCTGAAGGATAAATAGAGGTGCCAGTGGAAAAAGTGAGACAGTGTGAATGAGAAGGTGATGGAAGGAGGGGTGATCAGGAAGGGGAAAAGGCATTTCAGGAAGGAGGAACCATACAGGTGAAAACGGAGAACTGTGAAAAGAGTACAGAATGTCTGAGCAAGGGTAAGAATTTCATTGAGGCTGGGGCATAGGGTATGTAGTGGGAGGACAGGAGACAAAGCTAGAAAGGCATGGGAATCAAGTTTAGAGGAGTCTCATGCTCAGCTGAGTCTTTTATGCTGTAGATAGTCCTGTGTCCTAGTCAGTTTTTAAGTATACTCTTTGGAAGGATTCCTTTAGCAGCATTTGAGAATACAGAGAGGTCTGCAGAGATGATATGGAGAAGACAAGGGCCTGAACAGAATCAGGACAGGGGATGAAGAGAAGTAAAACAGGCTGGGGGGGGGGGGGGCGTGTGCGGGGAGGGGAGAGGCAGAGATTACATTAGTCTGCTCAGGCTGCTGTAGTAAAATACCAGAGACTGGGTGTCTTAAACAACAGAGATTTATTTTCTCACAGTCTTGGAGGCTAGAAATCCAAGATCAAGGTGCCATCAGGGTTGGTTTCTGGTGAGACCTCTCTTCCTGGCTTGTAGGTGTCTGCCTTCTCGCTGTGCCCTCACCTGGGCTTTCCTCTGTACTCATATGGAGAGAGGGCTCTAGTGTCTCTTCTCTTCTTAATAAAGACACCGTCCTGTCGGATTAGCACCCCACCTTTATGACCTCCTTTAACCTTAATTGCCTCCTTAAAGGCCCTGTCACCAAATACAGTCACATTGTCCATGTACAAATTTGGGGAGGACACAATTCAGTCTATAACAGAGATATACCTGCGATAGAATCAACAAGACTTAGGTACCTATTTGATAATAGTGACTAATATTTTTATAGTGCTTTATAATTTACATTTTTTTTCACATCCACTATCTGGTTTGACCTTCACAACACTGTGGGAGGGAGATACTATCATTATCCTCATTGCATAGATGAGTAAACATACTAAAAGAAGTTAAATAATATGTCCAAGACCTTATAGCTAGTAAGTAGAGACCCTGGCACTGAACCTGGCTGTGGATTCAGAATCCCATGCCATTCTGATTCTCTTGTGAGAAGTGAGGGGGTAAAGAGGACTGAAAAGTTGAGGCCAGCTTGAGGTTGCCTTACCCTTCGTCTCTAGGGAAGCCCAGAATCTCTCTTAGGTCAACTGCTTCCACCCCCTTACTCAAAACGCTTTCAAACTCCTGCCTCCGCCTGCTCTCTCCCCATCTAGGAAGCGCCTACATTATCCCCAGCCGCCTCCTCTAAGGTCTTTAGAGACACACATCTGCTCTCTCCTTCTCTCTCCTGGGGAGGTATGTGTGTGTGTGTGTGTGTGTGTGTGTGTGTGTGTGTGTGTGTGTGTGGAGGGGATGTGAATACAGAAATTTAAAACTTTTTCATAATAACTTAAACTGTTATTGATAGAAGGATCTTCCCCTTCCTCTTGGCTGGCTAATTCCTATTCATCCATCAAAACTAGGCTTACAGGTCACCTCTTTCATGACTTCTCCAAATTTGATGAGAACATGTCTGTGAGTACATAGTTTCCTAATATATCTCTATCATCAGATCATGAATCATCAGATTGTGTAAGCTCCTTCAGGGCAGGCTGATACTCCTAGTGTCTAGCAACAGCGCCCACTTTGTGTCTATTACACGCTCATTGAACAAATGAATGATTTCATACATTGTGACATTCTTCCCACACCACTGAGCCCTTTTACTCGTCATCATTCCTCCCAGACACAGTCTGACTGCTTGTATGACTGAGGGTTCAATGCAGGAAACAAAAAATCCCTCCAAGTAGTACAAGGATATGAAGACATAGGTGCTTACAAAATCAACTGGAAAGTCTAGAGGGGCCCACTCTGGGCTGAAACTCTAGCAATGAGCTCCAGAACATGATAAAAGTGCTCTGCCAGGGAAGGTGCTACCTCTGCCATAGTCAGAGAGGGTGGGGCACCTAGAGGTCTCCACTGATGATGGGGCTTGAGAACAAGTGGTTGCCAGCTGTGATCCAAGGATCTGGAATCTATGATCAGGACACTGCCGCTGCTACAATCTGATGCAACCACCTCTCAATATTTGCAAAGCTTGAGACATCATTGGATTACTGCAGTAGAAATAGATCACATCTCTACGGGCTTGCTTGCCTGGAGAAATAGCCCAAGCAGCAGCGTGACGGCCTTTGTCTCACTTCTGCCTTCTAAATCTCACCCGCGTACATCTGACTGGCTACAGGGTATTCTGAGAAATATAATCCTTATCTTTTCAGCCTCTGCAGTATAGGAAAGCACACTAGAAGGAAAATACATGCTGGGAATGTGGGAATATATGCTGAATGCTGATAAACCATATCCACTACTCTGCTTGTGGGAAAATCCGCCCAATGTCTTAATCACCCACAACTGGGTCTCTTCCTCCTCCCCCACCCCCCTTGCCCAGGGCCCCCCCTGGTGACTGTCTCTGGCCCTGTCTCTTCAGTCTTCTCCTTTAGGCTACAGTTTGCCCTTTTCTGTTACCTGAGTGAGGCAAAATTTCTTAGTTATCCTTAGCACAATCCTTAAAAAGACAAATGGATATACTGGACTTCATCAAAATTAAAAACTAATGCTCTTTGAAAGGCATTGTTAAGAGAACTAAAAATAAGCCACAAACTAGGAGAAACTATTGCAAATCACATATCTGACAAAGGACTTGTATCCAGAACATAGAAATAGCTCTCAAAAATCAATAATAAGAACGGGACTTCCCTGATGGTCCAGTGGTTAAGACTCTGCGCTCCCAATGCAGGGGCCCTGGGTTTGATCCGTGGTCGGGGAACTAAGATCCCACATACTGCATCTAGAGAAGCCCGTGGGCCGCAGCTAGAGAGCCCGCGAGCTGTAATGAAGACCCAGCACACCCAAAATAATTAATTAATTTTAAAAAAACAAAAATGTTTTTAAAAAATCAATAATAAGAAAACAAACAGCCCAATAAAAAAATTGGGCAAAAGATTTAGAGGATTGTTCAGCAAAGAAGATATATGGATGACAAATAAACACATGAAAAGATATTCAACATCATTAGTCATTAGGGAAATGCAAATAAAACCATAGTGAGAAACCACTATACATACACCTAAAATTCAAAAGTCTGATCTGAGTGTTGATGAGGATGTGGAGAAACTGGATTTCTCATACGCTGCTGGTGGGAGTGTAAAATGAATGGTACAACCACTTTGGAAACAATTTGGCAATTTTTAAAAAAATTAAACATATATCTACCATATGATTCAACCATTCTACTCCTAGATACTTACCCCAGGGAAGAAGAAACAGATGAGCACAGAAAGACTTGTACACAAATATTCTTGGCACCATATTTATAATGACAAAAAAAAACCCCACAAAAAAACTGGAAACAATCCCGGAATTCATCACCAGGTAAATGAATAAACAATTTATGGTAATCCATACAATGGGATACTTCTCAGGAATAAAAAGAAATGAACTATGGTACCACACAATGAATGAATCTCAAATTTATGCTGAGAAAAAAGAGGCCAAAGGAAAAAAGTATATATTGTATGATTCCACTTACATAAAATTCAAACTAATCTATAGTGATAGAAAGCAGATCAGTGGTTGCCTGGGGATAGGGGAGGGTGAAGGCAAGAGAGGTTACAAAGGGGCATGAGGAAGTTTGGGGGGGTAAGGATATGTTCATTATCTTGATTATAATGATGGTTTCATGTCAAAAACTCATGAAATTATACACTTTAAATGTGTGCAGTTTATTATATACCAATTATACCTAAATAAAGTTATTTAAGTATTAAAGCAGAGACATTTGGACTGGGGGGAAAAAACCCTATACTCCTTGTGTATATTCACTTACGTGATTTGTTGTTGTTTTTGCCACACCACGTGGCTTGCGGGATCTTAGTTCCCCGACCACAGATCAAACCACACCTGCCC
The DNA here is from genome assembly GCF_028564815.1 of Eubalaena glacialis. Lineage (NCBI taxonomy): Eukaryota > Metazoa > Chordata > Mammalia > Artiodactyla > Balaenidae > Eubalaena > Eubalaena glacialis. The sequence continues at coordinate 65,283,027 of NC_083726.1, read as the reverse complement.
AACCCACCCACCCCCCACCCCCCACCCCCTTCCCTCCAGCCCCAGCAGAGAAAGAGCGGAGTCCTAGCCACTGGACCGCCAGGGAACTCCCTCACTTCCCTCATTTATGTGATTGTTTGATGTCTGTCTTCCCCAGTAGAGTGAAAACTCCATAACGGCTGGGGCCGTGCCTATTTGCATCTCTAATGTTTAACATAGAATCTGGTGCATGTTAGGGATTTGACAGATATTTGTTGAAGAAAGAAAAGAGAGAGAGAACAGTTGAGAATAACTGCAAGTTTTAACCCTGAGTGAAAGAGAGAATGCGTTGTTGTTGATAGATGTGGAGGAATGAGGAGGAAAGGCAGAGATGATACAGTCTGAGAGGGTGAAGGGGAGCCAGGTAACGCTGTGCCAGCAAAGCCAAAGGAACACGGAGTTTCAGGGAGGAGAAGAATTAGGAAAAGGCCTTTGGATTTTTGGATTCAGCAGTTAGAAGGCATTGGCTTCCCCGAAGAAAGTGATTTCAGACAGAAACCAGGTTGTTTTTCCTTCCCCCAGTCTTCCCCAAACACAAAACACAAAACTTCCCTATACAGTAAAATATGCATTTGGTTCCCTCCATCTTCACAAGTTGCCATTTTAGTCCAAGCCCTCATTCTCTCTCACTTTTTCTGTTCCAATAGCTTAACTCCTTTCTTGGATGCCACTCTTGTTCTCTTTTGTTAGAATGTTGGTTTTAAAACACTAATCAGGTCATGTGCCTAGTTCTTCCACAGAATCTCCTTGTCATTTAGTTCCTCTCTTTACCCCAAGGATTGGCACCCAAATGTGTTCAAGCTGTGAAACTCTCAAGCTATGTCACATCATCAGCTGGAATCAAGAATGGAAACTAAGTAAGGGTATTAGTTATATATTTCTGCCTAACAAATAACCCCAAAACTTTGAGGCTTGAAACAAAAACAACCAAAGCAACGTTTATTATCCTACAGTTTCTGAGAGTCAGGAATCTGGGAGAGGCTTTGCTGAGTACTTCTGACTCAGGGTCTCTCATGAGGTTGCAATAAAGCTATCGACTGGAGCTCCAGTCATCTGAAGGCTTGAGTACCTTTTTTTTTTTGGCTGCGTTGGGTCTTCGTTGCTGCGCTCGGGCTTTCTCTAGTTGTGGAGAGCGAGGGCTACTCTTGGTTGTGGTGCACGGGTTTCTCATTGTGGTGGCTTCTCTTGTTGCGGAGCATGGGCTCTAGGTGCATGGGCCCAGTAGCTGTGGCTCGTGGGCTCTAGAGCGCAGGCTCAGTAGTTGTGGTGCACGGGCTTAGTTGCTCCGCAGCGTGTGGGATCTTCCCAGACCAGGGCTTGAACCCATGTCCCCTGCATTGGCAGGCATATTCTTAACCACTGCACCACCAGGGAAGTGGTGTATTTTATTTTTATTTTTTTCTTTTTTGGCTGCGCCGTGTGACTTGCAGGATCTTAGTTCCCCGACCCTCGCCCTCGGCAGTGAAAGCACAATTCTTAGCCACTGGACCACCAGGGAATTCCCTTGACTCCTTTTAAGATGCCTCACTCACATGGCTGTTGGCAGGATGCCTCAGTTCCTTGCTAGTTGTTGGCAAAAGACCTCAGTTCCTCACCACCTGGGCCTTTCCACAGGGCTGCTTGAGTGTCCTCCTGACATGGCAGCTGGTCATGAGTGATCAGAGAGAGAGCAGAGAGGAAGCTGCTGTGCTTTTTCTGACTTAGTCTTCCTAATCTTCATCACTTCCACTTTATAGGTAGTCCCCAACTTACCATTGTTAAACTTACAATTTTTCAACTTTATGATGGTGTGAAAGTGATACATACTCATTAGAAACTGTAGTTAGAATTTTCAATTTTAATCTTTTCCTAGGCTATTGATATGCAGTACCATACTCTTTCCTGATGCTGGGCAGAAGCAGGGAGCTGCAGCTCTCAGTCAGCCATGTGATCATGAGGATAAACAACTGATACACTTACAACCATTCTGTACCCATACAACTGTTATATTTTTCACTTTCAGTATGGCATTCAATAAATTACATGAGATATTCAAAATTTTATTATAAAATAGACCTTGTGTTAGATGATTTTGCCCAACTGTAGGCTAATAATATAAGTGTTCTGAGCACATTTAAGGTAAGCCAGGCTATGATGCTGGGTAGGTTAGATATATTAAGTGCATTTTCTACTTAAAATATTTTCAATTTTTGATGAGTTTATTGGGATATAGCCCCACTGTAAGTTGAGGAAGATCTATATTCTATTTATTAGAAGCAACTCATTAAGTCCAGCTTGTGCTTGAAGGGAGGAGAATTAAGCTCCACCTCTTGAAGGGAGAAGTGTCAAGGAACTTGTGGGCCTATTTTAAAACCATCACAGTAAGGCAAAGAAAAAAAGATATGTTAAAGCCTTAAGGAAGAAAAGATTTGTGTCATTAGTTGTGAATAGTGATTCAAGAAGTCAGTGCAGTAAGCAATGGTTATACAATTGTAGTGCCTTTCTACTGAAACCGAGTCCCCCTAAAACCGAGTTTCCCTATGGAGTTTATGATTAACCTCTCTATCCAAAACTTTATTCCCTTTCCAGTCCCCTCTGACCTCAATCCTGTACTAACTGAGTGCTAATCAGTCAGAGTCAGATGGCTAAAATTGCTGTTGTCAATAACAGCGTCAATGACTAAAATTGCTGTTGTAGATAATATCGCTACCGTACAAACTCAGATTGTTTCTCCAGGGCAAGATGAGCTAACAGACCCCCAAGCCATGGACCACCTGGCCAGAGACTCATAAACCAGAGATATCCTGGCTTCCAAAACTATGCTTAAGAAGAGTCACAGAACTGTCACAAGATGATGATTAATCCCAGCCTCTTTGCTCTTCCCCTTTAAAGAGCCCCTAACTCAGAGACCGAGTGGGAAAGGATCTGAGGCTTGTCTCCCATTCCCTTGCTTGGCACCCTGCAATAAATCCTTACTTTGCTGCAAACTCCCGCTGTCAGAGGTTGGCTTTCTGCTCCTTGGGCACATAAGCCCTTTGCTCTGTTTCACTACCTGCACTACATGTCAGAGGCAGGACCAGGGAAAGCAGATGAAGAGGTTGGCCAAGTGTTCGGGGCTTGGAAGTGGTGATTGGATAGAAGAGTGTAGACTTTAGCGTGCTGGGAGATACTAAAGTAATTGATCTGGAACTCAGACTGAAGCTCCACAGTAAAATGGAGAGAGCTAATTACTTCTAAGAATGAAGCATCTCTCATAGCTCTTTACAGAAACTAAATCTATTTGAGTTTCAGATTCCTCATCTGTAAAATGGAACTAATAATATCTGCATTACCTTCTCCACTGAGTTGTTATACAGATAAAGTGAAATGACAGATGGAAAATTACTCTGAAAAAAGTAAAGCATTCTTCTAATACTCTTGTTACTGTTAATCACTGCACTCTGAAAAGTTAAAAGGGACTGAGTTGATAGTAAAAAATCTTGCAAACTATATTTTTTAGTTTTTTTCTCCTGCCAGTCTTCAGTAATAATAGCCCACAATACTGTAATTGGAAAAAGAAAGCTCAATTTTCTTCACTCCTGTCCTTCAGATGTCAGTGGAAATGCAAATGAGATCTGGGAAGTGAAAAGGCTCCTCCTGAATCTTAAACAGAATGTTAAATACTCACACATTTATAGGTGATGATGTGGATTTTAATGTGTTTTTTTTCTGTTAGCTGCTTGTTCTCATAACCATAGAGCAGAACAAGGTCAGTGAGTTTGAGGGAGGGACTGGAGTTATAAAAGTAGACGAGGAAAGGTGTAAGATTCAGAAGACGTGACCTCAGGGAAGCCATGTTTATCGCCATTTGTTGGGGAACAACTCAGCCTCCCTACGGTTAAGTTGAGAGTAGGGCCCCCAGTCATTCCAAGTTGTCCTGCTTCTGCTCCTCTCCATCCTTGCCCTAGGCTGAGGAATCCAGCCTGCTTTTCACCTCCTCCCTAACTTCTGGGATGAAGAATCTGTTGCTGTCTTCCCACCTCCTCCCCACCATTTCTTAATCTCCCTTAGCCCTTAAAGTCAAGAACAGCTGCTATTTTATTTCAAAGATTTTATTTAAAAAAAAAAAGACAAAACTTTACAAAATTGCATTAACATGCAAATACATGCCAGTTTTACAGTGAGAGGCAGTATAGCTTAACGATTAAAAGTACGGGCTTCAATGAGGTACATATATACAGTGGAATATTACTCAGCTATAAAAAGGAATGAAATTGGGTCATTTGTAGAGACGTGGATGGATCTAGAGACTGTCATACAGAGTGAAGTAAGTCAGAAAGAGAAAAACAAATATCATATATTAACACATATATGTGGAATCCAGAAAAATGGTACAGATGAACCGGTTAGCAAGGCAGAAACAGAGACACAGATGTAGAGAACAAATGTATGGACACCAAGCGGGGAGAGTAGGGGGTGGGGGGGTGGTGGTGGTGGGATGAATTGGGAGATTGGGATTGACATGTATACACTAATATGTATAAAACAGATAACTAATAAGAACCTGCTGTATAATAAATAAACACATGGGAAAAAAAAATGATTGAGGGACTTCCCTGGTGGTCCAGTGGTTAAGATTCTGTGCTCCCAATGCAGGGGACCCAAGTTCAATCCCTGGTCAGGGAACTAGATCCCGTATGCCGTGACTAAGAGCCTGCATGCCACAACTAAAGATCCCGAGTGCCACAACTAAGACCCAGCACAGCCAAAAAAAAAAAAAGTATGGGCTTCAGAATGAGGTACCCAGAGCTCAAATTTGAGCTCTGTGACCTTGGGTGAACTGAGTCTTAGTTTCCTCATCTTAAATGTAATACTTGCTCCTGCCTTGCAGGGTGACTGCAAGGATTGAATTAGTTTATACATATAAAGCATCTTAAACACTGTCTAGCATACAAAAAGCAGCACACAATACATATTAACTAGTATTATTACAGAAAGCAAAGTAAAAACAAAAAAATTAACCTATAATTACACGTTTTGCTTCTGCTCACTAATAAAAACAGACAAACAATAACATTACAAATATGAGGAAGTTACAGGGTTTAAGAGATCTTCCTGAGGTCTTTTGCTTCTTGGTCATTATTTGCATATATGCTCTTTGAAATAATTGGAAACTCAACAGAATTTTCCTTCAAATTTATTTCTGTGGGAGGAGGTCACTTAGCTTTCTCTTCTCCTGCCATGTTCCCTGCCTAGCCCTCCATCCTACACCCCAATTCTGTCCCAGGTTTAGGGCTGCCAATCATCCCAATTTGCCTGTCCTACTTTTAGCACTGAAAGTCCTGCATCCTGGGAAACCTCTCAGACCCAGGTAAATGCTCCCTTAACTTTAGGTTGGACATATACACACTGAGGATCTTCAAGTGAGCTGGGTGATGGCCATTTCCCTGGGCCTCTGTCCTATATAGAAACAGTTTCCTTGAGCCATTTCCTAAGAATATTTCTATGCTTTCTAAAAGCCAAGTTCCAGGCTCTCCTGGGAGGTGCCTTTTATGTAATTGAGCTTGGCATTGGTGGGTAGAATGGGAACCAAAGGGTAGACAGTGATGTGGACAAATAAAGAAGCAAGGGGGAAAAAAACAAAGTCTAATTTAGGAATCTTGTCAGTTTAAATTTCACAATGTTGTGGGACTTCCCTGGTGGTGCAGTGGTTAAGTCGCCGTGCTCCCAGTGCAGGGAGCCCAGGTTCGATCCATGATAAGGGAACTAGATTCCACATGCATGCCACAATTAAGAGTTCGCATGCCACAACTAAGGAGCCCAACTGCCGCAACTAAGACCCGGTGCAACCAAATAAATATTTAAAAATTTTTTCACAACGTTGTAAAAGGATCTAAAGTACAGTGCCTATCAGATAGTAAGTACTCCAAACATGGCAGCTATGGCTGAGTGCCTTAAATCACATTTTAAGATGTTCCCCTTTATTTTTCCCTTATTTTCCCCTATCAAGCAGTTAGTTTGCTTTATGCTTATTGCCTTGGGGGAAAATATGGCAAGTAGGACAGGGTCGGTGTACAAATAACGCCTGCCAAGTGTTTCGCTCATTGGCAAAATACTCAAGGGCGTGGGCATAGTGTCTTGGCAAGATAAGAAAAGAGAAGGATCTTCATTTCACCAAACCAAGAAGAATTTCCCTCCCCTTGATTAGAGACAGGATGGAGGGGAGGTCTGTAGGGGCCTGAGAGCAGAGGGTGAAGCAGGCAGGGTTTTTAAAAACTATGTTTTATATGCAAACCTTGTCTGCTTCATCCATTCATATTCTATCTTGCTGAATTGGATTTCATTGACACAGACCCACTCAAAACAGATGCACTGCACATACACCTAAAACAAAAAGGATTTTTTAATATTTAAATTTTCATTTTCTTTCAATTTGAAAAGTTTGGGAGAAAAAAAAGCCCAGAAAAGCGCAGAGAATAAAAATAAATGCCCACATTCCTATTGGTTAGAATTAATGAATGTTAAGATTTCATAACTTTTTCTTCAGATAATTTCTCATAAAGATAGGATATTATAGGGCTTCCCTGGTGGCGCAGTGGTTAAGAATCTGCCTGCCAATGCAGGGGACACGGGTTCAAGCCCTGGCACGGGAAGATCGCACATGCCACAGAGCAACTAAGCCTGTGTGCCGCAACTACTGAGCCTGCGCTCTGGAGCCTGTGAGCCACAACTACTGAGCCTGCGTGCCACAACTACTGAGCCCATTTGCCTAGAGCCAGTGCTCTGCAACAAGAGAAGCCACCGCAATGAGAAGCCCACGCACTGCAACGAACAGTAGCCCCCAATCTCTGCAACTAGAGAAAGCCCGCGCGCAGCAATGAAGACCCAACGCAGCCAAAAATAAATAAATAAAATAACTAAATTTATTTTTTAAAAAGATAGGATATTATAAATATGTTGAAACTTCCTTTCCCTAATCTCATTCACCAAGCATTCTCCTCTGAGACCCCTATTGTCACGAATCTAATGTTTATACAGCCCATTTTTTTTTTAAACCTTTGCTATGTATGTATTTAAGCAATATATATTGTTGTTCTGGGTGTTATTTTACATTTAAGTCAATTGCACCATTTTGCGTGTAACATTATGTAATTTGTTTTCATTCACATTGTGTTCAAGAGGAGTCCATGTTGATATATATAAACGTACTACATTTGTTGTAGCAGCAGCACGGTTTTTCACTGTATTAATCTGTTTTTCAACCTTTATTTTGTAATTTCCCCCAAAGGGAAAATTTCACTAATTATGAGTTATTAAATGAATAACATTTAATTTTAATTTCTCCCAACAACAGAAATTAAATACTAAGGAATAAGATTTTTGTTGGATAGGATTGAACTTTGGAGGGTCACTACCACAAACCACGTCTAATTTTTGGCACCCATAAGAACCAATTTTCACCCCTTTCAGGGTGATATTGCCCCTGTTGAGAATGCATGGTATAAATATACTGTGTTTCTAATTTTTTTCTTTCAAGAAATGTTGCAATAAATACCCTTAGTTTTGTATCTTTATACATATGCCTTAAAATATATACTTAGAAGTTATGAGGTATGTTCATTTCAGCTTTGCTAGATCTTGTCAAATTGTTCTCCAAAATGTTTATGCTAGTTTTTCATTACACCAATAGCATATGATTTCCTGTTTTTCCACTTCTTCACCAATACTGGAGTTGTCAGACTTTTTGATTTTGTCAATCTTGTGTAAAATGGTATACCATTGTATCAGTCTGCATTTTTCTAGTTACTAGTGAGAATGAACATATACTTTCATGTGTTTATTGGCCATTTGGGTTTTCTCTTGGGTGAACTGCCTGTTTATACCCTTTGCCCATTTTTCTGTTGGTTTGGTCTTTTTTTTACTGATTTGCAGAAAGACCACATTTATCCACGCCACCCCAAACTTGGCATAAACCCACAATCATTTGATTAGGCTTGTGGAGTCTATGAGATAGGAATTTGGATAGGGCACAGCAGGGTATCAGCTGGGAAGACTTGGACTGCTAGAATCATCTGGAGGCTGGAATCATCTGAAGACTCCGTTGCTCACATGTGTAACATCTGGGCTAGGATGACTCAGACATTGGATTCAATTGCAACTGTTGGTGGGAGAACCTTTACATGGCCTCTTCAAATAGCTTAGACTCACAAGCTAGCAGCTGGGTTCTAAGAGAGTCTCCAGAGAGTATTCCAAGTAGAAGTGCTCCAAGAGAAACAGGCAGAAGCTGCACAGCATTTATGAGCTAGTCCTGGCAGTTATGCAGCACTACTTCTTCTGTAGTCTATTATGGGAAGCAGTCATAAGCTTGCCCAGATCCAAGGGAGAGGAAATAGACTTAATCTCTTGATAAGTGTCAAGCATTCAAGGCCATTTTAGAAAAACCACCCCAATTATGGCTCCAGATCCAGCAATTCCACTCCTAGGAATAGACCGAAGAGAAATTAAAACATGTTCACACAAAAACTTGTACATGAATGTTCACAGCAGCATTATTCATAATAGCCAAAAAGTGGAAACAACCCAAATGTCAATGGATGAATGGACAAACAAAATGTGGTATTGCCATACAATGAAATGTAATTCAGCCATGAAAAGGAATGAATTACTGATACATGCTACAACTTGAATGAACCTTGAATATATTATGCTAAGTTAAAGAAATTAGACACAAAAGTCCACATATTGTATGATTCTAATACATGGAATGTCCAGAATAGGCAAATTCATAGAGAAAGGGAGTTAATGGTTGCCAACACTGTGGAGAAAGGGGAATGGGGAGGACTGCTCACGGGTACAGGGTTTCTTTTGGGGGTAACAAAAATGTTTTAGAATTAGATAGTGGTGATGGTTGCGCAACCTTGTCAATATACTAAAAAAAAATACTGAATTGTACAAGCTCCAAAAGGAGGAATTTTATAGTATGTGAATTATATCTCATTTTTAAAATGGATTACCTAATTTATGAGCCTATACGAGGTATAATGACTTATTGATGAAGATTTAGAATAATGGATAGCAATCAGTTTATTGTACACATCAGAGGATGTGATGATTCTTCAGTGTCCAGGTATCATCTCTTCTTGTTCAGGTTCAGAAATCGTGTTCTTCATGTTCTTTACTGTCAAATGTGTCATTGCTGGCTAATTTCACATCTCCTACAAGGAGAAAAGTAATAGTAACACTTTTTAAAAAATTGAAGTATAGTTGATTTATAATATTGTGTTAGTTTCATGTGTACAGCAAAGTGATTCAATTATATATATATTTTTTCAGATTATTTTACATTATAGTTTATTACAAGATATTAAATATAGTTCCCTGTGTTATATAGTAAATCCTTATTGCTTATCTATTTTATATATAGTAGTGTGTTGATCCCATACTCCTAATTTATCCATCCCCCCTCCCTTTCCCCTTTGGTAACCATAAGTTTGTTTTCTAAGTCTGTGAGTCTGTTTCTGTTTTGTAAATAAGTTCATTTGTATCATTTTTTAGATTCTACATATATAAGTGATATCATATGATATTTGTCTTTATCTGACTTACTTCACTTGGCATGATAATCTCTAGGTTCAACCATGTTGCTACAAATGGCATTATTTCATTCTTTTTATGGCTGAGTAATATTCCATTGTATATATGTACCACATCTTCTTTATCCATTCCTCTGTCGATGGACATTTAGGTTGCTTCCATGACCTGGCTATTGTAAATAGTGCTGCAATGAACATTGGGGTGCATGTGTCTTTTTGAATTATGGTTTTCTCTGGGTATATGCTCAGTAGTGGGATTGCTGGGTCATATGGTAATTCTATTTTTAGTTTTTCAAGGAACCTCCATACTGTTCTCCATAGTGGCTGTACCAATTTACATTCCCACCAACAGTATAGGAGGGTTCCCTTTTCTCCACATCCTTTCCAGCATGTATTGTTTGCAGACATTTTTTTTTTAAACCTTATTTTTTAATTTTTGGCTGCATTGGGTCTTCACTGCTGCACACGGGCTTTCTCTAGTTGCGGTGAGCGGGGGCTCCTCTGTGTTGCGGTGCGCCAGCTTCTCATTACGGTGGTTTCTCTTGTTGTGGAGCACAGGCTTAGTTGCTCCGTGGCATGAGGGATCTTCCTGGATCAGTGATCGAACCCGTATCCTCTGCATTGGCAGGCGGATTCTTAACCACTGTACCACCAGGGAAGCTCTGTTTGTAGACTTTTTGATGATGGCCATTTTGACCAGCGTGAGGTGATACCTCATCATAGTCTTGATTTGCATTTCTCTAATAATTAACAATGTTGAGCATCTTTTCATGTGCTTTTTGGCTATCTGTATGTCTTTGGAGAAATGTCTATTTAGATCTTCTGCCCAGTTTTTGATTGGGTTGTTTAGTAACACTGTTAATACAATGCCAAGGGTCTTTGTACTCCGTTTATAGTGAAACAATATAGATATTCTTGTTCCTGTAGTTCCCTTATACTATTGTTTTCTCCAGGTTATATCATTACCCATGACACCACGTTATCCACGTGTCACCCATGACTCTCTCAAAAACTATTACTGTGCTTTGTTTATGGTGACCACAAATGCAAGTCTTACCCAGAATATGCAAGAAGATTTGAACAGTAATTTGTTTTATGGTCATGTTAAATTTTCATTCAGAATTTTATACCATAAGCATAGAACAACACCTCTTCTAACCATATCTTCTCTTATACTTTTTAAACCGTAATCACAGCATTCCCAGACTGTGATCTCGTTCAGTGTTAACCACATCCTTATCTTCCACACATTATGGATAGAGCAAGAGGAATGATATCATTTATGCATGTCTCCTTTGGCATGACTTAAGACTGACATGGGTGAGAACATTGTATCACCACAGCATTCAGAAGCAAAAGAGGACACTAGTTGGCAAGGGCCTGTTGGCACTGTGGAGCAACAGTCTCAAAAGCACCCAGAAGTGATCTTGGAGGAGGAAGGGGGGGCTACTCCCAGAGGACTGCCTGACATACGTCCCAGAGTCTTTGGAGGAGATGGAGTGACTACCCTGGGTGCCAGTGGTGGGGTGGGCAGGGGGTGGGGGTGGGAGTGGTTTGAGTGTAGTGATGTACAGGATAAAAGATGCCCACTGTCATTCTGTTGTCCTCTGGTGCTATGGACCACACACAGCTCCACAGTCAGAACACTGACAGGAGAGGATCAATACAGGGACCCATACATACAACCCAAGCCCAAAGGTTAGTAGAAGACTGTTGGTAGCCCAGCGGCCTGAGCTCATCTTCTGTCTGACCCCCAAGTAGGCATGTCAGCATGATCTTGGAGACCCAATCTCATGCGATTCCACAAAAGAAATACTGTGCTGGCTAGCACGAGTGATCAGCTCACCAGGATGCCCTCTTGGAATTGAGACCTGATCACAGGGCCTTGGGATAATGCCACAGGCATGAGTTTCAGAGTTCCTCGGGCACCCTGGAATCGGAGAACCCCATGAAGGGGAGAAATTGGGACAAGGGCTCAGCAGGACCTGGTCTGGGCTGAGCCTTGATGGCACTACTGGCCCAGGTGGGTCCCAGGCACATGAAGGAGACTTAGAAAATTTCCAGGAAGGCCTTCCAAAGCATGAGGCCCTCTGAGGCACGAGACCCAGGACAGGGGTCTGGGAATAAGGGTATTATTATAAGTGATTGCTCTGCAACTTGTGAAGATAAGTTGTAAAAAGAGCTTCCACCTAGTTCTCTCTATCACTGGGATTGCTCACTCTGGGAGAAGCCAGCCCTCATGCTGTGAGGACATTCAAACAGCCCTATGGAGGAGCCCATCTGGAGAGGATCTAAGGCCTCCTACCAATAGCCAGCACCAAATTGTCAGCCATACCTTGGAAGTAATTCCTCTAGCTCCAGTCAAGCCTTTGGATAACTGCATCCTTGGCTGACATCTGATTGCAACCTCATGAGAGACCCTGAGTCAGAAATGGAGGGAATAATCTATGTCATCAATGAATGAATAAACTATGTCGGTCAACACCGTACAGGCCAAACTCTTAGCAACCTCTTGTTCTAGGTGGAGAATTCAATATTAGCTTGACAAAAGATTTCTTGTGGCTTAAGTACGGCAAGGAAATAGCTACTGCTGTACCTGAAAGGGCCACACCAGTACAAAGGTAAAAACTTCTGCAGCAACCTGTGTGAACTGATGACCAGGAACCAGATAGGCCCTGTTCCCAAGCACTTTAGCCCCAGAAATGTGGCAGAAATTAGGGTGGGGTAGGGAGAGAAACCTCAAGGAAGACTGATAATGTATTTTCTCCCACTCCAGTGCAATAAGGTTCAGAGTAAACATTAGGTTGCACTATAGAAAATAAAATGTTTATTGCATATCTGCATTTGTGTACTGAGAATCATACCCTGTCCATTTGTATTCTTTACTGAAAAGATAGTTATTCTAGCCTTCTAGGGAATTCCCTGGCAGTCCAGTGGTTAGGACTGCGTGCTTTCACTGCTGAGGGCCCGGGTTCCGGGTTCCATTCCTGGTCGGAGAGATGCCACCAAAAAAAAAAAAAGCTATTCTATCCTTCTAGAAAGCAGTTTCCTAAATCCTGCATTCTGATTTGATCTTCACTGATCAAATGCTTAATCTAAGTTTCTTCTCTTATTTTGCCAGAACATTTTCTGTCCATGGGCCTGTTTCCTTATTTGTAAAATGAGGGGCAGGGGTGGATCTATGTTTTGTGCAGCCCCAAACATCTACAATTATAAGGCTGTATTTAAGAAAAAGAATACAAAATTATGTAATAAAGTCAATATTTATTTAGAATAAGAAATCATTACAGATTTTAAAATGCTGACAAAACCACAAACATAACACAATTCAAAAAACCCACATTATTATTACCAACTTGCCTGTCAACCACTATAAGCTTTTTTATCTTTTTCTACTTTTTTTGGCTGCATACTCTTTGCCTCTTCGTATGACCATGTTGTATTATTTTTATAAGATATTAAGCGGTACTAGAAAGATAAATTAGCAAAAAAAAAGTTTTTGAAAAAAATTGATAGTGCAGAAACTTTTTTTTTAAAATCAGTCTCAGAACTCCTTACTATAAGTTCTTGCGCAAGTATTGCTTCTTGTCCTCGGGGAGCTCCAGTCCTTTGATCTTGGCTTAGTTTCTTCAGGGCTGCCAGAGCAGCTCAGCCAGATAGCCACACTCGTTCCCCTCCCACCCACTGCACTAATACCCACCTCCCCCAAGCAAGGTGGATGGGGAGGTGGTCCTTGCAACCCGCTGGCCCCGCCCAAGACCCCAGGACCACCACTTAGGCTTAGAGGGTGATCTCCAGGGTGGGGTCCGTGCGTCTGATGCAGGACTGGGGCTGCTAATTCCTCCTCGAGTTCCTGGAGAATTCGCTGAGCCTTCTAAGCTTCACTAGATTCACGGTAAATTGGCCCTTGTGAGAGCGCTTTTCTATGTGTTCTCTGAATCTCTTTCCCCCTTTAACATTCCATGACCAGCCTAAAACCAGAATCCCGGGACTTTGCGGTGCTATCCCACCGCGCGTATTGGAGGCTGAATTACTCGCCCTGTGTCTTGGGTGGGGCCTGCCCCTCTTCCTTTTGTCCACTAGAGGCGGCTTTGGACCGCGACCCTTTCTTACTATGAGGGAAGAAGGCGGATATCTTTCGCTACGACGCTGGTTGGCGGCTAGAGTCTTGATCGACACGGGCGTTAAGCAAATGGCTCTGAAGTAAGCAGCCGTTGTTTATGCAAGTACAGCCAATGGAAAGGCAGAAGTGCAACCAACGGCCAATGAGGACTTGCCTTAAGCGGAACGCGGGGGCGGGGCTTCCCTCGAGGGGCGGACGCGAGGTAAAGAGTCCGGAGCGGACCCTGGGAGAATCAGAAGCACATCCGGTGGTGGGAGAGCTGTTTGGGCTCCTGAGCGGCGAGTCAGAAGGTACGTCTGAAGCTAGGACTGTGCAAGCCGGGAGTGAGAAATGGAAAGAGGGTTAGCAGTTATTGCTTGAGCAAGAGTGGGAGTAGTGTCCGTTTTCGGACTGACTGCATCCTGGGGAAAGTGGGCCCTGATCGACAACTGGGCTCCGGAAAGCTAGGCGGGGAGGGGAGGAAAACGAGAACTACTACCGCGCATGCGCAACCGTACCGGAGCGGGGGAGGGGCGGGGACGAGTCCAAGGGGTCTCTGGGGGGGCGTCGAGGCGCGGATTCTGCACGGTAGCGCTAGGGAAGACTCTTGCTTGGCCTTTCCCCCCCATTGCGCGTCCCTCCTCTTCCTCCTCCGCCCGGTGTAGACGGCCCAGGCCCAGCCTCGATCCCTTGAATTCAGGGCACGTCCCCCGCACCTTCCTTCCGAGGAGAATGCAAGCGAAACCTTACGGGTTTGTGGTCATCGCCGCCCCACCCGACAGATCCCTGGCCTGCTGGGGGTCCTCTGGCCGGGCCCCATTTGGGTGAGCGGCGGGGACTGGGACTCAGGAGGGCCTGGTCCGGCAGGCTGCCCTGTCACGGCGGGGCGGGTGATGTCACACTCCTCTGTGACCCGCGAGGCTCCTTAGTTTCTTGGAAGCCAACAGGAGAGGCGGGAGGTGAGGAGAGACCGGGGCCAGGCCTGGCTTGCCAGCCCCCCAGGGCAGCCCCGCTCAGGTCTGATTGGTTACTTTTGGACAGGTGAGGTGGCTTTGGCTTTGCTTGGTCCTGGGCCTTGTGGGCGTCTTTCTCAAAGTCCGCTCAGGAAAGGCGTCGTTGGGCGGTTGTTTTTCTTTTTTTCTTGGACGTACTTGCTGGAGCTGTGGTATTTTTGTGTGTTTATTAAGTGAGGAATTGCAGCCCGGTGCCAGCCCAGGTTGCATTGCCTGCCGCATGAGCCTTTCATTGACCAAACAACAACAAAAACCTGTCTGAACTTGAGTCTCTGTTCCAGCAATAGTTAACTTGTGAATGTGTAATCACGTAGAAGAGCTGACTGTGCCTGAAACGTAGACAAAAATTTCAAGGTTAAAGGTTAATGGCGAATGGGCTTTTCTAGTTACTTATTTATTTCAAGTTTATCTTTTGGTTGTATGTGTAGTTTAAGAATTAAGTTCAAGAAAGATGAAAGTTTCGTAACTACATTTCTTACGGCTTCTGCGAACACATTTCTGTAATTATTTGATTTACCCTCTTTGGTGTTTTATTATTCCTCCTTGTCTAATATTTTTTTTGGCCTGGCTTCAGGAGTATGTTGACATTTAGATTCTCTGCCATTTTTCTCCAGTGGGGTCAGAATGGTTGAATCCTTGAGAAATGCAGTCTGTAATTTGGATTCAGAGTTTCCTTCTTCCATTATTCATTTTGTTGTGGAAACCTGGCTTAGTACCCTCTTTCTTCCCTTCTCTCCCTTCCCCACTATTGATCCAGTGAAGTCTCACTCTCCTAAAGAATAGGAAAGGTAAAATTAATCCAGATATTTGGTCAGCATTTCCACATCTTTTCTTGATTTATGCATATGGTTCGTACTTACTGTGGAAATGCTGAAAAATACAGAAAAGTATAATAGGAATCAACATACGTTTGTTGTTGTTTTACAATTTCTCTTGACCTATAGCTGAAACTGCTTTAAGGAAAACTTGCTTTTCTACTGTAGGGTGTAATAGTAAAAAGAGCACCAGGCTTGAGAGGTCAGAAGACCCCTAACCTGGTTCTGGCTCTACTATTTTTTTTTAAAATTAATTAATTTATTTATTTTTGGCTGCATTAGGGGTCTTCGTTGCTGCGTGCGGGCTTTTTCTAGTTGCGGCGAGCGGGGGCTATTCTTCGTTGCGGTGCGCGGGCTTCTCCTTGCGGTGGCTTCTCTTGTTGCGGAGCACGGGCTCTAGGCGCGCGGGCTTCAGTAGTTGCTCCGCGGCATATTGGATCTTCCCGTACCAGGGCTCGAATCCGTGTCCCCTGCATTGGCAGGCGGATTCCTAACCACTGCGCCACCAGGGAAGTCCGTGGCTCTACTATTTATTTCAACTTTCTGATGTTGGTCAGTACTAATGTCCATTTAATGTCCATTGTAAAGTGTTTAGCACTTTACAATAATTTCACACAGATTTTCTTATAGGCATTCAATGAGCTTAGTAGAGCAGGTGTTAGTTAATCATCCTTCCAGATGAGGAAGCCTAGATGACCTTAGGTAAAATGATTTCCCCAAAGTTATGTGGTAGACTATGGCAGGACTTGTGACTCCAAATCGAGTGCTCGTGCCACTATTATGCTGCCTTTTTGAACTTACTTTTTAATCTTTAAAGTGGGACTAATCATTCTTGCCCTTTCTTCATGTGTGTGATGATCAAAGGGAATAGTGTATATAATAAAACACTTTGAAATTTGTTTAATTTCATATAAATGCAGTCAATGGTATTGTTATAAAAGGTACTATTGCTAACCTGAAGAGTTTCACTTTATTTCATAAACTACCCAAGGGTATTAGTCTCCTGGGAAAACACTGAATATTCTCTTGATGCACTATCCTGCTAAATTTTCCTTTGCTACTTTGACTTGGCTATAGAATCTGCTAGAAGTGTCTTTTACTCCACCTTGTTTTCCTCTAGAGTTTCTAACCAAAATTCATGAAGTAGTTTTTATATTATACATACTCCTTTTTGTTTTCAAAAACAATATTCAAACCAAGGAGAGAAAAACTGTAGAGACTGCTTTTAGGGCCACTTCAGTGACCCTCTATTAAGGTAGGCTCCTCTCTGAGCCAGCTGGGGAATGTTGATTTGTGGTCGCAACACTTGATTAGATGATGGGGGTCTAGATTTATTCTAGAGACTTAAGTGTGGGGCTGCTTACAGTGAAAAGTGTGAGAAAAGTTCCTGAACAATTAACTGGAATCCAAAACACTTGGGGAAAAAAGAGCTTCAAGGATGAGGGCTGAGTGGGTGTGCTGTTTGTCCTAATCTATGTCTACTCTCATTTGGGCTAAATATGGTTTTATTGGGCAGGGATTGCTGGTTTATACTGGAGGATGATTATGTATTTAGGACATTGGGACCGTTCTGCGATTCACTGTCTGTCAAACAGTTGTGCTTATAGAGAGGGAGATTCAGCAGTGTCAGTTTGATGCAAAAAATAATAATTTATTGAAGGAAGTAGGCATTCCATCTCCAGTTACTGGTTTGGTTCTGAGGCAGCCTCCTAGAGATTCAGGGTTACCTAATCCAGGGATTTTGGTTCAAGTTAAGGGATGGGCTGGGACATCTAGAGTCCAGATGTAGGACAATCAAAGCCCAGCCCTAGTCGAGACAGAATTTCTTGGATTTCTTGAAATCAAACTGACTTACTTCCTAGGGGTGGCAAGGAAAGCATCAAGCTAATAAACAAACATTTACTTCATCAAATTCTCTACCACATCAGATTATCACTTAGTGGTCATTAGGCTGTCTCAAAACACCTTTGTGGTCCTGGGGGACAGGAGGTACAGTGTAAATGTGCCAGAGGAGAGGCATGCCATTTAAACAAAAGTCGTTTTAATCAGTAGTAAGATTTACCAAGTTCCTTTAAATTCCAGTTTATAATTTTCTTAGACTCCCCCTCCCCCCCATGTAATTTTACTCTCTCATTTGGGTGAATATTATGCCTTGAGGATATAGCTAGCTGTGAATTAGTGATTCAATTATATATATATATTTTTTTTAACATCTTTATTGGAGTATAATTGTTTTACAATGTTGTGTTAGTTTCTGTTTTATAACAAAGTGAATCAGCTATACATACACATATATCCCCATATCTCCTCCCTCTTGCATCTCCCTCCACCCTCCCTATCCCACCCCTCTAGGTGGTCACAAAGCACCAAGCTAATCTCCCTCTGCTGTGTGGCTGCTTCGCACTAGCTATCTGTTTTACATTTGGTAGTGTAATATGTCCATGCCACTCTCTCACTTTGTCCCAGCTTACCCTTCCCCCTCCCTGTGTCCTCAAGTCCATTCTCTACATCTGCGTCTTTATTCCTGTCCTGCCCCTAGGTTCTTGAGAACCAATTTTTTATTTTTAATTCCATATACATGTGTTAGCATACGGTATTTGTTTTTCTCTTTCTGACTTACTTCACTCTGTATGACAGACTCTAGGTCCATCCACCGCACTACAAATAACTCAATTTCGTTTCTTTTTATGGCTGAGTAATATTCCATTGTATAAATGTGCCACAACTTCTTTATCCATTCATCCATTGATGGACACTTAGGTTGCTTCCATGTCCTGGCTGTTGTAAATAGTGCTGCAATGAACATTGTGGTACATGATTCTTTTTGAATTATGGTTTTCTCAGGGTATATGCCCAGTAGTGGGGTTGCTGGGTCATATGGTAGTTCTATTTTTAAGGAACCTCCATACTATTCTCCATAGTGGCTGTATCAGTTTACATTCCCACCAACAGTGCAAGAGGGTTCCCTTTTCTACACACCCTCTCCAGCATTTATTGTTTGTAGATTTTTTGATGGCCATTCTGGCTGTTGTGAGGTGATACCTCATTGTAGTTTTGATTTGCATTACTCTAATGATTAGTGATGTTGAGCATCCTTTCATGTGTTTGTTGGCAATTTGTATATCTTCTTTGGAGAAATGTCTGTTTAGATCTTCTGCCCATTTTTGGATTGGGTTGTTTGTTTTTTTGATATTGAGCTGCATGAGCTGCTTGTAAATTTTGGAGATTAATCCTTTGTCAGTTGCTTCATTTGTAAGTATTTTCTCCCATTCTGAGGTTGTCTTTTCATCTTGTTTATGGTTTCCTTTACTGTGCAAAAGCTTTTAAGTTTCATTAGGTCCCATTTGTTTCTGTTTTTATTTCCATTTCTCTAGGAGGTGGGTCAAAAAGGATCTTGCTGTGATTTATGTTATAGAGTGTTCTGCCTATGTTTTCCTCTAAGAGTTTGATAGTGTCTGGCCTTACATTTAGGTCTTTAATCCATTTTGATTTATTTTTGTGTATGGTGTTAGGGAGTGTTCTAATTTCATTCACACATGTAGCTGTCCAGTTTTCCCAGCACCACTTATTGAAGAGGCTGTCTTTTCTCCATTGTATATTCTTGTCTCCTTTATCAAAAATAAGGTGAACATATGTGCGTGGGTTTATCTCTGGGCTTTCTATCCTGTTCCATTGATCTAAATTTCTGTTTTTGTGCCAGTACCACACTGTCTTGATTACTGTAGTATTGTAGTATAGTCTGAAGTCCAGGAGCCTGATTCCTCCAGCTCCGTTTTCCTTTCTCAAGATTGCTTTGGCTATTCGGGGTCTTTTGTGTTTCCATGCAAATGGTGAAATTTTTTTTCTAGTTCTGTGAAAAATGCCATTGGTAGTTTGATAGGGATTGCATTGAATCTGTGGATTGTTTTGGGTAGTATAGTCATTTTCAGTGTTGATTCTTCCAATCCAAGAACATGGTATGTCTCTCCATCTGTTTGTATCATCTTTAATTTCTTTCATCAGTGTCTTACAGTTTTCTGCATACAGGTCTTTTGTCTCCTTAGGTAGGTTTATTCCAAGGTATTTTATTCTTTTTGTTGCAGTGGTAAATGGGAGTGTTTCCTTAATTTCTTTTTCAGATTTTTCATCATTATTGTACAGGAATGCAAGAGATCTCTGTGCATTAATTTTGTATCCTGCTACTTTACCAAATTCATTGATTAGCTCTGGTAGTTTTCTGGTAGCATCTTTAGGATTCTCTATGTATAGTATCATGTCATCTGCAAACAGTGACACCATTACTCCTTCTTTTCCGATTTGTACTCCTTTTATTTCATTTTCTTCTCTGATTGCTGTGCCTAAACCTTCCAAAACTATGTTGAATAATAGTGGTGAGAGTTGACAACCTTGTCTTGTTCCTGATCTTAGAGGAAATGGTTTCAGTGTTTCACCATTAAGAACGATGTTGGCTGTGGGTTTGTCATATATGGTCTTTATTATGTCGAGGTAAGTTCCCTCTATGCCTACTTTCTGGAGAGTTTTTATCATAAATGGGTGTTGAATTTTGTCAAAAGCTTTTTCTGCATCTATTGAGATGGTCATTTGGTTTTTCTCCTTCAATTTGTTAATGTGGTGTATCACATTGGTTTGTGTATACTGAAGAATCCTTGCATTCCTGGGATAAACCCCACTTGCTCATGGTGTACGATCCTTTTAATGTGCTGTTGGATTCTGTTTGCTAGTATTTTGTTGAGGATTTTTGCATCTGTGTTCATCAGTGTTATTGGCCTGTAGTTTCCTTTCTTTGTGACATCTTTTTCTGGTTTTGGTATCAGGGTGATGGTGGCCTCGTAGAATGAGTTGGGGAGTGTTCCTCCCTCTGCTGTATTTTGGAAGAGATTGAGGAGGATAGGTGTTAGCTCTTCTGTAAATGTTTGTTAGAATTTGCTTGTGAAGCCATCTGGTCCTGGGCTTTTGTTTGTTGGAAGATTTTTAATCAGTTTCAGTTTCAGTGCTTGTGATTGGTTTGTTTATATTTTCTATTTCTTCCTGGTTCAGTCTCAGAGGTTGTGCTTTTCTCAGAATTTGTCCATTTCTTCCAGGCTGTCCATTTTATTGGCATATAGTTGCTTGTAGTAATCTCTCATGATCCTTTGTATTTCTGCAGTGTTAGTTGTTACTCTCCTTTTTCATTTCTAATTCTTGAGTAATACATTTTTAAAATTAAAATACAGAGCATATGTATATTAGGCCTATGATAAATGTCTTCTAAAACTAGATTTTTTTTTTTAATGTGGACCATTTTTAAAGTCTTTGTTACAATATTGCTTCTGTTTTATGTTTTGGTTTTTTGGCCACTAGGCATATGGGATCTCAGCTCCCGGTCCAGGGATTGAACCCTCACCCCCTGCATTGGAAAGCGAAGTCTTAACCACTGGACTGCCAGGGAAGTCCCTAAAACTAGACTTCTAAAAGGGAAAATCATCACCTGTAGCCTGTGAAGGGTGTGTTTGGAACATTCATTAAATGATTATAAACAACAACAAAAATTTAAGAAAAGGGGGAAAATTGTGCACTGAGGACATGAGAGTAATGAATTACACTAGTAAAAACAATGGTTAATATATTGAGCTGTTCTTATGTACGAAGCACTATTCTTAGCATGTTGTATTATCTCACTTAGTCCTCATCCGTATGAAGTAGGGAATATGAAATGTTATTATTTTACAAATGAGGAAACTGAAGCACAGTGACGTTAAGTGCCAGAGACTTGCTCCATCACACAGCTAAGGAAGTAGCCAAGATTCAAACGCAGCAGGCTGTGCTCTTAACCACTATGCTAGGGACATGGTTGTAGACTCTACAAACTATTCAGTAGAAAGAACTACTAAAAAAATTACAATTCCCCCCCCACCACCACCACCTTTTTTTTTTTTAACCACATGAGATTTTTCTTCTCTCAAGTATCAATTTGGTCCCTTTTGGGTGTGTGGGAACAGGATTCAAGATGGTTGAATTACTACAACAGGAATGAAGAACCATATAATTCATGCACTGAATGTTTAATTAAATGCGTGAACAATGTTTCTTTGGTTGGTTTAATGTTGTTAAATTGTATACACTGAGGCAGCTTCTGGGCTGGCTCCAGGAGTCAGTAAGCTTTTCTTTTTCAAAGGCAAGGATTTTTTAAAAATGAATACTAAATGTATGATTGTTTTGCATAGCTTTTGGCCACTTGGCCATGTTTCATATGCATTGTACTTAATAGGTGTTGGAATAAGATTGAGGAGAATTTTTTTTTTTTTTAATTTAAGGCTTGGCTCTTGATAATAATATTTTGTTTTAGGACATGGGTAAGGAAGGTTCTTAGAAAACAACAAGAGATTTAACAATATGTAAGAAAACAAAGATGTTAATTGATAAGAATATCTGTCTCCTCCTACCTGCCCCTGCTGCCCTTCCCTCCTCAAACAAAAGCAGACCCCAGGAATACCTAACTCAAAACAATGTGTTTACTTGAGTTTTTCTATCTTGATAAACCTATGCAGTAAGGGTGTTTTTGTTTTTGTTTTTTTTGGCAGTCTTCGTTGCCTCACGTGGGCTTTCTCTAGTTGTGGCTACTGTTTGTTACAGTGTGTGTGCTTCTTGCGGTGGCTTCTCATTTCGGAGCACGGGCTCTAGGCGCACGGGCTCCAGTAGTTGTGGCGTGCGGGTTCTAGAGTGCAGGCTCAGTAGTTGTGGCGCATGGGCTTAGTTGCTCCGTGGCATGTGGCATCTTCCCAGACCAGGGCTCGAACCCGTGTCCCCTGCATTGACAGGGGGATTCTTATCCACTGCGCCACCAGGGAAGTCCTATTGTGCAATAAGTTTTTTGTTTTGCTTTTGGGTGGCTCTGTCAGAGAGGCTGGCCTGGGGAACCACGGATGGTGACACTTCCAACAAAGCTTGAGCAATATATGCATGACAAATTTTGACAAGTTTTGGTCTTCTGCCTTTCAAAGGATGAAGGCATAAAATGAGTCTCTAAACTAAATAAAAGGAATTTGGTTATGTAACACCTGAACATTTACTTCTCATTTACAAATGCAGTGCAGGCAAATTTCCCATGAGTCTCTGAGGCACTGTCCACCTCCCTATTTTAGATTTGAGTATAGAACTCTGTATGAGTTGGGGTCCAGGGTGAGACAGACCAATGCTGGTATCCGTTCCGTAATGGGCTTCAGTGTATGTTAGGGGGAGACCTATAATGAATAATTTTTGAGTAACTTGTAGTATACATTTTCCCTTTATTTTGGTAAAATATATATAACATAAAATTTATCATTTTAATGTACTTTTACATTTATTTTTATTTTTCATTTTGTTTATTTATTTTTTTGGCCACGCTGCACGGCTTGCAGGATCCTAGTTTCTTGACCAGGGACTGAACCTGGGCTCTCCGGCAGTGAAAATGCGGAGTCCCAGCCACTGGACTGCCAGGGAATTCCCTGTACTTTTTTTTAAAACCAAGATTTTTGCTTAACTATGGGTGCCCCTCTGGAATGTTAGCTGAGTTACTTGGTTAATGGTTTTGAATACTTCAAGCCCTGTTGAGAGCTGACTGTCCCTGGGACTGAAAATACTTTTGGTATGGGAGCTGCTATTTTTGAGTTATGAATGCAATTTAATCTTGTTTAGCTGAGTTGGCATATGAACCATTGAAATGTAGATATCTTTTCTCTACAGCTTCTGAGCACAAGTAGTTGAGGCTAAGATAGAAAACTGGTAAGTTTAGTCTATCTGGCAAAAGTTATAAGAACAGTTTTAACTCATTACTTATCTGTATGTTAGTTCTTGTCTGTTTGGAACAGACCGAGAGCAAACTGTCATATATTTCCTTGATTCTAAGACCTAACTTTTTCCCCTTCTAATTTTAATAGTTCTGAAATTATGTCATATATACATCATGTCATAATTATTAAATGTATACTTTATTGCATTTTTCCCCATGAAGCTGCTGCTACTAAAATTGCTGTGTACCTTTGCATCTAGAAAATTTGGTGATTACATATTTCACTTAAATTTTAGAGTTGGTAGTAATGTTGGAAAACTGGTTTTAATTAATTTTTTAATGATTTTAAATTGCAAGGCACTGAATCATGGAGAAATTCATATTTGATATCTCTGTCCCTATCCTCACAACCTTTGATGGTTTTGGTTTTTCCATCAACAGTTGTAAGAGAGACAGTCAGTACCCCCTGGGAAATGCCAGAGAGCAAACTGCCACTCTCCCCTCCCACAGTTTCCATTCAGGGGGGTCTAGTTACAGAGTGTTGCCCCTTTCTGACTAATAATCCCCAGGGTATTTGAGGATTTAACACACACACCCCCACACACACACTTGAACTCTTGAAATTGGAAGCAAGAGGCACTCTAGCTTTGTTGTGAATACTGAGAAACTTGGCTCTGAAGGTTGCTTCAGTGCTGTTGCAAGTTCTGTCTAGGGATGTCATTAAGGCTGTTAATGGAAGCTTTAAACAAAGACACTTTTCAGGTGCTGGATTCTGCCATCCTGTAAGTGTGTTCTCTAGAGGACGGATTCATCATGGTTATGGAAGGCTTTGGTTGGCCGTGCAATAGCCTGCAACCATTGCACCATCTAGATCAAGAGGGCCCAGAGCCCCGTGATTTAGAGGTGAGAGGAACAGCTTTAGTAGGTTCTGCAGCTTCTCACTGTATCTATCCTTCAGAACAAAACTAACAATACAACTGAGGTGAGTAGGGATGTTGGTGAGAAAGGAAAGAGGAAATCAGAGAAAGCAAACCAGCCATTGTAATTGTTCCATATATGAGAGAGAGCCTCAGGAAACAAGCGGTAGTGATGCTTGTGAACTCTAAGGATGGCATCTTTCCACTGGCCCAGGATTCCTCGGGAAGTCAGTTTGGGGATTGTAACTTTTATTGCCTGGATTAATTTTGCTGAGTATTGGGCTAGGTGCTGATAGAATGGGTGTGAGTAGTAGGCCTGTCTTTCAAACAACTTAGCTTTAATCCCCTCCTCTCCCCCGTTTTTGGCTGATTTGAAATGAATGGGTATTATGGGTCTAATAAGAATCTGGAGCATTGATATTTAGGAAGGATGAAAGCTCTTGATTAGATTTTTAGTTCTATAGGTTAAATGTGTTTATTTAGGATTGCATGTGCGATACGGGAGGGAGCAAAACTTAAGATCCTGACTTTATGGTATTGATGTAATGTAACCTGGCTGTAGTTCAGTTTTAAAATGCCCTTTCTGACAATTGGGACAGTTGACAAGATCTGAATAAGATCTGTAGATTAGAGAATGGTATTGTATTATTGTTAATTTACTGATTTTGATCATTGTTTTCAGGATATACATACTGAAGTGTTTATGTGTAAAGAGGCATTGTGTCTTGCATAGTTAGGAAAAGGTCTCCATATATTGCTATATAGAGAGGGGGGGATAAAGCAAATATGGTGACATACTACCATTTAGGAAATCTAGGTGAAGTGTGCAGAAATTCCTTGTACTATTCCAACTCTTCTGTAAGAAAGGTTCTGAAATTGTGTTTTAAAAAATTCTCTCTGCACAAATTTCTTTTTCATGGAGGAACTTTCCTCTTTTTAAAATTGTGGCTCCCTTACAGTTCAGTTCTAAATTGCATTGGGTGGAAAGTTTCTAAATGTATATTTAAAAAATGCAAGCCCTAGTGCCAGACCCAGCATTATAGTTTTTCTTTTTTATCTTTAAGCTTCTGTGCCTTTGCTGAGGGAATTCTCTGGCATCTTGAAAAAATGACAAGTTGCTCTATGTTCCAGTAAGACTGGGTCCCTTTAACTAGCTTGCTAATAGAGAATTTCTCAAAGAAACAAACTGTCTTTTAAAGGGGCAGGTTATCTTCTGAAAGAATAGAAATCAAATGCTAGTAATGAAACAGTTTCGGGAGAAGAAGATGGGTTCCTCTGTCCCCTTTAAAATGGTTGCGTATGATTGCAAATGTATTCTAGAAGGAAATATATAAAAATGCAAATGGTGGTGTTAGGGCAGTGGGATTTTAGATATAACTTTCATTTTTCCAAACTTGTATGTTGCTGTTTTTCATAAGAAAGTTGTTTGTTATTTTGTGTGTCCTTGTATCTTTAAAATAACTTATCTTATTTCCTTGATTCCACAGAGTGGAGGCTGTGTCCCACAGACTCTAGCATCATGAACATATTTGATCGGAAGATCAACTTTGATGCACTCCTTAAATTTTCCCACATGTAAGTGCTTTGACCTTGACTGTACGTCCTTATTACATTTCCTTTTATATCTTGTTTCTTTTCCTTTTCCTGATGTATTAACTTTTGTACGTATAAACTAACATATTAACTTTGCTAGAATCCAAAGGATCTGATAAAAGCACCCAAATTCTAAGGGCTGCGGTGTGGTCGCTGGAAAGCCATTTAGTTATTATAGTTTGGGTAATGATTGTTCATAGTTTGGGCATTGGGGCCTTCCTCAGCATTTAAGATTTTCTGTTTGTTAACCTAGTTTTCAAAGCATTCTTTTTTTTATTGTACCAAAACTTTCACATATTCCCTGGGAAGAAGAAGGAAAATTATTCTTAGCTTAGAGATGAGATTGGTCCTGGAGTAATGGCCATTATTAACATTCTTTCCTAGAACCCCCTCGACACAGCAGCACCTGAAGAAGGTCTATGCCAGTTTTGCCCTCTGTATGTTTGTGGCGGCTGCCGGGGCCTATGTCCATGTGGTCACCCATTTCATTCAGGTAAGAGCGGTTTTCTCCTCTAGTTGCTGTGGCACAAATCGCATTAGGAAGAAACTAGCTCAGCAGGGTGGTACAAGCCTATGTCCTTCCTTAATACTTTTCAGTAGTTTGGGATCTGAACCCAGCCAGAGCCAGTTGTAAATCAGGACATGCAGAACCATTTAATTTTTCTGGCAACTCTGCCCTCTCTAAATACTGAAAACAGGATGTTTTGACCGTGACACTGAATGGTGTGCTGCTGACACACAAGACCCCCACCCACTGGGGAGAGGTCTGCGTGCTGGGCTGGTTTTGCACAGTAACCTTTTTATCTTTTCTTCCATTCTTCCTCTTTTTTTGCCTGAATGACTGTGTAGTAGTTGGATACAGAACACTGATCGTATGATTATCAGGAGAGACAGGGTTGAGACCTTTAAGGATTTGGCCCATTTTATTCTTTGATAAACTCATTTTCCTTTGTTGAGTGAGAGTTTGAGTTTGGCTAGAAACAATAAAAGGGATGCTTGAGGAATAATCAAAAAGTTTGAAGCTCACTAACCAAGACTTGTCCCTTTTGGAGTGACCTTTTTAGTGTAAGTACAGGGGTGTACCTGTGTTGGCATTTGCCACTGCTGAGGAGTGGCATGATCAGGCATCCCCATGCTCAGGCATCTCCTGGCAGAGGTTGTGTGAAAAATTACTCTAGACACTCAAAGATAGGGCTTTGATCCCTCAAGTTCAGACTAAAACGTTTTCTACCTTTTAGGCAAAAGTGGCCCTTTTGGTTTCTGGTTGTGTTTTGTTTGTTTTTTTAAGTAATGTAGTCAGCCTCATTATTCATGGATTCCGTATTTGTGATTTACCTACTCAGCAAAATTCATTTGTAACCCTAAAATCAGTTCTCATGGTGCTTTTGTGGACATTTGCAGCCATACACAGAGTGGCAAAAAATTCGAGTTGTCCATTGCACCATGTTCTGGCTGAGGTTGAACAAGGCAATACTGCCTTCTTTCAAGCTCTCATACTGTAAACAAGTGTGTTTTTCATAGTCTATTTAGTGCCACCTGCGTTTTTATAATTTTTCTTGGTGATTTTGATGTTTAAAATGGCCTCAGGCATAGGGCTAAAAAGTGCTGAGTGGTATTGCTAAGTGCAAGACTGTGATGTGCCTTATAGAGAAAATACATGTGTTAGATAAGCTTTGTTCAGGCATGAATTACAGTGCGGCTGGGCACGGGTTCTATGTTGATGAGTCAACAGTATATATCCAAGTGTCTTTAAACAGAAAAGACATATATGACAAGGTTTTGTATTGACCAGTTGATAAAAAATGTGACAAGAGGCTCGAAAGAGCTTAAACCTTTGTTTCCTCCAGGAGCATTTGTTCAGTATCACTGATTCATTGCTTACAGTGGCTGTATAGAGCAGAACTACTGTGAAAACTGAGGACTGACTACCTTTAAAAGAAGGAAGGAACTTTGGTGTCTACATACATCCTTGATGATTTTCCTCTCTTTCTAATGCTTGTAACTTTTCCCATTTGCTTTAAAACAAAAATTTTTTTTTCTTCTTATAAAACTAATGCATGTTCATTGTAGA
This sequence comes from Eubalaena glacialis, assembly GCF_028564815.1. Lineage (NCBI taxonomy): Eukaryota > Metazoa > Chordata > Mammalia > Artiodactyla > Balaenidae > Eubalaena > Eubalaena glacialis. The sequence goes on along the minus strand of NC_083726.1, from coordinate 65,255,197 downwards.
GAATTTAGAAAACAGACTAGTGATAAGAAGGAAATATAAAACTCCATAATCCCATCACCCTAAATTAACTTAACATTTTGGTTCTTACTCTCTGTCTCAGTTCATTCAGGCTGCTATAACAGAATACCATAAACTGGGTAGCTTAAACAACAAATGTTTCTCAGAGTTTGGGAGGCTGGGAAGTCCAAAATCATGATAGGTGCTGGCAGATTTGTTCTGTGGTGAGGGCCAGCTTCCTATGTAAACAGCCATCTTCTCCTGTGTTGTCACATGGTAGAAGGGGCAAGGGAGCTCTCTGGGATCTCTTTTATAAGGTCACTAACCTCCCTTTGTGAAGGCTCCACCCTTATGATCTAATCACGTTCCAAAGACCCCACCTCCAAATACCATTAAATTGGGGGTTAGGATTTAAACATGAATTTGAGGGGGGGGGCACAATCATTCAGTTTTTTCTGTGTGTGTGTATATACATTTGTGTGTGTGTGTGTGTTTTAAAGTGATCAAAAAGAGGTCATTCCTACTTGTTCTGCAGATTGGAATATGCTTCAAGCACTTGTCAGTTTGATTCATCTTTTCTGTTTCTTGGGTCAGACTCATAATTTGACTTGGGCAGTTACAGTTGATGGACTGCCTCCAGCATCCACCATGGTCCTGACCTTGTCCTCCAAGCTTCTGGTTTTTCTCCTCAGCCCTCACTGCCTTTTCTGCTGCCTCCAGGTTAGAAGCAAATATTAGGAAGTCCAGGTGAATATTTGAACCCAATAAGGTCTCTTGCAAAATAAATTTGATACTTTCAAGTGTTTAATTATTGACTGGATCTAACAGGCTGGCCTGCTCTCTGCCTTGGGCTCCCTGGGGTTGATGATTTGGCTGATGGCAACACCTCATAGCCATGAAACTGAGCAAAAAAGACTGGGACTCCTTGCTGGATTTGCTTTCCTTACAGGTATGTTAAGGGATTGGTTTAATTTTGAGGGAGGGACACTGTATTTTTAGTATCTCTTTAGATTAAGGCCCAAGATATATATTTATCCTGATGCACCCCAACTGGCACACTGTACCATCCTGTCTTGTATTTGAGTGTGCCTTGTATTGCTTTCTTATTTCATAGAGGTGCATCTTGCTTCCCCATCTAGAGGGCTCTTTGTGACTAGTGTCTGTGACTTCTACTTTTGTATCCAAAAATAAGCATTTGTATGCTTGAATGAATGAGGTTTAAGAGCTTAGGTAGTGTAACTTGTTAATGGTGGACATGGGACTAAACTAGGCCAAGAATCTGATTTAGTTGAACTCACACTGGCAACTATCATAGGAGCATCTGTTCTGAATCTTGTGGACAGTTAATTAAAGTCATACATTGAGATCCATCCTACAGGGCACTTTGCTGATTCTCAAGAAAAGAATTAAAACCGCAGATCTTCTAGAATTGTCATTAAGGAAAACAGGTCTCAAGGTACATAGTAAAAATACTTGCAAAGCAACATTTGAGTTAGTACAACTTGTTCTGAGTGCGTCTAATCTATACAGTGTTGAAGAAATTGTAGAAAGGAAGGGATTTAGAGATTAAGATTTTTAGATCAGGGAAAGCTAGTTTTTGAAGGTATTAAAGGGGTGGGATTATCAGAAGGAGAGAAAAGCCAGAGTAGAGGAGATATTGGAGCTGGAGCAGGTTGCCGCTGCACCCTCCTGTTGGCAGGTGTCCACCTGCAGAACCGGTCTGGCCTTTTCTGCTACAGAGGGAGTCAGCCTGCATGACTACAGGTTGTTGGCCACAAGGCACTGCTTTGCTCTTTATCCTTTTCATCTAATTCCTGATCTGGCCCACATTACAGTCTCACATCACTGCTCTTCAAAGTTTTGCAGCCTTATAATTTAGCTGGAAAATGTTTGACATGCCTGCTTCATTTTTCCTAATGTCTATTCCTCCTGGGTCATCTATGATTTTCAGCCAAGGGGACAGTTGTGCAAGTCTGTCCATAAATAACTCAGTCAAGTATTTGTTCTCTGGAAAACAGTTGAGGATGGAAGAGAGAGCGATTTAATTACGTTAGTCCACTTGTTTTGTTGTTTTCTAGGACTGTAGGCATGCCCATGCTATTGATGATCAGCTTTTGGATGAGAGTCCTCTTCAAAAATTGGTGTTAATGCTGTGTTCTGGGGCTTTTTGTTTTCTAGGAGTTGGCCTGGGCCCTGCTCTGGACTTGTGCATTGCCATCAACCCCAGGTAACTATGTTACTAGTGTCTTACGAATATACCTTCTAAATATACCTTCTAAATATAGGTTATATACCTGTAGCCCTTGATATAATGGTCTTTTCCCTTAACAGCATCCTTCCCACCGCCTTCCTGGGCACAGCAATGATCTTCACCTGCTTCACCCTGAGTGCACTCTATGCCAGGCGCCGTAGCTACCTCTTTCTGGGAGGTATGTGTGGACTGGAAAATAGGGAGAGGGTCTCCACTTTAGCCAGAATTCTCACTAGGACCTTTCCCCTCACCTCCAACTTGTGACTGTTGGGTTGAAATTGAAAGCCTTCATTTTGGGGGGAAAGTAATGAATGCCCTTAATGGGATTGCTTTGCTTTACTTTGCTTTGGCTTTTCTCAAGATGGCTTTTTGTCTTCTCTTACAGGTATCTTGATGTCAGCCATGAGCCTGATGCTCTTGTCTTCCCTGGGGAACCTTTTCTTCGGATCCATTTGGCTTTTCCAGGTGAGATTTGCATATAACTTAGCAGCAGCCATTTACCTTGCATTTCTTTTTCTTGCTTAACCCCCTATAGCCCAGATAGACTAAGAATTCTCATCTTTGTGGGGCAGTGCTCTTGAAGCCTCGCCACTCACCCTCCCAGGACGGAGCCTTCTGAAGTGCAGAATTGTGCCTAGGGAAGTAGTGTGGTCTTCACTGTGGGCTTCAGTTCCCACGAATGTTAATGTCAGTAGGGTTAGGGTTCGATGTACTTTCAAGTGGCCAAGGGCCAGAAAGAGGTATGGCTGTTTTTTCTCTACAATGTCTACCACGTGGTAACCTCATCTCATTCTTCTTTTGTTAGGCAAACCTGTATGTGGGACTGGTGGTCATGTGTGGCTTTGTCCTTTTTGATACTCAACTCATTATTGAAAAGGCTGAAAATGGAGATAAAGATTATATCTGGTGAGTGTGAAACCTGGTCTTTAATGAGTATGAAGCGGGGAGGCATACTCTTCCATTCGACGACTCTTTTCTGATTCTCTGGGATGATCTTTTGCTTGACTCACCTTTCTTTCCACATCGGTAGGAATAAGAGTGGACCAGATGGCACTGGCTGACTTATGTGACCAGCCTTCAGGGGCATACATGATAGGATATCCATGGTTTTGGAACTCTGCACCAAAAAGCATCGTTTCCCTCAATTCCTGAAAGACATCAGATTTTTAAAAGTTGGACTAATAATATGTATTTAATTATCCATACTTTGAATAGTGGTTACCTCTAGGCAGAGGAGAGGGAAAGGGATCTTTCACCTTTTACTCTTTATACTATTCTTTAAACCTTTAACAATGAGAAGAAGACACGCATATAATTTTTTTAATGTAGTAAACCTCTCAAAGTCTCAACTAGTTAATGGTAGTTCCAGGTTCAGACTTAGGCCTCTGCAGAGTCTAAATTTTCTTTTCTCTATGCTCCATGGCTTCGCTGAGTTGAAGAGGATCTCAGACACTAGAGTTTTACTTAGTTGGTGGTGGAGTGCTGGTGAAGTTGACTCTTGGAATTGGGGCGGGGTTTCTATGTTCTGCACCTTTGTGGGCTTGTGGATAAAGGAAAGTGGGAAGTGCAGTTTGTGACCTGGTTCTTCTCTTTCAGGCACTGCGTTGACCTCTTCTTAGATTTCGTTACTCTCTTCAGAAAACTCATGATGATCCTGGCTATGAATGAGAAGGTTAGCACCACCTAAAGATGAAAGACTGGCTCCTGAGCTCGGCATCTATGTGTACTTAAAGCTTGAGAACTTGCTCACACTGTGTGGGTCCAGGGTAACTGTAAGGCAGGCCACTGAGTAGGAGTTCAACTAGAAGTCTTTAGCTGTTGGAGAAAAAGGAACAAGTAAAAATCATCCTTTTTTTTTTTTTTTTTTCTTTTTTAAATGAATCCCTGAGATTAGTATCAAAAGGAAAAGAGCTTCAGTGGCAACAAGAAACAATCTACTATGTGAAGGATTTAAAGGCTGTAAAGATAGTTGTGACTCAAAAAGATAATCTAGAGGATTTATATAATACCACCAGCTTTTGTATATATATTTTAGAAATAGGCCAATTTTACCCATTTGTTAGTCTTAATTTTTTTCAAGAGAGGCATTCTGTATAGGGTTAGTGAGTGGCAAACATCATCCACTCCAGTAGTAGGGGAACAAATAAAAGCACAGGCCTTTCTTTACAGAACTTAAGGTGGAATGTGAGTCAGTGCAGTGGTGATGGAAGCAGTTGACCAGATGGGATTGGTGGTCCTCTGTCTGGTCTGTACTGCGATTGGACTGAGGACCAAGCAGTTTCAGTCAAAACAACATCCCTTTCATCCATGTAATGATACCCTGGGCTTCCCCCCAGTGCAATGAAGAGTTCAACTGGACTATATTATTTCGAATGTTGATTTATGCCGAGGATTTATGCTTTCTTCTCAGGCCTAATGGGAAGTTGATCTTGGCTTGGTCTTGGCCTCTCGTTTAGTTATTTTAGGGTAGACCGCTGGTCTGCAGCCTTCAGTGGTTGGGATCTGAGCTGTCGTGGTCGTGAGTAGCCGGGAGTGGTTAGGCAGCCCACCTAGCTACTCATGGGGTAGCAACGGGAGCAACTGCTTAACCTTTATTGTTGTCAAGTCTGTAGCAATTTGGGAGACCACCAGCAGAAGATGGTTAAGATTTAGTTCCTCCTATACTGAAGGAGCATCTCTCCTCCCTTTTTACTGTCCGGATCCCTTCCAATCACTAACCAAAGGCAGTGAGGTATCGGCTGACTCAAGAGTTTTAGCTTAAATGTCAATGCCAGAAGTTAATTGGGTAATTTTCCTCCATTTCTAGGATAAGAAGAAGGAGAAGAAGTGAAATGACCATCCAGCCTTCCCCAATTTGATTTCCTCTCCCTCCGCCCCTCATTTCCTCTTCGCACACATTACATACAGGTTGCGTGTTCTGTGATAATGAAAAGCATCAGAAAAGCTTTTGTACTTTGTGGTTTTCTCTATTTTGAATTTTTTGATCAAAAAAATGATTAGCGAAATATAGTTTGGAGTTTGGCTTCATATTTCTGGGATTCTTCCGCACTCCCTTTTCTGTCATCCCCCATTCCTAGCCTCTTCCTCTGCTCAGGCAGCCAGTCCGCCGTGATGAGGAGCTGGATCTGCAGAGGAAGCAAACTCCAGGAGTCCGCTTTACGACTGAGCTTCACCGAGTGGACCTGAACTGTTTGGTAGAGACGCCTTGCTCCTCCCTTCTTCCCTCAGCGTTGTTTGCTTTATGCGCATTTCCTATGGGACTAGGCAGTGTGTTTTCCATTGGAAAGACGTTTGCTGGTCCCATTGTTACTCAGGCTTATTATGTCTGAGCTGCCAACCCCTACAGAGAACATGAAAAGCCTCTTCTGGTGGATGCTTTGCTTCCCCTGAGCTGCCTGAGTCACTGCTGGTCTGGCAGACATGCCTTTCTGCCTTGCTGTCACGAAAGGAGTGTGGATTTGTGTGGGTTCCCTTTCCAATCCCTTGTCTGGCCCTCGGAATCTGCCTGCTTTCCATCCGTGGGGTGGGAGGGTTTCAGCACAGAGGGAAATTCTTGTCAGGCATCTATGAAATGGCTGATTATGTATGGCAAGATATAATGTAGAGTTCCCAGACTTCCCCATTTTTTTGTTGAATTGATCACTACCTTCGTTACTGAGTGGCCTCTACCAGGTGGCTGTGATTAAGGGTCCCGGGAGAGGAAGGATAGAGAAGGGGCATGGCTGAGCCTCTGAGGTAATTGTGACTAATCCTGCCAGACAGACCCAGATGAGGACCTGTTTGGGGCAGGGGAGAGTAGTATCTCCCCCACTAACTGAGTGGGTCTTTGTTCACACCAGTGGCACGGGCTGTGATGGCTTGGGAGGCAGCATTCATAACAGTCCTTAGGTGCGTTTTTGTCTTATCTTGGGCACTAATAGGTAGTGTCAGGCCAGAGATTTGGGGCAGTAGGTAAATGTCCATTTTACAGATGCACTTCAGGTTTTGGTCTATTCACCTGTTTGTAGAAATCTGCAGCCTTCTTTAGGCAGGGGCTGGGCGACCAAACCTGCAAGACTTCTGCTTTCCTACAGTTCTGTGTTTGCAAGTGTAGGGGGGGCAGTACTAATGGGGTCACCAGCTCCTTCCCTGTGAGCTGCCACAGCCAGCTGGCACAGAAGGTCAGGCAGCCTTGGGAGCATTTGTGGCTCTGGCTACTCACAGGGCTTCAACGTAAGGGGAACTGAGCCATCGAAAACTCATTGCTAGTAGGACACCATTTTTGGCTTTCCCTGTTCACAACCAGTACACAGTTTGACCCAGTGGCTACTGGTTCACAGCGCACCACACCACTGTGCCATCCCATAAAACAGTTTTGTTCCCAGGCTGTGTGATTCCTGGAGTGGCATGCCACTCAGAATGTCTCGCTTCTGCGGAGGATGCTGCCCTCTGATTTAGCTGCTGTCTCCAGCCTGTGGCTTGAGAATTTACTAAAAGGGATTTCCTTCCCATTCAGCCCCCAATAGCAACTCTCCATACATCTGTTGATTCTCTGCTAGGCCTGAGAATATGAGTTACATCTCTTGAAGCCAAACTCCACCTCTTGTGCTTTTTTTGCTTGGGATGAAGGAGTTTTTCTTTAGAAACAGTGCCAAGAATGACAAGATATAAAAAACTACTTTTAAAGAAAATGCCTAACAGGTTTTTAATACAGTAATCACTGTAATTATCACTTTCTTTTCTAGTTCCTTGGTTTCCAGCTCAGGCTGTATTCTAACTCATACTGTGAAGACAAAGGTGTTTTTGATTCAGAAATATATGGAATCTACATAGTCTTAATTTGTAAAAAATAAAGAAAATTCCTTAACCTTTCCTTGTGTAAGTGTATGTGAAATTCAAGGCCACAGCTGAACGGGAGGTTTGGGGTGCTGTCTGACTTGTTCTTGGGGCTGGGAGTAGGACAGGATTAAGTTTGCTCTAGGTATGAATAGAAATAAAGAGACCCCCACTTGGGCCTCTCAGTCTGTAGCCCCAGCTTGCCACAAATGTTGGGGATATTCTCTGTTCCATACACAGCCCAGGCCTTTTTCTGGTCCTCCTCCTACCCAGCCTTTATCATAGGGGGTTCATGGTAGTAGCACGTGTAATTGGTTCCAGTATACAGCCAAGCTTTGACATTTGGGGATGCCTAATGGAAAAAGCATGACAATTCACTGATTTTGCAAGTATCGTGGTCTGCAATATCTGTGGTCACCCACTGGGCCCGGCTCTATTCTCGACGGTAGAAATCATCAGTGAAAATATAAAAATCCTTGTCCTCATAGAGTTTATATATGTGATTATAAACCAAAATTTGCATTACAGTCAGGTTACTGCATTTTGGCACGCTTGCCCTCTGGTTGTCACCCTCATTGTAAACAGCTTCCTGTTACTCTGACTCATGGCTGAGGCCCCAGCTGAGGTGGAGCAGGAAATGTGAGGTGTTTCAGGTACTGTCTTTGCACCCTCAATCTTTGTAACCAGAGCAGGGCAGTGAGCTCCCTTTTAGTCTTCTCCCAACTAGCCCACCAGTCACAAGTTAAACAAGAGGTTAACACATAGCTCGTTCACGCCTAGCAGACCTGCAGGCTGAGCTGGAGTGGGGAAGGCATCGGTGGGCGGCGGAAGTGGAAGGATGTCTGTGCTGGGAGAATAGACAGTCTGTTCTGCGAAGCAGGGGGTCAGATGGGGGCGCCCACTTGGCGCCAGGTAACGTGCTCCATGCTGGGGCTAGAGGTGGATATAGTTACTGCTTTTCAGTCATCATGGCGGAGCAGTGCAGGAGAGCTACATGCAGACATTAAGTTCTTACAGGTAAACAACAGGGCTATGGACAACAGACAGCCCTGCTCCTGGTTCAGGGAAAAGTGTTGGAGATGATACCTGAACTAAGGTGAAATCTCGAAGATTGAGTCAAGTGAGACAAGTGGTGAGGTTAGAAAGGCAGTGGTAGGAGTGGGTGTTTTCAGGTCAAGGGATTAGTATGAGAAAAGGCACAGGAGCGTGATTCAGCATGGGGAGTGCTGGGAGTGCAATTGCTGGGTTGTGAATTTTACGGAGGGGACCAGTAGGAAATGAGAAGGAGGGGGTAAACAATAACTGAGGGCCTGCTGTTTGGTGCTAAGGAGCTGGCCTTGTCCTGACGGCAGCAGAGAGCATTGAAGGGCTTTGAGCAAGGGAATGGTCAGATTTAAGTCCTCACATCTCAGGTGACTAGAGAGTAGACTGGGGGAAAGGGGCTAGTTGAAAGGCAATTGTACACTAATGCCCAGATGTGGTCCCTCTCCTGTCTCACTAAAAGGAAGCAGAGCTCCTTGGAGAAATGGCCCAGGAAATGTACAAGATGAACCTGGAACATAATGTTATGCCAGAAAGCAAAGGAGCTGTCAAAGATGACTACTGTAGTATCATTCAGAAGGACTCAGGGGCTAATCTAAAGAGGCTCCTCCTGGCCGAAGATGGGATAATTTGAGCATCAATAAACTCATAAGTTCATGATATTTTAAAAATATTGGTCAGCTTTGGTGGATGCTAGAAACCAGTCACTTTGTCAATAAACAGCAGCATTTATCCTTTCTTGTCTGTATAAACTACTTCAGGGTAATCAAAAAGTAAGTAAAAGTTTCTCTCTATAGAAGTACTCCAGCTATCACATGAAGGAATTATAGGACTAGTATCACTATTGTAAACCTCTGATGAAATAATGAAGCTAGGAGATGATAATAGCCACCAACATCATATTAAGAGACAACCTGACATATGCCTCCTGATGGAAGTAAGCAACACTTCCAAAAAAAAGTTGAATCTCAGGCATATTACGTCCTAGATCAAGTACCAGTTTACAGGGAAGATGGGTCAGAGGACTATGTTAAATGACATAATGGGGATGCAAGCAGCAAAACCTAGTAAAACTCTAAGGACAAACAACCTAGATTCTTTTTTAAGAAAAAGAAAAGGCAAAGAAGGAAGAACGAAATAAAAAAAAAAGCAATAGAGGGAAAGGAACCTAGAGGTTAAGACTTACGAGCCATATCAAGAAAATGCAATGATGTAGACCTGAATTGGATCCTGATTCAAATAAACCAACTGTAAATGAGAGAGAGGGAGAGAGAGGGAGAACTGGGGCAATTTGAACCTGTGGTAACCATTCTCCAGGATGCCCACCCACCCCTCAAAAATCCTGGCCTCCTGGTATTCATACCCTCTACGCGGAAGCTGGCTGGTACATATAATGGGACGAATACTGCAGAACTGTGTGTGATTTACGAAGCTTGGTCATGAAGGGCATTGCAGCTTCCTCCTTGGCTCTCTGGTGCACTTGCTCTGAGGGAAACCAAGCATGGGTTCTGAGGCCGTTCAAGCTGCCCGGTGGAGAGTGCTTGCAGAGAGGACCCAAGCCACAGCCAGCACTGAATTGCCAGCCAGTGTGATTGAGCCACCTGGAAAGCAGATCCTCCAGGAACTGTCAAGCTTTCAAGTGACTGCAATCTCAGGAGACACTGAGCCAGAACTAGCTAAGCTGCTCCTGAATTCCTTACCCACAGAAACTGAGTGACAATAAATGTTTATTGTTATTTTAAACCACTAAGTTACACAGCAATAGATAACTAATACCAACACGGACTAGATAGTTGAGGAGTTAAAGAAGTATTGCTAATGCTAAGTATATAATATAATTAATATAATATAATATAAATACTGCTAATCATGTAATTGATGTTCTTTAAAAGTTATCTTTTAGAGGTGCATACTGAAATATCTATAGATGTATTAATATGCTGTCTGAGATTCGCTTCAAAATAATGCAGTTAGGGACTTCCCTGATGGTGCAGTGGTTAAGAATCTGCCTGCCAATGCAAGGGATACGCGTTCGAGCCCTGGTCCCGGAAGATCCCACATGCCGTGGAGCAACTAAGCCCGTGCGCCACAACTACTGAGGCCTCCTGCCGCAACTACTGAAGCCCGCGCACCTAGAGCCTGGGCTCCGCAAAAAGAGAAGCCACTGCAATGAGAAGCCCGTGCACCGCAACAAAGAGTAGCCCCTGCTCGCTGCAACTAGAGAAAGCCCGCGCACAGCAACGAAGACCCAACGCAGCCATAAATAAATAAATAAATAATGAGGTTGGGTGGCAGCAGGGAGTGGAGGGTATAGATGAAGTGAATGGTCATGAGTTTATATTGGTCGTAGCTGGGCAATGGACATATTCGCTGTACTATTCTCTCTACTTTTTTGTACGGTTGAAATTTTCTATAATAGAAAGTTAAAAAAAAAAGGTACTTAACAATGGTCCAGGCAAGAGAAAAGATGGTCTGAAATAGAGCAGTAGTTATAAGGATAGGAAGGTAGACAATGAAATAAAATATTCATGAGGTGAAATGTCCAGGCCTTAGTGAATGAATAGATGCAGAGAGGAGAGAGAGAAGAATCTAGGGTAACTCTCAGGTGTCTGGACGGTCCTACCAGCCACTTGCCAGCTCTGCAAACTTGGGAGAGTCAGTCAGCCTTTCTGTCTCTCATTTTCCCCTGTGTAAAATGGAGGTAAAAACAGACTTACCTCATAGGATAAACAGACTTATCTCATAGGATAATACCCCATAGGATTAAGGTAGTTAAAACATGTAAAGAAAGCACTTAGTACGGTGTTTGGCACATAATAGTAAATCCTCCAAGCGTTACCTCTTCCACTGGGAAAGCCCAGGACTGGGGGTGGGATGGCACTTTTGGTTTTGAACATGCTGAGAAGGCCACCATCAGGGACTTCCACGAAGGTGCCAGGAGGCCTTTGCATATAAATCTGAAGCTCAGGGGAGAAGTCAGGGATAGAGATGTGGATGATTTGACACATTTTAAACCCATACAAACGAGTCAGCTCCTTGAACAGACACTTCACCAAAAAAGATACACAAATAGCAAATAAGCACATGAAAAACTCTTAAACCTCATTAGGTATTAGGCAAATGCAAATGAAGTCAACCATGAAATACCACTATACACTGATGAGAATGGCTAAAATTTTTTTTGTTAATTGTGATAAAACCAAGTACTGGTGAGAATGTGGAGCAACTGGATCCCTCACACTGCCAAGTGGTGAGGTAAAATGGTACAACCTCTGGAAAACAATTGGCAGTTTCTTATAAAATTAAACATGTATTAACGATACAACGTAGCAATTGCACTACTGGGTATTTATCCTAGAGAAATAAAAATTTGTATCCATGCAAAAATCTGGACAGAATGTTCAGAGAAGCTTTATTTGTAATAGTCAAAAACTGGAAACAATCCAAACATCCTTCAACAGGGGAATGTACAAACTAACAGTAATACATGCATGTAAATACAGGGGAATGTACAAACTAACAGTAATACATGCATGTAAATACATGCAGAGGAGCGATGGAATGCTACTCTGCAATAAAAAGGAAAAACTATAGATACATACAACTCAGGTGGATCTCAAAGGCATTATTTTATGAAGATTGAGTGAGCCCAGTGGAACTCCAGGAACCTCACCATTTAAGGAGCATATGGAAATCTTTTAAATCTGTGCACTACCCTCAAACCCAACTCCTGCTGCCTAGGTGCAGGCCCTACTGAATCTTGCCTGGAATATTGCTCCAGCCTCCTCACTGGCCTCCCAGTGCCCCAGCCTTGGGTCTCTCCCGTGCACTCTGCACACTACTTCTAAATGAATCTTTCTGATGGCGAACACTGAACTTTTCAATGACTCATTTTTGCTGTCAGGATAAAGTCCAAACTTCCCATCATACATTCAAGTCTCCTGCTTACCTCTGTCCTCTCATCTTTTAGTCCTCCAGCCATAATAAACTCATATTTATGCTAGAATGTTCCATTTGATCCCTCACTGCTAGGCCTTGGTATTTTTATTTTTCTGCCTAGAACTGTCACCCACACCCACTTGGCCTGACTCATCATACCCACCCTGCAGTTCTTAGTTTTGATACCACCTCATCTAGGAAGCCTTCTCTGAGCCCCCAAGACTGGGTTTTAGCCCCTTCTGGGGCCTCCACAGCATCCGGGCACCCTCCATCAGAGCACTACCCATGCTCTCCTACGATCCATCACCCAGTGACTGGCATCACCCACTAGAACTGTGAGTCCCAAGGGCTGGGACATGCCACATTTATCCCTGGGTCCCTGGCTTAGTTAGCTCAGTGTTCACACCTACTAGGTGCCCAATGAATGTTCCTTGTGTGAACGACAGTGTGGGTGAATGAGGAAATGAAGGAGTGAAAGGGGAGGCCCGGCGTGGGCGGAAGGGCCCCTGCAGAGTGTCCTGACTTCAGAAGGGGCAGGAAGAGAGAGGCAAACCAGGCCCAGAGTCCCTTCTGCTCCCTTGCCAACGCTGCCTGCCTTGGGACTGGCTGTGGGAAAAGTGCCCACCCTGAGGTCCAGCTGGGGCTGGACTGGCGAGGGAGGTTCCAGGTGAAACAGACTCTGACAGGGACAGTTTACGTCCGTCCAAGTCCACATATTCATGTTCTCTGTACTTTGTGCAACGCGTGTATTGGGTGTGGGGAGAGAGCAGCCAGGATGCGGTGTGTGGTGAAGGGAGGGCACCCTGCATCTCGTCTTCTCGCCACAGGGTGGCACTTCAGGCCTGCAAACCTCTTAGATGGGCGCTGCCGCTATTGCGCCACCTGGTGGCCATGTATTTTCCGACTGTTCCGTAGGAAATGATTTTTTTCTTTTCAAGTTGAAGAATCTCAAACAAAGAACATATGCGGCATACTTGAATTTGAGGCTTTTAAATAACTCCTTGGATTGCTTCCGCCTTAGAGAAGGCCCCCAGTGCTACCCTGTTAGCTACCCTACGAGTTAACGATGGAAACCCGATTTTCTGGTGGCTTCTGCCACCTTAGGCCCCAGCTGCCCTCTGCTCAGACTCTTTCCTGCCCACTCACTCTCCCGCAGGAATCATCCGCTGCACTTATCAGAGACCTGTGTTCAACTGTGCTCCTGTGGATGGTCCTCCACCACCCACTCCCCGGTTCCTCGACCTTCACCTCTCCCAGGACTTTCACTTCTGGCTCATTTCAGCTAGCCTCAGAGCGTAGAAGTCAGTATAGAAGTCTACTCTTCCACTCTCAGACCACAGCCCACATCGTCCCAGCTCTCGCATGCTCTCTCCCTTGCATTCCGGGTGCATTGAAACTCCAGTCCTGCCCCTTAACCCCTCCACTTTATCCTGCTCCTTTCAAGGCCCCTCAGGCATCACCTCTGTCTTTGTTTAATGCAGACTCTGGAGCTGGACTGCCTGGGTTTGAATCACAGGTCTTCCACAGACAAGCTTTGACCTTGGGCAGCTTACGTAAGCTCTCTGAGCCTCACTCTCATATTAAAATGGGGATAAAAATAATACCTACCTAAAAAGGTTGTGGTGAGGATGAACTGAATTAATATGTGTGAGCACTTAGAACAGTGCCTGGCACACTGTAAATGCTGTGTATGTGTTTGCTCTTATATGTTATTATTATTCCTCAAGCTGGAGCCTATGGTGGATGACATCACCAGCCACCTCAACAAAGCCCATCCTTGCACTAAGCCCACAATCTTCCTTTTCTAGTCCTAGAACCAGGCCTCTGCACCCTGCTAAGAGAAGAAACAGGAACCACAAAAATCCCACTTTCCTGCAGATTGTGCCACTGGACATTTCTGCTTCTTAGCCTCCACTGGGCTCCAGCCTCCTCTGAAAAATCCTTGACTTGACCTTACCCTCGTCCCTCTCCTCTGTCTGCAGTGACCATTCCACATCGTCACTGCTTTCCCCATACACGTGGTATGAAATTCAAAAGGTATAAAAGGTTACAGTGAAAAAAAGAGTCCCTCTGTGGTAACTTGATAAACATGCCACCATATTTTGTAGTCTATCCTCTTGACGCGGGATGACCCTTTGTCTCCCACAATCTGATCCTTACAGCCCTGCACATTCCCTGCTCTGTTCCCGTCTCTTGAAACCCTTCCACTGGGCCCTCTCAAGCTCATGGCTCTTCATCAGCAAACTTCTCATGGACACAGCCTCTTCGAATGTTCCCTTTGACCTCCTGGCTCTCCCTGAGGATGCCCTCCCTGCAGACCTCTCAAGTGGGCACTGCTTTCTCTCCCTCAGCCCCTGTGCCATGAGGCCAGAGGGTATGTAGGCACCACCTGTACTCCTCAGTGCTTTCAGACCGTTCTTCTTCCCTAAAGTCCCTCAGCTTTGAATCTCATGTCAACGGACTATTCCACCCACCATACCCCTCTTTTCCACTTGTCTATCAATCTCTGGGTTACTTCCTCTTATTTCTTGAGGTTTTGGCTCCTGCCTCACTGTCACCCCCTCTGATGCTAATTCTGTCCTAATTCTGAGAGCTCTCAGTATCTACAGAGGTAATCCTCCCAATACCTTGGCCTCTGCATTCCGTGACCTCTTTTCCAATGACCTTGCCCTCTACCCTATCTGAGCCACTCACTCCCATGGTCATCCCCTGGTCCTTCTCATTACCCATAACTGCAACCCTTCTGTATTAGTGTCCCAGGGCTTCCGTAACAAAGTGTCACAGATTGGGTGGCTCAAAAACCAGAAAGTAACTTGCTCACAGTTCTGGAGGCTAGAAATCTGATCAAGGTGTTAGCAGGGTTGCTTCCTTCTGTGGGCTGTTGAAGGAGAATGTGTTCCTCTCAGACCTCTCCCCTAGCTTCTGGTGGTTTACTGGCAATCACTGACATTCCTTGGCTTGCAGATGCATCACCCTGATCTCTGCCATCATGTTCACGTGGCATTCTCCCTGTGTCCAATTTTCCACTTTTTATAAGGACATCAGTCATTTTGGATTAGGGCCCACCCAAATGACCTCATTGTAACTTGATTACTTCTGTAAGGTCATTTCCCAAGGTACTGGGGTTTAGGGCTTCAATATTTTTTAAGGAGGGGAGGGACACAGTTCAACCCATAACATCTCCCATTCTCCCATAATCTCAGTTTCATGCATCCCACCCTCTGACTATCACCTCTTTTCTTCCCAACATCTTTCCAACTCATTCCCCCTAGTACTTTATCTCCAAAACTCCTTTGATTCCACCAGGACCTTCAATCTACTGATTCTACCTCCCTTCATGCCTCTCTCCTTTATTGCTCTCTCTTCCCTCCTTAACCAGTGTAAAGCCCACAGCCAGTTAATAGAATCGCTTCCATGCATGTATCTTCGATTCCCTTGTCTCTCTCTCTTTGTTGCACTTATTTGGCAAATTGGCAGCCCTGGCTAATCCAACTTGCTCCCTATTCTGTACCTAATATGGCAGGAGAAAACCCCCCAACACATTCATATTAGTAAGTCTCACTTTTAATTCCTAATCACCTCAAGTGGACCCTTCATGCTGCCTGGTAATCCTACTATATTCTCTAGCCTATTCACCAACTTTTGAGCTCCTAGATGACTACTCATTCTACCTCCTCTCTTCTCAAACCTCCAACAACTCTTTCTCCCATCCTTCCTCTTGGCCAATGACCGTGATTATTTCCTTGAGAAAATAAAAGCAATCAGAAAAGTTCTTCTGGGACTTCCCTGGTGGCGCAGTGGTTAAGAATCCACCTGCCAATGCAGGGGACATGGGTTCGAGCCCTGGTCCCGGAAGATCCCACTTGCCGTGGAGCAACTAAGCCCGTGTGCCGCAACTACTGAGCCCACGTGCCACAACTACTGAAGCCTGAGCGCCTAGAGCCGGTGCTCCGCAACAAGGGAAGCCACTGCAATGAGAAGCATGCGCACCGCAACGAAGAGTAGCCCCCACTCGCCGCAACTAGAGAAAACCCGCGCGCAGCAACGAAGACCCAACGCAGCCAAAAAATAATAAATAAATAAATAAAGTTTTTCTGTAAGTAGACACCACCACATACACTCCCCCACCTGCCTTCCTGTACCTGTGGATGCTGCTTAAGTCCACTTGTGCACTGAAGCCCAACAATTTCCTCTTTTCTCTCCTGCATCATCAAATTTTCTCTATTTTGTCATCCCCATAAGTATAAGAAAATGCTTTAACTTCTATCTTTAAGAAACCCTCTCTTAGAGCCTGGGAACAGCAACTCCCCCATAATAATGAGCACACCCAGCCCCCAGATCTTGGTTTCTAGAGATTGTTCCTCACTGAAAGAAACCAGGGCTCTTTGGAAAAATGGCGGATTTCAGGGCTGGGTTTGGGAAGATGAATCTTGAACATGTTACACCAGAAAGTATGTACTCAAAAAGAATGATGGAGATTTGTCAAAAGACAAAACAAAACAAAAGCCAGTTTTAAAGGGATTCTACTGGTCAAATCATGGACAATTTGAGCACCAAAGTAAATAACGGTAGTAATGGATTATAAACTATTGAATAAAATAGGACACCATGAGTCCATACTGATATAAATAAATGCATAAATAGAAAGTTTGATGAAAGTGAAATATTTACAGTTTCAAAGTACCTTACCACTATGTTCTGTGCTGTTTCTGCTTCATTTCCTCTGACCTCTAAAGAGATGGAGTATCCCAGGGCTTAGGACTCAGACCTTTCCTCTTCTGACTCTCTTGGTGATCTCATACAGTCCCCTGGTTTTAAGTAACATCCATATGCTGATGACTTACCAATTTATATCTCCAGCCCGGCCTTCTTTTCTGAACTCTAGACTTCTATAACCCACTGCTTACTCCACATTTTCCATTGGATATTGTCCAACAGACATCTCAAATTTAACACATCCAGTACTTAACTCCTGATCTTCCCTCCCTCAAGTCTGCTCTATCCACAGTCTTTTCCATATCAGTTAATGGCAACTTCTTCCTACCAATTGCTCCAAAAACCTTAGAGTTATCCTTTTTTTAAAAAAATTATTTATTTATTTATTCATTTATTTTTGGCTGCTTTGGGTTTTCATTGCTGCGCGCCGGCTTTCTATAGTTGCGGAAAGCCGGGGGCTACTCTTCGTTGCTCTGCAGCATGTGGGATCTTCCCGGACCAGGGCTCAAACCCGTGTCCCCTGCATTGGCAGGCAGATTCTTAACCACTGCGCCACCAGGGAAGCCCCCCTCAATGTAGTTTTGATTTGCATTTCTCTAATAATTAGGGATGTTGAGCATATTTTCATGTGCCTATTGGCCATCTGTATGTCATAGTTATCCTTGACTCTCCTCTTTTCCCCACATCAATTACATTAGCAAATCTTGTTGTTTATAGTGCCTCTGCCCTGGAACAGGCCCCCATCTCTCACTGGAATTGCCCAAGAGGCTTTCTTACTGGTCTGCTTCCAGACTTGCCCTCTACAGTTTATTCTCATCACTCTCTAATTGCTCTCCATTTCACTCTGAGTAAAAAGCCAAAGTCCCTACACTGGGCTCCAAGACTCCAAGACATGATCACTAAATCCTACCAAATTGGCTAAGAATAAAAAGTTTGATACTACTCAGTGATGTAGAAGATAGTCTCACTTATACATTGTTGACGAAGCACAATTTGTTAATACCTATAAAAGTTTTTAAATTAAGCATATTCTATAACGCAGCAATTCCATTTATAGGAATTTATCTTATGAAAATACACAAGTGGCCAAAGACACATATGCATACGTTCACTGCAGCATTGTTTGTCATGGTAAAACACGTAAACATTGCACACCCATACAATGGAAGACCGTGTAGGATAATGGATATTCATGGGCTTTGGAAAGATCTCCAAGATACATTAGTAAGTGCTAAAAGAAGCAGATCAGTAATTATAGAATAATCTCATTGTCTAATAAAAGGTCAACATAAACATGCTCTGTGTGTTTGCGTGTGTGTGCATTTAAAAAGCAATTTGAGGGAGCTGTCCCTTAGAGCTATCTGAGAGACTGTCTCCTGGGCTTGAAGTCCTCAGAGTGTCCGCCGAATAAAACATAATTCTCAAAGAAAAAAAAAAGTGATTTGAAAGGAATTCCAATCAACTTGGGTTATGTCTGGGGAGTAAGACTGGGAGTTGGAATATGAGAGACTCTTCCTCTTCCTTATATGAATATTCTATTCAATCTCAATTATTTTTTAAACCATGAACATGCACTTTTATAAACTATGTCTTTAATAATTACAAAAGGTTTTTAAAAAAGGTCTTTCTTACCCCAAGATCAAAGAAATGCTCACCTATACTTACTTCAAATTCATATGTCTTAAAAAAAATTACTTATACGCTTGAATTAACTCACCCAGGACTATAGAAGGGGATATATACCTAGAATTTGCTTCAGAGAATGATTGTTTCCTTTAAAACCTTTTTGATAAAGGAAACAAAACACTATTTGTAGAAAATCTAGAAGAGGGTGAAGAAGAAAATAAAAACCACTGGCAACCCACAGAAAACCTCAGTTAACATTTTGGGATATTTCCTGCAAGAGACAGGGTACCCATTAAGGTGGAATCTGGAACCTTTTTATAGTCTTTTGCTGATGACTTGATGCCATTTATGGGGGACAAGGAAGGGGGGTCTGGAAGTTTGGGCTTCTTTTGTTTGGGAAATCCAGCAGAAAGGGTCATACACAATGGTGAGGCAAACATTCACCCATTGTTCATGGAGAAAAAAGTGAGGTCACCTTAATCCTGCAAGCAGATGTTGCAAACTGAGATATCAAGTGTCCTGCCATAGTGAGGATCAAGTGGTCTTTTAGCCAAACCCTTCCCTGAAGTACAAAGAGAAATTGGTTTCCCGGGAGTGTCTTGAACTAACCTGTGTGTCCCCTGCCACAGAATTATTTCAGATGGAATATTCTGTTTGTGTGGAGGGCACACACAGTCATGTGCGCCGGGGGTGGCTTGTCTGGGCCCAGCACCCCTTAGTAGCACACTGGGGGACCTAGGGACGAGAGCTGCCCACCTTGGAAGAGTTGGTAGGGAAGGGCTGGCTCCAGGTACCAGGTGTGGCTGATGCTACTCTGCCCTGGTGACTGGCACTGAGCTTTTTCTCAGGTGGCCCACATTGCCCTGGGGCCTAAGAGGCCACCTTGCATTTGCAAACACTGCAGGACGGGGCCCAGCAGCAGACTGAGCAGACCCTGGTGACAGAAACATGCACGGATCCTTGGTCTCAGCTTGTAGGAGGTGGAGTCCAGAGTCGAACCCACCATGCCAAGCTCCTTCCCGGAAAGGAAGTAGGATAAATATCCTGTAGGCGAACAATTCTGTTTTAACAAGGATATGAGGTAATCTATCAGGTTCAAACAGAATAAAGGGCTTAAGAAACCAAGAAATAAAAAGTTAAGAGAAGGATGTAGACTTCTTTGAGCCCGCCTGGCAAGAGGCAGAGATCAGCAGCTTGGTAATAACATCCTTAAGCCCCTAAAAGCAGAAGGGACAGTGGGATAGCTACCTGGAAGCAGAAGATAGAAGAAAATGCGATCCTGACATTTGGAGAAAATCAAGACGTCTGACTCGACCCTTCTCTAAGTCGTGTTAATTTCCTCAATGACGACATCAACTTAGGGAAACAGGAGGGAGAACAGCCTGGATGGGAGAGGGGTGGGAACAGCCGAGAGCTGAGGAGAAAGCTGGTCTGGTCCAATTTCCCAATCGTCCATAGATAAGGAAAACCAAGGCCCAGAGAAGGGATGTAACTTTCCCCACAGAACCAGACTCAGTGGCTAAGAAAGACTCTTGACGCCCAGTCTAGTGCTCTCCAGCCCTGCCCTTCAGAAGTGATCCAAGGCCAAAAAGGGAGGAGGAGATTAAAGTCCTGGCAGAAGAGAGCAAAGTTACACACCCAAAAAGAATCACTCCCACCAGGCTCCATCACTTCTCAGCCTTGGAAAACCACTGAATGTTTTTTTTTTTTTTGGCTGTGCCATGTGGCATGCAGGATCTTAGTTCCCCCATCAGGTATCAAACCCATGCCCCTGCAATGGGAGCACAGAGTCTTAACCACTGGACCACCAGGAAATTCCCCCATTGAATGTTTTTGAGCTTCAATGTCTTCATCTATGAAATGAATCAGGAGGCTGGCAATACGGTATTTAACAGGGAGTTCTTTCACTGCTCTCTGGACCATTCAGGGCTGGAGAGACACTGCTGGAAGGAGTTAGTATAAAGGGAGGCGTTAACAACCTCCCCGCCCCTGACCTTCCTTGGGCTGGTCAGAGCACAGGACAGCATCCAGTGGTATAACCGAGTTGTGAACAGGCCCAGCACTTCTCCCTGTCCAGGCACCCCTGACCTCAGCTTGGCAAGCCTGTGATGTTAACAAAGACCATGTATTCAGTACAGGGCCCCTTACCTCCATGATGAACTATCCAGAGTCCCAGCCACAAGGCCAGGGGTGTTAAGCATGCATGATGCCCAGGTGGCCTCCAGACGGTATGTCATGGGGAGGCGGTGAGTGCAGGCAACGGCAGGGGGGGTGCTGTGGACGAGTCACCCCACATCTTGCAACCTGGGCCGGAAGGAGGCCTTCCTAGGCCCAACTTGACTGGCCAATGTGAGACGGGCTGGGGCCACCTGGGTCACCTTCGGGTCATTGTCCAACTCCACGCCTAACAGGAAATCCAAGGGCTGGAGGGCGACAACCTCCCACCCCATGGCCTTCTCATGTCACACGGAGAGTCCGGAACAACTCCTAGAAGCCTAGACCCTTCCACACAGCCTCATTCCTGGCCTCCCCATTCTAAAGTGAGAATTTGAGAGCCAGGGGAACTTCTGGCTGAAATCTGAGGTAGAAATAGGGGCAAGAAGCTCTGAGGAAAGCCCAAAGTCTGTGGAGAGACTGGAAGGCGGCAAGTTGGAGGCCCAGTTGTGCCTCACTTCACGACAACAGGAGGCTGTGGACACTTACCTCTGTCTACCCCTGGGCCCCTGAAGCTCAGAGTCTGCACGTCCCACCTGACCTGGTATGTCCAGGGTTTGATCGCATGCCCATAGCTGCCCTCCCCATCTTCTTCCCTCTGAGGGGCAGCCCAGCCTTCTGCCCTGCCCAAGCCCTGGGCCAGGGGAACTGCCCCACCCCCAGGCACTGTTCCAGGTCTAAACAGACCCCACTTCCCCAACCCTTAGTTACCTTCTAGGGTGACTCCAGCCAGTGGCCCTGGTGGAGGGAGCTGCCTCACAAGGGAGCCTGGGGCAGAGTCCAGGGCCCTGGAGTCCTGCACCCCGGGGCCCACGCAGTCTCCACCTGCCTGTCCATCCCTGAGTCCTCCCACAGAATGAGCTGAGTCAGGGGCAGGGAGGGGCCTCCACATTTTATTAGGGATACGGCAGAAGCAGAGGCTGGAAGCAGAGCAGCCGCGTTTTTAACAACAGATAAATTAACCGCAGTGCGGGAATGGTGGCAGGGGGCGCGGGCGGGTGGAGATTGGGCCAGGTGCTTTAATATATATAAAAAAAAAACAACAAAAAAGACAGACAAATGGGCCCCAAAGACATGGGGCAGGAGAGGGCAGCACCATCCAGACAGCGGGGAGGGCCAGGGCAGACAGAGAGAAGGCAACTTGACCCCTCGCCCCTGAACTGCACCAGCACGGGGCTTCTGAGGCAGGGGAGCTGCCAGGGTGGGTGGAGATGGCACGGCTGGTGGGCAGGAAGCCCAGCACCACAAGATGGCTCAGCCTGAAGTGGGAGCTGGGGGCCGGGACACAGCGGCCTTGAACCCCCAGTCCCGCAGAGGAAGAGCCTTACTCTGGGTGAGAGAAGGGACCAAGGGTGGGGTCTCTCCCTGAGCTGAGAGCGGTCATCTCCTCCACAGCAGCGGCGGGCAGTGGCGTGTGCCGGGGACCCCCTTCACCTTCTTGTCCATCTACCTCCTTGGTCCCTTCAGGGAGGGGCCCCACGGGCCCCGAGGGGGCGGGGCGTGAGGCGAGCCGGTCTCCGACGCCAGAGCGGGGCGTGGCCGCTGCAACCGCTCAGCCCTGACTCCCGCAGGAGGACAGCGAGTCATAGAGTGAGTCACTGAGAGACTCTGAGGTCTCCAGCCCCGGGGGACCCCCACTGGCCACTCTCCCTTCCTCGCCCACGTCCGATGTGCTGGGGGTGCGGCTACCCCCAAACGCTGGGCCCTGGGGCGCAGGGGCTGGGCGGCTGGGCTCCAGGCTCCGCTTTCCGTCCACGTCCACGGGCAGGGCCTGGGGAAGGAGGGAAGGCTCGGGAGGAAGCTCCCCTTACCCCTCCCCGCCTGAGAGGCTCTGCCCACCTGACGGGGGCGCTGCAGAGGAAGCAGGCTGGAGGCGCGACTGAGCACAGCCCTACAGTTCCACCAAAGTTCCGGAAGGGAGAGAAGCCCTTTCCCCAAGAGGGGTGTTAGAAGGCGGGGGGAGGGGGTGGGCTGCCCACTCAGTCCTCCTCCCGGACAGGGCTGTACCTCACCCCATGTCATTCCCTCCTGCCCTCCACTGCTGTTCCCTTTTCCCCTTCGGCCATGCTCACCATGGGGGTCCTGGGCAGCCCCTCCAGTTGTCGGGGCGGGCATAGGAAAGGGTCAGAGGAGCCGCTGGCTGCCCTCGCGTTGGGGAAGGTCCAGTTCTTGGCCAGCTGGACAGGAGCAGGAGGGCCTGGGTCTTCACAAGGATCTATCCGGGGACAAGGGGAAGATGGGTGGTGGGTGGAGCTCCCAGAGAGGCCCACCCCCCTGCCCAGGCACTCACCGTGGGGACAGGTCTGATGGCCCCGGTGGCCCGGAGCAGCGGTGAGCAGGGCGGGGAAGGCCGGCATGCTGGGGTGCCGCCCGCTCACCAGCAGCTCCTCTATGCCAGGCACCTCACGCTCCAGTGTGTGGGCACGGCGGGGGACTTTGGTAAGGGGTGGGGGCCGAGCTGGGGGCACCCCGGCCGGGGGCTCCAGCCGTGGTGGCTTGGTCTTGGGAAGATTCTTACTGGGGGTCCCACTGCTGCCATGGTCTGGGGGCGGGAAGGTCCCAATGCCACTGTCCAGAGTTCGAGTCAAAGAGCCACAGGCTGGGGAGGGGAGGGGAAGTCAGGGATGTGAAGCTGCAGGCGGCTCAGCCCCTCTGCTTTCTTCCGGCTTTCTGCCCCTGCCCAGGTTCCACCCTTGGTCAGGGCCCCTCCTGGCCCCACCGGCTCAGTCATCCCTGCCTGCCCTGCCCCACCTCCCCTAGTCCTGGGGAAGAGGGCAGGGCAGGTACCCTATGAGGCAGGGAGGGATTTATTCCTGTGCAGCCCCAGTGCCCACTGATGCTTGGCACCAAGATGCTATAGGGCCTGGCACCTGCTGTGGTGACAGGAAGGAGTAAAGTGAGCAGGGGGTAAGGGGCAGGTCCCAGCCTTGGCCCTTGACCCTGCTGACCTGTGAAATGTGAGGTGGGCACTGGCTCAGCCAGACTGTCCTCTGAGGGCATCTCTTCCCGCCTCCCCGGCTCGCTGCTTGGCTGTACAGGGTACAGGAGACCTCAGAGCCCATTCCTCCTCCACCCTAATCCCCTCCATCAGGATCCCTGGAGTATGGGTCTGAGAGTCCTGGCAACCTGCCAGCCCTCAGGAGGCCCTCTCCCCTCCCCATTCTCCTCGGAGACCAGAAAGGCATCCAGCAGCTTCCAGGCCCCAGGGAAGGGGAGCCCTCCAGGCGGTAAGAGACCTGGCAGGGCCACAGAGCCAGGCCCTCCACCCAGCCCCCGCCCCAGGAACTTACCTTCCCAGGAGGTTTCCCGCAGCCCTGAAGAGGGCCCACCAGGCCATTTCGGGGCCCACAGGCCGGCCAGGGGTTCTTGGGGTCAGAGGACACTGGCTGGAAATCGCCATACTCAGGTTTGGGCTCCCGCCAGCTCTTGGGGGGCAGCTCCTTGCCATCCACCCTAGGGGCAGCAGTGCAGATTGCCGTGAGGGAGGCCCGGGCCCACTCACACATTCTGGCCTCCCTCCCTCCAATGGTGCTGGGCCTAGTGAGGCACCCACTGCCCCCTGCCCCTGGGGAAGGGGACATATCCCTGGTGGCTTCCCACATCAACCTCTCCTGACACCAGGAACAGGCCAAGACCCCAGGGAAAACTCCAGAGGATCAGCAGGGGCAGGGAATATGGGAGAACTCCCCCAAAGCTACCCAGGGTCAAGCCTAGAGACCTCTCCGACAATGTCTGCCGGTAGAGAGCAGACACGGTCACATCCTGGTCCACATGCGACACACCCTGCCTACCCCAGCTGACTTTGAGCGCACTTGCTGTCCAAACCACACCCTACCTGGAGCCCGATTCCTGAGGACATTCTGCCTTACCTGGCCCAGACACAGCAACCCCAAGGTGGGGTAGCCCCTTCTCTAAACCACAGCTCCCTTTGCTCAGTCTGTGGCAGGTGCCAAAAGGGCAAGATGGGAAGGGAGCCCTCCTTTTTCTACAGGATAGAAAACCCCGGAGGGAGAAGACCTGCATCAGCCCAGTTAGGTACTAGCACTCCCTTAACTACTGCATGCTGCACCTCAGACAGGCTGCCTCATCTGACTCAAGACAATCCAAGAAAATGTGGACTGTTAACTCTTCTCAAATGAGAAACTGGGTCGCAGCAAGTTGAATGTCAGCCAGCCAGAGAGGAGGGGAGCTGGGGCACAAACCCCTTGCTCCTTGTTCGAGGCCCCAGTCTCTCCTCTGGGCCAGGCCATTAACCCTCAGGATGCTTTGGTGCCATTTCATTTGACCTCCTACACCCTTTGACCTCTGGGAAGCCCCAGGTCCTGGGAAAGGCACTCCCAACCCCAGGGATGCCCGTGTAGGGAAAAGGGCCCCCAGCCACCAAGCCCCTGCCAGCTGGTCCCGGGCTCTCACCTGTTGAGCAGCTGCTGCATGAAGGTGTCCGCACCCTGGTACATGCCGGCCAGCTGGCCCTGCACCTGCCCCAGGCCTGCACTGGGCCCCGGCACTGGTCCCCCGGGCCGTGGCCGGGCCCTGCTGCTCAGGTAGGCCTTCTCCTCCTCCAGTGCCCGGCGCAGGTCTTCCGCCTTAGCCATCAGCTTGGAGATGTTGAGGCTCTCGGCCTCCAGCTTCCGGGCTTCCATCTTGACCTCCTTCCGGAGCGGGGAGCCCCCACCAGCCCCTTCCTTGCCCTTGGCGGCCTCTGTGCGGCGGTTCAGCGCTGGCAGCTTGCTCTTCTTAAGGCCGAACCAGCTGGCGATGCTGCTAGTGTTGCGGTGCTTGGCCTCAGTGCCGGGGGCCCGCTCCTGGCCCTGGAGACGCAGCATGTTCTCCTCTATGCCCTTCATCACCTTCTCCTCAATGGCCGAGTGTGGGGCCCGCCCCTCAGGGCCTGGGCCTGGGTCGGCAGGGCCAGGTGCTGGGGGTGTGGGCTGGGCCGTAGCGCCGCCGCAGTCTGCCCAGGGTGGGCCCTTCCCCTTGTCAGGCTTGGGGGGCTCCTTGGTGGCTGGTGGGGCCACAGGTCGGGGCACCACCTTGGTGGGCGACTTAGAAGGCAGTTTTGTCGGGCTGCCGTGGGGACTCTTATTGGGCTTGCCGAGGCTGGGGGCTGAGGTTGGCACTTTGGCAGGGGTGCGGGGTACCTGGGGGCACAGGGCCCCTGCCAGCCGGCTCTTGGCCAGCTCCACTTTGGTGAGGCAGCTCCTTGGTGAGACAGGCTCCAGGTCCACCCGGGCCCCCATGGAGTGGGAAGAGTAGACTCGGGACCCAGGGTCCCCCAGGAGCCCAGATTCCTGTTGCTTCAGGCTGCTTGTGCCTAAGGCCACGGCCCCCCGCAGGGCCCCCTTGGCTTCTGGCTGCTCAGGGGGCCTGGAGGCAGAGGGTGCTGTGTCTCCAGTGCTCTCCCCTGACTTCCCTCCTCCCCGGGCCTTCTCGGTGCCAGGCCTAGCTGGCGCCCCATTCTTTTCTGGGCCCTGGGGCCCCTCGGGGCCAGTCTTCAGTTTCCCCAGGGCTGCTAGTCTGTCCCGCAGAGGTGTGTAGCCAGGATCCCCAGGTCGCCGGGCCGGCCCTTGGCCAGGTTTCTTGGACGAGCTGCCTGGGGTCCTGCGGCCAGGGTGGGGAGACTCCGAGCCTGCCTTGTCCAAACTCTTCTCCTGGGCACTCTCATAGGGGCAGGATTCTGGGTGGCAGGGGCTGGAGGGGACTCCAGGGCTTCTGAGGACCTCAGGGGCCCGTGGCACCTCCAGAGTTAGTTGTGGGTAGGTGGGCACCTGCAGCGGGGATGGAGGTGGCTCTGGGGAAGGCCCCCTAAAGGTGCTCCGGGAAAGGTCCAGAATGTTCTCGTAGCAAGGAGACACCACTGGTCCCGGGGAAAGCGTAGTGGACAAGGCTGGCTGGGGAGGTCTGAGCTGTGCAGAATCTGGGGTTGTGGGGCAGGGTGACGGGCTGGTGGGCAGGCCCTGCGCCCCCTCTGGGGACAGCTCTCCTCCGCCCAGACCCCTGCGGGCCGGCAGCGGGGAGGGGCTGCCGTCTGAGCCACTGTTCCGACAGGGGATTCGGGAGTTCCGGGGGAGCTGGGGGCTGAGCTGAGGGCCCCCTGGGCTGGGTACCTTCTCTGAGGCTGGAGGCAGCTTTAGAAACTTGAGACCTCTGGCTGGAGAGGGCAGAAGGGGTCCTTGGGCTTCCCCGGGAGAAGGGGGGCCAATTTGGAGCTTGCTTTTCACCTGAGATGAGGAGTGGGGGTGGCCAGACCGTGAGCCCAGGGGGGCGTCCCCTGCACCCATGAACACGCTGAGGAAGGGGAGGGGCCCCTGGCCCTCTGAGGTAGCACCAAAGCCCGGCCTGTGGGCCTCCGGGGTACCCCCTCCCCAAGCTGACTTGGGGAGGCCTTTGGACTTGGACAGCTGTGGGGGCCCCTGGTCTGGGGAGGATGGCTGCCTGGGACCCGGCTGGTCCCCGCCGAGTGGGCAAGCAGCCCCGGCCAAGAAGGCCTGTAGGTAAGACTCTGTGTCCTCAAGGAGCTGGCCCAGGTTCAACTGTTTGCGGGCCAGGGCCCCGAGCAGGGTGTCAGGGCTGGGTGCCTCGCTGGGGTCACCTGCCTCATCAGAAGAGGAGGAGGAGCTGCTGCCTGGGGCGCAGGGTGGCCCGGAACCGGTGCCCTGGGCCTGTGGGGAGCCCCTACTAGGGCCCCAGGGCCGCCCAGCCCTCTCTTCCTCCCCTGGGCCCCCTAAGAGGCGCTCCCAGTGCAGCAGGCCTCCCAGGCTACCAGGACCTAGTAGCAGGTAGGGGGCCCAGGGAGAGGGTTCAGGCTGAGGTGGGCCACATAGCTCGCCATTGATGGGCTCTGGGGAGCCGGAACCCTCGCCTGGAGGCGGCCAGGGGGTGGCAGGTGAGCACAGAAGCAAGGGGTCAGTCTCTTCCAAGGCTCTCAGCACCTCCAGGATCTGGGCTTTCTTTCGAAGGAACGGGGACAGGGCCTCCAGCGCTGGGGGTGGGGCGGCCGGGGGTCCTGGGCCTCCTGGCCGCAGCTGCTGCTCCCAACACACCTTGGGGGAGAAATGGCATGAGGAGGAGATCGTGTGCAGGCCAGGGACCCGAGCGGGCATAACTGAGTATGCCAGGAACAGAGCTGGCCTGGTTTGTCTGTGTCCCCAAAAGGAACTGATAGCTTCTGGGATATGTTGGAAAGCTTCCTCAAGAGTCTCTGAGTCCTGGTTACCCCAAATGTCCTTCCTGGCACACCTGGGGTTGGGTGGGCACCCACCTCCCTTTCTGTTTATCTCTGCACCACTTCCTACCAGTATTTGCGGGTTAGCAGGGCTGACCACCTACAACCCTGGAATCTATGTTTGCCCCAGGAGAGGGAGGCCTGTCCATTTCTCAGTCTCCAGAAAGAACACAGACTCAAGAAAGGGATGTGATGTGGCCAAGTCCTAAGTCAGTTGCTGCAGGCAAGCCCGGGCCTCCTCAGGTCAGGCAGCTGTCCTGCTGCGCTGATCCCCGTGGAGAAGCAGACTGGGAATGACTCCATTGCAAACCCTTTCCTGCTTCTCCCAGGCCCCTTCTTAGGCCCCGTCTAGTCTGGTACAGTGGTTAACTACATGGGCTCTGGAGCCAGATTGTATGGGTTCAAGACCCAGGTCCACTGCTTAACTAGTTATATGACTTTCAGCAAGTTATTTAATCTCTAAGCTTCATTGTATCACCTGTAAAACAGGATGGTGATTATGTTTAATCTCACAAAATAAGATAAATGAAACCAGATATGCAAAAGAATGAATGAATAATAGTTCTGGACTGGGATAAATAAATATGTGTATGATTATAAATTTAAGCCAAAAATTACCAAAAAAAAAAAATAAATGAGATCCAGGTGTCCAGTACAGTGCCTGGCACAGACTAAGAGCTCAGGAAGTATTAACTGTGAGTCTGACTGCTGTACTATAACGCCTTTGCTCGCGAGACCAGTGGCTGAGGGTGGGGATCTGTTTTTCTTGGTACGAGGCTGACAGCTGAGGGCTCACACCCAGCCTGGACAAGAATCTGTGTGCCCGGAAGCAGCCCTTCCCCTGGGACTCATTAGGAAACAGCCGTGGAGCACCGGCTGACGAGCCCGGAGCCAGCGGAGCCACAGACCACAGTGCCCAGCGCTCCTACCTCTCTCTGCCCAGCACAGCGCCCCAGAGGCAGCGAGGTGGCCGGTCCCTCAGCGGAGCTCAGGGAGGGGGTGGCTGGTGGCTCTGAAGGCAGCTGGAGTGGGGCGAGTGGGATCTGCAGGGGAGAGGCGAGGTTAGCACAGGTGCTGTCTGTCCCAGGTCCCTACTCCCACAGGAAGCTATGGCTTCCCATCCAGGGGCAGGGAAACATTCTTCCAAGTCTGCTCCTTCGGTGACGTCTCCTGGCCCAAGGTGTGGCTCTCACCACTTGGTCAGAGGAGCCTCGGGAGACACAGCACAGGTAGACTGAAGAAGTGCAAGCCCAGGTGGCCGGGAGGTGGGACAGGGTAGGGAGATCTGGAGAAAGAGGAGTGCCCCTGGGCCAGCAGGCAGTGGCAGGCCTAACCCGGGTGTCCAGCGAGCCTCCAGGACCCTCTGCTTTTCTGAGGGGCCTCCTCCCTGATTACAGAGAGGGTGAGCCTCGAGGCCCCTTCCTGTTCTGACTACCCGTGACCCAGCATCCACAGGGTTGGCTGAGACTAACGGAAGAGGCATTTGTTACTGGGTCCTGGAAAAGAGATGGTGGGAGTTATCACTTCTGTCTCCCCTGAATGGCCTCATGTGAAATCTCTGCTCTGAGGATTACAAAAGTAGTATTCTTTTTGGCTGCACCACACGGCATGTGGGATCTTAGTTCCCCAACCAGGGATCAAACCTACGCCCCCTGCAGTGGAAGAGCAGAGTCCTAACCACTTAATCATGGATTACTTAATCATGGATCACTTCTCTCTCATTCCCCTTCTGCTAGGCATCTCGACTAGATACAAGTCAGCTTTAACTCTCCCCGTGTCATTCTCCATGGCTGTTAAATCCTGTCTCTGTGGTGTCTCTGCCTCCCCTCCAGCCTGGCCAGCTGCAGCCGCTCCTGCGGCCCACGATCCTCACACCTCTGGCCTGGACGCTGCTCAGCATTTCAGTCTCTCTGACCTGGCTGGGTGGCTTTTCAATCTCCTGTGCACAAGGCAGCCTAAAGCATCTTTTTCTTCTTTGTCTAAAGCATCTCTGTGCTCATAGCCTCCTCTGCCTGCCCATTGCCTCCAGAGACGAGTCTGAACCCCTCTGCCGGCATTCCGGCTGGGCCTGCTGGTTCTTCCCTGACGCCATCCCCAGCTCTCTCTCACTCACTCTTTACACATCCTTTGCTCAAGTCCAGCTAAACAACTCTCGGCTCCCTAGGATTCCCTGCTCTGTTCCTTCCACAGGGAACCCCATCTCCCAGACCCCTACTGCAGTCTTTTAAAATCTCCCATCCATCAGGGCCCAGGTCTGACGTCACCTCCTTCAAGGAACCCTCCCCATCCCATCTCTGATGGCCTCTCTGCCCCTTGGGCTCTTGGTCAGCAGTGTCACACTCTGTAGCCCTGCCTTAGTGTCCAGTAGCCCCAGCTCTCAGCGGTTACGTTCGCTCTGCACAGGCCACAGCTCTGTCCAATTCCATACCTGTTGGCAAAGGCACTGCTCACAGTCAGAGCTTAATTAGCATTTGCTCAATGGAGCTTCCATCCTAGCAAAGCACAACTTGGAAATAACATTAATAATGACAACTAGCCACCAGTCACTGACTATCTACTACGGGCCAAGCACTAGATATTATCTCATTTAATCCTCACAACAACCTGTAATATAGGTATTTTTTATCCCCATTTACAAGGGAAAAAACCCGTGGTTTGTGTGGTTAAATAATTTACCCAAGGTCGCACAGCTAAGAATTAGCTAAGTTAGGGACCCAACCCAAGTTTATCTGAGGCCAAGGTTCGTGCTCTTTCCATTATGTCATGTTACTTCTGGGGAAGATAAATCTATGGTCCCAAACCCCAAAATTCATTTTAAAATTCCCAATTCAAATCCCAGAATTCATTTAAGTAAAAAACAAACGATTTCAGGATGATCTACACCTCTGTTATCATCAGTCACTGAGAAGGGTATGGACAACAGGGTAAGCTTGGCTGGTGTGGGTCAGGCCTCTGGGGATTCCTGGGTCAACCCTACAGCAGGGACAGACCCAGGGCAGGGAGCTGCAGAGTCACTGCCGCTGATTCACCCAGGTCTGCACCAGCCTGGTGAGACAGGGGCTGCAGAAAGGCCATGGTGGTGAGACACTTCCTCTGACAGGGGTCAGGTTTCCCGGAGAGCTGAGGGCATCCTGCTCAGGATCTGGGGGCCAAGAGCTGCCTGGTTTGCATTACAGACACACAAATTCAGACATACACACAAGGTGTTTCTCTTGTCAAGGCTGGGGCGGGTTGGCGGTGTGCTGGTCGACCTCAGAACCCACCGTTCACCTCAGGTACCTGGAGCTGCTCCTGATCCACCCAGGTCTCACCCCATCCTTGGGGATTCCTGACAGAGTGGACCCCAAGTGACATCTTAACTGAGCCCAGGACTCATTCCCAGTAGCCTCCTGCTTCTCCTGGGTAAGGCAGATTTCAGGGCTAGAAGCAGGGACAGTGTCTGCAGCCATGCTTGGGTCAGTGGGTGAGCACATGCAGCTAGGCATGTGCAGAGTCATCCGGGTGAAGTGCCTTTCCTGACCTCTCTGTGACACCAAGCACTGGGTGCCTTACACCCGGCCCCACCCCTGCCCCTGGCCAAGAAGAAGGCAACGCAGTGGCCAAAGGGGCCCCTTGGGAGCTCGAAATAATTGCATTTTCAGCCTCCACCCATCTGAGGGCGGAGGAAGCAAGGACCTTCTCTGTCAACAAGAAGGGATACCATCCAGCTGGGCGGGGAGCACCTGGGAGGTGGGGGAGAGCCAAGCTTAAGGGAACTCAGGAAGTTTCCCCCTCATCTAAGGCTTAGATCTATCAGGCTCGGTCGGCCTGCCCTGGATGGCCACAGCCCCCAGAATGGAGGGCAATGGCTAATGGCCTACTTCTGTAGGTGTCTGGGAGAAGAGATGGTGATGATATTGACAGGGCTGGGGGGAGGCAGGAAGCCGAGATGTGAGGAAGGAAGGAGAATCTCTTGTGCCCACCTGAGGGAGGGAGCCTGCTGTGAGCTGAAGTTTCTGCTGAAACAGGGCGCTCAGCATCTGGTTCTGCCGTTCCAGGTCAAATACCCTCTTCTTCAGCTTGATGCACTCCTCCCGCAGGTCCTGCCACCCCCGGGAGGTGGAGGAAGACAAAGAGAGGATGGTGGGGAGAGGGAGAGTGGTATGAGCACAGTCGCCTTCATCAGAGCAGCGGGCACTCCTGCTGGGCATGCCCTTCTCTTGCAACCTCCTTCTATGAGGGAGCTGACCCTGCCTATGTTTATGGCTATCACATCTTCTGGGGATGGTAAATTTTCTAACGTTTACCACCCCTGGTCAGAGGTAATTCCGTTCCATTTGGCAACTTTCACAATCCTGGAGCCAATCCCCTGCCTCTTAGAAAGCACATGTCAAAGAAGGGCCCATATAAGGCAGAGGAAGACCTGGGGGTCAGAGTGGCCCACATGTCAAGAAATTACCCACACTACTTGAGTAAATATTTAGATGTCACCGTATGCTTACAACATCAACATTGCTATCAGGGCTATCGCAACCTGGAGAAACTAACTGGGGCCAGAATAACAGAAGGATTCAAGCCCAAATCAAAGTTACCATAGCTCAGAGACTTGGCCTTACCTAGCCAGGTAGAACAGTATGGACTGTCCAAGACAGAGAAAGGGGACTTCACTGGAGGACCAAGACGCCATTTCCACCCTCCTCTATTCCCTATCTAAGCAGGTACAGGGGTCCACAGGAAGGACCTCCCCTGCTGTACCCAGGGCCTCCTCCCAGGGCGTCTGGGCTCAGGGCAGAGGGTGAGAACGTCTCTTGTGGCCTTTTACCTTTTGGTTCAGCAGCGCCTGCACCACATGGTTGGCAACCTGGGGACAGAAAGGCAGAGCTGAGGAAGAGCTGTCAGCCAACCCAGCCTCTGCCTGGAATCGACAAGCTATCCTCCCCATGGGGAGCATCAGTTCCACAGACCTCGTCCAGACAGCGCTCGTAGGTCTCCCGCTGGTTTTCATTGGCCTGGGCGAGTGCCGAGTTCTCTGCCTGCAGGAAGGAGGAGGAGGGCAAATAGGAGGCTAAGGGATCATTCTTCCCCCGGGCAAGTCCCTCTTGGGGAAGGGGAGGCAAGGAGTCTACTAGCTCTACCCCTGCCCCAGCTCTTGGCTCTGGTCTGATTCTGCCAGGGGGAGGCCTGCAGCCCCAGGGCATGAAGAAGGCAGAGCTGAGATGGCTGGTTTTTTGTTACCCCAACTTCTTCAGTCAGTGAGGCTGCAGGGGCTGGGGAGACACAGCAACCAGGAGGACCGAAGGTGGGAGGTGCCAAAAAGTAAACCTTATTTCCCTGGGGAGAGGGCAGAGGAGCCTGGAGGGAGGAGGGCAGGGTCTTAGGAATGTGGTAAAAGGCCTAGTTTAAGGATCCATGTTTTTGTCCCTCAACTCCTGAGACCCTTCTTTCTGTGGCCTCTGCGGCCACCCCCTTCCTAGAGCAGGGGCATGAAAGCAGGGGAGAAGAGGGGTAGAGAAGGGAGATATTCTGGGGGTTAGGATGGCCCCACCCTTGCGCACGCCTCTTGTCCTGAGCTGGCACGCAGGCTGCAGAGCGAAGAGCAAGGAAAGGGGTTCTCAGAGGGGCTCTGCTAAAGAAACGTTCAGCTCTGCTCCAGCCTGGTAAAGCGGCCTGAGAGGAAGGTCCCCCGCACCCCAGAACCCACCCAAGCTCCCCAGGGTTCTGGCCAGCACTGCTGCCCCCCGCCGCCCCGTGCCCCACCTCCAGCTCCCGCAGCCGGTGCAGGAGCTCCTGGCAGGTGCTCGGCTCCATGCTGCCCTCACCACCCTCTCCTGGCTTCGGGTTTCCAGGGTTCCCGGCCGGCTGGTCCATGGCCTCCGACATCAGGCCCTGGGGACAAGTGAGAGAAGCCCCGGCAGGCTACTCCAGGGCACGGGGAGGTAAGCGGAGGAGGAGGAGGACAGAGACGAAAGTTGTCAGTATTCTCGGAGTTTGGATCAGTGTGACCCCCGTGCCACGGACACTGTAACAACTCAGGGTCAGGCTAAGACTCCTGCTCATGGGACAGACACATAGACACACTCTTCCCATCTCAAGAACAGAGACCATTGTTTTATAAAACCCTATAATTGCTCTCGCCCTCTCACAGGTCACACAGACACTGGCCAGGAGCCAAGAAACCTGAATTCTCCGCTGACGCTGGCCTCAGACTGGCGCCCGGTATCCTCTAGGGCAGAGTGGGAGGTGGCCTGCATGCCGCCAAGACTCCCTGCTTGCAGCGAGGCCCCGGGGGACCAGCCTCTGTGCACGTTGGGCCCTCCGCAGGGGTCTCTTGACACCTACCCCCCTACCGCTTGGCCAGCTCCTTCCTATTCATTCTCCAGGGCCCCCACTCCAAGGCCGGGTCAGGTACTGCTCCCGCACGGCTCTGTGACTGTCCCCCAAGACTGCCAGCTCTGAGAGGGCAGGGACACTGTCTTCACTTCACTGTCCACACTCACACTTCTTGGTGTGATACGTGGTGTATAAGAGACAGACTGACAGCTGTACAGACTAGCGTGTCATTGCCTGAGCACACAGAGCCAGGGTTCTGACCTGTATCGCATTATGTGATCCCCGCCCCCAAACTGTTGCCATAGTGACTGGCTTTACCTGACTAGTCTTCACCTTCCATTTGAGTTTCAATTTCTCAGCTAAAGTACTCATTTCCTTCCTCTGCACAAATATTGCAGAAATTTCCAGTAGATGGGAAACCCTTCCTAACATAAAAGGTTGGAGGCCCCCAGTCTACCACCAACTACTTGCGTCCCTGACCCACTGCAGCTCCCACAAAAGGGGCTTAGCACTTTTGGACCAAGGAAGAGAGGAGCTCTCGGCAGCTACCAGGCCTCTGAATGCTCTTCCCTCCCGTGGGGCACAGGGGCGGCCTCTCCCACCCCAGCCCTCCTCCTCCAGTCCCCACCACCAGCGCGCACAGGCTCCACAGCCTCTCACCTGTCTCTGCCTTCTCACCCAGGCTGGCACACTCATGCAAGCAGCCAGAATGGTCACCTTGCCTGTGGAGACACAGAGGGAGACGATGTCAGCCATGCATTTATTGGGTTCCTGCTGCCTGGCATCCTGGGCCATAGGGATAAACAAGCCAGAGAAAGCCCTGCCTTTATGAGGCTCCCATTCTATTGGGCGAGGCAGGTAATACCAGATAAACCAATGAACAGACATCAGGTTCCAAGAAGGCTCTGGAGGTGACAGCAAGGCAGAGACCTGAATGAAGGCTGGATGAAATCCTGGAATGGGAAAAGCATTCCAGGCAGAGGAAAGAGCCAGTGCAAACGTCCCCAGCTCTCAGCCAGAGGGGAATGAACAGCCACGCAGCCCTTCCAAAATTCTTCTTTAATCCTCATAACCACAAAGGGAATTAAGTGCTATTATCCACACCTATATGTGAGATGAGGAAACTGAGGCACAGGAAGCTACACCCACATACCCAGAGTGCATCCTGTGTGCTGGCACTTTCTCATGCATCATCAATCGCATCTGATTCTCCTATCGACCTTGTAAAAGGAGGGCAAGGCGGGGGTGCCAGCCTGGTCTGAAGCAGGCTCCAGAGGCAAAGGATGCTGCCCACATCATATGGCAGGTTCACAAAGCACAATGGACGGGCTTGGGTCCCCCCTTCCTATGCAGCCTCTCTGTACACACACGTGGTACTGTGTGCTCTGTGTAGTTAGTCCCAGTGCTCTCGGAGCTTTGCAGTTAAGAGATCTGGCTTAGAATCTGACTCTGCAAAATCTGTTTCCTCACCTGTATGATGGGGATCAGAATACTTAGTCCAAAGGGTTGTTGGAGCATGAAGTGAGATAACGTATGTCGAGTGTCTTGCATGGACTCAATAAATGGAGGCTTTTCACGTTTTGGAGCCCACTGCTACTTCAGCGGTTCACCTGCAAGTGGACTCTTGAGTCCCAGGCCCCTCACCCTGGGGGTCTGAGCAGGAGGGTCTCCTGAAGATGTGAGGTGCTGCCCCTCTGCCCTGCCCTCAGGGGCCTCCTCCTCTCCAACCCCCTCCCTGCCAGCCCTCCAGCTGCAGGGCCAGCCCAGTCCTCATTCTTCTCTGCCTGATACCCTAGAAAGAGAAAGGGTAACAGCAGAAAGGGAGAATGCTCCTTTCTGGGTGGGGTGGGGGAGGGAGAGAGAACAAGCATGTGTGCACAATCATGGGAAGGGGGCTTCTGAAAACCAGAATAAAAGGAAAAACTGTGTAATGCTTATTTTTAACACTCTGTCACAATCTAAAGTCCTTTGTTATTTTAACATCATAAAAATGTATCAAGTATAACTTCATTTTGCTCGCAACATTATCATGCTTGATATATTTAGAAATGGACAGGCCTCGAAAGAAACGAAAAAAATTCAGGAAAAATCCTCCTTCCCACATACACAAATAGGGGTTAAAACTAAAAAAGGCCTCGGGTTACCTCCACCATTGGACCAGTTCCAGGCCACCCCACATCACCCATCTCTGGGCCATCATCCTCTTGCCAGGCAGAGGCTCCCACTGTTCTAGGAGAAGCCTGTCCCCACAGATCACCAGCGTCCCCTCAGCCCCCTCACCACTTAGTTCCCCAGTGGACACCTCCAGGAATAGAGGGGCTGGGGTGGGGAGTGTGAAAAAAACCAGGGGGATGAAGGAGGGGAGTAGGATGAACAAGGCAGTGTCTGGAGGCCAGAAAAGGGAAAGATAAAACAGTAGAAACCTCGAGTCTTTGTTTTCTTCACACAACAAAAACCAAACTAAGGGTGAAGGTGGTTTAGGAGGGTATCTTCTCCTAAAATAAAATAAAATAAAATAAAAATAAAAAAGCATCCAGCTTAGGCATGAGGCCCAGACTGCGAGGGCTGGCTGTGGAGTAGGTAGGTATATGTGGCTTCGCGTGTTGAGGAGGGCAGGGACCCAACACACCCCACAAAGCC
This sequence comes from Eubalaena glacialis, assembly GCF_028564815.1. NCBI lineage: Eukaryota > Metazoa > Chordata > Mammalia > Artiodactyla > Balaenidae > Eubalaena > Eubalaena glacialis. The sequence goes on along the minus strand of NC_083726.1, from coordinate 65,218,424 downwards.
AACTACTGCCACCCTCCTGATCTGAGCCCCTGGGGATCCCAGGGCAGGGAGGCCTGAGTCCCACTGTGACCTAGGGGAGACCTTCCAAGGGACAAGCCCCCTAAGCGCAACAGCTCGGTCATGGGGGTCGGTCTCCGTATCCTGAGCAGGGCCTGGGAGAGGCTCCGGAAATGTCGGCTGAAGGCAGGCTGTGACTCAGCCCCACCTTGGGGAGAAGTTTTCTGCCCTCTGCCAAAGTGGTCCGGCCAACTCAGGGCGACGGGTTTTCTCTGTGTCTGCAGGGCTACAAGCAGAGGGCAGGCAGGAAGCTGTCAGCCTGGGATGCTGAGTCACTCGGAAGAGGCCTGCATTTAAACTTGGCGCTGGGGAGACACGCACGCTGTTGAGCAGGGTGAGTTTGAGCTCAAGATTTCTATGGTGAAAAGAAAACTTCCTGCGTCTTTACCCTCCTCTAGGGAACATTAAGATCGAGAGAGATAATACCACCTCTAGCTCCCAATCTGAGCCCAATTAGGAATTTGGCCCTTCAGAGTCTGGGTTTTCGACCCAAATCTCATGAGAAAAAACAAAAGCAAAAACAAAAAAACTCAGGTCGGTTCCCCAGCGGCTGTCCCTGCAGGGTCAGTGGGACCCACCTCCCCAGGGCCGAGCACCCTCGTCCTCCCTCAGGCCCCACAACCGCTACTCACAGCTTCTGTGCTCAGCCCACCTGGGGCCCAGGAAAAGCCCTGGCCTGGGTTTTTCAGGATGGCCCTGGCTTCAGGCATTCCTCTGGTGGTCCCACACCATATCCCACATGGTGGATGTGGGTCTGGAACACATGATGCTGGCCAGGATGGGTAGGGATGGAGCTGCAGTGGGTGGGAGCTCGAGCTTGAATGGGAGGCTTCTCCCGCCAGAACTGCCAACGGGCAACCCCGCCCCCGCAAAAGCCTGATTCAGAGGGAGGTGACCTCAGTGCCTAGGGGAGGGAGGGGGAGGAAGAGAGGAAGAGCAGAGCCTCTCTGGCCCTCCTTCAGAGACAGGGAAGGGGGAACAGCTGCTCAGGGGGTTTCTGGGTAACCCGGGGATGAGGTGGGTGCAGCCCCATCCCTGAGTGAATCTGGGTGACCACTATCTCTTCAGCCTAGTCACTCATGGAAGTCCCCCCAGCCCCAAAAGATGGGACTGTCCTGGCCTTTCAGTCAGCCAGATCAAAGGAGTATTCTCTGCCGCTCCCACCCCCTCCCCAGCCGGGGCACTCGCAAGACCCCTCCCTAAACTCAGAGTCCAGGCCTGGGAGGAAGGGGCCAGAGAGATGGCAGCAAGCCTGTCCTCCAGGCTCCCTTAACCTGGCCCTTAGCCAAGGCCTTTGGGCCCTGATGAGCCCCTCACTCACCAGCTGTTCCCCCCGGAGTCCTCTAGGGAAAAAAGCAAGGGGCCAGGAGGTGGGGGAGGGGTGGGCAGCTGTGGGAAGGCAGAGATGGAGCTCCCTTTAATAACAGAATCATCCGTAACACAACCATTTCCCCTCTGCTCCCCCCATCCCCCAGCTGCTTTCTGAAATCCCAGTCACACCCAAAAGTCTACTTGTAAACAGCCACTTCTTCACCCACAGCAAACACTCCTTTCCAGACAAGATCAGCCCTGCTGCGCTGCCCTGGGGTGTGGGGAGGAAAATGAGGACTGAGGCCCCAGGGCATTCCTAGCCTGAAAGTGGCCACCTTAATCTGGCCTAAAGCATCTTTTAGCCCTAAGTATTCCAACTGGTCTCCTCCCCCCTCAGGGAAAGAGGCAGACAAGAATTTCCTTTCCTCCTCCTGACAACTGGCCCCAAGACACAATAGCCCTTCTGAGAGGCAAGTGTCCGTGGGGAAGGGGCCCACTGCACCCCTCCTCCAACTTCCTCTTCACAGGCACTCCAAGAACCTCCAGACCATGGTATAGGTTCTTTCAAACTGACAGTAGGCCAGTCCCCTGCCTTTCCAGGCAGGGCAGGAGGAAGGGCAGTAGTGTTATGAGCGCAAAAGGCTTATAGATTTCAATACCCTTTATCTCTCCTCCCCCAGATCCTCAGCATTCCCTGTTCACAGCATAACCCAAAAATAAAAGCAACTGCTGGGGGTGGGGAGAGGGAAGGGGCTCGGACAGACACAATGGGTTTATTTATAGGGCCACACACCAGGGGTTCTGCAGCCAAGAAGCCCAGGCCCCACTCCCAAAAGCTCAGCAGGCCCATCCTAGCCTGGCCAAGGGTACTGGAAAAAGCCTCAGACCAGAAGGCAGAAGGCTTATAGTCCCAACAATGCAATTTATTTGCTGTGTGACTTTAGGCAAATCACTCAGTTTCTCAAGGATAAGTTCCTTCATGCCAAGTGGAGGTTGTTCTGGAACAGTGGTTCTCAAAGTGTGGTCCAGGGACCCCGAGGCCCTTTCAAGGAACCTACAGGGTCAAAACTATTTTCACAATATCACTAAGACATTATTTACCTTTTTAACTCTCATTCTCTCATGAGCATATAGTGGCATTTTCCAGAGACTACGTGATATGTGATAACACGACAGATTGAATACAGAAGCCGATATGAGAATCCAGCTGCCTTCTATTAAGTCAGACATGACAGATTTGCAAAAATGAAGAACAATGCCATTCTTTTCACTATTTTTTGTTTTGGAAAATATATGATTATTTTTCATAAAATATGTTAACATGGGTTTATTGTTACTTTTAAATGAATTAAATAAATGTTTAAAACTCTCAGTTCTAATTTGTATGACAGTAAATGTCAATAGGTACAATCTATATGAATCAAAGCTCTTTGGGGTCTTCAATTTTTATATTGTAGAGGGGTCCTTAGACTCAATAGTTTGAAAAGAATCACTTTTCTTAGAACAGTGTGGTCCAGTAGACCTTTCTGTGATGATGAAAATGTTTATTCCATGCTGTTCAATATGGTAGCCACCAGCCACACATGGCTACTGAGCATTTGAAATGTGGCTAGTTCAACTGGGGAACTGAATTTTAAATTTAAATAGCCATATGCAGCTGGTGGCGACTATACTGGACAGCGAAGTTAGAAGATCCCTGGGATTCCTTGACTTGAGCATTCGAGGTCAATGCTTCTTTCCAGTCTAGAGTAGGGAAGGGAAGGGAAGGACAGGACTTAACACTCCTGTCCCCAGGCTTTTGCTCACACTATTTCTCACTCTCTCTTCACCAAAGGAAGGCCATCTCAGCCACATGGGCAGTCCTGCTGGCACTCTTACCAAGGCTTAGAGTTGCTCTCTCATTCTCTGCAACGACTACTTCACACCCTCTCCAATCGCCTCAAACTTCTGGTCTACCACCTCCCCTCGCTTCCCCAGCGGATTGAAGCCAGCAGAGGGGAAACCCCTCAAACCTCCCGCCACCACAGTCCCAGCCCCATCGGAATCCTCTGTACTTCCTTCTCTCCTCCTGTTACAGCAGAGGGGCTGCCCTTTTCCCAGGCAAGGCCAGTCCTTCCTACCCCAGACCCTCCCCATTTATGTCTTCAGGGTCTACTTCCTGAAGGGATCTTTCCCATCTATCTTTACAACTTCTCAGGTACCTTTCATCTTAAAAATAATTCCCCCCTGACATTTCTCCAGATACTGCCCTCTTTTGCCTTTCACAGCCAAACTTCTCAAAAAAAGCCATCCTCACTTCTCACTCCTTCCTCAACCTGGTCAAACTTCAGCAGTAACTGCCACAACGCTAAATCTTACAATATTTTTCAGTCCCCATTGCCTTCTCAAGCACAAATGCCTCTGGTGGCCACTTCCCGCTGGACTATGTTTTTTAAAGCTTTGAGACATAGTTCAACTCCCACACAACTCACTCATTTAAAGTGTACAATTCAGTGGTTTGCAGTATATTCACCGATATATGCAATCATGGCCACTGTCAATTTTAGAACATTTTCATTACTCCTTAGTTACCAGCCCCTCACACCCAAACCAAGGCAACCACTAATCATTTTCTGTCTCTATAGATTTCCCCATTCTGGACATTTCATATGAATGGAATCATACAATAGCTGGTCTTCTGTGACTGGCTTCTTTCACTCTGCATAATGTTTCCAAAGTTCATCTCTGTTGAAGCATGTATCAGTACTACATTCCTCTTTATGGCCACATAATATTCCATTGTATGGCTATGCCGCAATTTGTTTATCCATTCAGCTGCTGATGGACATTTGAACTGTTTCCACTTTTTGGCTATTATGCATAATGCTGCTCTAAGCAGTGTACACACCAGTGTACAAATCGTCTGGATGGATGTTTTCATTTCCTCTTGGGTATACACCTAGCAGTGGGATTGCTGGGTTGTATGGTGACTTTAGGTTTAACTTTTTGAGGAACTGCCAAACTGTTTCCCAAAGTGGATGCACCATTTTAGAGTTCCATCAACAATGTGTGAGGGCTGCAATTTCTCCACATCCTCACCACTTGTTATTGTCTGATTTTCTGATTCTAAGTCACCTTAGTAAATGTGAAGTGACTTTTTTTTTTGGCTGTGTTGGGTCTTTGTTGTTGTGCATGGGCTTTCTCTAGTTGCAGCGAGTGGGGGCTACTCTTTGTTGCAGCATGCGGGCTTCTCATTGCGGTGGCTTCTCTTGTTGCGGAGCACGGAAACTAGAGCGCAGGCTCAGCAGTTGTGGCCCACGGGCTCAGTTGCTCCGCAGCATGTGGGATCTTCCCAGACCAGGGCTCGAACCCTTGTCCCCTGCATTGGCAGGCGGATTCTTAACCACTGCGCCACCAGGGAAGTCCTGAAGTGATTTTTATGGTTTTGATTTATATTTCTCTGATTGATGATGTTGAGCATCTTTTCATTGGCTTATTGGCCATTTGTATATCTCCCCTGGAGACAAGTCTATTCAGATCCCTTTGCCCATCGTTTAGTTGGGTTATGTGTCTTTTTACTGTCGAGTTGTAAGAATTCTTTATATATTCTGAACACAGGTCCCTTATCAGATATATGATTTGTAAATGTTTGCTCCTATTCTGTGGTTGTCTTTTCTCTGTCTTGATAGTGACCACTTCCTCCTGGACAACGTTTCCCTTGTCTACCACTCTCTGCAGCTATCTTCCACCTCTTCTTCTGTGTTATTTATTTGTGAGTGTATGTGTGTATACCTTAAAAAAACAAACAAACAGACATAGCAGCATGTTCTCACTGTTCTACATCATTCATTAGCAAAACAATTAAAAAAAAAAACCCACACGTGGTCCAGTGGGTAAGACTCCACGCTCCCAATGCAGGGGGCCTGGGTTCAATCCCTGGTCAGGGAACTAGATCCCGCATGCATGCTGCAACTAAGAGTCTGCACGCCACAACTAAGAAGTCCACATGCTGCAACTAAAAATCCCGCATGCCACAACTAAGACCCGGTGCAGCCAAAATAAATAAATAAACAAACAAATAAATATAAAAAAAAACAACCCACAGACTTCATTTGGATCTTAACCAGTTTTTCCACTGATGCCCTTTCCACTGGTATTCTATCCCAAGATCCGATCCAGGATCCCACATTGTACTTAATCACCATGACTCCTTAGTCTCCTATGATCCATGACAGTTCCTCGGTCTTTGTTTTGGCTGCTCCAAGTGGCTTGCAGGATCTTAGTTCCCCGACCAGGGATCGAACCCGAGCCCTCTGTGGTTAAAGCGCGGAGTCCTAACCACTGGACCACCAGGGAATTCCCAGTCTTTGTCTTTTACGACCTTGACACTTTGGAAGGTAACTGGTCAGTACTTTGGAGAATATTTCCTAATATGAGTTTGTTTGATGTTTTCTCCAATGAGATTGAGGTTATGGATTTTGGGAAAGAATATCACAGAGGTGATGTGCCCTTCTCAGTGCATTCTATCAGGGGGTGTGTATACATGATGCCGAGATGTCTTATTACTGGTGATGTTAACCTTGATCACTTGGTTAGGTGGCGTCTACTAGTGTGTTTCTGTACTGTAAAATGAAAACATACTTTTTCTTTTGTAATAATAAATATTTGGGGGGAGGGCAATACTTTGTGACCATGCAAAATCCTGTTTCTGCTTAAATTTTCACCCACTCATTTTAGGATTCATCACTGGATCTTGCTTGCAGCAATTACTATGGTGCCCTAACAATAATTTTCGATTTCCCTCATTCCTTGTAATTTATTAATTGGAAGTTTTCTGTAAGAAAAAGCTGTCTCTTCACTCCCATTTATTTACTTAATTCCATATTTGTATGAGTATGGACTCACAGGCATTATTTTATTCTTTGGATTTTAATCCAATATTATCATCACCACTTATTTTACTGCTTAAATTCCAGCTTTGGCCATGCTTTCAGGTTGGCTCCTGTGTCCTTTCAACATGCCTCCATTAAAAAAAAAAAGTTTATTTATTTATTTTTTAACATTTGCTTACTTTCTGGCACGAGAAGAGGTTCCAGGCTGATCTTGTATTTTCCCTGCCACAATCTCTTTTCCAAGGGAGCTCTAGCAATCTTCTTTCTAAAACTGTAAATCTGATTGTGTCCTTCCTGCTTCAAATCTTCCCATGACCTCCTACTGCTTTGGGGACAGATAAAAGCCCTCAACATGGCCCTGGAAGCCCTGCCCTGGGCTGGCCGCAGAGCAATATTCTTCTGAAAAGCTATCCTGGACTGACGTGGCCCATGTTGATCTCTCTTCAAGTGCCTCCTGCAGGATCAGTATTTCAAACTGTAATGCATCCTGTTCTCTAGTACTCCCTGAGAGAAGGGGCAACTTCCATGCTGTTAGAAGGGGAGCTCCCTGAGGAGGGGCCCTGCTTATATTTCCTTTTTCCCCTCCTACTTCCTGCCACGGCACTGCTCCTGCCAACGAGGTCCTGAACTTGGTGATCTCCTTTCATTCCAGACAGAAAAAGACCAGAAAGACAGGACAGGTGAGAAGGTACAGTGGACTCATCAGGTTCCCTTAAAGATCCCCAGTGATGGCCCCCAACCCAAGTGGCTCTGAAGGTCCATATGACAAGCCACACTGAGAGGTGAGCAAGGACATTTTCAGATTTGTCCCGAACATTGATATGACCTTTTCCAAGCTCTCAACCTTCTCCCAGGTCTCAGTGATGCCCTCTGGCAAAGGGACTGATCTATTCATTCTGCAAATATTCTGGACAGATCACTCAGTGGGAGGTACAGTGCTGGGTATTGGGAGGCAATTTAGAGATGGGTCAGTTCTTTTCAGACTTCCTGGAGCTTTCGGACTAGTAGAGGATGTAAGACATGTAGGTAAATAGCTGTACTGTGAAGGACGTTCCACAAGAGAAGTCCTTGGAGAACTTTAAAAATCAGGAGAGAAATATTAAGCTGGAACAGTTTTTCAGAATTTGAGCATCTAGGGAACTCAGCCTTTATAGACAGATAGGGTTTAGCTACAAGGAAAAGGGAAGCGGATCATTCCAGGCAGCAGGAGGCAGAAGTCTCCGGGTGTGTATGGAAACAGAATGACTCAGTACAGCTGGACTGAAGGGCATTTGAAGGTGAGTGTTTCCTGGTCCCCTGGCCCATGCCAGTTACCAACTCATCTCCTATCCCCTGACCGAACAGGCGAGTCAGCATCTTTTCAACATCCTGGGTGTAACCGGAGACATATGCTGGGTCCCACAGGAGGAACAGAGGCACGGAGGCTCCTGGAGACAATACCAGAGCTGACAACTGGAACTTCAGCTATCTGCTCTCCGATCCAAGAGAAAAAGGGCCTGGGAGGCTGCACAGCCTATTGGCTCTCAGGCTGCACCTGCAGGCTGCACCTGCAGGGCACCCAAAGAGCTGGGCATATACTCAGCCAGCCCCCCATGCTCAGTCCCTAGTGCTCACTCCCCCAGGCGTCATATCCTGGCCTCTTTCTTCAAAGGGAACGGGCTCTGGCCAACCAAGTGTCTTCCTGTCCAGGCAGCTTTAGTGTTGACTCAGTGGGTGCCATTTGGCCAGAGCCCATAGGTGACCTCTTAAGCTGCCAGCTCTGCTCTGGGAGGAGAAAGTAGCTCTGGTTCACCCACAATTCCGACTAGGCTCTGCTCGTTTGTGCCCATAAATGGGAGTCAGGCTTCCTTGATTCCAGTCTGGCTCAGCCATACTGCATGCCCCTAGATGAAGCCCAGAAACCCCCGACTCAGTTTTCTTATCTGTCAAATGGGGTGAGCTCTCTCTCTTGACTCCTCTCTTCCCAGAGGGCATAGAAGAGGAGGATGAGATCACGTCTGGAAATGGACTGCATCTGAGAAGAGAGGTCCCCTTGTGTGGGGTGGGGGACGTGGGGGTGAGGAGCCCGGCAGGGCCTTTAGGGAGGAGCCCGGCAGGGCCTTTAGGGAGAAGCCCTTGGATTTGATGCTGCCTTCCTCCTATGGGCCCCACAGGCTTCCCAGAAAAGCAAGGTGGGTAGAGAGGAAGGGACAGCAAAGCTAAGAGCTTTAGCCTTCTTCTAGCCCCGGGGACAGGAAGTGAGGTGCCGTCTGCAGAGGAAGTGAGAAGCAAACACCCCCCAACTTCCCTTCAGCCTGCAGTGGAAAGGAAGGCTCTAGCTTCAGGAGCCCACAGGCCCAGAGCTGGGGAAACAGAAGGCAATGGGGTGGAGGCAGGGGAGTAGGCATTTTCAGCACCATCTGGCAGAGAAGGGGGCCTCTTGTCTTGGACACAGTAAAACTCAAGGGGTCCAGGACATCCCACAGACTGGGGTAGTGGGGAGAAGAGACACCACTGAAGTCAAGTTGAGAAACCCAGCTTCCCAGGTCACGTGGTACCACTTCTGCAGCCCTGGCCCCAGACTCCTGCCCCAGCTCTGTGCTGTGTCACGTGCCTGCCCCTAACACACGCACATCCCTCACACACCAAGGTGGGTAGGGCCTCTGATTATCTGGTCTCACAGTACTTGCCCTTTTTGTGCAGCCTCCATCACAGCTGTAACTTTATAACTGTTTAATTATTTGATTAACATGGACTTCTGGGATCACCACTGTACCCCCAGAGTCTGGCACCACACCTAGTACTTAGTAAGAGCTGGCCATAGCTTGAGAATTCCTTGGTTTTGGCATCCGAATGAAGTTTGGTATATGAAGGTAAATGAACCCTGCTCCTGGTCTGGGGTCGACTGTGGGACCCTGAGGTGGGTGGTGAAGGTCAGAAACCAGAGTCCCGACGTGGTGGCAGAAGAAATCTCTGTACACGCAGATACTGCCAACTGGTGACAGATGAAGACAGTATATTCTATATGCTATCTTTTGGGCAAGGGGGGGAAAAAGAATATATATTTGTGTTTATTTTTGTATTAAAAAACAAGGGATATGTAAGAAATTAATAAGTGATTATCTATGGAGGGAGAAGGGGGTGGAGGGGGGAATGAGATTTCTCAATGTATGCCTTTTTGTATCATTTTGATCTTTGGACTATGTAAAAAAAAATCTAGTGAAAAAAATAAAAGAATATAAAACAAACAAAGAAATGTTAGAAGGAATAACCACTTGACCAGGTGATTTCTAAAGCCCCTCCCAGATGGGGCCATCTACTCTCTTCTTCCCATGTTAGGAAGTAAGGACCAGGCCCCAGGACAAGGGAGGGGTGAGGAGGTCTAGACAGATGAGTGTGGGGTCTCGCCAAGGAACACCAGTGTCTTCACTCTCTTTCTTCCCAGCAATCTCTCCCCGACCTAGGGGAGAGGCCCCCCCCAGCCCCCACTGTGGTGGGCATTGGTAGCAACAAACTATTCAGAAGTTAGGGGACTTCCCTGGTGGCGCAGTGGTTAAGAATCCGCCTGCCAATGCAGGGGACACGGGTTCGAGCCGTGGTCTGGGAAGATCCCACATGCTGTGGAGCAACTAAGCCCATGCGCCACAACTACTGAAGCCCGTGCGCTTAGAGCCCGTGCTCTGCCACAAGAGAAGCCACCACAATGAGAAGCCCGTGCACCGCAATGAAGAGTGGCCCCCACTCGCTGCAACTAGAGAAAGCCCACGTGCAGCAACGAAGACCCAACACAGCCAAAAATAAATAAATAAATAAATCTTTAAAAAAAAAAGGAAGTTAGTCAGGGCTACTTCCGCCTGGATAAGAGCTGGGTTCATTCTTACCCTTGGGAAGGGGGTAAGGTCTGGCCAAGGGCAGAGGCAGAGGTGGGAGCTTGGGCAAGGGGAAGGTTTGGGGCAGGTGGGGTTAAGGTAGGGTAAAGGACTCCTGAAGTACCCGGGGCTTCCGCGGGCAGGTTCTGGGGGTGTCTCAACAGATCCTCACACAAAAGGGCCAATTACAGCCCTCACATCAAGCCAGCTGGGAGTGAAATGAATCAGCCCCTGGAACAGCAGCTGCTGAGAACCCCAGGGCCACACCCCAGGAATTCCAGGGCCTCTCACATTCCCCTCCAGGAAAGACCTCATCATTCTCCTACCCAGAGTGTCTTCAGGGAGGGACAATTTCAAGCCCTGCATTATAGTGAGAACTGCAGACCAACACCCCAAGCAGCACTCACCACTCAAGTCTTGTAGGCAACAGCATGAGCAGCAGAATGAAGCGTCTCTCCTTTTAAAATACCTATACTTTTTTTTTTTTTTTTTAAAGCTTAGCGAGTCCTGGAGAACTCCCAGAGCTTAAGGACCAGCATAAGGTTCAGGGAGCTGTGCCTGACTGGGCTCTTCTCAGCCGCTGCTGGATTTTTAGAAATCAGGACTAGCAGCAATGATAATTCACCTTAATAACAACCTGACCTCCTCAGGCCTCTTTCATCTGTGTAACTCCCAGAGTAGGGAAAACGTTAATTATCAAGCAGGTGCCACACCCCAGTGATGATGTCTTATTAATCCATCAGCACAGACGGGGAAACTGAGGCCAAGGGAGAAAGATCTGGCTCACACAGAGCTAAGGATATAGGTGCCGAGGGCCACTGGGCAGTGAGGAACTAGAGGTGCTGGCTCCATATCTGTCATGCTTTGGGAAGGTGCTGAAAACAAGGGCACTTCTTTCAGAGTCAGCCAGACCTGGGTTTGGGGTGAAGGTGAGGAAGACCCCAAATATGTGTCCCAAGCCCCCTCCCCAGGCTGCCAGGGCCTGGTGGAAGGCTTGGCAGGGAGTCCAGGGTTCTGATCTTGAGCCAAAACACTACTCTCCCAAAGCACTGTAAAGCAGGCCAACAGCTGCTTTGAGCATCTCCGCCATCTCTGCAACGTGCACAGGCACTACAGGCTAAGTGAGGGCTCAGCTCTCCAAATAGCCCCATGTGACAGGCGCAGTCCATGAAGTGGGAGCAGGAGGCACCTGGCAGCCAGGTGGGTAGATCAGATCAAAATCATGTCAAGTGGGGAGACTGCTTCTTTGGGACCCAAGCCCATCTCGGCGGCCCCCACCCACCTTTGGCACTGACCTAAAAATAATGAGATCTTTTCTACAGCAAGGCCTGCCTAGTCGGTCACTGCTTTAGAAACCGGCAGAGGAGGCTCAGCTGGTCTGTGCCTCCTCCAGGAGAAGAGGGGAGGGTGGTCACAGAAGACCAAAGATCTTTTCCCACTGTGGCCGTGGAGGGAAGCAGCACACACTTGAACGTGGATGAAGTGTAAAGATGGAGGCATTGCTTGTGCAGATCCATCTGCAGCCTACTACGTGCTTGGTACTGTGAGAGATGCTGGGAACAGACACAATCTCAGCTCTGGGGAACCACAAGTGCCAAACCAGGGAGCAACCAAAGACCTTGTCTTCCAACCCTCCAGGGTAGGGCCTGGGGAAAAATATTAAGGGTGTTATTCTAAGGGATTTGAAGTTGTTTTTCTTCAGCATGTTAAGAGAGCTGACCAGAGCCCATGGGGGACCCTGAGATAACACTCTGACCCCTTAGGGCTTAGCTCTCCACAATATCAGGTTCAAGAACTGCCCTCTCTGCCTTAAATCTGGCCAGGCCCCCTCATGCACAAGAAATTAAGGCAGAATGGTACAATGTAAAACACTAGACCAGAGTCAGGAGCCCTGCCTCTGACACTCATCATTGTACAAATCACTCCCCCCTCTAGACTTCAGTGTACTCCCCACCTTTTTTTTTTCAGTTTGCCCATTTTTAACATGAGGGCATTGGACTAGACTGTCTCTAGGATTCCTTCCAGCCTGTGACTCTATGTTGTTTTGAGGTAGTGGCAGATCCCAGATTGATTTACATAAATTTGCATGTTCAATCAGAAATCCCAAACTCCAAGTATAGAAAATCCAATCAGTCCATTAGTGCAGCCAGCCTGGGGCTGGAGGAGTCTGCCAGGTTTGGGTGAGGATTGTCAAAGCAGACAGTGGTAATGGTGGTGAATTAGGGGAGGAGCCGGGGAAGGGGGGGCAGAAGCGGCATTTGTTCTGAGAGACGCACTTCTGGTGACCCAAGGCTGATGGGGCCAGGGACCCCTCTTTCGCTATCAGGCAAGAGTCCTTTCTCCTCCTGCTTCTAACGGGGCCTCTGGCTGGCTGGCCTCAGAGCCACACCCCAAGAGGAAACGGCAGCCTCTGCCTAGCAACAGCCACATCCTTCACTCTGACAGGGACTCCACTGTTAACCACTTTCTGGGAAACTGACCTTCCTGGGAGCTTCCATTCTCCATCCCAGGGGTTTCTAGCAGTGAGGAAGGTTTCCTTGGGGTCTAACCTAAATACCTCCTGCTGTAGCTTCACTCTCGTGGGCAGCAGGGCCCAGGGAAGAGGGCTCCTGGGGAGCTAGCAGAGGGAAAAGCAATGCAGGAGAATGTGCTCCACATCCAACCGATCCCACGGCCTTTTTAACCACTACCTCTCCTTTGACATCCCCCTCAGCACCTGGGAGGCCAAGGATGAAAACAAACAAGGAGAACGTGAAGGCCTTTGGTTCTTGGGCTACAGAGCAAGTCCCAGCCTGGAGAGTCTGACTCCTGAGAAAGCTCTACCCCACAGGAGGGAAGGAGTCTGGGAAAGGTGGGGTTGCGGCAGCCTCTCCCTGCTGCTGCCTGGCTGGCGTGGCAGGGTCTGGGAGGCTGGCTGGGTGAGGGCAGCAGGGAAGATTCCTTTCGCCCCTTGCCTGGGAGCTGGGGGTGTGAGTACAGAGGTGAGGTGAGTAGGGCCAGCGGGTGGGATGGGCAACAGCAGCGGGGCTCTCCTTGTCCTCTTGCCATAACAGGGTAGATGAGTGTGCTGTACTCCCTGGCCCAGATCCTAAAACAAGTCCCAACAGCTGAGATGCAAACTGTCTCCTGGGAATCTGCTTCCCCTGCTGGCCCTTGGCTGCCTCCTCCTCTCTCAACCCCTCCCCAAAGGCACAGCTCAAAGACTGGCCTGCCAGGATGTCTCACCAGAGGCCTTGATGGGTGGGCCAAATCCCAGCCAGCAGGAGTTCATACTCCAAGGCACCAGGGGTGAGCAGCACAGTGGCTATTCTTAGGCAGGATAAGGGAGTCTGCGCCCCTCCACACAAGGTTCTACTCCTAAGCAACTTACCTCCTCAAACTTAGCCACCCTGCTGGAGGACCTTACTCCCCTCCAATTTCACTCATCAGTGGAGCCACACAATGTCAAAAAGTGGAAAGGAATAATACAGCTTTCTAATCCAACTGCTGAATTTTACAGATGGTGGAAAAGAGCACCAGAGAGGCAAACTACCTTGGCTAAGGTCACACAGCAACCTATGAAGAGCAGGGACCAGAGCTTCTGACTCCCAGTGCACAGTGATAACAGCTTGGTCCTCATACACACTGGTTTCCGCTTGCCTATTGTAGAAGGGCCTTCTTCCCTGCAGTCCAGGCCATCTGCCTCTCCAGGTTCTCACTCTCTTCCAAAGGCCTGAGCTGGAGAGAGATGCTGGAGGGCTCACACCACCTCATGCACAGACCATAGACTGAAAACAAAGTTGAACCAAGTGGGGATATCTCCCTAGACAGGGATGCAATTGTTTCTCTGAGGTAAGAAACCCACTAACCCCACGTTGTTCTTAGAAAGACAGGCACCCAATAAATATGAGAAGTGAATTTTGTGTCTCCTTTCTTGAAAGACAAGGAGTCTCTGAGTCAGCTGGCATATCTTGCAAGAGAGGGTCTGCAACAAGGCAATTGGGCTAGGTTCACTTTCCCCAAAGTACTGCCCACAGAACCATTAGACACTGACCCTTAGCTACTGTCCTCCAGGACCACACCTGTCCCAGGCATTTGTTTCCACCACTACCTCTGGCAGACAACTGTGCTTAAGCAGGAGGACCTGTGGGGGAGGGAGAGCAGTGGTAGGGAGGGCATAGAAGCATTGCCTTTACAGCCAGACAACCGGGCAGCCTAAGACCCCCGGCTACTCAGGAAGGCAGGCATTTAAGAAGTAGCAGCTGGACAGGCTGGTGGATAGCACTGAGACACCTGGAAAACCAGGCCTGAAGGAGGTAAGGGTCCTCCGTGCCCTTGGGGGCAGTGCCAGGGTTGGAGAGACCACGGGGGCTGGGGTTCAGACAGCCGCTTTCCTAGTCGGCCTAGGCCAGTGGAGTGTCGGGCACAGATAAATTCTCTGCATTCTTCTGGCACCGCAGCCAGGACCCAGAGAGCCTCTCCTGCGAGAGCTGTCCTGGCTTCACTCCCTGCCCAGCCCTTCTCCCTTCCTCAGCCTCTCTTTAGTGTTCAGCCCGCCCGGCTACCCTTCTCCTTCCCGCAGTCCCTCAGAGCCACTGAAGGGTCGTTCCGGGAGACCCCGATCTCTCCGCCTCCCCCCACCTCTCCCACACGCTACTGCCCCAGGCCACGGAGACTGCAAGGAGTGCGAAGAGAAGCCCGAGGCTCGTCTCCGCGCCTGCGCTTTGGGGAGAGCCTCCCCCGCGCAACAACCCGGCACCGCTAAGCGGCACCCGTACGATGGGATGCGGGTGGGGTGGGGTGCGCAGCTGGGGCAAGGTCAGTGCTTTCAAAGGGGGCGGTAGACCGGCCCCCGGAACATCCCCCTCTCCGGAAAGTTTCCCTTCCGGGGCCACGGAGTGTGCGCGAGGATGGCGCGAAGGGCGGGAGGGGGTGGGGTGAGGGTGGACAGAGTCGCGGCCGGACCCCTCGGCGTGAGTGAGGCGGGAGGGAGGGGAGGCCAGCGAGGTCCGGCAGGAAGCCGAGCCACCCTCTCCGACCCAAGGCTGCCACGAGAGCCTTACCCTCCATATCTCTCACCCCCAGCCCGGGCTTACAGACCCCCCCACTCGCCGCCCTTTAAATCTCAAGTGGGCCCAGAACTCACCGAAATCAGGTGTCGAGCTGGGCCAGGGCAGGCCGGATCCGCCAGGTCCATGGCCGCGGCTCGGGGGCGGGGGGCAGAGAAAAAGGGGGGTGCTGGGGCCGCCTCTTGATGTCAAGGCTTTAAAGGGGCCAGTGAGCCCCGCCTCTCGCTCAGACCCCGCCTCCCCCTCCCGCGCAGCCAATCCACGTTCACCCTGGATGCGCGCCCCTCCCAGCCCCCTCCAGATGTTCCCAGGACGAGAGCTAGGTCCGCCCGGCTGGAGCGCGCCGCTTCCGCCCTGGAGGAAAGGACCTCCCCTCCCCCCTATAACGAAACAGACTTCCCAGACCTGGCCGGGTCGGGCCCGGTAAACCTCCCCAGTGCCGGCGTAGGAGAAGCCGGGCTGGGCCAAGCGGGGTTGGAATGGGGGGCATCTATAGCAGAGAAAACTAAGTAGGTGCACGCGGACCCGTGGGCATGCGCGTCTGCTTCTGTAGGGCTGGGCGTGCACGTGTATATGTGATTGTGAGCGTTGGTGTTTGTAATTTGCCTTCCTGCATACGTGTTGGGTGTAAATCTAAGGGAAGAGGCTTGAGTGACTGCTTGGCCTTAAATGCTCCCATCTCCCTTTTCTTCCTCCCAGATCGGGTCCTTCCAGCAATATGGAAACCTGGGCGCTGGGAACAGGCTCTGCGCCTCTCAGAGCAGTACTGGCCTTTTCCTCACTGGTTAAGGAGGAGGGAAGGCTGACCAGAAAAAGGATACAATTTTGCTCTTAGCCACTTGCTGTCTCAGTTGGGGCGAGTTCCTTCCCTGTTGAACTAACTGCGTGCTTGAAGGAGGAAAAGCAAACAGCCCACCTAGGCCCCTGCAGGGCCTCAGAGCTCCCTTCGATATCATTCTCATTGGTCCTTGGTTAAACAATTATTTGCCCTTGTCTGGATACCATATAATCTTCACAATCTGGCCCCTTAGTGCAGGTTCTGAAGGGGATTCTGCAGAGAAATACAAACGGATCCCTAGCCACAGGCTCTGCTCATTTTATTAAAATTGCTTCTATTGCGGGTATACACAGGATGTATTAAAGCACCATATTATCCAGTAAATGAACATAAAAGCTCAGGGAACATAGAGTGCTCAAATTGTCTAGAATTGACCAAGAGTGCCTCTCTGAAGGAGGCTCCTTAATTTAAAATGGGATTTGAAGGGCAGAGAGAACTTGAATAGGATCCAGGTGAAGTAAGGACACAAGGAGATTCAGGTAGGAAAGAGCAAATTATCTGCATGGGACAGTGAGCAGATAACATCGGTAGGGTGGGAAGTGGGAGAAGTTAATGGAGGAAGTTTTGTATGGAGGAGATCAGAATAAGGATATGGATTTGACAGGACAGGTGATTTTAAAAAGTCATTTTGGGGGCTTCCCTGGTGGCGCAGTGGTTGAGAATCTGCCTGCCAATGCAGGGAACACGGGTTCGAGCCCTGGTCTGGGAAGATCCCACATGCCGCGGAGCAGCTAGGCCCGTGAGCCACAATTACTGAGCCTGCGCGTCTGGAGCCTGTGCTCCGCAACAAGAGAGGCCGCGATAGTGAGAGGCCCGCGCACCGCGATGAAGAGTGGCCCCCACTTGCCGCAACTAGAGAAAGCCCTCGCACAGAAACGGAGACCCAACACAGCCGTAAATAAATAAATAAATAAATAATTTTGGATTCTTGAGTATAGAGGTAGCTTGATGAAAAGAATGCCTGAGGATAGTGATTATTGGAGCCTAGAAGATGTCGTGGAGGTTACTCCCACCAGCTCTCTCACCTTTGCTTTAAAACAATTTTTAAAACTGATTTATCCTTAACATAGAAGAAAATGCAGATCTTGGGTGTTTTGTTTGGTGAATTTCAACAATAGTATATACACTTATGTAACCCCCCCCCAAACAAGATACCGAACCATCACCCCAAAGAATTCCTTCATTCCCCTGTATAGTCAGTTACCCTGCACCTACCAACACCCACCCCCTGCAACTTCCTGAATTTTATCACCATGGTTTTGTCTGTTCTTGAATTTCACATAAGTGGAATCATACAGTATGTACTCTTTTGTGTCTATATTCTTTAGCTTAGTAACGTTTTTGAGATTCAGCCATGTGTAGTCTATTCTTTTATATTGCTGAGTAACAGTATGAATATATTGTAATTTGTTTATCCATTCTCCAGTTGATGGATATTTGGGTGATTCCAGTTTGGGGCTATCATGAATAAGGCTGCTCTAAATATTCTTGTGCAAATCTTTTTGTGAATGTGTTTTCATTTTGAGAAAGCTCACCTTATTTCTTGATTATAGCTAGTGGCATCTTTGGAATCCTGCAGCACTGATTAATTCTATTCATTCAATCATCTAACATTTATTGAATAGGAATCCGTGTCCCAGTCCTGGGTTTACAACAAAAATTAGACATGATCGTTCCTCCAAGGGCTTACAAGTCCAGTAAAAGTCCACTAATCTGTTGCATTCCAAAGCCATGGGGTAGAAAAACCTTAAGAGTCTGCCAGGCATTTCTAACTATTTTTGGATGTTTCCAAATAACTAAATTTTGGGAAGCAAACAAACCATGTAGATGATTCTTTACTTTACACTCAGATGTTCTCCCCTGTTTAATAAACACAGCTGGAACATCTGCACTTGTCAGAACAAGTACCTATTCTCCTTAACTTAAAGGCTCTTGCACACTTGAAAGTTTAGACATTCAGATTTGGGCAGATTCTCTATGCTTCACAGACCTTTATCTTCACTGACAGGAGGTGAAAGAAGTATAGCTACCATTGCTCCATGCTTTCTGTCTTTGATGAGGCCCAACACACTTTAATTACCACACTTAGTGGTATTATTCACTTATTAAAAATTACACTGAAGTTCCAATGTTGGTTTTCCACCTTGTTATATACCACTAATCATAAATTGTTCTTTACTTGAGTTATCTATGTTACAAAACAAGCTAGGCCTTTTAGGTCTCTGGTTGCTGCAAGCTGTTGGTATCAAACCAGTTTGGTGGCATGGTCTAACGGTACAGATAGTGCCGATGAATGACTGGTCGATGGCATCTCAGAGAACCATGCCCTCACTGCTCACATCAGTACTTTGAATGGGGTCCTCTGCTTCAATACTATGTGTTCCTTCATTCAGTGTTGGAGCACCTTCATTCCTCAGTTTGGCATTGTATCATTTGGCTACTGTGTTACATTGGTTGATGAACTGACCCCAGTTTAGAATTCCTGACATCAGGAGATGGTCAGGTTGGTAACTGACCTCTCAAAAGATTTTAATAATCTGACTATTCTCCAGGTTGGATTGACTCTGAGGGCATTCTCTTTTTTTTTGGCCGCACCACGCAGAATGTGCGATCTTAGTTCCCCAACTAGGGAGTCTTAACCACTGAACCACCAGGGAAGTCCTCTGAGTGCATTCTTGATGTCTTTCCTGCTCACTAAGAGGAAGAAAGGAGCTGGGAAGAGGCTATTATTTGGTCCATTTGCTGAATAGGAATAGATCTTTGCTAGTGCTGCTTCTACATAGGACAACATGTTCCTTGGGTTCTGACAGCATTGCCAGTATGTGCTTTGAAACCTCATACCTGGTACAGATATGATGGATCTGCTTAGGTCCTTGAACCCCTTTCTCCTCATTTTCATTATTCAAAAATTCTTATTGAGTCTTTACTGTATCCCAGGCACTGTGCATATAGTATTAGCTACCTAATAAAGAATTCATGTGGGGTACGATAAGCAGTAAGATTGAAAAGATAAGTAGGGGGATGATCATACTTTATCCTAAAAGCAATGCAGAGCCTTTGAATGGTATTAAGCAAGGGGGTGTCATGATTAGAACTGCATTTTAAAAAGATCGCTGTGGTTGCAGTGTGGAGAACAGATAAGAGAGAGCAAGACTGAAGTCAGGGAGACCAGACAGAAAGTTTTTGTAGTAATTGGGAAACATGAGAAACGATGTGCTCTGGACTAGGAAAATGATAGTGATGATAGAGAGGAGTTGACTTCAAGAAATAAATAGTATTAAAGTCAGGAGGTCTTGGGATTGGAAGTGGAGGGAAGCAGAGTGCTAAGCCAAGACCTCTGGGCCAAACACTGAAATATCAAACACCTGAAGAAGAGCAGGTTTGGGAGATGATATACTCTCTTCCAAACATGTTGACAATGAAATGCCTGGGAGATGTCCAAGTGGAAATGTCTATCCAAGAGGTCAGAGCTTCCCAACTGTTGTGCCTCAGGAAGAGGTTACAGATGTGCTGCATGTTGATCTTCTCAACCCTCAGAGCAGCACAAGCTCCCACCAACAGACAGCAGTCTCAGTAAGGTGGACTGCCACGAAAACACCATCATTTTCTATGCGTGCCATGATGTGGGAAATGTTGGGAAGTACTAATATATGATGATGTTGGATAAATAATTCTGAAGCTCAGAAGAGATATCTGGACTAGAGATATCTGGACTAAGACATTTGTGAGTCATCAGAACATCAGATCATAGGTGGTAACTAAAGCCAGGGAGTATGGGACTTCCCTGTTGGCACAGTGGTTATGAATCCGCCTGCCAGTGCAGGGGACATGGGTTCGAGCCCTCGTCTGGGAAGATCCCACGTGCTGTGAAGCAACTAAGCCCGTGTGCCACAACTATTGAGCCTGAGCTCTAGAGCCTGCGAGCCAAAACTACTGAGCCCGAGAGCCACGATTACTGAAACCTGTGCGCCTAGAGTCCGTGCTCTGTAACAAGAGAAGCCACCGCAATGAGAAGCCCGCGCACCTCAAGGAAGACCCAACGCAGCCAAAAAAAAAAAAAAAAAAAAGAGAGAGATTAAACAAATTTTCAGGTGTTTATCTGCCATTATCATTTTCTGTGACTGTCTTTTTCTAATAGATATATAAGAGTTGGTTGTATTATAATGAAATTTGCCCTTTGTCACATGTATTGCCAATAGTGTTCCTAGTTGGGAGTTTGTCATGTGAGTTTATTGGAATTTTTTTTTCCCTTTGCCTTAGGTAGTCAAATTTATTGATCTTTTTCTTTATGGCTTTTGGTTTTCTTGTGTTTAGGATGTACTCCAATTTTTTAAATTACCTTTTTTCTCTAGTATGCTTACGGTTTTCTTTTTACTTTAAATATTCCATCCAGCAGAGACATGGATGGACCTAGAGACTGTCATACAGAGTGAAGTAAGTCAGAAAGAGAAAAACAAATACCGTATAATATCACTTATATGTGGAATCTAGAAAAATGATACAGATGAACTTATTTGCAAAGCAGAAATCAAGACACAGATATAGAGAATGGACATATGGCTTACCGGTGGGGGGAAGGGGGTGGGATGAATTGGGAAATTGGGATTGACATATATACACTACTATATATAAAATAGATAACTGGACTTCCCTGGTGGTCCAGTGGGTAAGACTCTGCGCTCCCAATGCAGGGGTCCTGGGGTTCAATCCCTGGTCGGGGAACTAGATCCTGCATGCCGCAACTAAGAGTTTGCATGCCGCAACTAAGACCTGGCGCAGCCTAAATAAATAAATATTTAAAAAAAAAAAAAAGCACAAATGCCTTAATGGGAAGGGTTTCTCTTTAAAAAATAAATAAATAAATAAAATAGATAATAAATGAGAACCTAACTGTATAGCACAGGGAACTCTACTCAATGCTCTGTGGTGACCTAAATGGGAAGGAAATCCAAAAAAGAGGGGATATATGTATATGTATAGCCGACTCACTTTGCTGTATAGCAGAAACTAACACAACGCTGTAAAGCAACTATACTCTAATAAAAATTAATTTTAAAATATTTTAAAATAATAAATATTCCATCCAGAATCTATTTAAATGGCAAAGACCACTGTTATTTCTCACTGCTGCTCAGAATGACATCTCCATTCTAGACCAGCCAGTCCTTTCTGTTTTCAGTGTACAAAACACACATTCCTGTGTACCTTTGCAGAGACGTTCCTTTCTACATGGCTCATAGGGCATGCTCCTGTCCCTCTTGTTATCATTGCAAAAGCTATACAGCTGTCCCTTGGTAGCCATAGGCAATTGGTTCCAAGACCCCGATTGATACCAAAATCCATGGATGCTCAAGTCCCTCATATAAAATGTACTATTTGCATATAACCTATGCACATCTTCCCTTATACTTTAAATCATCTCTAGATTACATATAATAACTAATATAATGTAAATGCTACATAAATAGTTGTAAGTACAATGTAAATGCTATGCCGGAGGTGCACAGCAAATTCAAGTTTTGCTTTTTGGAACTTTCTGGAATTTTTTTCCCCAAATATTTTTGATCCATGGGTGGTTAAATCTGTGGATGCGGAACCTGCAGATACAACTTTCAGGGACAGCTCAAATCCCATACGCTCCAGAAATTCTTCCATGCCCATTGTAGTCCACAAAGATTTTTCCTTTTCTGAAGCTCACATGATCACATGCTACCATGTATGAGCCTCTCCTTTTCTCAACTTTAACATAGTTGCTAAAAGAATCAAATCTAACCTTTAGAAGTCCCGGTTTGTTTAACTGATTTTTCTTTACCCTCCACAGCAGCTAAAAGCATGCTGGGTATATGGAAGGAACTTGATAAATTACTTTTTGATTTGCCATAAATGTGTAGCATTAGCCACATGTGGCTAATGAGCATCTGAAATGTGGCTAGTCCAGATTGAGATGAGCTGTAAGTATAAAATACACACTAGATTTTGAAGATGGTATTAAAAAAATAACATCTCATTAATAATTTTTATATTGACTGCATGTTGAAATGCTAATTTTTTAATATACTGGATTACATATCTATATATTTAAAGTATATCCAGGACCATTCTTCATTCTTGTCCCTCAGTAAGTCTCTTGTCATGTTTGGTGTTGGTTCCTAAATTAGGCTGTTTTGAGGATAGATAAAGATGATCGGGACTTCCCTGGCAGTCCAGTGGTTGACTCCGTGCTTCCACTGCGGGGGGTACAGGTTCGATCCCTGGTCGGGGAACTAAGATCCCACATGCCATGCAGCTAAAAAAAAAAAAAAAAAAAAAAAAAAAAAGATGATCTTTTCTTGAAGCCAAAGATATTCTTACCATCTCCAAGGGCTCTCCTAGGCCATTACACAATCATTACCTTCTTGGTACCGAGACCTCATCGTTATAAGCACTATTTACACATCTTTTTTGAAACTAACAGCTACAGACTTCAAATACAACAGTTCCTCCCAACACGTCAGGTAACTGCTCAGCCAATAGTAATGTTGGAGGGAAGAGGTCGGGTTCAGATGCTGAAGGATCTCCCGAAGCTTTTACTGATCGAAGATTCCTCAGTTACCCGTGTAGGTGGAGCCCCAGCCTGTTCCTTTGGTCGCTGTGGCCGTTTCCTGCCATCAGGAGTTACCCGGGACTGGTGCTGCTTGGCGTGTAGCCTAGGCTCATTGTAGTCAGAGTACCTGTGTTGGTTTCCTGTTCCTGCTGTAACAAATCATCACAAACTTAGTGGTTTAAAACAACACAAATTTATTCTCTTACAGATCAGAAGTCTAAAATCAAGGTATTGGCAGGGCTGCATTCCTTCTGGAGGCTTCTGGAGAGAATCCATTTCCTTGCCTTTTCTAACTGCATTTCTTGGCTTGCAGCCCTTGCTTACATTACTCCAACCTCTTGCTTCTGTCATGACATCTACTGTGGTCAAATCTCCCTTTGCCTTCCTCTTATAAGGACACTTGTGATTACATTTAGGGCCAACCCTGATAATCCAGATTAATCTCTTGATCTGAAAATCCTTAATCCTTAATCAAGATCCATAATCTACACAACTGTACACATCTACAAAGTCCGTTTTGCTATCTAAGGTAGCGTTCACAGGTTCCAGGGATTAGGATGTGGACATTTTGGAGGACCAGTATTCAGCCTGCCACAGCACCATATATATTTCTTTGCACTGCCTTGGTGAAGGGAGAGAGCACCAGCAGGGTCACAAGGTTTCAAAGTGTTCTTAAATTAAGATCTACAGAGAAGTAGGTAAATTCACGTCTATAATCACTGTTATCACTCTGCAACCATCATAAACTTCATTTCCATTAGCAACGATCACTCTCTCCCTCCCAGCGCTGCTTCCTTTAAAATGCTCTGTAGGCTGAAGTTGAACTACTTATTACTCCCTCATCTTAAAAAACAAATTATTTGAAATAGTAAGATGCATGTTTTCTGCGGAGATGAGATGTTTTTCTCGTAAGTCTTTGATCTAACAGGCATGGTTGTGGTCTGTAGCATGCTTAGAATGTAACAGCACTTTAACAATCCATATTCTGCAAATTACCTTCATATCCTTTAGCACATTTGGGCATAGGAAAAGGAAGGTCTTGTTATTTCAGTTGTACAGGTAAGTAAACTGAGGCTCAGAAAGGTTAAATGAATTGAATAGGGTGGTCATACAATAAGTTACTGGCAGATCCTGATTCCAAACCTGATGTTCTTTCCACTGCTCTGTTCCCAGGCCAAACTCAATCCCAGAAGGCTGAGGAGGATCTAACTGATCTTGGGATCTTAATACATCCTAGAGTTGGCCTTGGAATCCCTACCTCCTGAGCATGAAACCCACTTTTTTGAGGTCCTACCCAGAAGTCAAAGCTAGGGGCAGATTGGGAATTCAGGGGAAGGTCAGGGTTGCTGGCAAGTCAAGGGTACAGTAAGAGGGTAGTTAGAACCTACGAAGACGTAAGAGTGTCTATGTTTGCTATATGTGCCTATTTAACTGGTAGGCAGCAGCAGGGGTGCTACTAGGTACTCAACCTAGAATTAGGCCTGATTTCTGTGAGGGGAATTCTAAGAACATCAGGGATAGCTAAGAGTGGCCTGGCTGGGTCTCTTATTCCCAGGTCTGAACACGTAATTTGAGGAAGCACAGTAACTCCAAGGTCCATGCTCTTTTACACTGGCTCTCTGGAGTCTCTTCTCAGTCTTGATTTCTATGACATTTCAAGGCATAGTAGCCAAGGCCCAGTCTCTGCAGCTACACTGCTTAGGTAAGCCCAGCTCTGCCACTTACAAGGTATGTGACCTTGGGAGAGTCACTTAACCTGTGTGTGCTTCAGTTCCAACATCTGCAAAATGAGGATGATAATAGTATCTACCCCATAGGGTTAAGGATTTTAAAAGTTATGTTGTCTGGCACACTGTGCTATATTATTATCTTTTTCTGTTTTCTTTTTTTCCTGTTTCTAACCAGACCTCTTTTTTTTCCTTTTTAACAAATTTATTTATTTATTTATTTATTTTTGGCTGCATTGGGTCTTCGTTGTTGCGCACGGGCTTTCTCTAGTTGTGGCAAGCGGGGGCTACTCTTTGTTGCGGTGCGCGGGCTTCTTAATGCAGTGGCTTCTCTTGTGGAGCACTGGCTCTAGGCACATGGGCTTCAGTAGTTGTGGCTCGCGGGCTCTAGAGCGCAGGCTCAGTAGTTGTGGCACACAGGCTTAGCTGCTCCGCAGCATGTGGGATCTTCCCAGCCCAGGACTTGAACCCGTGTCCCCTGCATTGGCAGGCAGATTCCTAACCACTGTGCCACCAGGGAAGCCCTAACCAGACCTCTTTTGGTTCTTCCTTTCTTCCTCACTCAAGAAGTATTAGCAGCCCCCAAGCCTAGGATCTTGTCCCCTCCTATTATATCCACTTACTTTTTTAATTTACTACTCATTAAATCTCAATCATTCTATGATTGAGATTTACATCTAGTCTTTATCCACTGTCCTCTCCCAAACTATCAATAATGAAGGCCTTGAAATGGACGTCTTATCTCAAAGATGTTTGGGAAACATAACTCAAAAATCCATGCCAAAGGCTAACCTTATCCTCCTCTCGACTTTCTAATTTCTCCCCATTTTTACAGTATCCTGGGCAGTCTTTTGCCCAATCATAGATCTCCCTTTTCTTCTCAGTACTTGAATTCGGGTGCATTTCTTTTTTGTTCACTCATATATTCATTCAACAAGTAATTCTCAGCTGCCTGCCATGTGTCAGACATTGAGCTAGGCTTAGGTATACAAAAATAAGTTGGGCTTGAGGCGCTCAGTCTCCTGGTGGTGGGGAAGAGGCACAGAAACAATTATAACATGATGAGGTAAACACTGTGATAGAGGCCTCTATGCAAAGTCCTCACTAGAATATAGTAACAAATGCAAACTGCTATAGGAGTTGGGGAAGATTTTTGAGAAAATGTAACATCTGAGCCATTTTTAGGACAAACAGTTGAACCACATTGCAAAGTGGGAGAGTCGGGGGAGAGAGAAGGGAAGCAGGAGTTTGTGCTAAGAAGTTCAGTGTGGCTGATGTGTAGAGGAAAGGCATGAAGACTAGCACTGTCCTATACAACTTTCTGCAACAATGGAAATTTTCTATATCTGTGCTGTCCAATAAGGTAGTCACTAGTCACATAGGGCTACTGAACACCTGAAATGTGGCTAGTAGGACGGAGGAGCTGAATTTTAAATTTTATTTCATTTTCCTTAATTTAAATTTAAATAGCAAGTGGCTACCTTATTGAACAATATTGGTTTAGGCACTGGATAAAGGACAGGACTCTAGGCACTAGGAAACCACTGAAGGTTTTTAAGCATAATACTAGCATAGCTAGATATTTGAGAATGGGAACACTAGCAGCAAGACAGAATGGATTGGAGGGTAGAGGACTTAACATAGAAACCTTTGGTAGGCATCAGCCACATGGATGAAATAAGTGGAACTTACATGTTATTGGTAGAATTCACTGGACTTTGTGACTATTTCAGTGTGGGAGGTATAAATGAGGAGAATTAACTGAAGTTTGAAGGTTGAGCAATGGGTGGATGCCAACAATTGAGATAGGATTAGGTTTGGAATGAGGGTAATGAGTTTGCTTTTGGGATATGTTGAATTTGAGGTGACAAAGAACTATCTAGGGGAGTATGACTACAAAACAGGAAAAATATTAATCTGGAATTGTGAAGGTGGGGCTTATAACTATTGGGGGTTATTAGCATATAGGTAGTTGTTAAAGGTATGGGAGTGGAGGAACTCACCCCAGGAAAAAAATGTAGAAGAGGACTGGATGGACCCTAAGGAACCCTAAGCATCAAAGTGTGGTCTGTTTCAACTTGCATCATAATCATATGGCATGTCTGTTAAAAAGATTCCTCATTGTGAATGTATTTAATGCCACAGAATATACACTTAAAAACAGTTAAAACTGTACATTCTATGTTACATATATTTTTCCACAATAAAAATTGCAAAAAAACCCAAATCAAACCAAACCAGAATCCTAAGCCCCATTTCTGACCTGAATCACAGTTTCTAGAGATGAATCCAGGACTCCCCAGGTAATGCTTATGCAAATTAAAATGTGAACCAATTGCTTAAGGTGTAGAGAGAAACTAAGAGATTGGAAGAGAATAATAGCACAGAATGGCAGAGAATCAAAGGGAGCGTGGTTCAATAAGGAAGGAGTCAATAGTGTTGAATGGTTCCATGGCCCAGGAGGAAGACTGGAAAGAGGCCTCAAAATATGGCATTCAGATGGCTACTGATGAATGGGAGATGAGGAGGGAGCAGAGGCGGTGGCATGTATTCTTTCAAGGGCTTTGCTCATGTATGGTGGTGAAGAGATGGAGATTGCATAAGGCTGAGAGGGAGATAGGACACAGGAAAAGTTGGTGGTTTTGAAGGTGAGAGAGAACTGAGCATGTTGGTAGGTGGACAGCAAGGTTCAATGAGGCCAAGGAGACACCAAGCGGATCCTTAATAAAATACAATTTGGGACAGGTAGTAGAGGTTGGGATCTGGAACTTAGGCAGAGGTTATTTGGGTAAAAGCTCACTGGGTAAGTTTAGAAGTGAAAACAAGGGAAGATGAAGGGGTTCAAGACTGAGGGCAAGAAAAGACTTCCTGACACAGTAAACAAAAATGGCACTAGTTGGTGGTTAGGTCACCTGCTTAGATTAATGGAGCAGGAATAGAGTCAAGAGCCTGCCTGCAGAAGGGTAAAAGTCTGGAAGAGTCTCTAGGATAAAAGTGATCAGGAGCAGCAACATAAAAAGACTGAGAAGTAGTATTAGAGTCTGAGACTGGAAATGGCACCAACCATACAATTATCCTGCACAAACTAGGAAAATTGGTGTTCCTAAATGAAGGTTTTGGTTCCATCCTCCTATTATTTAGGAACTGCTCTGGCTTCTGCTCTCTCTGCATAAAGTTCAAATTCCTTAGTAGGAACTTTTCCTAACTTCTTCAAGAAGTCCAACCTCTAATTGGTGGTTCAGACTCTCTTGTTCCCTGTTCCTCCTTCTATAACATCAACTCAGAAAATAATAGGATCTTAGAGATTGTGAAGCTCATCAATCCAATCTCCCTTCTTAGCTAGGTATGTTTTGTTTTTCCATCTTCTCTCCACCAAATCTTCTCTATCTTCCACTTTCCCTTGAAGTGGACTCATGGGTGTTTTAAAAATCAACACCTGCCAGACATCAGTGACACCTATCCCACAGCACTGACGCTGTAGCCATCCAATTGTAGGCTGCATTTTGTGTAGGCTTCTCTGCACGTATTCCCACCCCCATACTGGTGTATGCCCCCTACCTCCATACTGGTGTGCTTTGACAGAGGACACTGACAAAAAAAGTCCTGAATTAACTTACTCGCTGGCATGTTTTCTGTTTTGAGCTTGGGTGAGGTTCTTTTTCTTGAGTTGAAACCTCCATGGGTAGAGTGGTTAAAGGCAGAAATTTCTTTTCTACTCCAGATTCACAGGGCATTCTCAAACATACTCAAGTCACTTTTATTATATATAAAATATAATTGTATATACTGTATACAATCCCACTTCATTCACTTCATTTGTACCGGTTGGATTTTGAGTTCATAATTTAATCTTTTAAATATCTTTTAAATGCTAGTCGATGCACCTTGGTTAGTACTGTATCTGTAACTGCTGTGCTCAGCCTGGGCATGTTGGAAACTTGACCTGCTCTGGAAAGATGTTCCTCCTACCAAAGCTTCTCCTTTAGCCAGGCCAGTGACTTTTCATTCCAGATTGTATTGTAAGGTTTTGTCTTATAGACAGGATGAGTAAGTTTAGAAGAAGCCTGAAGAAGGCAGATCAGATTTAAGGAGCCCAGGGAAGGGACATTCTAAGGCTAACCTGGTCTAAGTCTTCCTAAATAACCACCAAAAGCAGCCCCTTGCATATCCCAGAACCAGGATCACTTTCTCTAGGTCATTCCAGATAGGACAGATGATTGCCCCACAGGTATATTCTCCTCAGGGATCATCCCCCCAAATGAGGAAGATACTGATTCTTTTCATTGCATGTCCTGGACATTTAAAAAGCTTCTGCCAAGTTTTGAAGCTGCCTAACTATCAGGAGTTAAGGAGAATGAACTTAATTCTTCGCATAAAACCCTTTCAATATCTCTATCCTCCCTCCCATCTCATTGTCTCCAGAATCTTATTCTGTTCCTTTCTTTCCCTTCCTCTATCAGTGATTCAGGGATCGGATGAGTCTCTGTGGCTTGTTTTGCCCTGAAGAGCAGAAGGCTTCGGTCCCAACTGGTGTTGCCGAAGCAGCATACTAATTCCATGCCATGGTCCTGGGTCAAGATCTGCACAATCTGATTGGCCATATCACCTCGGATAGCTAGGGAGCGGAAGTGGTCAAAATCATGGAGGCCCAGCTTCCGGAGACGCCTTGCAGCTGCCCGATAACACTTCCAGGGTTGTGGTTCCACAAGGAGGTAGCAGCACAGGGAAGAAAGGTGGGCCAGGAACTCCCAAAGGCCTTGGTCCCCATGGTTCAGATGAATCCACATGGTTATTGACATGCAGAAGCCAATATCAAAAACTGACCGTCCAAACTGGCTTAAGAAAGAGCTCAAGAGAACTTTCCGGGTCCTGTGATTCATGAAGTCCAGGGTGATAAAGGTCAAGCCATCCGGAAAAGGGCATTCTTTTTCAGCTCGTTCCACCAGGACTGGATCTATGTCGCAGCAGAGGAGATGGAGTTCTCTTGAGGCATCTGAGCAGGTCTCCCCATCATGTAGGGAAAGGAAATGTTTGTATAGAGCCACACTCAGATCCTAGAGGAATCCAAAAGAGCTTTGTCATTGCAGCTCTCAACCAGTGAATGGAAGAGAAACCTATATCTCTTATCCTCCCATTGAGACTGCCACTTACTCCTGTCTTTATAGGATGTAAGGTTGTTAAACTATAGCCTAAGGAGGTTGCCCCCCAAAAGTTTTCCACAAAGCAGGCTCTCAGCGCCCTCCAGGAGTCTCAAGCTGTAATGCATCATCTCCATACTTTCCTGACACTGATGGGTTGTGTGGTTGAAAGTTACAGCCCAATGGATGCAGCAAAGGAGTCCAGAGCAGTATTTTCCAGCTTAAGTAATATGCTGGTAAACTCACTATCTTTTTCTTTTTTTGAGTATCTCAGACCACAGGGAGGAGGAAAAGATTTCAGGGGCATAACCAGTGCTCCTTGCCAGGAAGGTGAAGAACAGAGCAAGCACCATCTTATAAAAATCTACTTCTCAGACCTGTGGTTGGGAAAGTCTGCATTCCGAAGTCTTCAGTCAGCCTTCACTCTACAGCTTCAATTTTGCTACATGTGTTATGTTTCACCACCCCCTTCTGAGACTTATTCTGCTTTTGCATCCATTACCTGCTGACCTCCTTCTAGCCAAATCCAATGATTTGTGATTTTCACCATCTTAGCACCTTTTTGACTCTTAAACAAGTCACTATTTCCTTTCTCTAACTTTGACTTCTATAACCATTATAACTAACTCAAATTCATGTTCTAATCTGTTTTTTTAAGGCATTTTTCTATTCACTACCTCATTTGCTCTGTGCAACAATTCTGTGAGGAAAATATTTATGCCCTTTGTGCAGGTGAAGAAAGTGTGGCTGGAAACAATCCAGATGTCCAATAATAGTAGCATGGATTAAGATGGAATACCAGATAGCAATTAAAAATGAAGGAATTCAGCTCAGTGCAGCAACATGGATGACTCACACAAATACATAATGCTGAGCAAAAAAGCAAGACACAAAAGAAAATACATGGCAAGCTTCCATTTATATGAAGTTCGAAAATGGACAAAATTAAACTACACTGTTTATGGATACAAAAATAGCAAGCTATATAAAAAAAGCAAGGAAACAATAATAATAAGAGTTGGGCTCTCTGGGTGGAGAGGGGCGTTTATGAGCAGGGAAAGGCATATGGGAGACTTCTTGAGGTGCTGACAATGTTTTATTCTTGATATAGACAGTAGTCATAAAGGTGTCTGCTTTATAATAATTCATAAAGTGTGAATTTATGTTTTGTGCACTTTTCTCTATGTGTGGCATAGTTCACAAAAAACCTGTATTTTAAAAATTATGGTTCAGAGGCTAGTGACTTGTCCAATGTCACATGGTTACTACATGGCAGGATTTAGGCAAGATTTAGGCAACATTAAGCTCTTTCCTCCATACCAGGCTTCTCATACTTCAATAGGCATACACATCACCTAGGGATCTTATTAAAATAAAGATGTTGATTTAGTAGATCTGGGTTGGGGGCGGAGATTCTGTATTTCTAATAAACTTCCAAGTCATGCTGATGCTGTAGTTCAAGGACCACATTTTGAGTAGGAAGATTATGCTGCTTAAAAATTTCTCCCCATCTTTCTATTTATTTCTCTGCTGTCTTCCTCCTCCTATCTGATCTTGGGTGTGCCCCATGTTTGACCAGTCATTTCATCACATCAGTCCCTCCTCTACCACATCTCTTAATCCTCTCCATCCTCAATTCCCCAATCTTAGAGACCCCTGGAAGCTTAAAAAAGAAAACACAGACTCAAGGGCTCAATCCCCAAGATCCTGATTCAGTAGGTCTAGAGTAGGGCCTAGGAATTTCTAAAATCTAAAATTCTAAAAACAAAGCACCCCCCAAATTATCACACATCTATATTATGAAGCTGCTAAAAAAGACTGTAGTGACGTGAGTGATCTCCAAATTATTAAATGAAAAGCAAGGTGCAAAAGGGTGTGCTATTATTTGTAAAACTAGAAGAGGTGAGATATTTATACATACATAAATGTTTGTGTACACATAAGGTGTATACTCAAGAAATTATAAACAGCAGTTGCCATTGTGTAGGAGAAGAGGATTTAGGGTCAGGAGTAGAGATTTGCTTTTTACTATATGCCCCTTTGTATTTTGAAATTTTTTTTTTTTTTTTTTTTGGTCTTATCAAGTGCAAGCATCTTTTCTTAAGGGCAAAATTAAAAACTCCCTAAATGTACAGCCAGGTTTGGGAACCACTGCCCTAGTTAACGGCAACTATGTCCTGGCCCCTAAGGTACACGTATACTAATTTCAACTTTAAAATCTCCTGTAGTTTCCTAATGCCTTTCATGAAATCCCAAGTCTTAAACCCAGTCTCTTTTCCCCTTTGATTTGCTGTATCATCACAGTAGAGAAATGTCTGCAAGGGACAGCCAGACACCCACCCATCTGCTCATTCCAGTTTTTTAGCCTGTGTCCAAATGTCTCCCTCCCATTTACCAGCCCTGTGCCTACAGCCCTCAACCCTCTACCAAATTCTCTTCTGCCTAAGGCCAGAAACACGATAAAATTCTCCTCATCCCCTCCCACTCCTGGTCTGGAATGGAGTGAGGGTACTAACTTTTTGAAGCATTTCTAATCATAGGGTCAGAATGCCTGCTCCTCTAGGATATCCTAGTGGCTACAAATAGGTGTCAGAGAGACATTTCGCTATTTTGCTTGTGGTTTGACTATAATCATTCTTACGCCTAAAAATACTTTGTGGTAAGAAAATGTGGCAATGCCTTCCTCCCGCAGGGTGCTTTATTTTCTTTCTCGATCTTCTTCACTGTACTCAGCCAACTGATTGCTTTTAAAATAAATATCCACTTGGCTCCAGGGTCCATTCTGCACTGTTTCACACTAATCTTAATTCCAGGCATAATTCTGTCACCCTTGGCTCCCAGTAAACCAATCCCAACCCCACGCTCCCAAACTTGGGTCTCGGGAAGTCCCCTCTCCCCCAGCCAGGTCGCCAGCCACGCTGGACAGGAGGCAAGCGCTGGAAGCCCAGGCACAGTGGCCCTTCCCACCCGGCGTTCTGCCAGGAGGCCGCAAGCGCGGAGGCGGGGACGCAGGAATTCGGAACGTAGTTGAAAACGATTCCTCCCCAAGATTCCTAAAAGAGATGGTGCTGGGACCCTAGAGGTGAGGTAGCAGCAGCACGGGGTCGAACACTACGCCTTTAAACTCATTTTGGTAAAGTTGTGAGGGGTCTGGTGCCACGCCCAGGCCGGAACCCCAGTGGATGTGAAGGCTGCCAACCTCTCGGCTCGACCGACGTCCGATCCCTCCCCCGTCACTCACCCCGGAGTTACACCCCACGTCGAGCCCCAGGATCGGCCTTGTCTCGGGACTCTGAGGGAAGAGCCGGCGAAGCAGCTCTGGAGGCAGGAGGCGGAGCCGTTGCTCTGGAGGGTGGAAACGGGAATAATGAGGGAAATTTCCGAATGGGGCGGCCCCGGGTTCCAGAACTCGCGGTTCCTCTTCCGCCGCGGTCTCTTCAACGCCCCCGGTGGCTTGCTTCATGGACGCCGCCATTAGTCTCCGTCTGGCCTCTGGGTCCCCTCGGAACCGGAAGTCGGGAACCTGCAGGCTCGGCGAGCGCGGTCCGGGCTCCAGCGCGCCTGCGCTGCACGGCAAAGGCGAGTGACTATAAAGGCGGCCTCCCCTGAGCCAGCGCAGAAGCTTGGGGTTTGCGTTGGCTTGTGGAACCCTCGCCATAACCTGGGAGGTGGTTAGTAATATTATCCCATTTTTCTGGTGAAACAAGCGCAGAGAGGTTGAGTGACTTGCTCAAGCTGTCATAGTTTCAACTTGGGCTACCCAGAACAAGGGGTTTGTTGGGATTTGGAAGTCACTTTTGGTCCAGCTTCCTTCCTTTACAAATGCATGTGAGATCCAGAGACTAGGAATTTACTTGTCCAGGGTCACACGCGAATCTGTGACGCTGGAACTTCACCCGGTTCATCCTGTGATGCCAGGAACTATGGGTCACTCGAGGTGCCAGAAGACCCAGATGGCCCTGCCTGCCACGTGGGTCAGGGGGACAGGGGCAACTGTAGACTGTGGGCTCTTGAGAGGCAAGGACTGTGCCTTAAGAGCCGGTACTTAAGAGTGCTTACCAGGCGCTAGACACCTTTCTAAGCCCTTTACGTGTATTTATTTAATTCTCACACCAACCCTGTGAGGAAAGAACGGTAACTAATATCCCTTTTATATAGATGAGGACATTGGGGCACAGCGAAGTTAGTAACTTGCCCAAGGTGTTGCAGTTAGAAATGATAGTACCAGGATTTGACCCAGGCACTTTGGCTCCAGAGGATGTACTTGCAACCATTATGTTATTCTCAGCCTGAATCCCTTATACCTGCCATAATGCCTGACCCAAGGAGGCTTAATAAGTATATGCTGAATGAAAACTCAATATCTACAAATGGTATTGGGAAAACTGGATATTCATATGCAAAAGAATGAAAGTAGACCCTTACACAAAAATCAACTCAAAATGGATTAAATGTAAGACCTGAAACTGTATATCTCCTAGAAAAAAAACCGTAGGGGAAAGGCTTCAAGACTGATCTTGGCAATGATTTCATGGATGTGATGCCAAAAGCACAGACAACAAAAGCAAAAATAGGCAAGTGGGACTATATCAAACTAAAAAGCTTCTACACAGCAACAGAAACCACTGACAGTAAAAAGGCAACCTATGGAATGGGAGAGAATATTTGCAAGCCATTTATCTGATAAGGGATTAATTTCCAAAATATATAAGGAACTCCTACAACTCAAAAGCACAAAAACCAATAACCTGATTTTTTTTAATGGGCAAAGGACTTGAATAGACAGTTTTCCAAAGGAAGACATACAAATGACCAACAGGTATATGAAAAGATGTTCAGTGTCACTAATCATCAGGGAAATCAAAACCACAATGAGATATCATCTCACACCTGTTAGGGTGGCTATTATGAAAACAAAAACAAAAGACAAGAGGTATTGGCAAGGATGTGGAGAAAGTGGAACGCTTGTGCGTTGTTGGTGGAAATGTAAAATGGTGCAGCCTCTATGACAAACAGTATGGATGTTCCTCAGAAAATTAAAAATAGAACTACTACATGATCCAGCAATCCGATTTCTGGATATTTATCCAAAAGAATTGAAATCAGGATCTCGGGGAGATATGAGTGCTCACATGTTCATTGTGACACTGTTCACAATAGTCAACATGTGGAAATGACTTAAATGTCCATCTGCAGATGAATAGATAAAAGAAATGTGGTACATACATACAGTAGAATATTATTCATCTTAAAAAAGAAGGAAACCCTACCATATGTGACAAAATGAATGAACCTTGAGGACATTATGCTAAGTGAAATAAGCCAGTTACAGAAGGACAATTACTGCATGATTCCACTTATATAAGGTATCTAAAATAGTCAAACTCACAGAAGCAAAGACTAGAATGGTAGTTACCAGTGGCTGGGGTGAGGGGAAGGGGGACTTGCTAGTCAACTGGTATAAAGTTTCAGTTATGCAAGATGAATATGTTCTAGAGATCTGCTGTACAACATTGTGTCTATAGATAACAATACTGTACTGTACACTTAAAAACTGGTTAAGAGGGTAGATCTCATGTTAAGTATTCCTGTTGCAATGAAATAAAATTTAAAAAACCCCCAAACTCCATACAGGATGCAAGTAGGCAACTAAAGCCAGGTCTGATTTGGGAAAACTGAAAAGGAAGAAAGAAGGGAACTGAACTGAAAGAGACCTGGTGGAATGGAACTAGGCAAAATGTGGGCTGAGCCAGAGATAAGAAAAAAAACTGAGCTGGTGAGAAGCTGCGCCGAGGGGGCAGGATGGGGCACGGCATCGGCCTAGGTAGCAGGTTCAAGTCAGCAGCCAGGATGGGCCAGAGTATCCAGCAGGTTCAGCCAGGGGTCTGCAGAGTTGTGCTGACCTCTCCCCACCTGGCCAGCCATCTTCAAGGGGCCTGCAGCTTCATGAGGCCAGCGATTTGCTGAACTTCTTCCAAGGACTGAAGCATGACTTCTGCAGACAGTACCATCAGAGGTTAAAATAGGCCCTGTCCCTTTTCCTCTCAATTTTTACTTCATACTTTCATCTCTGTCTGATCTATCAGACAGAGAGGACATAAGTTAATGACCAAAAGTCACAGTGGGATTGAATTAACCACAGTATTCTGCACAACTTCTAGAAAAAGGGGGGCAGGGGAGGGTGGGGGAACAGCAGCACCACCATTTCTCTCCCCAGTGTTTGACAGATTTTGGTGAGCTGAACTTACCCCTTTTTGTCACTAGATGATGCTAGCACAAACACTCGGCAACCCTTAATTTCCAAAGAGCAGGAATCACCTTGCTTTTGTAGGCAGTTTTTTCTTTGCCTGTTTAAACACAGTATATATATATATTTGCCAGTAAAGAGTTTAATTTCATCAAGGACACGGACATGGTTTTTGAGTTCTCAAAACACTGTCTACCCAAAAAGGAATAGGCAACAGTCCTAGGTGGTGGATGGCAGGCTCCTCCTGATCCTGGGAGCCTCAAGAAGTAAAGATAGGAGTGGGCCTGGTAATGCTCCTGGGGACCTGAAATGCCTTAGAGGTGAGCCCATAAAGAGGCATTAGAGTTTGACTCACTCCGGGGACTTTTTGAACCTGTGCCCATTTTTCAGAGCCTAATCAGCCCAAGTGACCTGACGATGCTCAGCTGGAGCCTGGGGCCTGAGTAACCAGCCCCAATACCTCAAATAGCTGTAATAGCACCTAAGAGCATGCTCTGCACTGCAGCTGGCTAGATTTTGTGGAGCCTGATGCTTATACAGTTGTGCGGGTGGGCAGTGCTTTAAAGGAAAAAATTACAAAGATAGGCATGAAAGTGAATATTTACAATGAGAAAACAAATCAAAACAAATTACAATTTTTAAAAAGCTGACAAATACCACAAACATCACAAAAATTCCCATAATAGTTTGATGAATCAAATGCCAGTCACACTTGAACATTACTATTTTCTTACATTGTTTGGCTGCATAGGCTTTGATTGCTTCTTCACATGGTAATGATTTGAAAATATCATTTCACTAAGAGGACTAGAAAGATGATTCAGTCTTATCAAATTTGCCTTTTTATTATTTGATCATTTAGAAAAGTTTCTTTCAGGTTCACGATTTGCTATTGGCAATGTCGTGTAAATGTTTAGGTTTGTTATCAAATTGGGGAAAAACCTTGATCAAGTTTCTTTCATCTAGGAGCTATACAGTCTCAGAGCATTTCAAATTTTCTTGTGCAGGGACTATGCTCTTCAAATTGACTACGTTTACTAGCCAATTTGTCTTTGAAAACCTCATTATAAATGGTGAATTATGAGTTTTTTATTATTTGCATTGATATCAGTAATTTGTGTCAAGTCATCAAAAAGTGTAAAGATAGGAGTTTTGATAATTTGTATTTTGAACAGTTCTTATCAAAAGAGAAAAGAATGCATATATAATGATATTTGCTGTGTTATTGAGTATATTGCTGACACCACAAAACTTGTTTTGACTGGATGTCAATAAGGACAGGATCTTCTGCTTATATTTTTGTACAGCTGACAAGTGGAAGAGTTTTCTTCAGACTAGCTTCTGGCCTCATACATTTCTTTTCTTTTCTTTTCTTTTTTTTAAAGAAAATGTGTTTATTTTTTCAATATATATTCATTTTTTAAAATTAATTTTTATTGGAGAATAGTTGATTTACAACGTTAGTTTCAGGTGTACAGCAAAGCGAATCAGTTATACAAATACATATATCCACTCTTTTTTAGAGTCTATTCCCATATAGGTCATCACAGAGTACTGAGTAGAGTTCCCTGTGCTATACAGTAGGTTCTTATTAGTTATCTATTATATATATAGTAGTGTGTATATGTCAATCCCAATCTCCCAATTTATCCCTTCCCCCCCCTTTCCCCCTTGGTAACCATAAGTTTGTTTGTTTTCTACATCTGTGACTCTATTTCTGTTTTGTTTAGGTTCATTTGTACCATTTTTTTAGATTCCACGTATAAGCGATATATGATATTTGCCTTTCTCTGTCTGACTTCGGCTTCATATATTTTCAAAACTTGATTTTCTTCTACTCCCACACACTTCTGGTGCCAGGTGCAGTAGGACACCTTTAGACCTTGATTTGAACTCTGGCCTTGCACCTTCAGGTCACAACTTCAGTTGAGTCAGCACGGTGGGCAGATAAGAGATTCCTGGAGCTATTCCTTCATCTGGGCGTCAGGTAATAGCTGTAATAGGTCAACTATGCATGGAAGTGACTGTAAACCATGTGAACAGATCCCAAACAGAGCGTATCCCCAACTAAACTTCCCCTTAGCTGGATTCCAAGAATGCCTGTGGCCATTCCAGTGCCATCTAACACAAGAGGAAATGTGAAGGAGGGTAAGTCAAAGTGGAAACAGCAGTCTTAATCAGCTGCAATTAAAATATCTTAACTTTTTCAAATTTTGTAAAATCAAATGACCTTGTAAACACTTAGAAAAATTTCTAAGGCCTTGGAAGGGTCCTGGGTATGAGTGAGGATGCTGAAGGTTGAGTTTCATTAGCTCCATGGTAAATCTATCTCTGTCCTGCACAGAACATGTATCCAAGCACAGTTAAAATGAAGAAGTATATGTAGAATTTGAAATAACCAAGTTAGGAACTATTCACATGCATAATGGCGTCTATGGCCTCCCAAGGAACCTTGCGCAGCTGACATCCTGGCCCGTGGTCCAGCCCATCCTACCCTCCCATCCTGTCCCTCTCTAATCACAACCCAGAGCCTCTGCTCAGTGTCTGCTCTCCCACCTCACTCACTACCTCCAGCTGGGGTTTGGGGGGCCTCAGAACTGATGGTTAAGCAGGAATCTATGCATATTTTAAAATATTAAATCTCTTTTCTCCCAGAAACAATGTTCCGATAAGGGACCCATACCTGGACTTTTGGAACACAAACCATCTATAAATGGAGAATTTACTTTTTATTATGGTTGAGAAATTCTGCAATAAATCCTTGTAGATTTTTAAACCACTTGGAAATAATATCCATACAATTTATAAATGTTTGGATATGTAAACCTCTCATTTTCAGATGAGGAAACTGAGACCCAGGAGGTAAAGGCAATTTCTCCAAAGCTGGAACCGAATTAGTGAGGGTAGGTTAAGTGCTGTAACAAACAACCCCCAAATCTCAGTGGCTTACCACAATAAAGGTTTATTTCTCCCTCACGTCTCAATTCAATGTGAGTCAAGAGTAGGGTGGAGGGGGCCTCTGCTTCTCAGAGACTTCATGGACCCATCTAGAAGCTTTAAAAAACATCTGGAAACATTAAAAAACATCTGGAAACATTTCACTGGAGGCAAATAAACACATGAAGAGATGTTAAACATCACTAGCCATTAAGGAAATGCAGACTAAAGCCACCATGAGCTATCCCTATACATCTATTAGAACAGTGAAAATAAAAACATATTGACAACACCAAATGCTTGAATTCTTGGATGCAGAGAAATTAGATCTGTCATGTATTGTTGGTGAGAATGTCAAATGGCACAGGCATTCTGGAAAATAGTTTGGCAGATTCTTAAAAACAAACAAACAAACAAACAATTGGAATTGGGAGGAATGAGGATTAACTGTTAATGGATATAGAGTTTCTTCTGGGGGGACAAAATGTTCTAAAATTAGATTGTGGTGATGGTTTATTCATACCTTCTAAATATACGAAAAATATATTAAATTGTACCCTTTATTTATTTATGTTTAAATATTTATTTATTTATTTATTTATTGGCTGCGTCGGGTCTTAGTTGTGGTGCGCCGGCTCCAGAGCATGTGGGCTCAGTAGTTGCGGCATGCGAGATCTTAGTTTCCCGACCAGGGATTGAACTGGTGTCCCCTGTGTTGCAAGATGGACTCTTAACCACTGGACCACCAGGGAAGTCCCTAAATTGTACACTTTGAATAGGTGAATTATATGGTATGTGAATTATATCCCAATAAATCTGTTCTTTAAAAAATGAACATACACTTACCATATGACCCAGCAATCACACTCCTGGGCATTTATCCTAGAGAAATGAAAACTTATATCCACACAAAACCTTTATGTGACTGTTCATACTGGCTTTATTTGTAGTAGCTAAAAATTGGAAAGAACCAATATGTCCTTCAGTAAGTGAATGGTTAAACAAACTGTGGTACATCTATAGTATGGACTATTACTCAGTGATAATAAGGAAAGACTACTGATACCTGCAACAATTTGGATGGATGTTAAAGCATTATGCTGAGTGAAAAAAAATCTCAAAAAATACAAACTATATGGTTCCATTTATATAACATTTTCAAAATGAAAAAATCGTAGAAAATGGAAAAGAGATCAGTGGTTTGCTAGGGTTAGGGGGGTGGATGTGACCATATCATGGTGGCTTAATAGAGATGTTTGTGGTGGTGGAATGGTTCTGTATCTTGATTATAGCAGTGGCTACATGAATCTACATGATAGAATGTCACAGAATTATTTACACACGTTGTACCAATGTTAATTTCCCAGTTTAGGTAGTGTGGTATAATTATATAAGATGTAATCATTGAGGGAAACAGGGAAGGGTACAGGGGACCTCACCATACCTTTTTGTGACTTCCTGTACATCTATAATTGTTTCAAAATAAACAGTTAAAAAAATAAGAGGAATTATTAGAGAATCAATATAGGAAGCAGTTACACCCTCACCCTCTCCACCACCCAATGGAGCCATCTATGCCCCCACCTGCCTCCAACCCTGGCAGCAAAGTGGACAGGGTAAAATAGAGAATCTCTGGTCTGGGGGACACCAGCCCACTGGAGGCAAGGATAACCTGCTGCAGCCTTAAGTGAAAGTTTACACAGTGAATGTTGAAAACTCCAGATTTCTCGCCCTACCACTTTCCAGATAACTGGCAGCCAGGGTTACACCCTTCAAGTGGGAGGTCTGGAGAGCCTGCTTGGGGAAACTTCTTTCTTTTTTTTTTTTAATTAATTTATTTTTTAGCTTCATTGGGTCTTTGTTGCTGCGTGCGGCTTTCTCTAGTTGCGGGGAGCGGGGGCTCCTCTTCATTGTGGTGCGCGGGCTTCTCATTGCGGTGGCTTCTCTTGTTGTGGAGCACGGGCTCTAGGCACGTGGGCTTCAGTAGTTGTGGCGCACGGGCTCAGTAGTTGTGGCTCGCAGGCTCTAGAGCGCAGGCTCAGTAGTTGTGGCACAAGGGCTTAGTTGCTCCGCAGCATGTGGGATCTTCCTGGACCAGGGCTTGAACCCTTGTCCCCTGCATTGACAGGCAGATTCTTAACCACTGTGCCACCAGGGAAGCCCTGCTTGGGGAAACTTACTGACATCTGGGGTTTCTCTAGGGAAACGGCCCAGCCAGAACTAGTGAAGCTCACAGAGACAACCCCACCACCAGCTCAGAGCTTTTTAGTGCCCCAGTCATTCTTTTTTTTTAAAATAAATATTTATTTATTTATTTATCTATTTATTTGGCTGTGTTGGGTCTTACTTGTGGCACACGGGATCTTCATGTAAGCATGCGGGACCTTTCACCGCGGTGCGCGGGCTTCTCTCTAGTTGTGGCGTGTGGGTTTTTCTCTCTCTAATTGTGGCGCATGGGCTCGAGAGCTCATGGGCTCTGTAGTTTGCAGCTCACGGGCTCTCTTGTTGAGGCGCGTGAGCTCAGTAGTTGTGGTGTGCAGACTCAGTAGTTGTAGCGCGCAGGCTTAGTTGCCCCGTGGCATGTGGGATCTTAGTTCTCTGACCAGGGATCAAACCCCCATTCCCTGCATTGGAAGGCAGATTCTTTGCCACTGGACCACCAGAGAAGTCCCCATTCTTTTTAAAATAGATTCCAAGTGTATGTGAAAGTAGAGAGAATGGTATGATTTCCATGTACCTGC
The DNA here is from genome assembly GCF_028564815.1 of Eubalaena glacialis. NCBI lineage: Eukaryota > Metazoa > Chordata > Mammalia > Artiodactyla > Balaenidae > Eubalaena > Eubalaena glacialis. Next base: position 65,177,078 of record NC_083726.1, on the reverse strand, counting down.
TACTCAGCTCCAACAATTATCAAACATACAGCCAATCTTATTTCTTCCATACCTCTATACTTTCAATCTGTTGGTGCCCACCCTCTTTAAAAAACAAAACAAAACAAAAATAAAAACCTTACAGCTTATTTGTTGAGGAAATTAGATATTTCGTCCTGTAGCATTTCCCATATTCTGGATTGTAGAAGTCATGTAATAATTTTCTCAACTTTTGTATTCTATATAAACTCTTGGTTAGCTCTAGAATCTTGTTCAGATTGAGATTTGATTTTTGGCAGGAAAACTACTAGGTGGGGATGTACTTCCTATTGTATCACATCGGGGGGCCCACTCTTAAAGTAGAGCAGATGACCCTAGATCATCAGACATTTGAGGAAAGTCTCGAACATGAAGAATAGAGTTCAAACAGCCTAGAAACAAGTAAGTCAGAGGAGCAAAGACCATGCAGGGAGAAGAAAAATATCCCCCAAATCCTAAAATACTAACATTCTCTATGAATTAAGAGAGATATTACATCCATGAAACAAGCTAGAAAAAGAACATTGAATCCAAGTGATGGTTATGTTTACCATAAAATTCTTTCAACTTTTCTATATGTTTGGAAACTTCTCACAGCAAAATATTGGGAAAAAAGAACATTTAAAGAACAAAAAGAAGCCTTGGGAATTAAAAATATGATAGCAGAAATGAAATACTCCATAGAGTAGTTGGAAGATAAAATTGAGGCAATCTTCTACAAAGTGGAGCAAAAAATCACAGATGGAAAATAGAAGACAAAAGATACAGTCTGGCTTAGGTGGTCTGATATCCAAATAATAGGAGTTCCAGAAAGAGAAAGCTGAGGGAACTATCAAACTATCTGTCAAAGAATTATCAAGTAAATCAAAGAACTAGCGAAGAAATAATTCAAGAAAATTTCCCAGAACTGAAAGGCCTATCAGTTGTATAATGGATAAAAATAGTTTCCTTTCCATCCTCCCTCCCTTTCTCCTTCTTTCCTCTTATCATCCTTCCCTCCTTCCTTCCTTTTTTTTTCTCTATTTATTTTTTTAACTTCCCTTTACAGTATATTTTATTACACAATTTATGTAATTTTTGGTATAGAAAAATTAGTAAATCTAGATAAAACAAATAATAAACAAATAAAGGGACTTCCCTGGTGGTCCAGTGGTTAAGAATCCTCCTTCTAATGCAGGGGATGCAGGTTTGATCCCTGGTTGGGGAACTAAGATCCCACATGCTGCGGGAACTAAGCCTGCGCACTCTAGAGCCCACGTGCCACAACTATAGAGAAGCCCGTGCGCGGCAATGAAAGATCCTGCATGCCACAATGAAGATCCCCCCTGCTGCAACTAAGACCCGATGCAGCCCAATAAATAAATGAATATTAAGAAAAAAATACAGTAAAGTGACAGGGCACAGAAATCTGTTGTGTCTCTATACACTGACAGTGAGCTAGTAGAAAGAAAAATTGAGAAAACAATTTCATTTACAATTGCAACAAAAAGAGTAAAATAGCTAGGAATAAACTTAACCTAGGAGGTGAAAGACCTGTACACTGAAAACTGTAAGATGTTGAAAGAAGTTGAAGAAGACACAAACAAATGAAAAGGAATTCATGCTTATGGACTGGAAGAATTAGCATTGTTAAAATGTCCATATTACCTAAAGCAATCTACCTATTCAATGCAATCCCTATCAAAATCCCAAGGACATTTTCCACAGAAATAGAATAAAAAAATTCTAAAATTTATATGGAACCACAAAAGGCCCTGAATAGCAAAAGCAATCTTGAGAAAAAAGAACAAAGCTGGAGGTATAACACACCCTGATTTCAAACTATATTACAAAGCCACAGTAATCAAAACAGCATGGTATTGGCAGAAAAACAGATACATAGATCAATGTAAGAGAATTGAGAGCCCAGAAATAAACCCATGCATGGGTTTACGGACAATTAATTTATGGCAAAGGAGCAAAGACCATACGATGGAGAAAGGATAATCTCTTCAACAAATGGGGTTGGGAAAACTGGGCAGCTTAAACATGAAACTAGACTACTATCTCACACCATACACAAAAATCAACTCAAAGTAGATTTAAAGACTTGAATGTAAAACCTGAAACCATAAAACTCTTAGAAGAAAACATGTATGTTTTCTGTATTTGTCCCTGTGTTTGTTTATTATTTGTTTTATCTAGATTTACTAATTTTTCTATACCAAAAATTACATAAATTGTGTAAGAAGGCAGTATGTTCTTTGACATCAGTCTTAACAATATCTTCCTAGATATGTCTCCTTAGGCAAAGGAAACAAAAGCAAAAATAAACAAATGGGACTACATAAAACTAAAAACTTCTGCACCCTCAACAAAACAAAAAGACAACCTATCAAATGGGAGAAGATATTTGCAAATGATATATCCGTTAAGGGGTTGATATCCAAAATATATAAAGAACTCATACATTTCAGCAACAAAAAAACAAACAACCTGATTTAAAAACGGGCAGAGGAGCTAAACAGACATTTTTTCAAAGAAGACATACAGATGGCCAACAGGCACATGAAAAATGCTCATTATCACTAACTATTTGGGAAACGCAAATCAAAACCACAATGGATATCACTTCATGCCTGTTAGAATAAATAACAAGGCAAGAAATATGTGTTGGCAAGGAGGAGAAAAGGAAGCCCTTGAGCACTGTTGGTGGGAATGTAAATTGGTGCAGCCACCATGGAAAACAGTATGGCAGTTCCTCAAAATATTAAAACTAGAAATGATCCAGCAATCCCACTTCTGGGTGTTTATCCAAAGAATAAGAAAATGCTAACTTGAAAAGATATAAGCACCCCTATGTTCATCACAGCATTATTTACAATAGCCAAGATATGGAAACAACCTAAGTGCCCACCAGTGGATGAATGGATAAAGATTCCCAGAGTGGAATACTACTCAGCTATAAAAGGATGAAATCTTGCCATTTGTGACAACATGGATGGACCTTAAGTGTGCTATGCTAAGTGAAATAAATCAGATGGAAAAGGAGAACTACCACATGATTTCACTCATTTGTGGAATATAAAAAACAAGCAAACTGTTGGTGGGAATGTAAATTGATACAGCCACTATGGAGAACAGTATGGAGGTTCCTTAAAAAACTAAAATTAGAATTACCATATGACCCATCAATCCTGGGCATATACCGTGAGAAAACCATAATTCGAAAAGAGTCATGTACCACAATGTTCATTGCAGCACTATTTACAATAGCCAGGACATGGAAGCAACCTAAGTGTCCATTGACAGATGAATGGATAAAGAAGATGTGACACATACATACAATGGAATATTACTCAGCCATAAAAAGAAACGAAACTGAGTTATTTGTAGTGAGGTGGATGGACCTACAGTCTGTCATGCAGAGTGAAGTAAGTCAGAAAGAGAAAAACAAATACTGTATACTAACACATATATATGGAATCTAAAAAAAAAAATGGTTCTGAAGAACCTATGGGCAGGACAGGAATAAAGATGCAGACATAGAGAATGGACTTGAGGACACAGGGAGGGGGAAGGATAAGCTGGGACGAAGTGACAGAGTGGCATGGACATATATACACTACCAAATGTAAAATAGATAGCTAGTGGGAAGCAGCCACATAGCACAGGGAGATCAGCTCGGTGCTTTGTGACCACCTAGAGGGGTGGGATAGGGAGGGTGGGAGGGGTGGGAGACGCAAGAGGGAGGGGTTATGGGGATATATGTATACGTATAGCTGATTCACTTTGTTATACAGCAGAAACTAACATAACATTGTAAAGCAATTATACTCCAATAAAGATGTTAAAAAAAAAAAAAAAAGAATCAGCCTGCCAATGCAGGGGACATGGGTTTGAGCCCTGGTCCAGGAAGATCTCACATGCTGCAGAGCAACTAAGCCCATGCGCCACTATTGAGCCTACGCTCTAGAGCCCGCGAGCCACAACTACTGAGCCTGTGCGCCACAACTACTGAAGTCCGCGTGCTTATAGCCCATGCTCCGCAACAAGAGAAGCCGCCGCAATGAGAAGCCCGTGCACCACAACAAAGAGTAGCCCCCACTCTCCGCAACTAGAGAAAGCCCACACGCAGCAACGAAGACCCAACGCAGCCCAAAATAAATAAATTTATAAAACAAAAACAAAAAAAAACCCAGGCAAACAAAAAACCAAACCAAACAAAATAAATGAACAAACCAAACAAAAACAAACTTGTAGAGAAATGAGTAGTAGTTACTAGCTGGGAAGGGGTAGTGGTGGGGACAAATGGGGTAAAGAAGATCAACCATATGGTGATGGATGGAAACCAAAGTTTTGGTAGTGAGCATGCTCTATGGGATACAGAAGCAGAAATGTAGTATTGTACACATGAAACTTATATAATGTTATAAACTAATGTTACCTTAAAAAAAAAGAAAAAAAGAGGAAAGTAATCTGTGTGGAGATAAGCTGAAACTATATTAATATTCTGTCCCTATGAAACTTTCACCTAAAAGTTTAGCATTCATTTGATGATTCTTGCCTGAATCAATTATTACAAAATGGTAATTTTCTAATTCTCTCATTCCATCTATATTTATTCATTGGCAGTTTATTATAAGGAAAAGCCATAAAATATATTTTAAAAAATAAAAAATGGGATTACACTCTATATAATATTTTGCAATATGCTTTTTAATCTAATATTATGCAATACTGTGATTCTGTGTAAATATTTACCCATATTATTATTCTTAATGACTGCTTAGTAGTTCATACAATAAGTGTACCACAATTTGTTAAACAGTCCCTTATTGTTTACTATTTATGCTTCCAAATTTTCACTCTTATGAACAATATCCCAGTGGACATTCTGTATCCTTTTGGCATTTGTCCAGTTGTTTATTTAGGATAAATATCTAGAAGTATGATTTCTGGGACACAGGGTATATACTTCTAAAAGTCACTTGATAAATATGGCCAAATTATCTCCAGAGTTGTTTCCCAAACACAGATCTGATCTTGTCATTCCTCTGCTTAACCATCTACAGTGTTCTCACTGCCTGCAGAATCTAGTTCCATCTCCCTGGCAGAGTGTTGCTTGGTTCCTCATATCCCGACTCCTCTCCATGTTTTAGCGTCTTCTCTTTCCATTCCCTTCAAACCCCCTGTGCTCCAGCTAACACCAGACAACTTGCTATCCCCTAACACATTATAACATTCCATGCCACCAGGCCTTTGTTTCAGCTATTCCCTTTGTCTGAAAGGCCCTCTTCTCTCTTGTCTGGTTGACTAAAATGTGCTCATCTTTTAAGCTCAAAGGTCTCTGAGAAGACTTTTTTTTTTTTTTTGCCACACCGCGGCTTGTGGGATCATAGTTTCCCAAGCAGGGACTGAACCTGGGCCCCCAGCAGTGGGAGCGCAGAGTCCTAACCACTGGGCCGCCAGGGATTTCCTGTTGAGAAGCTTTTTCTAATTCCCTATCTAACTATAATAGAATGGCACTTACTATATTGGTTACTTCACTGACGTCTCCATACCACTATGCTGAGTTCCTTGAGGGCAGGGTGTCTGTCCTCTGGTGATGGACATGTGCTGTTTTTGCCTGCTTGGCATTCAACTTTCTCCTGGGAACCATACTCTGATTTTCCTTTGGGGAAATATCCCTCACTTCCCCAACTCCTATCAATGAGTGTGGCTCCCGGGATAAAGATATGACCTAGATCCAGTCAGTCAGCGCATTCCACCCTAGTGCCATAGTGATTGGTCCAGCAGAGAACTTCTGAACCAAGGAGGACCAATTAGGGTCAGCCAGGACTTCTGCTGGAATTGCTGGGCCAGAGAACTCTTGGAACTCACACAGCAGCACTTTTATCATATTCCACTGGTCAAAGAACTTGGGGTCATTGTTTTAAACTCCTCCACTGTATCCTCAGGGCTCATGTAAAATATACCCAACCTTTCCTAAGACCCCCCAAAGTCTCATCCCATTGCAACATCAGGCTCAAGCTTGAGGTCCAGAATCGCATCTAAACCAAGTCTATATGCATTTGAGGCTCTTCAGGTTTGGTTCCTGGGTAAGGCTGGTCTCAATCTGAAAACTTCAGAAGAGAGACAAGTTATTTATCCCCATATCCCGCCCCCCACCACAGCATACAGTAGGGGGACAGGGATGGGACAACCACAATAGTTGCTCTGGTTCAAAAGGGAGGAAATGAGAGCGATACAGCAGGCACTGGTTGTAGCAATTTTGAACTCCCTCTGGGCACATGTTGCCCATTCCTTGACTAGGGCCCAAAATTGCTCTCTGGCAATGATTCTCTGTGGCTCTTAACTGTACTCTCTGGCCTTCTTGGTTTTTGCCTTCTGAGTCACCTTCTTTTCCATAGGAAGTAGCTCACGTTGCCTCTGAATAGTTTTCTCAGTCTAATTCCTGTCCATAGAAGTTCAGGAGTCCAGAGGCCTCTTCATTTTGTACTGTTTCTGTCCCTTTCCATTTGAACTGGTGGTGCTACTACAAATACAACTGTCTTAGAAACTCTGTGGTTTTTCTATTAATCTTATTGAGGATCAGTCCAATAAGTGACAATAGTCACACTCATAAATCTTTTTAAGACAAGGCCTTCTCTATCTTGGGCCCCCACTGAGGCTGCTGAAGGATAATATCTTTAAGATCCTTAGTAGCCCTATTGTTTATCAGAGCTGGTTTGCAACAAATGTGTTTAAGATCCTTAGGAGTGCTTCTGTCTATTGGAAGATTCTATGAGGCACCATCTTAGATCTTTCTAAGGTCTTAACAAAGGGTTGTACAGTCACACCTTTGGCTTCATCTTTGCTAGCAGACCATGTTTTCCTGACAGTGCCTTGGATTTGATCTTTGTCCTGAGGCCCTTATTACTTTGAGAATTCTTTGCTGGCTGGAAAGACTGTCCTAGGCTTTTTATATCTCCTCCAAATTTCGTTTAACAGAATAATTCCTTCTTTAGGTTTTCTCTCACTATCTGTTACTTGTGATAAAAAGCCAAAACAAGCAAACTGACCCTTTCAGCGTTCTGCCTGGAAATCATCTTAGCCAAATCCATCAGTTCATTAGGTATCTTTTTCTATTTTTCACATGAGTGTAGATAAAAGTTTTGCTAAACTTTCTACCATGACATAACAAGGGTCTGTGTCCCTCCGGGTTTCAATTATATTTTCCTCAATTTCCTTTGAACCTTCATATGCAGTCTCCTGGAAGCCCTTCAAACTTTCCTTAACAGTCTCATTGAGACTTGTCAGGCATCTCCTACCACCTGGTCCCAAAATCAATGCTGTGTGTTTGAAGTTTTGTTATGGCAGTGCCTCACTTCCAGGGAACAGATTCTGTTCCACTTATCTGTTGCTGCATAGCAAACTACTTCAAACTTAGTGTCATAACACAACAACAATTTTGTTGTACTCACAGATTCTGTAGATTAGGAATTTGAACAGGGGACATAGGGGATGGTTTGTCTCTGCTCCATGATGTCTTGGGCCTCAACTGGGAAGACTCAAATGTCTGGGGGCTGGAGTGAGAGAATCTACTTCCAAAATGGCTTCCTCCCTCACATGGCTGCCACTTGGTGAGCATGGCTGGAAGACCGGGCTCAGCCTGGTCTCTTGGCTAGAGCACCCACACATGCCTCCCTAGTGTGGTAGAAAAAGGAGCTAACAAAGGGGCACAGAGCACCTACTGCATACAAAGCACTTCCATAGCCGGCAGGAGATAGGAGAGGGAGAAATCACCAGGAGTGTTGCAGAAGAGAAACCATCAGCTCCAGACCATTTAGCTGAGAGTCCCAAGTAAATGTGCTTTAAAGTGGCCCCGGCAGGAAAGCAAGTGCTGAGGAGCTGTGGAGCTGTGGAAAGGGGAGGCCTCTGAGTCGGGGTGGGGCCTCTGAATTGTTTTCTCAGCTTGCTTCCTGCCCACAGAAGTTCAGGAGTCCAAAGTCCTCTTCATTTTGAGACAGGGTGAGGTTTGCTCCTTTTGGCAGGGTTTTCCCAGAAAAGAAAGCAGAGACCCCAGGAGGAGTTGGGGAGGGTGGGCTGGGAAGAAATGATCTTAGCCGTCTGTGTGTGGGGATGGGGGTAGGGGACAATCAGTGAGCGGGCAAACACAGGTTTGCTGAGAGTAGCCAGACTGGAGTGAAGACAGATGGCAGGTATAAGCCAGATCAGGTCAGCTCAGCTCTGGAATTTCTCCAGACTAGCTTGGGAGCCTGGGAATGGGAATGAAGAACCTCAGTGTGAAGACCATTCCTGGGGTGGGGAGGATGTACACGAAGGTCACCAGTCGAGGCAGCAGCTGCCAGAAGGGTGTGGATGGTTTAGTGGGTTGAATAGTGACCCACCCCCTCCAAAGAGATGTCCAAGTCCTAACGTCTGGTACCTGTGAATATGACCTTTTTTGGAAATAGGGTCTCTGTAGATGTAATTAAGGATCTCAAGAAGAGATCATCATCCTAGATTTAGGGTGGGCCTAAATCCGATGACAAGTATCCTTATAAGAGAAAGGAGAGACGGATTCAAGACACAGAGACACAGAGGAAAAGGCCAGGTGAAGACAGAGGTAAAGATTGGAGGGCAACCGCAAGCCAAGGAACACCAAGGATTGCCTGCAGCCACCAGATGCTGGGAGAGAGACACGGAATGAACCCTCCCTCAGAGCCTCCACAAGGAACCAACCCTACCGACACCTTGATTTCAGGCTTCGAGCCTCCACAGCTGTGGGAGAATAACTTAGTTCCGTTGTTTTAAGCCACCCAGTTTGTGGTAATTTGTTACAGCAGCCCTAGGAACTAGTGAAGACAGAATGGGTAAATAGATAGAGTGAGACTGAAGGGCTGGTTGGAAGCAGGCGGTGGCGAGGGAGCCCAGTGTTGCCGGCTTGGGCTGCCATGCCTCCTTTTGTACCCATCCAGGCCCCTCAGCCTTCATTCACTTCCAGCCCCGACACAGAGGCCTCCCCTTTCCACTGCTCCACATCTCCTCAGCACTTGCTTTCCTGCTGGGGTTACTTTAGAGCACATTTATTAATACTTGGGACTCTCAGCTAAGTGGTCTGGAGCTGTCGGGTATGTTTTCTCTCCTGTAATCACCGTTGGTGATTTCTCCCTCTCCTATCTCCTGCCGGCTATGGACGTGCTTTGTACTCAGGAGGTGCTTAATACATGTTACTTATTCTTTCCTCAGAGTCCCCTAACTATTGCCCTGCTCCTTTCCCTGCTCCAGTTGAACTGATACCAAAACCTTGTCAGAGGCGAGATAAGGTCTCCCACTGCCCCAGTGTGATGTGTCCCCTCCCACACGCCACGCTCAGCCCTGAGTTCCTCAGAGGAACTTGGTAATGTAATCATCAACCCCTGTGCCCTGTAATCCCACCCCCAGTCACTCACTCGTGTATAAACTTGGACAAGTCACTGCACCCTCTGCTCCGGAGTTTCCTCCTAGGTAAAATAAAAGGGTTGGAGGGGGTTCATTCATTCATTCCTCCATTCATTCAAAAGCTGTTTATTGACGCCATTTGCCATAAGACCTATGAATTCAAGGGTGAACAAGACACAGTTCATGCCTTCAAGCAGCTCAGGTCTTATACGAGAAGACAGAAGGAGAGGTTAAAACGCAGCTAGAGTGGTACAGAGCAGGAGGGCTCCGAGGAGGGAGTGGCCAGGGCACCTGGGGGAAGGATTGAGAAAGGCTTCGTAGGAGAGGCAACTCTCAAAGCTGCTGTTCTTGGGGATCCTTCCAGGTACAACATAGGCTTTCCTTCTAGGGAACCAGATTTTGGGTCAAAATAAGGAAGGATCTTCTAACAGAACTGCGCACAAAAGAACAGCCTTCCATGGAAGGCTTCCTGTTGGGAGGAGCCTCTGTCAGGGCTGTCACAGGTGCAAGGATCCAAAGGGCCTCCACCAAGGGTCTATATATATCGACAGGAGGGCCAGTGTGGAACATGGAGATTTAATTCTCACTTAGCTACACTAGGAGCAGCAGCTCTGGTGTGAACCCCTCACACTGCCACACACACACACACACACACACACACACACTCCCTGAGCCATCCGAGGGGACGAGCAAAAGGCAGGCAAAGGAGAAGGTTCGGGTGTCATTATTACTTTTATTCTTATCTCCTGTCAGTCGTGGACCAGGAAGGTGAGGCCAGGGAAAGGAACAGCGCAGATCCCAGGAAACTTGGAGGAGCTGAGGCCTGAAGGGCTTGTTTCTGGGGGTGTGTCTCTGCCCTCAGACACTGGAGAGAAAGCTCTGGGCCTGGGTGGCACAGGGGTGGTTTCCAACAGACAGGTAAACAGTGTCTGAGAGACGACAGTGGCTGGACTAAAGGGAACAGCAGGAGGCTGAGGCAGAGAGTGGTCTGGGGTGATCCGAGAAGAGCCGGGAATGAAGGCCAGTGGCCAGATCCTGCCCGCAAACCTCAGGCCACACATCCTTCTGCCTCTCGCCTGCAGAACCAGGCCCTGCTTTTCCTCAGGCAGCCACTGAGGGGCAGCAAAGTGCTTGAGTGAAATCCCAGGTGGGCCAGGGAGGGAGAGGCGGAGCCTTTTGGAACAAGGGTGTCTGTCTGATCCTGATGCCCCCAGGAGCAAAAGCTGAGGATGGCAGAACCAAGATTCCAGGGGCTTCCCCAGGCGATACAGGAGCCACACCTGAGCCTGGGAATCGGTGCTAGAGGCCAGGGACTTGTGTGTACCTCCCTGGCCCCCCATCTACAATCCCCAGGAGAGGATCTTTTGCTCTGTTTTCCCCTCAGTAAGAGACCTCTGATCTGCATCACAGATGGTCAGATTCTTGGCTGCCTGCAGTTTTATAAAGTCCAACCCACCCCTTCCTGGGCAGGGAAGCAGGCTTCCCTCCTCCTCTGCAGCTTGTGGCACCTGCCCAGCTTCGGTTTCTCTGTTTCTTGTAATCCTGCGTTCCTGTTCCCCACCCTTCCTCCTTCCAAGACCCATCCAGGTGTCCCTGGGGTGCCTCATGGCTTCAGTACAGGTGGAACACAGGAGCCTCAGCCTTGGCTCTGCTGCCAGCTCAGACCTGGACCCCTGGTCCTGGACCCCTCAGGAACCAGAATAGGAGACTCTGCAGCATACTCTGCTGTGCGATGACCCTGAGTTGCCCCATCACATTGTCTATTGCTGAGTGCTTGCCTCTCCCTTCACGCTTTTGGAGCTCAGCCTTGGAAAAGCTTCTCAATCCCCAATTTCTGCATAAACTGTCCTAGGAAGAGGAGGGCTTTGACAAGTGGATTCTGGGAAGCATGACCAAGGCCCAGGCTGAGAATTACAGGGCAAGGGGTGGGGGAAGTAACCCTTCTAGCACTGGAACTGGAGATTAGGAGAGGAATCGAGGGGACCTCGGAGGAGAGGTGGATAAGGAAGGATAAGGAACTGGATAAGGAAGTCAGTGCAAATAAGTGTCCTGGTGCCTGTCCCTGCGGCACTCTGGCCACGGTCTTCCATCTTGCTGGTAGGAAAACTGAATCACAGAAAGAAACACTTGCTTAATACCATGAGCCTGTTGGCAATGAGGCTGGAAATCAGACACCAGAATCCTGCTTCCCAGCTTGTGTTTAGAAGGTGGAAACTACAGAGTACAAAATCTGGTGGTGGTAGCTGGGGTGGGGTGGGGATGGAAGGCCAGGGATGGTAACGAGGACAACGAATCCCCCGAGCTGTCAGGGCCTGACCATCCAGTCTCATTCCAGCCCCCATCCAGTCTATTAGCTGTATGACCTTGGACCAAGCCTCTCCATCACCTCAGCTTTCCTCTCTGCAATGGGGATGCGCTGAGTACTACCTTCGTAGGGTTGCCGTAATGGATTAATTTAGACCAGCACGCAGGGCGCATCCCACCTGTGCTCCCAGTTGCCTTTATCTCACACACCAACACCGCCATCCATTATTGGTTCCCTCTCTCCTCATACCCAAGATGGAACAAAACCTCAAATGCTTCTGCAATATTTCTTAAAAGTTGGAAATAGGAAGGGCGGAGAGGGAGGGATCAGGAACACATAGATAACATACCTAGTTATCCCCCCACCCCCAGGGGCAAACAGAGCCACCGGCATATGGGGAGAGAGGCAACCCTGGAGGGAGAGGCCAAGGAAGGGTCCAGGTATCCACTCTGAACCTCCCTGACTCCACACAGTAACTTTCCACTGGCCCAGTTAGCCGCTAGCAAGGGCAGGCTGTGCGCTTCCCCCAGGTGTGGCCCCCTCGTCCACTCCCCGGCAGACTTGCAGGGGGCTGGGTGGCTGACGCACACCCTGCCTGAGATCTCAGCCGCCCAGAGGCTGATAAGGAGACCCGACCCCATCACATGGGGACCAGCTGGAGGGACTTGCCCTGGTTGTTAACATCAGCTGGACGGCTTCCAAATTGGAGAGATGAGGAGATAAGGAGTGAAACGGCCTAGACCTCTGGCCTGAGTGGCCAGAGAAGCTAGGAGAAGGGACACGGGCACTGCCAATGGAGGCCTCAGGAGGCCTGACTGGGGATAAGCCAGCAACTGGCAGAGGATGGGGGAGGTTTTAGGAAGTGAGATGGGCAGAAAGACCGTGGGGAAGGGCTGGAGGCAGGGCCGGATTCCCTCCTGATGGGGCTGGCTCAGTTGCTAGATAAGCCCCCCTTCCCTAGAATACCCAGTCCTCCAGGGCCCAAGCCCTCACTCAGCCTCAGGCCTGTGGCAGCAGCCTGGGAGTTTAAGAGAAGACGTGAGCGGATGTTGGTTTCAGTCCTGCCACGCCTCCCAGGAGGATGCAGGTCTGGGTGAGTCGGCGGTGCTGCAGAGCCCAGGCCTCCCAGTTGGTTGGCTGCCTGCTCCCACCTCCCTTGGAGCCTCAGGACAGGTCCCCACTCAGTAGCAGGGCCCCTGCCCCCACCTCCTGCCCCAACAGCTCTGTGTCATGACCCAGGAGGGTAAACCAAGGCAAGCACAGATGGCACTGGCCTCCTGCCCCTCTCTCTGCTGCAGGGCTCAGGTGCCTAGACCAAGCCGCTGGTCCCAGAGCTGAGAGAAGATGGGCAGCCTGGAACAGCCATCCTGTTCACCCTCTATCCCCGTCCCCCCACTGCAGAGCACCCACATCTTGTCTCCCAGTTGTCCTCCCCACCCCTTTCTTACCGAATGTCAAAGCCTAACCTGGAAGGAGGGAGAGGAGGCAGGGGGTGGGCACAGGACAGTGTGCCCCATAGTCCCACAGCTGTGGCAGCCTCAGGAGGAATCACGGTGGGGCTGCAGGCCTCGGCCAGGCTTCCTGGGATCTTTTTCCCACCTCTGAAATCCTGCTGGGCTTCTCCCACTCATCTCTTGGGTCCTCAAACCCAGAGGAACCTCCAGCCTCGACTGTCTCAGTTTGGGAGATATAACTGGGGGGAAGGGGCGGCACAGGGGATGGTGTGACCTGGGTACCGCAGGGCCCCTGATGGCATGGGTACAAGCTGCAGAGGGTGAGAATGAGGGCTGGCTGAGGGAAGTGAGCAGGCTGGCCAAAGGCTGGGCTGGCAGCTAGCTTTATATCTGAGCTGGCAGGAGCACAGGGAGGGTCAGAGGACCAGCAAGGGGGCATTCTCTGAAGGAAGGGGGGGTGGGAAGGGCTCCTCATTCCCGGTTGGTGCCAAAAAGCTGCAGGAAGAAGGTGAAGATATAGATGATGTCCAGGTAAATGTTGAGGGCTCCAAAAATATACTCCTCAGGGCTCAGCGAGTGGCGTCGGCTACCCATCAGCAACTGGGTGTCAAATGCCAGGAACTGAGGGAAGGGGGAAGAGAGAGAGAGAGGTCAGAAGGTCTGGTCACTGTGACACTGACCAAGGGAGCCCAGTGTCCCAGCCCAGGCCCACCCTCAATTTTGTTATCACGGGCTGCCTGGCTGCTCAGTGACCCTCCTGTGACAGCCCAGAATATGGCACTTTCCCAACACCTTCCATCCCTAATTCAACACTTTTTTACTGAGCACCTACTATGTGCCAGCCACCGATGCGGCAAAGAACAAGACAGACAAGAACCCCGACTTCATAGAGCTTAGAGTCTAGCGGGAAAGTAATTGTTAGTATGGTGAGTAACAAAGAGAAACACAAAGTGCCACAGGGGGCTGATAACAGGTACCTGACCAATGTGAGTGTGTCAGGGGTCAGGGAAGGCTTCCTGGAGGAGGGGACCTTCAAGCGGAGGCATAGTCTTCTTGCCATTCCCTCAGGGCCCTACTCTTAGAGGATGAACGAATGCTCCATGTAACAGTGAGCAGGGAGCAGGCACTTGTTAGGTGCTTTACAGACATTAGCCTACTTTGTCCTAATAATGTCCCTATTGAGTAGGGATTCTACCTTTCTTAGAGGAAACCAAGGCCCAGAGATGTTCAGTACTTAACCAAGGTTACACAGCTGGGAAGTAGCAAAGCCAGGATCTGCACCCAAGCAGGCTGGCTCCAGAGCCCCCTCATTTAACCATTCTGCTCTGCAGCTAATGGGCAGCACCCAGGGTTAATGTGTTTTCTACCAGGAAACAGGCTCCCCCGAGAGCCCCAGTGAGTTGCTCAGAGCTGCAGAGACAACGAGGAACACCACGCCATGCCTGTTTTCGGGGGCTCACCACTTAGTGGGGGACACTTACAGATGATTACAATAAAACCTGGTAAATGCCATAATTAGGGCTGATTGGGCAGGAGGAAGGTAGCCCGGGAGAGGTGACACTTTCCCTGGGGCTTGAAGTATGAGTAGGAGTTTGCTAGACTAAGCAGGCCTGGGGAAGCCCTGGAGGTGAGGGCGGTGGTGTGCAGAATGAGGAATTCACTGTGGCAGGAGCAGTGGGGCAAAGGGATGGATGGACAGAGGCTGGAGCCCAGGGGCCAGAGGCTCCAACAGGGAACAGCTCCAGCATGTGGGACATCAAGGCATGTCACCCTTGAGGGCGGGGTGGTGGGGGTGATTACAAGTATGGGCTTGAAAGTCAGACCGACTTGGATTCCAGTCTCAGCTCTGCTACTCACTAGCTCTGGGATCCTGGGCCAGGTTATTTAGTTGCTCTGAGCCCGTGAGTCCGCCTCGGCAGAAGGGAGATGAGTGTGCTTGCCTCCTGAGGATGTTGTGAGAGTGAGATAATGCGTGCAAGGTGCCTGGCAAGGTGCCTGACACATGGTAAGCACTTAATGAATGGTGGCTATTAGTGCAGTTTTATTGTTATATCTGCAGAAGGAGAGGTGCCCTCTTGAGAGCTTGTGTGCGCTGCTGCTGAGACTCAGGTCTCCTGCCACTCAGCAAGGAGGCAGAAATGTCACTAGGGAAGCTGTGTAGCCTTAACAGCAGGCAAATGGAGAACCATAGCCAGGGCTGAGGGGGCCCTGCTCAGGGCATGAGAACACAGGACCGGAGTCGGAACGCCTGGGTTTGGGCTTCTATACCTTGGAGCCATCACCCACTTGACCTCAGTGTCCTCACCTGCAAAATGGGACAGTAATGACGACCACACCATGGTGTGGTTTTGAGGGTAAATGTATGACAGCATACGTGTCATCAACTATCGTTATTCTTTAGTGTCGTTTTACTCCACTCTACTCTACTCCTTCTCAATTTGATTTGGATTGCCAGGTAAAGTTTCCTTCTGTAGCAAGAACAGGCAAGGAGAGGGGCTGACTCAATGCTACAGGCTGCTTAGCAGTCACGGCTGCCAGCATAAGTTAATAAACTGCTGATCTGGCTTACCAATCAGTCGCTTGCTTGGTTGATTTCCCAGAGCCCGGTCACCCCTGGGTGAGCTAATGAAATTGAATCTCTCAACTAGAAGGCTTGGACCTGACCCGGTCTGGGGGTGGCCTCTCCAAGGAGCCTCCTAGAACAGCCAGCTGGCTTTTCTCTTGGAGAAAAGAGGAATGAAATGGTTTCTGCCCCTGTCCTTGGCCAATGGCCATGGATGCTTATCTACATGGGCTATCTGCGAGAGCCTGCCACAAATTTCAACCCCACTGCCCAGTAACACCCATCACTGCAACCTCATGCCTGTAAGCCAGCTGAAGGCTTTCCATTCATTTATTCCCAGCAGCATTTGTTGAGCATCTACTATGTTGCAGGGAACATGAAAGCAAAAGACATGATCAGAGATTACATTACGAGCATGCACTCACATAGGGGAAAGTAACTTGATAATCTCCCTGGGTGATGAGCACTGTTCCCTAACATGTTGGCTGAGAGCAGATATCTTGGTCATAGTTAACATCTTAGTTGGCAGCTAAGATCTTAGTTGAGAGCTAACGACCAGATTGACCACTGACACCTAAAAGGACAGCAGGAGACTTCCCTGGTGGCGCAGTGGTTAAGAATCCGCCTGCCAATGCAGGGGACACGGGTTCAAGCCCTGGTCCGGGAAGATCCCACATGCCAAGGAGCAACTAAGTCCATGCACCACAACTACTGAGCCCGCACGCCTAGAGCCCGTGCTCCGCAACAAGAGAAGCCACCATGATGAGAGGCCCGTGCACCGCAACCAAGAGTAGCCCCCGGTCGCCGCAACTAGAGAAAGCCCGCGCGCAGCAACGAAGACCCAATGTAGCCAAAAATAAATAAGTAAAATAAATAAATTTATATATAAAAAAAAATTCCCCAATCCTGCCAAAGTCATAAAAAAAAAAAAAGAGGACAGCAGGTGCTTGAGTTGCGAGGCAACTGGATACAAGACCCTGCAGGAGGGGCATGTGGGTCAGGGGCAAGAGGCAGGAGCTGGACGAGGACGCTACTAACTTACATCTGAACCGTCTTTTCACGCGCTAGTCCTTTATCTCACTTGCCCAATTCACTCTAGGAGGTGGATATTCACCCTTATTATTTTAAATATGAGGAAAGGAGTCTCAGAGCAGGTGAGTGACTTGCTGATGGTCATTTATCTAGCTGGAACCAGATTACCTGTCTCCTACATTCCGATAGAGAAGGGGGGAGGGTGGGCTTGAAGGGAGGGAGGAAGCACGCACAGAGGGCAGAGGAGACAAAGGCAAACTTTCCTGGTTCACCCTATTGGCCAGGGCTGCACCTGGTCAGGGTCCCACGGCCATACACTCGGCCTGACCCTGCCTCGTCCAGGCTTATGTCTGCTGTCCTCCCAGAGGTGAGGCTGAGCGGCTCTGGGGGAGCCATGCCATGGAAAGGGTAGCTCAGAGCCACCAACAAACAGGCACTGAATACAAAAAGCTGGGGTTGCAATGTGTTGAATCAGCATAAAAAATATACGTGGACCATGTCCATCCTACAGAAATGCCAGCATAAGGGCTCAAAGCAGCACACCCAAGGCTGTTCACGGCAGCCTTGGTTCTAACAGTGAAACCCTGGAAACAAACCCAACCTCTATCAACCAGAGGATTGTGAAGTAAACTGTGGGCAGCAGTGCTGAAGCAGAAACATCTCTGATATACACTCTTATTAGAAAAGCACAACTTGCAGAAAAATCCAAATCACATGAGCCCCTTTATGTAACAAAAAAACCTCACAAAACTATATGTTATAGGAGCCTACATAGCATATATCTATAAAATGCATATAGAAAGGTCTGGAAGGAGAGACAACTGACCACAGCTGTTACACTGCCAAATGACATTTGCTTTATCTATATTATTTAAGATTTAAAAAAATGAAATATATGAATAAGTGTATTCATACATTATATTAGAAAAAATTAAGAGAAGGGTTAAAGTAGCACAAAAGAAGAGTTTGTGAACTCTTTCATTTAACTGTCACCATAATCCCCTGGCGCAGGTATTGCATGATCATCTCCATCATGGAGCTGAGGAGACTGAGGCCCAGAGAGTATAAATGACTCGCCCACTTCACACAGCTGAGTGGACAGACAATCCCATTCTGTTTCTACCATGTGACACTGCTTTGGGGCGTGGGGTGTGTGTGTGTGTGTGTGTCTGTATGTGTCTGTGCAGAAGGATGGAAGAGGTGAGAAGTGTAAACAAAGCTCATGGCCAAGAGCCTAGCAGGCTATCTGGGGGGATGCAGGGAGCGCTGGGCCCACTTGGCCCCGCGGCCCACTTTCTGGGCTAGAAGGTGAGCGTGGGCTTTGAGGATTCCAGAGAAAAGAGACTACCAGCTTTAAGCCCTTGTGCCCTCGGTTGGGATGCAGGACAAGGAGAGGGGAGCTGAGTGGAGACCCACCTGGGGCCCATAGAAGATACTTCTCTTGTCTTCAGCGACCTGGGTGTCAAAAGTTTAAATGGCACAGACGACCTCTGCATGCAGCCCTGGGTCCTGGGGAGCACTCCCAGGTGGGTCACCACCATCAAAGGAACAGGGTCTGGCAGCCATGTGAGCCAGAAAGTCTGGCCCAAGATAAAAGGGGAGCAGTGTGAAAAGGTATGTGAAAGAGGAAGGGTGTGCGTGTAGTACAGTGCTTAAGAGCACGGACTGGGGAGTCGCATAGACCTGGGTTCAAAGCTTGCCTATGACCTTAGGTAACTGACTACTACTAACAGGTAATATTATTGATCACTGATGACATGCCAGGCACTTTCTCACTGCTTTGCACATATTAATTCACTGAAAAGTTACAACCTACGAGGTGGGTACTATTATTATCTGCATTTTACGGATAAGGAAACAGAAGCACAGAGAAGGGACATGACTTGATCAGTCCACACAGCTTGAATGTGGCAGAGAATGGATTTGAACCCAGCTACTGTGCTCCAAAATCTGGTGTTCTGAATTATAAGGTTAACATTTACAATAAGGGTGAAAGCTACCATGGTAGTTGAGAGACTACCATGTTCCAGGTGCTAGGCTGTTTTCTTTTTTCTGTTCATATATTATCTTATTAAGCATTACCACAGCCTTGTGAGATAGTTAGTATTAGCCTCATTTTAAGATGTGGCACAGAGAGATCAAGTAACTTGCCCAAAGGTCACAGTGGTAAGAGGATGAGCTAGGCCTTGACTGTGGTTTGGGTGGGGTGCACGTGGCCACCTGAAGGGCCCCCCCTGGCCCTCCTGATAGCACCTTTCCCGGCTCTGCCCCTGTATGCCTGTGTAGATGCTCCCCTGCCCTGCTCCCTACAGGGACTCTGAATCAACCCTCCCTCAGTCTACCAGCACTGGGGCTGGGGGGCTTCTTTCACCTTCTCCGGGTCAGGGTGTTGGTTTGAAAGGCTTGGTTTGAGCAGGGCATTGGTTTCTGAGGATTAGTGTCTCAGGAAGTGAGACTCAAGTGAGGTTCAGGAGGGGGACACGAGTGCACTTTCCCCCCGAAGGAGCAATTACTGGTCAATCCACCCTCCCTCCTGTCACCCTCAGAGGAATCCACTCAATCTCGAGTGGGTTCAGATGAGGCCTCGGGTGGGCATCAGGGCTGTTGTGGTGGCAGAGGGTGGTCGCCAGGACAGAGAAGGTTCTCACTGGATCTTTCAGGCTCATGTAAACCACTGAGGCAAAAGAGTCTCTAAACTCTGAATGAAATAAAGATGAGTCTAAAATAAAGTGATACCCCTGCCTTGGGTTTGTGTAGCCATTTTTACTTTTCAAAGTGTTTCTTTAACTGTGAAGAAGGCAGGGCATCTATCACAGCCCCCACTAGAAAAGCAGGGTAAGGGGTGGGGTGGGGGCAGACTGGAGTCTCTTCCCCAAATCCCTCACATGCTGTGGGAAGGTTCACAGGACACACAGATTCCCTGTTGGGGCTGGATGGAAGTAACTGCCCAAAGCCTAGCCTCAGGGTGACAGAGGCTGAGAAGGCCTCTCTGGGCCCTCCTGCTGTGGGGGGACCTCTCTAGGCCTCTATCTTCCCATCTGTGAAATGGACAGGGAGACAGAGTAGAAAGAATGCTGGGCTGAGAGTCAGGAAAATGGGGCTTTCATCCAGCTTGGTGGCCAACAGTGCATGCATGTGTGTGATGTGTGTGTGTGTGGTATGTATGCGTGTGTGGTGTGTATGTGTGTGTGGTGTGTGTGTATGTAGTGTATATGTGATGTGTATATGGTGTGCACGTGTATATGTGTGTGTGGTGTGTGTATGTGTGTAGCGTGTATGTGTGATGTGTATGTGCGTGGTGTGTATGTGTGTGTGGTGTGTGTGTGATGTGTGTAGGGCATGTGTGTGTGTGGTGTGTGTATGTGTGTGTGATGTGTATGTGTGATGTGTGTGTGGTGTGTGTGTGGTGTGTATGTGTGACGTGTGTATGGTATGTGTGTGGTGTGTGTGTGTGGTGTGTATGTGTGATGTGTGTATGGTGTCTGTGTGTGGTGTGTGTATGTGTGATGTGTGTATGGCATGTGTGTGTGGTGTGTGTGTGTGGTGTGTATGTGTGACGTGTGTATGGTATGTGTGTGGGGTGTGTGTGTGTGTAGTATGTAAGTGTGTGGTGTGTATGTGTGACGTGTGTATGGTATGTGTGTGTGGTATGTGTGTGTGTGTGGTGTGTATGTGTGACGTGTGTATGGTATGCATGTGTGTGGTGTGTGTGTGTAGTATGTATGTGTGTGGTGTGTATGTGTGACGTGTGTATGGTATGCATGTGTGTGGTGTGTGTGTATGTGTGTGTGGTGTGTATGTGTGATGTGTGTATGGTGTGTGTGTGAGTGTGTAGTATGTATGTGTGTGTGGTGTGTATGTGTGTGTGGTGTGTGTGTCTGGGTGTGCTCTCTCTGGGTCTCAGCGCAGGGAGGTCCCTGTCACTCTGAGGGCTCACAGTCTCAGTGTTCCTTTTCTTCTAGGAACTGAGAGCAGACGGTTGTGTGTGTCCCCTCAATGGTCAGAAGTCAATACCCAGCACTGGAGGCCCAGCACCTCCACAAACAAAGCATCTTCCTATCCAAGCTTCGCTCATCCAAACACCATCAGGCCCCGAAGCATCCAGTACTGACCACACAGGCTCTCCGTGCCACCCCATCCCTGACTCTGGGACACTGCAGTGGCCTCCTGACTAATCTCTCAGCCTCTCTCCTATTCATTAATCTGGCTTCTCACTAATCTTCCTTAAAGCATAGCGACTGATGTTTCCTGAGGTCCTCAAACTGGCCAGATGGGGCAGGCAGGAGAGAGTTCTGTTCCCATTGGGCCCATCACCTAATTTCTAAAGTCCTACTCCTGGTTTCTTCCCTAGGTATCCAGGCTTGGCTTCCTGATTTAAGTGGCCGGGAGACTTAGCTTCCCAAAGAAGGACCAACTCTGAGGCAGAGCAACCTGCCCAGAGTCATGTAGGCAAAGAGGCTCAGTCACTGCAGGAAACCAGCTGGCCAGGCCCTGGGCGCCAGCTGTGCTCCCTCGCTCTCTCTCTCTCTCTCCCCCTCTCCCTGCCTCAACCCTCCTGCTCTGTCCAAACGCCTCCACCTTGCCTCATCACCCCGGCCCAGCCCTCAAGTTCCTCTGCCTCACTTTCCATGAGCTTCTACAGAAAAGCACTCCAGGAGAGGGCACTAGAGGGGAGAGGAGGAGGGGGCCAGCCTGAGGCCAGTACCTTTCGGCTGACTCACCTACTTCCATTGGCATTTGCGTCTGGTGCCTAGAGGGGGGTTACGTGGTAGGGTGAGGGAGAACACCCAAGCCTCCTGAGAATGTGCCAAGGCTAGTCGGGGTGAGGCCCAGGAGGGGCCCCTGCCTGCAGGCAGGACCACGGCCCTAAGAGGCCTTGGCTCCCCACCTCCCCAGTCTCGGCCTACTCCATCTGGGCGGCCCTGCTCTCAAAGATGGCAGAGTCCCTCAGGGGAGGGGCTGAGGTCTCTAGGAGAAAATCTTTTGCTTCTCACAGCCCTTCCAAGGCCCAGGCTGCTGGGGGTTGGGGTGGTTCTCACTGGGATCTGGGCCCGCCTCTGACACTTCTCTTCCCTCTTTTCTCACACATCCTCCTCGAGGCAGCAAGGAGGATAGGGATCGCTGAGTGAAATTCTTGCCTAGCTGCAGTGCTGGAACGGCCCCTCATGGTGCTGAGAATTCTCCATCGGCTAGGGTAGGAGATGCCAGGATGGGCAGATGGAGAGACCAGGGGTGCTGGGCACTGGTTCTGTGGATGGGTTGAAGCTACAGGACCACAGATTCCAAAGGACAGAAGTGATGCTGGAAGCAGGATCAGATTGAGGTCAAGGACCTTCTGAGTTGAGGTTAATGGGGAGGAATGGGGACCTTAGTTCTTATGGGGCTGGGCCTCTGTGGGTCTCCACCCACCTGACACTGAGAGGAGGGAGGGGAATGAGTCTAGCAGCCCCTCCTCAACTCTCCCCACGCCATGGGACCCAGGGGACGGGCTGCAGGTCGTCCCTCCTTTGAGCCAGGTGGCAGAGGGCAGGAGATGGGACTGGGGCATTGACGCCACGTGCTCCTAACCATTGTTTACATAACCTGCCAGATGAACCCAAAACTGTCGGAGTGTTGCTCTCCTAATAAGACATTAACAGGTAATTAGGTGCAGTGGTTCCTCCCCCCTGTGACTCACAGAAGACTGATGCTTAAGTCAGCTATGCACCCATGCTTTCTTTGCCTCACTCTGACAGCGCCTCAGCCGGACCTGGCCTCTCAGGCGTCTGTTCATTCTGCAAACATCTAGGGGTGCCTGCTGTGCGCCACGCACTGTTCTAGGCACCATGGATGCAGCGATGAGCAAGCCAGACCCAAATCCCTGCCTTCAAGGAACTTAAATTCTGCTGGACGGAGACAAACAATAAATAAACAAACCAGAAAAATATGTAGTATGTCAGAGGATGAGACGTGCTATGGAGAAACAGGGGCGTAGGGAGCAACATGTGTGCGTGCCTGCATGTGCGTGTGTACACACTCAGCACAAGAGATTGTAAATAAAGCAAACACTTGAAGGAGGGGAGAGAGGGAGCTGTGAGCAGATGGGAAGGAACAGACAGAGGCAACCTCGGGTGCAGGGGCCCCGGGCTGGGAGTGAGCCTGCCGTCCTCAGGAGCAGCAAGGATGCCAGCGTGGCTGCAGCAGAGTGGGTGACGGGGAGCGGGAGGCCGTGAGGTCAGGGAGGGCCTGCAGGCAGTGGAGAGCGATTGCTGGAGGCCAAGCGGAGGAATGACCTGACCTCATTAATGTTTAACAGGATCACTCTAGCTGCTGTGGTGTGGGACACAGACTGTCGGGGCAGCACCCGTGGGAGGCCATTTCAAGAATCCAGGTGGAAGGTGATGGCGACATGGACCAGGAAGTAGCCGTGAAGGTGGAGAGAAGCAATCAGATTCTAGATGGAAGGTGAGGCCAACCGGATTTGCTGCTGGGCCAGCTGTGGGGTGTGGGGAGAGTGAGGAGTCGAGGTGTCATCAAGGCGTTTGGCCTGAGTGACTGAAAGGATGGAGCTGCCACTTACAGCAACAAGGAAGGCTGTGGGAGGAGCAGGGGTTCGGGGAAGAGTAGGAGCTGAACTCTGTGCACATTAAGTTTGAGGTGCCTAGTAGATTTCCAAATGTGGACACGGAGTAGGCAATTGGAAAGTCTAGTGTGGGATTCCAGGCTAGTGATGTAAAATTTAGGGTCATCATCATAAAAGATGGTATTCAAAGTCTTGAGACAGTCTGAGATCCCCTAGGGAGTGAGTGTGGATGGTCCATGGCCCCAGAGCCCTCCAGTGTGACCCGGGAAGAAGGAGGAAAACCAGGAGAGCTGGTGCCTGGATACCAAGTGAAGAAGATGCTTCTGGGGGGAGGGAATGAGCAATTGTATCAAATGCTGCTGAGAGTTGAGCAAGATAAGGACTGAGAAATGACCGCTGGATTCAGTCACAGGGAGGCCATTGTGGACCTCGGAGAGAGCATTTTTAAGAGGGTAAGAGAGAATGGGAGAAGGACTGAGTGGAGAGAAGGGAGGAAGGGAGGAGAAGAATTGGAGAGAGTGTAGATTCCATTTTAAGGAGCTTTGCTCTAATTGGGGGGGATAGAGGGAGATGTGGGTTAAGAGTGTTTTGTGTGTTGCTGTTTTTTCAGTTGGGAGAAATTACAGCCTGTTTCTATGCAGATGGAAATAATCCAGTAGAGAGGGCAATACTGATGGTGCGAGAGAGGGAGGGGGAACATTGCTGGAGAGATCAGCCCAGCTTCTCCCCACTTCAAGCCAATAGAAGTTGTCCTCTTTGAGGGGGACGATGGGGGTTCTGGCAATGGCACCAGGCTGGGCACAGGACACCTGGGTCCTGTCCTAAATCTGCCCCTTACTGGAGGTGGGACCCTGTGCCAGCCCCTTAACACCCGGGACTTCAGATGTGGAAAGCGGGTCTTCACATGTAGAAAGCAGGTCTAACAGCAGCACTACCTCCCTCCCTGGGTTGTGATGGAGATCCAGTGAGGTAATAGGTGTGAAAGTGCTTTGTAAAATGTAAAGGGTGGAACAGATGGTTGCGATTATTTTTATTATTCTAATAATGCAAGGGATTATTAAACAAATTTAAAGGATTACTGTTCATCCAACCCGACTTGTACACACAGCCTCCCCGCATAGCTGACACACATGCTGTGTCCTGATCAGCACGAAGCCAGGTAAACTCCCTGACCCTCCGTCAGCGCTCACCCTCCTCCCACTCTGCCCGGCACGGACCCCTCTTCTTCCATTTGTCCCTGGCAAACGCTGTCCTCTGAGGCCTCCCCAGTCTCCCTCCCCTCAGTCTGACCCTCCTTCTTCCTTTCCTCCTAGCCGACACCCCCCCCCACCCCAACCTTTTCATCAAAATTTGTCTTTAGCAGGTACTGTGTGGAGGAAAGAGTGCTGATCAGGGGCCAGAGAAGTTAGTGTCGTAGGATCATCAACCATCCTCGTTTGCCCAACCTTGGAGCTCCTAGGGGGTTCCCCCAAGAAGTGAGACTTTCAGTGCTAAAACTGGGAAAGTTCTGGGTAAACTGGGATAAGTTGGTCACCCTAGTCTTGACCAAGGCCAATCACACTTAGTTGATTTTCCATTATCTTGCAGGGAAACCTTAGAAAAATCACTTAACTTCTTTGAGGTTAAGTTTTCTCGTCTCTAAGATGAGAGGCTTGAAGTTTCACTAGACCCCTTTTTTAGTCCTATCCAGCCTTCAGCTTCTGAGCCTGGAGGCCATTTACTCCATAGATATTTACTGAGTGCCACTATGTGCCATGCACTGTGCTCTTCCTGCTGACTGTGGCATCCTGGGCACACAGCACACACCTCACACATTGTAGGTGCTCAATAAAGACCTGTGGAAATGAATGAATGAATCTACCTCACCCCCATTCCTGGCTCGATCCCTATCCACACCCCCGAAGTCTCTGCTCATAGTTCTGACCCCCTATTTCCCCCCCATCTCTGCTCCCCCACTCAGTCAGCCATAAGCCTCTGGAACCTGTGATGAAGCCCAGAACTCTGACCAGACTGAGTTGAGCTGAAAACACCAGGGAGGGAGAGGAGAGTCTGGTCACTGCTCCCGCTGGCAGTGGATGTTCACCTTGGATGCCACCCCACCCCGCAAGAAGATGTCACCAGCACACGCTCGCCCTGGAGCACCATTGCATTCAGGTGCTGGGAGCCCACTGAGCAAAGGGCCTGTGTTGGGCTGCTCTAGGCAGACATCTGCCCCTGGTCACCTTCCATCTCCTGGGCATCTGCCTCCAGCCACCCCACTCCCTTCCCCACCTAGCCTCAGACCCTGAGTGGGGCCCTGGGGCCATCTGTGCATATGCCCAGTCTAACCCTCCACTTCCTAGGATGCTGTATGCTGTCTGCAAGTCATCTAAAGTCTCTGAGCTTCAGGCTCCTCATCTTAATCTGAGAACAATAGAACCTAGTTTATAGAGTTATGGTGAGGATTCAGTATATGTGCAGAGCTTGCTGTGGGAGAAGCAAGTGCTCAAAAAATACCAGCTATCATTGTTATCACAACCATAATCATCATCATTAACACTCTCAGTTTGGTGAGGACAGCCAAGGACAAGCTCAATCTAAGTGCATCTGTCACAGGGTACCTGGAATCTCTCTTGCTCCAAGAAGCCTTCCCGGATTACTCCCAGCAGCAGAGCAAGGACTAACTTAGTCCATGCGGCTGGGACACCCTCACTCTCCCACCCCCACAAGCAGCACTGAACCTCCCCAGGAGCCAGGGGTACCTCTTCCCAGCTCTGTCTAAAGCGTCAATCCTGTTGTTACAACCTTCCTTGCCCCTCTGCCCAGGTCAGCTGGTCTGTCTTAGAGACCTGAGCAGCACTGAGCCCCTCTGCGCCCACTGGTCCTTCACAAGGGTTCAGAGAAGGGGACTATGAGGAAGATAGGGATGGTGGAGATGGTGGGAGGCTGAGAAGGCAGGGCCCCCAGGAGGCCACACTCACCAACGTAAACACGCCCGCTCCCAGCACGGCATACACTGCATGGAGCCAGGGCACCTGCGGGGCAGACAAAAAATGGGCTCAAGGATGGCGAGATGGGCAGTGCGGCAGAGGGGCAGGGAGAAGGGATCAGTCCGAGAATGGAGGGTGTGGGGCAGACCTCCCCAGTGGGGGCCCCCTCTCACCCCCCCAAACCCAGCCCCAGACTGAGAGGTCCTTAATCCCCTGTGTGCTCACGGTGGGTGGGGGAGCCCCAGGATAACAGTGATCCTGGAGGGGCTGGCAGGGGAGGTCCAGATGGGCCAGCACTTCTTTCCTCCACACACAGCCCCAGGCTCAGGCTGGCCCAGGGCGACTCATCCTATGGGGTCCCTGCCATCCTCCCAGCCTGGGTCTGGCCTGAGGCTGCGCCCTTCTCCCAGTGTGGACTCATCCCTGTGCTGTCTGTCCCCATGTCGGGAGCTTCCTGGCTCTGCCTGTGTGGGTAAAGGGGCTCAGGTAGAAGGGGACAAAGACTTAGGCCCGGGGGTTGGGGGGGCATCTGGCATCCCTGCCAGCTGTGCTTGATGGGATTGCCTGCAGAGGCTGGAACAGCACCCCTTCCCAACCTCTGCTCCCCCCAGGCCTCAGGGGCACCCAGCTGAGTGCGGAAACCTTGCAAGAGGTGCCAAACCAGCCGTGCCCTCTGAAGAGCCTTCCCCCAGAAGATTCCTGGAAACATAGGCATTCCATCAGCCTGACTCGGGTCAATAAAGGGTTCTTTGAAGCTCTGGGGTCCCTTCCTGTACCCCGCCCCCCCATCCTAGATACACAGAGGGCCCCCAGGCCAGCTCCGGCTCCTCCCTTCGTCAACAGGATCCTGGGAAGAGCCAAGGAAATGCCAGAACCAATCCTGACGTTCTGGACTGGGAGGCAATAACCTGGGGCTGGGCAGCATGGGGTAGGGAGGGGGAGTGAGGAATACTGTTCTCAGCCTGGCAGAGAAGGGGCAGTGGGGGACCCCCGTACTAGAGGTAGCTAAGAGGAGCCCGCAGCAGGTACAAGCCCTGAGCCCTCAGCACGGGTCTAACAGCTGCTCTCTTGGGTTCCCAGGGTTCAAACCCCCTCCTGTGATGCCCTCAGTCTGCCCCTTCTCCACCTGCAGCAGCCTGAGTGCCTGGAATGGGTCACTGAGCCCTGAGCAGTCTTAGTGGGATTTCCCAGACAGGCCGGACACTTCTTAAAGAGCTGAGATTCAGCTGTCCCCACGGACACCCTCATGAGGCAGGGGTATGCTCGGAGCCCCACTGTCCCATTTCCCGCCTGCCTGGACAGCCAGATCCTGCCTCTCTGGACTTGCCTGATTCCCCAAGAGTCCCAGGAAGCCCTTCCTCAGGGCTCCTCTGGGCCTGGTGGCCCCATGGAGCTCCGGAGCCCCCTCCCCGGCCTAGGGTTTAAATGATCCGAGCCCTCCCCCTCAGCCTCACCTCCCCCCTAGTGGAGAAGATGGGAAAGGCTAAGCGGATGTGGCTTGTGGAGTGGGCAGGTGCCCAGACCTGTCAAGAAAAGCCTCGCTTCGTTGTTTGCTTACACTGCCAACCAGCCCAGGGCAGGTGCCAGGAGGGGCAGGACAGGATGGCAGGCTGTGAGCCCTTGGCTCCCGGCCTTCCCTGGAGGGTGTAGGAGGAAACAGCACCCTCGGGCCAGCAGTCCCCCGCCCCCTCCATCCCCATAGGGCCGGCTGGGAGACCTGGAGACTCACGTATTGGAAGGGCAGGAGGATGGCCAGGATGAGGCCACTGAAGAAGAGAGTCATGAGCAGCACGAAGAGCACACCCTGGCAGGACGTGAAGTCAAACTGCAGGGATGGGATGGGCGTCAGCTGCCGGGCCCCTCAGGCCTGCACAGAGCAGCTTGGCGTTCCTGGGGGCCCCGGCTGGGCAGTGTACTGGCCAGAAGGCCGAGGCCCCGGCAGCAGGCCACCTTCCTGTGCTCATCCCAGAACCCAGCGTTCCTCCCCCTCCCATCCCAGGTGGCCTCCCCAGACACTACTCATGCCTTTTACCTTCCCCAGCTGGGGAATCCAAGCTTGGAGCCCCCCCATGCCCCAACCTTCCTCGGCCCGCAGGCCCCAGGGCTGACCTTGGTCTGGAAGCTAAAGACGGTGACCGAGAGGCAGACGAGGGCCGTGATGCCCAGGCACAGCAGCACAGATGTGGTGTTGTAGTAGCTGCAGGACGGGCAGGCCAGGGGGTCGGCTTCGGGGCAGGGCTTCTGGTCTCCCCTCGCCCTCCTCCCAGGCCCTCCCCCTTCTGCCAGGATCTGATCCCACGACTTCTGGCCCCCAGCCTCTCCCCTTTCCCAGGATCCCCCCTCTCTCTGCCTCCTCATCCTTTCTACTGGGACCCACCCTCCCCAACATGCTCAGACTCAAAATCCTGTTAGAAGGATCTTGAAGAGGTGGAAATGGGGTTGGGGAGGGGTTTGTGCTGGTGCCTGGAGGTGGCTTATAGGGAACTGTGTGATGGTGAACCTGGGGTCTTTTCGGATGCAGCTTGAGAGGTGTCACCTTGCTCTCCTCCGTCTCCCACCCCCACCCACCAGCCTGGCCAGGTCCTGGAGGCAGAGTGCAGGAGGAGCGCGCCCTAAGCCAACGTCTCCTGCCTGCCTGAGTGCCCACCCCCCCCTCCAAACGCTCCCCAGAAGGACTGTGCTTGGGGCAGCTCCCCTCGGGGTGTGGCCAGCCCCCTTCCGCCTGGCCCCTTTACCTGGACAACATCCCAGTGAGGTAGGCCATGGACAGGGTCTGAAAGGAGAAGCAGGATGAGGGAATGCTGGAGGCCCAGACACCTTCAAGGGCCAGCCTGGGTCTCCACCCCTTGTGCATACCCCTCAACTCTGAGTCTGCTTTGCTCACACACACATTTACCTCCAGGATTTCTCCCAGTGAAGGAGGTCCCAGCTGTCCCTTTCTTTTTTCTGCAGCCCTGCTCTTCCCCCTTTCTAAGATTCACACCCTCCCCCCCGGCTCTTGTTATCCATAGCTCTAGGAGTCCCCATACAAACCTCTTAAAAACAAAATCACAATGGAAAGAGAGAGTGGATGGAGTGGGGAGAGAAAGGCCATTTGGAAAGAGAGGGTGGGGTGTCTTTGCAGAAGAAGTGGGGCGAAAATACCCCTGCCTCCCCCAGTGACCTCACATCGGCTATCTCCAATTCCTAGCCCTCGAAGCTCACCCTTCAACCCTCCTCCCTCCATCCCCACTCAGCATCTGTCCCCAGACACTCCTACATCACTTACAAAGATGGTCAGGAGGATCAGGTTCCAGGGGAAGTGCCTCCTGTAAGGCAAGCCACCGAGTTCAGAGGAGAGTGGGGGGGTGCCTGCAGCACAGGCTGGGTTGCGCTGTACAAGTGCTCTCCGACAAACTCATCCCCACTCCCCGGAGCTTCTTCCTTCAGCCACATCCCCATGTGCCCCCATCTGTGCCTTCACCCTCCCCCCACCTCTGAGGTGCCAAGTAAAGGAGGGAGGGGCAGGCCTGCTTGATGGAGCCCAGAGAAGGATGGGGCCCTCTTAGGGGTGCACTGGTGGCAAGCAGGACTGGGGCCAGAACTTCCAAGGTCCTGCTCATGTTCCCACAAGCCATGTTGCTCCTCAAGCCATCATCATACCTGGGTCCAGAACAGCAGGCCAGGGTCAGGTAGGTCGCAAAGAAGACAGCGCTGTGAGAGACAGATGGATGGGTGAGCTGGTCCTTCCTGAAGGCCCTCCACCCAGTCCCCTGCTCATTCCACTCTCTGCCACCCCTGCCCACAGGGCACCAAGCAGGGTGCCACGGGGCAGGGGCAGGGGTTGGTTAAGCGCACGATCATCTTAGAACCTTGCAATGGGCAGGGTGATGGTATAATTCCAAAAGAAAGGAAGGGGAATAAGATGAGCCTGCTTCTAGAAATACTGAATCTTGGGTGCCATGTGATAGCTAACCACCCAATGCAAAGTGGTTCCCCCCAGACAACATCTTATTACTTATATATATTTTGAAAAGCTCATATACAGTGTTCTCTATATGCCAGGCAGAGAGCTACATGCTTTATGAGTATTAGCTAATATAATCCTCATATCTTCTCTATGAAGCACGTTCTTCACTTTATAACTGAGGCACAGTGAGGCCAGGTGAGTTGTCCAAGGTCACACAGCTACCACATGGCAGAGGCAGGGTTAGAACACAGGCATTCTCCTCCAGAGTCCTAGCTTATAACCACCACCCCACACTGCCTCCTTTAGGCCTTTCCCTGGCCCTGTCACTACTTACAATGATCTTGTCTGTCCTGCCAGCACCTGGCACAGCAAGAAGTACCTGTGGCATGAACTTCTGGATCAGGTGGCCGTATCCATTGGGAAACTGGCAGGAAGCTCAGGTGGAACCCAGAGACAGGGCTTGAGGATTAAGGATCTTCTGGAGAGCAGTGGAGGTGGAGGCCAGTCCAGGAGGTGGGACATGAGGGCTGAAGACCCAAGAGTGGGGCATGCTCATGTCTACCTAGATTGGTGCCAACACCAATGCATGGTCTCCAGCTCTCAGTGTGCCCTCAACACATGGCACCTGTCATCCTTCCCCATCTCCCTCCTCGGTTCTCTCACCCATCCCCTACAGCAACAATGCCAACCATCCTCCTTCATCTGCAAACCTCCCAGGCTGCCTCACTCTCCTGCCTGGTCTGGCCTGATGTGTCCCAGAAAGATTCGAGATGAGGTGGGGCTCCACTGGCTCCCTGCCTGCCGCCTGCAAACATCACGTCATGCATCTATGTGTCTTTCCTCCTGTCCCTCCTCCCATCCCAGGTGAATCCCCCCAAGCTTCTGGGTCCCACACCCTCCACTGCCCTGCCATCGACTGCTACATCTTCTCCCTCACAAACCTCCTCAGCTGTTCTCCATCTTTAACCAACATCTTTCCCGGCTCCAGCTACTCCACTTTATCCACCCTCACAGCCAAGCTTCTTGAAAAAGTTGTCTCCACTCACGGCATCTTCTCCATCTCACAATTATTCCTCAACTTAACAAACCAGCCCCTGTCCCACTTAATGAGAGCTGGCTTTGCCACATTGCTATGGCCTTGTTGAGTCCAACTGACACTTGTCCATCCTTATCTGACCTGGACATGCTGACATCTGATCTCTCTCGTTGTTTCCCTGGTTCCACAATGACACAGCCTTGGGTCCCCTCCTACCTCCCTGGTCACTCCTTCTCCATCTCCTTCAGCACAGGGTCTCTCCTATCAGACTGTCTCCCTTCATGATCCTCTTGGGTGGGCTCACTCATTCCTGGGACTCCCTTTATCAGGCAGATGCTCATGACTCACACACCATATTTCTGATCTAGAATTTCCTTCTCAACCTCAGACCTGAATAACCAACTGCCTACCGGGCAAACACGGCTGTTCAGAAACATGCCAAATGCAGCAGGTTAGAGCCGAACTTGCCCTCTTCCTTGCTCCTTCTCCTGCATCCCCTATTGCAGAGGATGTCATGCAGCCTCCGAGTCACCCAACCAGCGACCTCGGTCAGCCTTGACTCTCACCCTGCCATGCCCAACTAATCACTTGGACCTGTTGATCCTCTACCCAGGCAGTTCTCAAATCTGTCCCCTTCTCTCCATCCCCACGACCACCCTTTTAGGTCGGGTCATCTCTGTCTATCTGGTCCTTCTGCCTCCAGCCCTGCCTTCCACTCTCCAAGCTATAGGCAGATCCCATCATGTGACTCTCCTGTTTAAAATTCCAAAGACCTGGTGATGCCCTGCGTGATCCGCCCCCGCCTACCTCTCCAGCCCATCCCGCACCGAACTCTGCCCCTCCATCTACCCTCTCATTGCCCTCTGCACCCTCACAGTGTGCCCACCACTCTCTGCCCCTGCTGGAAAGGACTGACTGGTGAGGATGCCTGGGGCTGAGGTTGGAGGGGCTTCCTCTGTGCACCACGGGCATAACTCAACCAAAGCCTGCACCCCACACCCCACGGGTCTGCTCATCTGATCCCCACCCAGATGTAGCATCTGGAACAACCTATCGTCCAACCCAGGGCCTGGCACGGGTTAGGCGATCTTTAAATATTTCTGGATGAAATGTGGAAGCACAGGGAATGTAGGGGTTGAGACAAGCTTATTGGATTTGGTGAATAGGAGCCCTCCATCTTCACCCTCTCCTATTCTTCAGTGGTTCTCAAATGATGCATCACTGCTATCACAGTGATGGAGGGGTTCTCAGTGCCAGGGCCAGGGCTGCAGGCCATCCTGCTCCATGAGGAACAGCGGAGTCGTCCTGCCCCAGTTGTTAAGAAATGCCCCAGCATCTGCTCTCTTTTGGTCTCCCTTGAGTCACCAGTCACTTTGACAACAATAACAATAATAATAATACCCTTGTCTATGTGTATCCTGGATGTGGGGCCTGTCTCCCTGGCCAGACTGGAAGCTTCCTGAGGGCAGGGCCCAGCCTCCTTTTCTCTCTGGTCCAGAGCTCCTCAACCCTCAAGACGAGTGGTTGGGAGGAAGGGCAGAGGGACGGATGACCTGGAGCGTATGGGGCAGTTTGGGAGCCTGACCCTCGCATTTCACATCCCAGCTCTGCCATCGCTATCGCGTGACCTTGAACAGCTACTTAATTGCAGAGCTCCAGCTTCCTGCTTTGTAATACGGGAATACTGGTACCAACTCACTGGGCTGTAGCGAGGACTGAATGAGAGCATGCAGTCCAGCCTTGAGCACAGGGCCTGGCACTGGGTAGGGACCTGAAGATGGGAGTTGTTATTATTATAACTAGAACCTGGCTAACTGACAGCTTCCTGGAGAGGCTCGGACCCACCTCCCCCAAGTCTGGTCTCACACTTATCCTCCTCTGTCCGGTCCCCCCACCTCCATCCCACAGCCCTTACTCCTCCCCCGCACAGTAGGGAGGCCTGCAGTTCCTGCTGCCAAGGCTCAGAGGGAGCAATCAGACAATAAGGCGAGAGCCCACTGAGGGAGATGATTGGGGCGTGGAGAAAGCGTGGGCTGGGGGGAGGCGGGTGGTGCTGGAAGGCTGCCATCCCAGGGAGCAAAGAATAAGTCACAGAAGTGAAAGACAGACTTGCTTGTCAGAGCCTGGGCCCCAGGGCCTGAGCTGGAGCCGTGGTCTGTTTACAGAATGTCAAGACCGAAGCACGAGGCTTAGGTGGAGGCCAGGGTCCAAACCCAGTGTCCTCCCCCAACTTATGATGCTCCAGGACCAGTCCCAGGCTGTGGGGAGGCAGCAGAGCATGGAGAGGAAGTGCACGAGCTTCTCAATCAGAAAGACAGGGTTCAATCCTGGCTCTGCTGCTTAGGAAGCAACATCTCTCTGAGCCTCAACTTTCTCACGTATAAAATGGGGATAATAACAGTATCTGCCTCGTAGGGTTGTTGTTAAGGATCAAATGAAGAATATCTGCAAATCACGTGGCACAGTGCTTCATACATAGAAAAAGACCTGTTTTATTCTTACTGCTATTAAGGGCTTGGTATTTGGAGGACGTGAGACCCACTAGGTGTCAGACCTGCTAGGTCTCAGACCCAGAGGCAGACTCAGGACTGGATAGCGATGTGGGGAGGGGGCAGGGTGGGGCAGAGCAACAGGCTGGCTTTCTAGAGAACAGGGCAGCATCTTGGTGGTGAATTCCCAAGCACCTTTAAGGCTTTGCGACGCTCCATGGAAAGCACACTTCCGACTTCTCTCCACACCCACCCACCCCTGAGTCTGGGACAGCATCTATTTTCTGCCTAGAGTTGTTGAGGAGGAAGGACCTCTCACCATTCAGAGGTCAAATTCTCACACCACCCTCAGTGGGGTGGACTCTGCCCTCAATTCTAGAGCCTACTTATTCTTGGACTGTCCCCCTGCCACCATCTGCTTAGGACACAGAGTTCCAAAGACCCTCCCGCAGGAGGCCTGATGAGGGGCCTGGGGACCGCATTCCCGAGGTGGCAGGGTGCAGAGGCTACCAGGCGGTGCTGATGTGCCGGGAGCCATGCCAACCCGCCACGGGGGCTGGCCAGGGTGGCAGTCCCTGGGGCCTCATTAGCTTTCCCCTACAGTGCCCCCCGTCCCCCAAGACGCCCGCCTCCCTGCCTGGTCTGCAGACAGGCCCTCTGTCCTGCGCCCTAAGAAAGGCTCTGGGTGTGAATGTCTCCTCCCCTGGGGCCCCCAACTTGGCTGAGCTTCTCCTCCACCCCTCCGCTCCCCTGGGGAGCCCCAGAGGCCAGGATGTCTCCTTCCTGTCAGCCTTTGGCTGGCTTCTGTTAACTGGAGGCCCACTCTGGGACTGTTCTGGGCTCGGGTGGTCCAGGAGGCTCTGGGCTGAGCCTACGTTCCCACCAGATCCCCATCCAGGAACAGGCCTGGGACAGCTGTAGTGCGCAAGCTCCTTGGGTGGACATTCAGAGCCTCCACCCCAGAAGGCCTCGCGGCTCTCTGGGATGTCCCGATTCCCCTCACGGAGCCTTGTTGTGCTCTGCCAGCCCGGTCCGTAATTTACCCAATGTACCACGTGCGCTCCCACTCCCATGCTTTTGCTTAAGTCACCCCGGTCCCCAGGCCTCTTGGCTCATGCTTTGAGGTGCACCCGCTGACATGGACTGAGGGCTCCCCCTCCTCTGAACGCTGCTCTTTCACAGGCTGCCTTGTATGCCCACTACCTCCCCCTGCAGAGGCCTCCTCCCCAACAGCTCCAGTTCTGGCCTGGGCTCACAGTGGGTGCTGAAGGAGACTTTGCTGACAGTAGTTCTGCTTTGAACAGGGTGGTCCGGCCTGGAAGTATCCAGAATGACTCCTTAATTGCCCACATAGGAGGGTCAGAATAACCTCTCAAGTTACCTGCCATGTTCCTTAAAGAGTATAGAACAAGCAAGAGCCAACTGCTCAAGGGGAAGGGAGTCGGCCAAGCAGAGGGATTAAGAGTACAAGCCTCAACCTGAATCTTGGGTTTGAATCCCAGCTCTACCACTGCCTACCTGTGTGACCTTGGGCAAATTACTCAACCTCTCTGAGACTTAGTTTTCTGAGGAGTGAATGCAACACTGCACATCAAGCATGTAGAACAATGCCCAGCCCTTATTAGGCACTTTATAAGTGGTAGCTCTTATGATTAATAATTCACAAGCATTAATAACAAGTATGTTAATATTGAGTAGCAACATTATCATTACTGTGGGCCAAGGTGTCCCAGCCCCCCTTCTCCTCCAGGCCAAGGTCTGGGTCTCCCTAGCCATGACCCCAGTTCCACCCTTCCCTCCTTGTGCAGGCACCAGAACCAACGCCCATCTCCTCCTCTCCCCCTCAGCTCTAAACACCCCAGAAGGCCCCTTCTGGCCATGCTCTTGTGAGGCAGTTCCTATGGGATGGGGAGAGGTCATGGGCTGGGATTCTGTCAGCAGAGATTTCCCACCTTGGCTGTGGAGGGTGTTCTGGAAAGGGGCCTGGGTATACTTACTAGGATGCCCAGTACCAGCCTGGGTTGGCCTGGACATACTCCTTAACGGGGTCACTGCAGAGAAGGGAGGGAGAGAGAATCAGAATTTACCCTCTGTCTCCATTTCTGGTTCAACATCTGTACCTGCCCCCCTGCCCCGCCCGCCAGTTCACAGGACTTGAGAGGAAGAAAGGAGAGACCACACCCCTGGTGGGGGAGGGAGCTCCAGCCACAGTCTCCCAGTCTCGGGCTGAGACTTGGATGCGCCCAGGTGTAGGGCTGCTGCATCTGAGAGGAATGACTGCTTCACTGACACCTGCAGGCCCAGAAAGCACGGGGCCACCCCCTGCTGGACAGAGGACCCCTCCCTGTGCGCGGTCTAAGGTTCTTCCCAGCATGAGGTGGGCCGCTGCCCTGCACCAACATCTTCAGGCAGACGGTTCTAAGAACAGTCTGACTCTGGACCCTCCTCCCCAGGCTAAGACCTGGCGCCACCACCCGTGGAATGTGCTGGTCCACACAGCCAACTCACCAGAAGGTAAAGAGAGCCACGACACCCAAGGTCACCAGCAGCTGGATCAGCAGAATGGTATAGACCTGGGGGTGGGAGGGGGTTCCGCTCAGCTTGGGGGGCCCTGTTGGAGGCCAGGGAGGCTCAGGCCCCCAGCAAGGCTCAGGGAGACCCCAACTTCCTGGCAACTCAATCTACCCTCCAGACCCGCATCCTGGGCCTTCCACCCTCCTTCTTAGGGGGCATCGGAATGAATCCAGGACAAGGTGAAAGGACAGCAAAGACGCTCCAGAGCCCACACCCATGGGATCTGGAGAGAAGAGACCACGTGTTCAGCCGCAGCAGGGGGCAGTGGGCACCCCAACTTCCCAGTAGGTGCCGTCAGCTGGGATCACAAGGATGGGGAGAGGGATGGCCTCTGGGCAGGAGACTGGGCCAGCGGCTTCTCGAGAGGCTCCCCCCACGCAGCTTCCCAGTCTGGGAGAGTTGGGGGAGGCAGTTACCTTTCTGATGAAGACTCTGCGAACGTTCTGGTCGTCCCAACTGAAGGTGGTGAAGAGCTCATGGTCTCCAGTGGGGAAACCACTCTCATAGCTAGAGCTGCTGCCTGGGTGGGCAGGGGGAGGGCCATGAGCGCTCCCACACACATAAACACCACCCCCAATGGCTCAGAGCTACCTTTCGTCAGACTGGCTTTCTGGACCAGGCAAAGCCCTTCTCTCCAGCCCCAGCCCTTCTCTCCAGCCCCATTCTCAAACCTCCTGCCCCACCCCATCCCATCCCACAGAGATCCCAGATCTCTCCCAGGTTGCCCCTCACCTTTCCTGTTCCGAGTCTGAAAAGGAACAGTCATCTCCCCTTCCCACCCCAAGCGGGGGCTCCCTGGGGCCCAAGCTCTGCCATACAAATGTGGCCCTTCTCCCTTGTGCCCCCCATCCCCCTTCCTGGACATTCTGGCTCCCTTGTGGCTGAGAATCAGAGAAGGACAGCCACTCCCCTGGGGCTACCTCACACATCCCAGGGTCAAAGGTCCTACCCCGGCTTGCTCTGAGGCCCCGGGGGTGGGAACTGGGGACTGGTAGGTGGGGTGGACCTGCTGGTGCTCCAGCTGGGAACCAGAGCTGGGGGGAGGCTGGAGGGGAAATAGAGCCAGGACAAGGGCAAGAAGTGGCGT
Source organism: Eubalaena glacialis (assembly GCF_028564815.1). Taxonomy (NCBI): domain Eukaryota; kingdom Metazoa; phylum Chordata; class Mammalia; order Artiodactyla; family Balaenidae; genus Eubalaena; species Eubalaena glacialis. The sequence continues at coordinate 65,139,635 of NC_083726.1, read as the reverse complement.
GTGGGTGTCGGTGAAATTTGGGGGCCTGGTCCCAGAACTCAGGCTTTCGGAAGGGCATGGGCTCCGTAAGCAAACACGTGGATCCCTCCCCAAGACTGACTAGCTGTGTGACCTTAAGCAAGTCACCAGCCTTCTTTGTCTCTTCTGTGATACGGGTTGGTGATACCCACCTCATAGGGGTGAAATGAGATAAAAGTGAAAGCTCTGTGCCTGATGCTGACGACACCACCCTCTCTCTTTCATCCCTCGTCTGGGTCATTCCTAAGGCCTCAGATGTGTCCACTCTGCTCTCCACCATCCCTGCCAGTTCTCCATGACCTTCCCCTCCACAGCAATAGCCTGTCTTGGTCTTTCAAATCTGACCTCGGCACTGTCCTGCTTCAAACTATTTGATGGCTCCTCACTGCCTTTTACTCAAGTTCAAGCTCCTTAACAAAGCCTCCTCAGCCTCCCACGAGCCCTCCAGCCCCACTGCACACTACTCCCTTCTACTTTTCTCCAGCCTGACTGTATTTTTTTCAGCAATGTGCTCTCTTGCCTCTGGGCCCCTGCACATTCTTTCTTTCAGCCTTGGACACTCATTTTCCCACCTCTTCACCAAGCTAATACATGCCATCCTTCAGGACTCCCCTCATGGATACCAGTTCCTCCAGGAAGTCTTCCCTGACTGTCAGGCGGGTTAGCTGAACTGCTAAGGCCTCCATCACTGCCTTTCACCATGTGGTAATCATCCATTTACTTGTCTACACTGTCAGCTCTGTGAGGGAAGGGCTTGCAAATCAATGCATCACCAGAAATTAGCTCAGTGCCAGACACGGTGCCTGGTGCACGCTTAGTAAATATTTGTCACATGGTGACTGAAATGAGCTGCCTTCCTCTGCCCTGACAGTTCGTTGGAAAACATTCCTTAAGGCAGCCAGTCCTGGCAACCAGGATATGGGAAATGAGGAAGGGGGAGGGAGGTGGACCCACTGCCAACCTGGGGCTTGGAGACCCTAAACCTCTTATCCTTCACTCCTTCATGTTCTGTCCACGTCCCCCACCAAAGCCCAAATGGCCAGGCCACAGAGGGGGAGAAAAGGAGAGAAAAAGCAGTCCTGTGGGTGTCAGGGGCAGGAGGAAGGGCTCCCATGAACACCAGACCTTCAAAGGCCCTCCAGTAGGTCACGGTCGGGTGGGTCTTCTTGGGTCTGGGCCGGGGGGCTTTGTGGTGGGAGGTGTGGACCATGGTGGCCGCTCCTTGTGAGTAGAGACTGTCTGAGGCATTGTCCCTGGGATCCCTTCTAGAATTCTGCTGGGGGTGGGGGTGGGGTGACAAGGTGGGGGAGGGGGTCGAGGGGCTGCTGAGGGAGGCCGAAGGGGCTGAGGAAGACTTCCCTGCAGCTTGCGGGAGCTGTACGTTCCCAGCCCTGAGGCAAAGCTCCCACAGGCTGCCACACCGAACAGAGGGGCCCCCACCGCCCGCGATTCTTAGTCTGCAAGGAGCTGGTGTCAGCCAGGGCGGGTCGGCCTAGGAACTGTGCCTGGCTGTGAGGGACGCTAAGGCTGGCATTCACACACCTTCCCCACATCGTGCTCTCCCGCCCCCAGTTAAGGCCTGGGGGAGGGTAGAGAGACAAGGAGAGTGATGGGTGAAGTGGATCCTCAGGCCCCCGCCCTAAACAACCCTGGGGCCTCCAGGGGGACAGGTTTCAGATCAGCCAGCATGTCAGCAAACTGTACCCACACTCACAGGGAACCAGCCCCAGCTGAGGCCACAGTTAGCTGTAGCCTTGTACTACTCCTTCCTGTGTCCACTCTGACCTCTCTCACTCCCTCTCTGCATTCCTTTCTTCTAGACCAGCCCCTGGTTTTTCTCCCCCATCTGTCCCCTCTTTTTGCCCTAGCTTGGTGACTTGAAAAAGCCCCTCTTCTCCATCCAAGAGAACTATGACTGCAGAAACTGTATCACTCCTTCTTCATGGAGTTCTCCTTGCCCTACCCTCAGAACAGTCCTCCAAATCCCAAACCTCTGACATCAGAGCCTCATACAACAACCACACAGTGTGTCTATTTCTGGGCAACTTCTTCCTATGCAGGTTTTCCATCTGGGCCCACCACTCCCCCTGATGCTCCAGCCTCCAGGAGCTGAGAGACTTACTAGGGTCCACATAGGCCCAGCTGGGGTGGAGAGGCACAGCCGAGGGGGCTGGCGGGAAGACTCCTGCCTTCAGCCCCTCCCCAGAGGTGGCCTCCTCGTAGGAGGGTGGGGCCGAAGGCACTGCTGGGGCCTCCTTCTTCTCACCATTCGCCTGCTGCTGCCCCTCTGTCCCGGGGGCCTTGTTAGCCACAGAGAGCTGTGGAGTAGAGGCAGAGAGAGACAGTCACCGGGGAGAGGGCACCTTCTAAGTCCTCTTCCCCAGCCCCTCAATTTCTGGAACTTCCATGGGTACTTTCTCACCTGCACTAGGAACGGCAGTGGTGCAGACAAGAATCTCCCTATTTTATGTGGGGTATACATACAATGGAATATTATTCAGCCTTAAAAAAGAAGGAATTCCTGTCATTTGCAACAACATGGATGAACCTGGAGGACATCACGCTAAGTGAAATAAGCCAGACACAGAAAGACAAAAACTGCAGGACCTCACTTATATGTGGAATCTAAAATTGTCGAACTCGTAGAAGCACAGAGTAGAATGGTGGTTGCCAGGGTCTGGGGGGTTGGGGGAATGGGGAGATACTGGTCAAAGGGCACAAAGTTTCAGTTATGCACGATGAAAAAGTTCTGGAGATCTAATTACAGCCTGGTGACTATAGTTAACAATACTGTATTGTGTACTTGAAATTTGCTGAGAGGGTAGATCATAAGTGTTCTTGCCACACACACACACACAGAAGGTAACTATGTGAAGTGATGGATGTGTTAACTAGCTTGATTGTGGTCATCATTCCGCAAGTTATATGTATATCAAAATACCACACACCTTAGATATATACAATTTCTATTTGTCAATTATATCCCAATAAATCTGGAAAAAAAAGAATCTCCCTATTTCACGGATGGGAGAACTGAGCTCCACGGGGATCAGGGCTGGCCAGGGGCACACACGGGAGCTGGGATAAGACCTGAGGAAGGAGAAAATTCTTAGGAGAGCCCACCATTGGTGGTCACTGTCCCCAGGGCAGGGACTGGCGCCATATGGTTCCACCTTTTCCCTGGGGTCCAGGGAAGGGCCTGGCACAGAGTAGTAGGCCCTTAAAAGTACTACTGAATGAAAGGTCCTCTCATTGCATCTCCCTGCTACCTTGCTCGTTGTATTTTGATCCCTGTTTTTAAATGAAGGAACTGAGGATCAGAGAGGAAGAATGACTCAGAGCCACACATGGCCCACTGGGCTGCAGAGCCCAGGCACCGTCCACTGGGACTGGCTTCCTTCTGCTGGGCTGCAGATGACCAAGGAGGGTGGGGATGGGAGAGCAGGGAAACAGAAAGGGGAGAGGAGAGGGAAAAAAGAGGAAGAGGGGGACTTCCCTGGCAGTCCAGTGGTTAAGACTCCATGCTTCTACTGCAGGGGGCACGGGTTCAATCCCTGGTCAGGGAACTAAGATCCCGCATACTGTGGGCGGCGCAGACAAAAAAAAAAAAAAAGAGGAAGAGGAATGGGGGCTGCAGGGGAGCGGAGGGGCAAGAGGCTCCTGGCTAAGAGTCCATTTTGGCCTCATGCTATCGGAACGTCAGCCTCTCCCTCAAACCAGAACAGAATCCGACTGTCACTGATGGAAGGGAAAGCACCTCCTCATTCAGCCCCTTCCTTCATCTTACAGATGAGGAAACTGAGGCCCAGTGGGAAATATCCCATGGCAGGTTGAAAATTCAAGTCTATTTACACTCAGATATGGTCCCGGTTCCACAATGTGCAAGTTTAGCTTTGGTGAGAAGATAGGGGCTGGGAGGGCCCGAATGATGCCGCCAGGGAAGGGAAGATTGGGGAGGCAGGGATGGTATGAAAACTGAAACGTCACCAAAAGGACTGAACCTCAGAAAACAAACAGGATTTAGGTCTGGTTCCAAAAAGAATGAGTTAAACCTGCAGGGCCACTGAGGAAGGCTGCAAAGTTCCTTCTTTGCGGGCAGCGTCTAGCTGAGGCAGCCCAGAGATGGACGAGCACCGGAAGGTTCCTGCTTCCATCCAGCCCTGAGGATGACTGAACTGGAGGGGTCTTTTCCATCATCAGAAAGCCTGGGAGCAAGCTGGGGGTGAGGGGCAGAGGAGGCAGGGGCAATACATTCACCTCAAGACAGGAAGCAGCATCAGCAAAGTGACTGGTGGAGGTGGAGGTGGGAAATGGAGGGAGAGAATCCGCAGAGCGGGGAGCTCTTCATTTTCACCATGGTGAACCCCACCCCTGCGTCCTTAGGGAAGGGCCTCAGAACCCAGGCCTGTGGGAGTAGGGCCCGGGCTCATCCCTCCTACTCCCCAACCCCCTTCATCACCCAGATCAGAAGGGTCATGCCCAGGAGAATCCATTTCAGCCCACTGGAACCAAGGTTCTCTGAGCCCAGACCCAGGGCTTGTGCCTGGGAAAAGGATTATCACCTCTGACTTCAGCCTGGTCCAGACTGGTCCTCCTCACCAACAACCACCCTGCTGACCCTAGGCCCTGGCCCCCCAACATCCGGCATTACCAAGTGAAGTCTGTCCAAATGGCACGAGGTGGTATCACCCAATGACATCATTTTGAGGCCTGATGAGCTTAAAAAACAGTGAAAGGAGGGTCTGAGGGCCCAGGAAAGATGCCATTGGCTCTGAGGCTCATCTCTGAGAAAAGAAGGGGGAGTGGAGGGGAGGCCCTTCTTCTGTTTTCTCTGCCCAATCCTTAGCACCCCCAAGCAGAGGGCCAGAGGACCCTCCTTCTTTGCCCCAGGCCCTGGTGGTTGTATAATTCCACAGGCTATTGATGTTACATAACCCTACTAGGCCAGCCAAGTCTCTGCCCCAGCCCCTCCCCTACACTTCAGGCCTAAAACAGGAACAAAAAGAGAAGATGTTTTATCCGGTCCCATTCAGTCCTATGTCTGGCCAAAGCCAAAACAAAAATTAGAACATCCTGAAGCAGGGTTGCCATAGTAACCCCCCAACCACCGGGGCTGTATCCAGATATGGAATAATGACAGGGAGTTGGGTGGGGGGGTTCTGTGGAGGGTGTAAAAGATGAGTATAATATGGTTGGGGTTGGGATTGGACAGAGTGGGGGATGCCCCATAGGGACTGCCCCTCAGGGCTCACCCTGGGGATGCACGCGCGCACACACACACACACACACACACACACACACACCAGAAGCCTAAGCTGACTCCTTAAGGGGATGTGGGCGTCTGTGAAGGCTCCTGTGATGCCAAAGCAATTGGTGGAATGTAGATGGGAGGAGAGGTGAGCCTGGTGGGCAGGAAGAGGCCACAACCCATTCCTTGAAACAGGCCTTTTGGGCCTCTGACTTCAGCAAGGACCACGCAGGACCTTCGCATAAGAGCCAAGGGAGGATGCTTACAGTGGTCCTGAGAGTTTGCTTAGGATGACAGGGAGATGGGGGAACCAGAGGATGGAGGATGATGCAGGTGGGGGAGATGCCGGTACCTTTCCCTGTGTCATGGTGCCGTCTCTCCGGGAAGGGGTCCCTGAGGCAGGGGCGGCCGCTTGGGTCACCGCAGCCTGCCTGCGTCTCTTCCTTCCTCCGCGTGGGTTCTAGCAACATCCACTGTAGCCGGGCCAGGAGGACCGGAGCGTACCATCCGGCGCGGGGAGGGGGGCGGGAGAGGGGGGGAGGAGGGGGCCAGGGCGGGCCTGGAGGCTGCGGCGGAGGCCTCTGCGGATTTGCAAGCGGAAGAGGAGGAAGCGGCGCACAGCCCTTTCCTCCCGCCTCCTCCTTCCTGGTATCCTCACCCCTCAGGGACCAGGTAGCTCTGCGCTGCGGAACTGCCCAAGTGGATGGGTCCAAGCGGGCGGGAGGAGGCGCCGGGAGTCCGTGACACCCGACCAGCTGATGCTGCCTGCCTGTAACTGGAGCTGGGTGTCAGGGCCTTATCTCTCCACCATCTTTGCCGCTGACAGGCTCCGTTGTTCCTCTGCCTGTTTCCCCTCCCTCTTTGGTTGCGGCCCTGGTTTCTCCATCACCACCTCCTCTCTCATCATCTCTCTTTCGTCATTCACGCTGGAGTGGGAAAAGTCTCCGATGTCTTGTCTACCCTAGACATTGGGCAAGCCATGTGGGCACCTCTCCTTGCCTCCCTTTTCTCACCTGTGAAATGGGAGCAAGAGGCCACAGAGACATGGGGCTGGGAGGATGCAGCTTCTATTTTTTTCAACCCTGCTGGCACATTTTCCCAGATCTTTCTGGAGAGGCCTCTAGGTCTGTCTCAAAACCTCTCCAACCCCCTACACTGCTCCCTTTTTGCCTCCATTCTCAGCCTCCACCACCCCTGTATCCGTCTCCTCCCCATTCCAGAGCCTGTCCCACCCCCTTTCCCAGTCTTATCCTTGGGACTCGGCCATCACCGGGCCTTGTTTTCTGCAGTTGCTGCAGTGTTACTGTGGGATTTGCAATCTCAAGAGCTGGGCTCGAGTCCCAATTTAGTCACCCACTGGCCATGTGACTTTGACAAAGCCTTAACCTCTCTGAGCTGCAGCATCTCCTATGGAAAGGAGGATAACAGCGGAGCTCTGTCCATCCTAGATTTACTGTGAGACACAGGGGTTATGATGGTGGAAGCACACTGAAGACCACAAAGGGTTGAGTATTTGAGTTATTATTATTTGAGGAATCTCCTGGAGCTGCCCCAAGGTGAGGACACAGAGATCTGCCTAAAAGAAGGATCTGAACCTTGTAGGATGGGATGAGAAACCAAGATCTGGTGCAGGCGGGGGTGGCCCCCTACTTTATGCTTCCCTGTCATCTCCCAGGTGGACCCACCTAATGGCCTGTGAGATAGCAGGGTCCTGGGCCAGCAGGTAAACTGCTGAAGTCTTTTTATCACCTCTACTCACCTGGTATCTCCCACTCCATAATCACCAACTTCCAACACACTTGCTTAAACCTAGGCCTCCCTGTGCAGATGCTCTGTCAGTCCCCACACACCCAAGCCCGTCCCCACACACCCAAGCCCTTCCCCACCCCCTCCTCATCCCATCACTTTCCTCCCCAAGCCCTTCTCCTTGACCCCTTCCTCCCACAAGCTGCTCCCTGGCCCTGGCACTGCTGCTGAAGCTCTGCCCAGCATTCCAGGTTCTGGCCTTCCCCTCCCTCTCTGCATCTGTGTTCTGGAGCATTTTCCTTCTCCTGTTTGGCAGCTCAAGTGCCGTCTCCTCCAGGAAGCCTCCTTGGTCCCTAGTGTGGGTTAGATGCACTCTTCTGTACTTTCATAGCGCCCTGACATAGCACCTGTCACGTGGCACTGTGGAGTTTGTCTGTTTCCCTGTTAGACTCTAAGAGATCCTGTCTGTAGCAGTTTTTGTGTTGGCAGGACTGAGGACAGAGCCAGGCATGTGGAATGAATGAATCCTATTACTGTTACCCAGACGTGCAGTGTTACACAGAGCCTGAATTTATGTAGGCCTTGGCATTTTCCTGTGTTTGTGACTCTTGCTTACTCCTTCTCTCCCCATTCCCTCTGCTCCAGCCACGCAGGCTTCTTGGCTGTTCCTAGACTGGGCCAAGCATAGCTCAAGGCCTTTGCACTTGCCGTGTCCTCTGCCTGAGATATCTACACGTCGCTGCATGGCTCACTCCCCCACTTACTTCACTGCTCTGCTCAGACTTCACCTTACTGGGGGGTGGGGAGGGGGGCTTCCTGATCCTATAAAAGTAGCAGTGCCACCAATGTAACCCCACCCAGCTCACTGGACAGTCCCTTTTTCCTAACTCAGCTTTATTTTTTTCCATGGCAATTGTCACCTCTGACATATAATTTTTTTTAACATCTTTATTGGAGTATAATTGCTTTACAATGGTGTGTTAGTTTCTGCTTTATAACAGAGTGAATCAGCTATACATATACATATATCCCCATATCTCCTCCCTCTTGCATCTCCCTCCCACCCTCCCTATCCCACCCCTCTAGGTGGTCACAAAACACCGAGCTGATCTCCCTGTGCTATGCAGCTGCTTCCCACTAGCTATCTATTTTACATTTGGTAGTGTATATATCTGACATATAATTTTTGTTTAGTTTTTTGGTCTCTCTCTCTCTCTCTCTCTCTCCCCCCCCCCCCCCCATCAACTATATGAGAGGACACATTTTTGCACTACACCCTTGGGTTAAAATAGTGCCTGGCATGGATGTAATGGGTGCTTGGTAAATGTTTGGCTGAGTAAAGGGCAACATTATATACAATCCTTATATTCCTCAGACATTTTGACATTGTCAGTGCTATGATGTTTCTCAGATGTTGGACTCTATGACCTTGACATCACTTATATGTCCCGTTATGTGGTCTTCAGACATCACCCAGATGTTGGAATGTTTGTCTATCACTTTGCTGGCCTCTGGAGGCAGTGAGGTCTGGTGATCAAGAGCACGGACTTCAGAGTCAGGTAGCCTCAGTTCTGATTCCAGCTTCTCTACTTGAAGGCTGTATGACTCCGGACAAGTTAGTTCCCCTCTCAGAGCCTCAGTTTCCTCATTTATAAAATGGGGGATAGTGATAGTACTGACTTCACAAGGCTGCAGAGAGGTTTAAATGATAATATATGTGAAGGGCTTCACACAGTGACCAGCACATAATAAGCTCTCAGCCTAAGTGAGCTATTAGCCTTAGGGGTTCCACAAATGTTGTTTAATGAAATAATTAATTTCCACCCTCATAAAGCAGCTTGGCTCCACTGTTATTCATTCGTCACGTGTGTCATGCCTATCTCTGTGCAACACACAGTGGTAGATGCTCTGGTGGTTCAAAGAGGAATCAGACCTGCAGCCTTTCCTCAAGGAAGAATGATCCATCACATATTCAGGACTCACCCCCGTGCAGTGCCGGGGCCGGAACCGGTGCCGTCAGGGAGGTTAGAAGACAGGGTGCCTGCGGGGAGCCAGGAACAGTGAGGGGCTCCCCAGGGGAGTTGGGAGCTTGTTGGGATCACATCCTTGAATCCCTAGCCCAGGGAATTGGCTTTATTCTGTTAGCATGAAGTAGGGAAATGGGGCTGGGGGAGAAGGGGCAGGTTTCAAGGTTTTTTGAGCAGGGCGTGCTCCAGAAAGACCACACTGCTGGAGTCATTTTTGTCATTAAAGCATTTTCTTAAACGAGAAGGGCAGAAGGATGCATCTGTGAGCAACACATGGGAGGGACTGAATGAGGAAGAGACTGGAGGTGCAGAGACAAGCAAGGAGACTTCGGGAGAGTTCTCGTGAGGGACGCTCAGAGCCCAGACTTGAGAGCAGGCTGCCTGGGCTCAAGTCCAGGCGCTGGGTAAAATGCTTCACTTCTCTGTGCCTCAGTTTCCTCTTCTGTGAAATGAAGGTTATGAGTTAGTATTGGTAAAGCACTCAGAACAGGACTAGGCATGTAACAAGTGCTCCATATGTGTTTGGTAATTTTAAAGTGAGACAATCCAGGGGCAGAAAAGATGGAGAGAGGCAATCGGCTTGGGGCAGGATTGACAGGACTTGAGAAGAGGTTGGACATAGATAAGGGGTGAAGGTACATCAGAGGAGATGGGGGCTGAGTCTCGGGGCGAATGGTGCCGTTATGAGAAGGGAGGAAGGTGCTGATGTGCTCAGATGGGGTCAGGTTGAGTTTGTGGTGCCCGTGGGACATCCAGGTGGAGAAGTCCCGTAGGCAGTCGGCAAGAGGTCCAGGCAGGGCCTTACGCAGCTCAGGGGGCAGCATGCACTGGATTCTAGGGGAATACCACTGCCCCTTCTGACCAGGAGCCCAGCCCTGGGGCCTCACGGAGTTGTGCAATGTGGGTGCCGGGGACTGAGCGGCCACTGGCCATTATTAGAATGTGGGCAGTGGCTGAATCACAGAGTATGTGAGGACATCCCTGGAGAGCGAAGCCAAGGAGGGAAGGGGGGTCGAGCAGGCCTGGAGCAGCAACTGGGGGATGGGGGAGATGGAAGGAAGTTCTTTCCTGCCTCCAGAATCCCTGTCACCGTCTTCAACCACCAAGCGGAGGTGCGAGTGGAGAGATTCGAAGACCATGCCTCAGTGTCTTCAGGGCTGCTCCTCGGGCAGGGGAGCATGGGGGCTCCAGCTGTTTCCTTTCCTTCCCTTCAGGCTCACACTGTGGCGGCCCATCCCGATCCTTGTTCTGCTGTGGTTGCCAGCTAGCTCCATTTGGGGCAGGTGCCAGGGGAGGAGGCCGATGGTGTGGACAGAGGCGTCACATCTCATTTTACAGCCGTAGAAGCGAAAGGCTAAAGAGGGTGAGTGACTAACCCAAAGTTACATGACATGTTGGGGGCCAAGCCAAGGTAAGAGGAATGAATGTACCCCAGCAGGGAACCATCAGCCCAAGAGTGATTCAGTGGCAACACTTAGACTGGGTGAGGGGGAGGAGTTGGGCGTTCCCAGCCTTCCTAGGTGGGCAGAATCAGAGCTAGCCAGTCACCTCTCCCCAGACCCTCCCCCGTATCCCCCATACACTCAAGCCTGCACACCCAGCTTGCAGCAGCGCCTGCGCCCGAGGGTGAAGAGAGAACCGCAGAGACAGGGTTTAGAGCCCGGGTGGCTCGCAGTAGGCAGATTTCAGGCTGGGCTGCAAGAGGTGGTGGTCCGGGCCAGCTCTGGCGTACCAATGCACCCCCTGTGTATACCTGGGCCTCAGCCATGGTTGCCTCCCACAGGTTTCGAAGCCTGTCACTGCCCTGCAGGTTCCTGGCCCCCTACCCCTCTCATTGCTATCCTTACAGGCCCTTTCCAGCTCCCCTCCCCCCTTCCCATCCCCCCGCCCACCCCCAGCCCTACAGCAAAGGACCCGACATCCTGTCCTGGCCAGTCGTAACCTGGTTGCACAACCCCTCTGTGCTGGGGTGTCCATTCCTGCCTTCCCCTCCCCTCACCCCAAGACACACTGCCTCCCCAGATATGGTCTCCGAAGCTCAGGGACGCGAAATCTTTGGCAAGCACGAACACCCTGAATCACCCTTCTTCCCAGCTGCAAGGGTGGCTTATGGAGTGAAACCGCATTCTTGCTGCTCTTGGCAGTGTTGAGTGCCTTGAGAAGTCATTCCTTCCCCTGGGTCTTGGTGTGGGCGCCCGCCCTCCCTGATTCCTGGGATGGTCACAGGTTATACAACCACTTGTTGTGTTCCGTGAGATGCGTGTGTGCATTTCTGCTTCTCCACCAGATGGAAAGCTCCTTAAAGGTAGGACTGTGTTATCTTGATCCTTTCAGCACCCACCCCATCTCTTCCACCTGCTAGAGTTCAGTAGTGAAGAATACAGGTTTTGGATCCAGGTCCATCTGGGAGCAAATTCTGACCTTGCCACTTACCACATGAATGACCTTAAGCAAGTCATTAAACCTCTCGGAGCTTAGTAATGGACATCCATAAATTAATTCACTCATCCAACCAATATTTACTGAGGGCCTACTACATCTCAAACACTCATGTATATATAGCAGCGAACATAAAAGATGCAATTCTCAGCCCTGCGGGGTTTACTTCTTAGTGGGGAATATTAGTGCTTATCTCATAGGGCGATTGTGAGGACTCGATGAGCCGCCATATGGAAAAGGCTTAGCACAGTGCCTGACACAGTAGGCAAGACACACAGGAGCTGTTGTTGTGAACATGCATTCAAGACGATTTACCGAGAACTTACTGTGAGCCAGCTCCGTGCTGGGTGTCAGGGAGACATAGGTGCAGAACACCCATCCGTGCCCTCGAGGAACTCACAGTCTAACACACCTACTATGTAACAATGGGCACCATCTCCATCATTGTTCAGAAGCTTGTAACCAACACCAGCTTATATTGCATACCACAAAGAACCATAAAGTTCTAGAATGTCAGGTATAGCAGAGACTGCTGTTTGTCCCCCAATATCCTTCAGACAAAGCCATGCATGATTGATGATTATCAACACTATGGTTTGGGGAGGTTCAGAAAGAGGTGTGGTTATATTTGGTTGGGAGATGAGAAGGGATTGGGAGAGGTGGCTTTTCAACTGCATCTGGAACAAAAAAGTAAAATTTAATAGACAGAGACCGTGGTGGCAGAAATAGGAAGGGAGGCCCTTCAGCAGAGGAGAATGGCACACAGAGGCATGGAGAAAGGAAAATGCGAGGCACGAATTTTGTGCTAATCCCAAGATGGCCTAGCCTAGGGTGAGGTTGGAGGCTGATCTAGGGAAGGCAGCTGTATTCACAGGCACAGGGACAACTGCCCAAGAGGTGGGGTTTGACAGACCCCCGTCCCAGCCTGCCCTTGGCCAAGAGGACACCAGGCTCAAGATTCCACCATTAGAAATTCATTTCTTTTGGTAAGCATTCAGCCTCCAGGAGGTTGCTAGCAGGGGGCAAATCATCCCCACAGGAATAACATGGAAAGATGATTCTGGGCCATGAGAGGAATGGTGGGGAAAAGAGACCTAGGAACAGTGGAGAACAGGGTGATGTGACTGGGGGAATAATAATAATAATAATAGCTAACTCTTATTGAGCACTTAAATGCTAGGCACTGAGCTAAGTGTGCTACATGGATTGTTTCATTTAGTCCTTGACAACAGAGGTAGGTCCTCTTATCTCCATTTTACAGATGAGGAAACTGAGACTTGGAGAGGTGAAGTGACTTGCCCAAGGTCTCCCACAGCTGGCAGTCAGCAGCCAGACCCCAGAGACCAGCTCTCAGCCACATGGGGTCCTGCCTCAGATACTGGTTTTCTAACCAGTTAGATGGGGTTAGTGGCAGCTCCTCCACTGAGCCAAAAGTAAAACTCCCTGAGTGGTGTGACATGCTGTAGGTCTTCACATGTGCCGTGTCCCTTCCCTTTCTCCTGAGTGGAAAGCTCTGTTTCATGAGCCAGGAGCCTCGTAAATATTTCAGTGGTGTCTGTGTGGTCGAGGCTGTGCAGCCTGTTCTCTGCAGCACTTGTGATAGTGAGGTCTGGGAGATGTCCCAGGCCTGCTGCAAGCATTTGATCAGCCTCAGTTAAAAAAAAAGAAAAAAGACCTGTTCCTGGAACAGCTGACAGAGATGATAGTCACTAGCACAAGACAGATCTGCAGACTTTTTCTGGAGAGAGGCCAGAGCATGAGCCGGCCCAGGGTCCCATTTCCCAAGCAGGGTCCCATTTCCCAGGCTGTCTGGCTGCCAAGCCCGACAGCCATCCGTGGGCTCCTCCTTCCAACCCGGACACTGTGCCGAGGGCTCTGTCACACTTGTGGGAAGGGCTGCAGCGAGCCCAGAAAAGAAAACAAGGGGCACAGGTGGTGCCCCTACAGCAGGGGTGGAAGCTAGAATTGAGGGCAAGTTGACCTGGGCCAGTGCCTCTGGAGCACTTTGACTTCTTTTTTTAAAAAAAACACAAAACTTTGTTGTGGTAAGAACACTTAACATGAGATCTACCTTCTTAACCAATTTTTAAGGGCACAGTCCAGTGTTGTTAGCTGTAGACACAATATTATATAGGGGATGTCTAGAACTTATTCATCTTGCATAACTGAAACTTGGTACTCATTAAATAGCAACTCTCCACTGCCCCCTTCCCCCAGCTCCTGGCAGCCGCCGTTCGACTCTCTGCTTCTATGAGTTTGACTTTTAGATACCTCACAAAAGGGAATCATGCGGCATTTCTCCTTCTGCAATTGGCTTGTTTCATTTACCATAATGTCCTCAAGTTTCATCCATGTTGTCACATATAGCAGAATTTCCTTCTTTTTAAGGTCAAATCATACTTTACTATATATATATATATATATATATCACATTTTCTCTATCCATTTATGCATGGATGGACATTTAGGTTGTTTCCACATCTTGGCTATTGTGAATAATGCTGTAATGAACGTGGGAGTCTAAATATCTCTTTGAGATCCTAATTTCAATTCTTTTGGATAAACACCCAGAAGTGGGATTGCTGGATCATATGGTAGTTCTAGTTTTAATTTTTTGAGGAATTGCCATTCTGTTTCCATAGTGGCTGCACCATTTTACATTCCTCCCAACAGTGTACAAGGGTTCCAGGCCCTCAACATCCTAACCAACATTTGTTATCGGGTTCTTTTTTTTAAATAATAGCCCTCCTAACAGGTGTGATGTGGCATCTCATTGTATTTTTGATTTGCATTTCCTGGATGATTAGTGATATTGAGTATATTTTCATATGCTTTTTGGCCATTTGTATGTCTTCTTCAGAGAAATGTCTATTCAATTCCTTTGCCTATTTAAAAAAAATTTTTATTGAAGTATAGTTGATTTACAATGTTGTGTTATTTTCTGCTGTACAGCAAAGTGAATCAGTTATACATATACATATATCTACTATTTTTTAGATTCTTTTCCCTTATAGGTCATTACAGAGTATTGAGTAGAGTTCCCTATGGTATACGGTAGGTTCTTATTAGTTATCTATTTTATATATAGTAGTGTGTATATGTCAATCCCAATCTCCCAATTTATCCCTCCACCCCTTTCCCCCCTACCTTTGCCTATTTTTTAATCAAGGTTATCTGGGGCTTTTTTTGCTATTGAGACAGTATGAAAAGCGAATGTAAAATATCTTATTCATAAACTTTTATATTGACTACATATTGAAGTGACAATATTTTAGGTATATTGGGTTAAATAAAATATTAAAGTTAATTCTACTTGCTCTTTTTGCTTTTTTCATGTGGGTATTAAAACAATTTAAATTACAAATGTGGGACTTCCCTGGTGGTCTAGTGGTTGAGAATCTGCCTTCCAATGCAGGGGACGCGGGTTCGGTCTCTAGTCAGGGAACTAGGATCCCACATGCCATGGGGCAACTAAGCCTGCGCGCCACAACTACAGAGCCCATGCTCTCTGGAGCCCACGCACCACAACTAGAGAGAAGCCGGTGCGCCGTAACAAAAGATCAACGAAGGTCCTGCGTGCTGCAACGAAGACCCGACGCAGCCAAAAATAAATAAATTTATTTATTTATTTATTTATTTATTTATTTTTGGCTGCGTCGGGTCTTCGTTGCTGCGCGCGGGCTTTCTCTAGTTGCGGCGAGCGGGGGCTACTCTTCGTTGCGGTGCGTGGGCTTCTCACTGCGGTGGCTTCTCTTATTGCGGAGCACGGGCTCTAGAGTGCAGGCTCAGTAGTTGTGGCACACGGGCTCTAGAGTGCAGGCTCAGTAGGCTCGTGGGCTCTAGAGCGCAGGCTCAGTTGTTGTGGCGCACGGGCTTAGTTGCTCCGCGGCATGTGGGATCTTCCCGGATTAGGGCTCGAACCCATGTCCCCTGTATTGGCAGGCGATTCTTAACCACTGCCCCACCAGGCAAGCCCAAATAAAATTTTTTTAAGTAAAAAAAAAAAAAACATTACAAACGTGCGTTTGTGTCTCACATATTTCTTTCTATTGAACTGTGCTGAGGTAGACTGAACCATTCCCCACTGCCCACTCTTCTGAGGGAAAACCCATGGGGAGATGTTACGGGGGAGACTCAGGTGGAGAGGGATTGTGACATGTTGAGATAACATCCATCCAGACTAGGCTGGAGATGGAGAGGGATGTGCAGGGGGATAGTTGCGCTGACGAGGCTCCCGGAAGAGGGGAGTTTGGAGCAGGTATTTTCTCTTTCACATTCATATTTCTCTGTTCATATGTGTGCCTCCCTAGAAGACTATGAGCTCCCTGAGATAAATAAGAGCTTGTTTTATTCATCTTCATATCTTCAGTGCCAAGCACACTGCCTGCCATAGAGTGAGCGCTTGAAAATAGGTACTGCATTAAGGAATGAGGCAAGGGATAGGATGGGGAGAGAATCCAGACAGCAGAGGATGGTGCTGAGATGCTGCCAGGCCCACCTGGGTGGCTACAGCACTTGGACTATTTGGAGATTTTAATTCTTAAATCTTTTAAATTATAATCTCCAGAGAACAGCCAGGCCAAACTCGTATATACTCCTTAGGAGCTGAAGACAACTGGTAACAGCCAGTGAGGACACCCCGAGGTCATTGCATCCAGCCTCCTGCCTCTTTGCTCCCTTCAAGGGAGCAGATTCCTCCCCCTCCTGCAGTCAGCCCTCTAGCTCTGGCCTGGTGCTTCCCCAGGTGTGCACACATGCCTGGGGTAGAGTTCAGCAGGTTCAGCTACTCCTGTCTGGCACAGCTCTGCCTCCGTCTCAAGCCAGGACCCCACCCTTGCCCAATTCATGGATCAGCACCTTTCTCACACACCTCAAGTCTTGAGGTGGGGTCCAGTTCCCAGGTTCCCACAGCCCCCACCCTCAGCGAGCCTCTTCTGCCCAGCAGCAGGCAAGGTAGGGAGGCAGCAGGATCAGGGAGGGCTTGAGGATACAGAAAGGACCCCAGAGGAACTCAGAGGGATGGATGGTTAGTGCTGCGTGTTGAGAGCAGCCTATTGTGGAACGTAAGCACTGGGGTTCCAGAGCTGGAATGCCTGGGTTTAAATCTCAGCTTCTCCACTTGCTGTGTGTGACCTTGGGCAAGTTAGCTAACCGCTTTAGACCTTAGCTTCTTCACCTCGAAAATGGGCACAATACAGGTCCCCTGCCCGTAGGGCGGTTCAGAGATTCCATGACTGAAAACAAATCAAGGACTTAGAACCGTGCCTGGCACACGGTAAACACTCAATGTTAGAAGTAGTCTAGCTCCCTCACTTCACATTTGGGGAAATGAGGCCCAAAGAAGAGTAATAACTAGGCACAGTTAGTGAGACAAAATGGTTTTGTATCATTCAGTTTTTTCTTTTAGTTTTTATTATGGAAATTTTTTAACATACAAAAATGAAGTAATAATATGATGAACTCATTACAAGTAGGGTACTCATTACCCTATTTCAATGATTATCAGGCCACTGAGTTTCATCTATACCCCCAACATACCCCTGGTGGGTTATTTTTGGCCACAGCATGCAGGATCTTAGTTCCCTAACCAGGGATCAAACCCACACCCCCTGCAGTGGAAGCGTGGAGTCTTAACCACTGGACGGCCAGGGAAGTCCACCCCTGGGTTCTTTTGAAGCAAATCTCAGCCATTATATCATTTCATCTGTAAACATTTCAGTATGTGTCTCTAAAAGAAAAGGACTTAAAAATAGCCACATTACCATTATTACTAAAATATTCACAATAATATGTCAATATCATCAAATATCCAATCACTGTTCAAATTCTCTAATTGTCTCATTTCTAAAACAATTTGTTTAAATCAGAGTCCAAATAAAGTCTATATATGGCAAATGATTGCTGTCTCTTTTAAACTATAGGTTCCCCCTCTTCCTCTTTTTTTCCACCCCTTACAATATATTTGTTGAAGAAACCAGGTCATTTGTCCTGTAGAGTTTCCCACTGTCTGGAATTTTGTTGCACCCCTCTGTCTAGAGGCTTGATGTGATTCAGGTTCAACATGTGGGACAGTAACCCCGTAGGCAGTGGCGTGTTCTTCCATCGCAGAGACAATGTGAGCAGTGCTGCTGGTCAGTTCTTCCCTCCAGTATTTCATTAGGGGTTGCGGAATAGTGAGATTCCATCTTCCTCCGCATTTAATAGCTAAAATTCTTTTTTTTTAAATAAATTTATTTATTTATTATTTATTTTTGGCTGTGTTGGGTCTTCGTTGCTGCACGCCGGCTTTCTCTAGTTGTGGCGAGCGGGGGTTACTCTTCGTTGCAGTGTGCAGCTTCTCATTGCTGTGGCTTCTCTTGCTGCAGAGCACGGGCTCTAGGCGCTCAGGCTTCAGTAGTTGTTGCACGCGGGCTCAGTAGTTGTGGCACTCAGGCTCAGTAGTTGTGGCTCGAGGGCTCTAGAGCTCAGGCTCAGTAGCTGTGGCGCACGGGCTTAGTTGCTCCGCGGCATGTGGCATCTTCCCAGACCAGGGCTCAAACCCGTGTCCCCTGCATTGGCAGGAGGATTCTTAACCACTGCACCACCAGGGCAGTCCCTAAAATTCTTTTACTAAGAGAAACTTGCCTCTCTCAACTATTTGGTTAACCTGAGTTAACTTTTATAAGCTATACAGGAAAAGCAGATCAGTGCTTGATTCTTTTCCCTTTATTTACAGTTTCCAAACTAATGAGTTACTTCCTTAGCATCCCCAAAAGTGATCGATTTTTTTAAAAAATCATGAACTCGTGAATTTAAATATATTTGAAGTGTTTCAAATCATTGCCACTATACTTAGGATATATTTTAAAACTTGTTGGCTGAAATTTATTGAATGAGTGTAATAAAAATAAAAGTAACCGTGGGAAAGCCGAGAGAACGCCAACCCTGGAGGTAAACAACCCAGAGGTGGAATCCTGGCTCTACTATTTACAAGCTTGGTGACCTTGGTAGAGTTACTTAATTTCTCTTTCTGTCTATTTACTCATGCCCCAAAGAGGAAAACGGTTAATAACAACTAATATTTATTGAGTGTTTACCATCTTCCAAGCATAGTGCTAAGTTCTTTAAAGACATAATGGTGGGCTTCCCTGGTGGCGCAGTGGTTGAGAATCTGCCTGCCAATGCAGGTGACACGGGTTCGAGCCCTGGTCTGGGAAGATCCCACATGCCGCGGAGCAGCTGGGCCCGTGAGCCACAATTACTGAGCCTGCGCGTCTGGAGCCTGTGCTCCGCAACAAGAGAGGCCGCGATAGTGAGAGGCCCGCGCACCGGCTCGCGCACCGCGATGAAGAGTGGCCCCCACTTGCCACAACTAGAGAAAGCCCTCGCATAGAAACGAAGACCCAACACAGACATTTAAAAAAAAAAAAATTAATTAATTAATTAATTATTTTAAAAAATTTTTAAAAAGACATAATGGCACGTAATCCTCATATCAGCTCCATGAGGTAGGAGCTATTATCATCCCCATTTTAGAGATGAGGAGGAAACTAAAATATGAATTGGTTGAGCAATTTGTCAAAGTTGCACACCTAGAAAGAAGTGGAACAGGGACTTGAACCCAGGGCAGTCTGGCTCCAAAAGCACACCGTCATCTAATGGTTATTGCGAAGATATGAGCTGGTGATGATCATTCATTGTATGCCTACTGCATGCCAGGCACTTGGCCTGACTCCAAAGCTCACACTCTTAGCCGGTACCCTATTTTCATGGTGTTGGCCTGTGGTTGGTGCATAATTAGTGAGAATTATTGGTGGTTGTAGAAGTAACCACCATGGGAGCGACGGATGGAGCAAGGAACTAACCAGGAAAAAGGCAGGCCCTGGGAAAGTCAGGGCGAGCAGGCCTATCTTGCCCCTTGGCACTTCCCCTCAGAAATGGAGCACAGTCAGGTCTGGCACATGGGGAAGGGGGCAAAACTTCTGTTGCAGCTGTGCTCTCTCCCTCCCCAGGCTCCCCCTCAACTGCTGAGATGCAGGCCTCTTGCCTAAGAATGCAGCTGTTCTTGGTGGGTTCTATGTCCACTGTCGTTATGGTTCTCATCCTAATTCCTTCGTTAATCAGTAAGGGCAGGAAAGTTCCCTCTGCTTCCCCAGAGAGGCCTGGGTGGCCCTCGAGTAGTCTTAGAGGACAGTCCAGGTCCTACCTGGCTGGTAGGGAGGGCAGAGATCCTGGGTGCAGCTGGGAGGGGGGAGGTATCAATAAGAACAACAAGAGCAGCATTTCCTGAGCACCTGCTGTGTGCCAGGTGGAGGCCAGACCCTAAGTTATCCTCACAGTGTCCAGAAAAGGTGTGTCTTTTTTTTTTTTTTTTTTTTGGCTATACAACTCGGCATGTAGGATGGGATCTTAGTTCCCCGACCAGGAATTGAACCCGCGCCCCCTGCATTGGAAGCACAGAGTCTTAACCACTGGATTGCCGGGGAAGTCCCTGGTGGGTCTTCTTAATATCTCCATTTTGCAGATGAGCAAACTGAGGCTAAGAGAGGTTAAGCAACTTTGCCTGAGGCAGGTGGCAGATCCAGGAATCTAATCGAGGCTGCCCAACTCCATATTGGGTACAGACAGACAAGGAAGCAAGATATTGTGGAGGCAGGCGATGCTGAAGTTCTCTGGGTAGCGAAGGGAGGAGAGCATTCCGGGCAGGAGGAACGGTTTATGAGACGGTGTGGAGGTGTGAAAAGGTATGGCCTGTTCAGGATGGTGATTAACTCTGTGGCCAGAGTGAAGGGTGTGTAGGGAGGAGGGGCAGCAAATGGAGTGAGGGGGCTGCTGGGGCCAAGGTAGAAACCTCAGGTTCTAGGACAAGGAGCTGGAATTTTGTCCTTGGGCAGGGGGAGGTGTGGGACCATGGGAGGCATTAAGCAAGAGGACTGATGACGGTGATAACTTGGGTTTGCATGGTGATCTGTGGTTTACGAGGAGCTTCTCGAGGTACATTATCAGGTGGAAGCCTCATGTCAATCCTGAGAGCTACCCATTTTGCAGATTAGCAAACAGACTCAGAATAGTTATGAGACGTGCTCAGGCCACAAAGCAACTAACAACTTCTTACCAAGAATATGACAGCAAGTAATAAGAACAGGTATTCATTGAGCTCCAACTATGTGCTAGGTTTGGGTTACATCAGTGAACAAAATACAAGATAAGTAAAATGTCTAGTAGTTAGAGGTGCTGTGGAGAAAACTAGACAGAGAACAAAAGCAGAAGACACTCACTCTGATAACTAATATTCTGAACTGAGAGTTCCCTGCGCTGCGCTAGGAGGTGCCTCCAGATCTGCCTGAAGAACTAATAAGGGCCCCAGTGGGGGAGAGTTTGGGGATTGCAGGCTCAGACCCTGACTTCGCTGTGACCTTGAGCAAGGCAGGCCCTCCTTAAACCCGTTGCTAAGTGAGGAGACTGCACCAGAGAAAGGGTTTTTAATGTCAGAAGCCTCGAGGAGCATCTCAAGCTGACTCAGGAGATCCAGGGAAGGGACTCAGGTAGGGGTATTTTAACAAACTCCATGGGAAACTCTGAAAGCACACCTGATTAGAAACAACTAGATTATCAAGGTCCCTTCCAAATCCAGTTCAATAAATTCAGTACAACACATGTTTATGGAGTACCGCCAATGCCAAGCGCTATCCTGCAGCTTTGGGATAAATCAGTGAGCAAAATACAAGATAAATAGGTAAAACTTTCTAGTAGTTAGAGCAGCACTGGCAAAGTACAATGAGGAGTGCTGGTTTGGGGAGGAGTTGCAGCATTCGGTAGTATGAGCAAAGGTGACTTGAAGGAGGCGAGGGAGTAGCTGAGTGCATACCTGGGGAAAGGATGCTCTGAGCAGTCAGCAGCTAGAGCAAAGGCCCTGGTACAGCAGTGTGCTTGCAAGGTGGCCACTGTGACTGCAGCTGAGTGGGTGAGAGTTAGGGGTGGGGTGAGGGGAAGGAGACGGTCATGCAATGCTGCTCTATCGTGTTAAAACATATTCAGCAGTTCCCTGAGTATCTTGACTCTGATATTGACCCTGAAGCTGTCCCTGCCCTGACCTCTCCCCCACTGAACTTTCATGTTAGGTACCACCCATCACAGTAAACGCCAGAACTGCTAACACCAAAACAGTGTTACTTGTATAGGTACGCATTTTGTATTTTCCCTCCTTAATCCTAAGTGTCTTCAGCCTCGCCTAGTCTTCTGTCCCACCCAAGTATCTGTCCTTCCCTTCCCAACTCCTTCCAGGGGCCCCAGGTATGCGTGGCCTGGAGGCAGGGGAACAGGGCAGGTGGAGAGCATGTGACCAGTGTCATTCTCGTTGTCCCAGGGAAGCAGCGGCTTAGGGTACAGCATCCAGGAAAGAGAGGACCCGCATGAATAACTGTCCCTGGAATTACTCACTCTGAGCTTCTGGCTGGGAATCCCAAGGTAAATAAGACTGTGCCTGCCTGGGGGTCCCAGCCTGGGGTGGTGGGCGGGGAGGAGTGGAGCTGGGTAGGAAAGGAGATAAACACGGATGCAGAAAATTGTAATGTATATACAATGTGTTGTTTCAGATTCTCAAACAAGAGAGGTAAGTGACCACTAGAGTTCAACAGGTCATTATCTACCAGTTGGGGGACCCTGTGTAAATCAATTAACCTCTCCTCTCAGGCCTTGAGAAATATCGGGCTCAATACATTTTTAAATAAATGTGCTTCAGTTTCCTTGGATGTTAAATGGGAGTAATAATAATATTGTTGACTGAGGTCTCCCCAAAGCCAGCCTCCACCCACTTCCAAGCTCACTCTCTGGTCTTGCCTCTGACGGTACCCTCAGCAGCATTTGTACCTCACTCCACTGAGGTGTCAAGTGTGTCACCAGGCCATATCTGTTGAGAGGAAGGTCATACCAGCTTGTGGGTGTGACCTTGACTGCAAAGGCCAGCACACAGCTGATGTAATGGTCATTAAAGTGTTCTACTGGCTGATCAATGGCGAGAGCTGCCAACTTCAGCAAATAAAAATCCAGGACACCCAGTTAAATTTGAATTTCGGATAAACAACCAAAACAAATTTATTGTAAGTATGTCCCACACAATATTTGGGACTGTAGGGGAGGCAAAAATTTACCTCTATCCTCTTAGAGTTTTTTGGCTGGGGCTGTGAATTGAACTGCCATAAAACAGATTAACAGGGGAAAAGCATACACATTTCTATAAGTTTTATTTCTATAAGACCCAAAGAAATGGTGAAAACTACTGCTTTTATACTGGATTGAACAAAGAGAGACAATTGTGGAAAAGTAACCAAACTATATGGTGAGGCTAAAGGAAAATAAGAGTTACTTTAACAAGGTCTGTTTGTACAGAAGGCTCTTGACTTTGACAAACCTTAGGAGAATGTATCTTTTTTTCTTGGTATGGGGAGGGAATATTTCACGTGGGAGTTTTTAATCTCCTGTTTTCAGGAAGAAAAGAGATTAGAATGCCCTTTCCAAATCTGCTGTTTTTCAAGTGCCTTTAGTTCAAAATAATCCTTATGTCAGAGGGTCTATTTGGAGATGGTGTATTCTGCCACCCTTCAGGGCATATTTGTTATACAAAAATATTATTCATTGTTTATTTGAAATTCAAATGTATCTGTGCATCCTGAATTTTATCTGGAAACCTTACTGATGACAGTTTACGACTGGCTGGGATGACAGTGATGTGGGACCAGGAAATGGCTCTGCAAAGGCTTTCCAGAACTGAACTGAACTGAATGTGAGGGTGAATGTCAAGACACCCACCGGGGCCGTGGGATTGTTGCTGCATCATCGTCTTAAGCTTTATTTGTTAGTGAATCCCTCAGACTCAGCCTTCTTGGGGCTCCCACTCAGTTTCTCTTCCCTGTAGGTCTGGGCACTTTGTCCTCCCAGGACCTGCCTGGATGGTGCCCTCAGTGAGCCCGGGAGCTGTACTGAGTGATAATATTAATACCACTTACTGTGTGCCCACTGGGGTCCCAGAGCCATGATACACGCTCTAGAGGTGTGAGCTCACAAAGCTGCGTGGCGGGTCTGACCCCAAAGCCCGTTTCCCTTTCTGTTGTGCCGTGCTACGGGCTGTTCAAAGACTCAAGCATCCAGGGTGGTGAGGGAAGGAACAGGAGTGGACATGGCATATCCTGAAGTGGCCTCCCACCGTGTCCCAGGCACTGCGTTAGAACTCACTGAGTTGTTACAAAAATCTTATAAGTTTATTCTCTAGGAGACTCTGGAAGTTAAGTATCTTGCCCAAGGTCACACAGATTAAGTGGTAGAGCAGGGATTTGAACCCATGTCTGTCTCATCTCAGAGCGTAAGTAATTTTGCACTCCTTTGTGCATATGCATTGTGGGCGTGAGTGTGTGCGCACACGTGTGCGTGTGTGCGCATCGTGAATGCTCATAGTCACTTCCAACCTTCAGAGCAGGGCTCCTGACCTTCCTCTCTTGGGAAGGCCTAGGGCCTTGGAGTGGGCACCGCAGTGGTGCTCGCCCAGAGCTGGCTTTCTCAGGGGCCTGTGCCATCTGTCCACCAACCTTCAATCAGCAGCTTCTCTTGCGTCTTGCTTCCTGTGCCAGAGCCAGTGTCTCTCACGATGGCAGGCAGTTGGTTCCCAAGCCCTTGGGGCTTGGGCGGAGGAGAGGGGGTATGGATGGTGAGGGGGCCAGGGCTGGCACTGAGGGACTGACAAAGGCCACGGATGCCTCCATCTCCGGTTTTGGCTCACTCACTCGTGCACACACTCTCTCTGTAATCTCTAGACTTGAACAGTATTAAAGCTGGATGGGACCTTAGAAACCATCGAGTCTTATCTCCTCATCTTATGGAGAGAGGAATGGAGGCCCAGAAAGCAGAAGTGACTTGTTAAGATCACTCATCAGGGCGACATCATATGGTATTTGTCTTTCTCTGTCTGACTTGCATCACTCAGTATGACAATCTCTACATCTATCCATGTCGCTGCAAATGGCATTATTTCATTCTTTTTTAATGGCTGAGTAATATTCCATTGTATATATGTACCACATCTTCTTTATCCATTCGTCTGTCAATGGACATTTAGGTTGCTTCCATGTCGTGGGATTACTGGATCATATGGTAGTACTCCAATAAGTTTTTTTTAAAAAATTGAGAAAAAAAAAGATCACTCATCAGGTACAGGGCTCAGAACCCAGGTCGCCTACCTCCCGGCCCAGTGCCCTCCACTACTCTACATCTACGCCTTAACTCCTCCGGTGGGTTGGCATCTATCCTGACATGTTAGGACCAAAAGGAACCTTAGATTAGGAAAAGGGCTGGTGACTCTAGTGAAAATTTCAAGAATTTTCACTCAAATCGACAGGGAAATGAGAACATTCAATAAATGGTGTTGGGATGCCTGGATTGTTGTTTGGGGGGATAATAAAGATGGGGCCAAAATGAATTCTACTTAGATCACAGATTTAAGTGTAATAAATAAAACTGTAGAAGTTCTATAAGAAAGTACAGTTGAACTGATTTATAATTCAGGAGTGAGAAGGCTTTTCTAATTAGGATGAAAAACCCAGGAGTCATAAAGGAAAAATTGATACATTTGACCACATAAAAATTTTTAAAAATAATTCTATATGGAAAACTACTATAAAAATATTTTTACAATAATGAAAAAACATATGATAAAGGGATTATTCCTTAATTTACAAGGAAACTCACATAAATTAAGTCTAATCATCATAAAAGCTAATACTTAATGATCATTTACTATGTACTAGACAATATTTTAAGCACATAGATTATTTTAATTAAATCTCACAGTAAGTAACCCTATCATGTAGGGACTATAATTATCTTCGCTTTATAAATGAGGACATGGAAACAGTTTTTAAAAATAGTCAAAGAGGACTTCCCTGGTGGTGCAGTGGTTAAGAATCCGCCTGCCAGTGCAGGAGACACAGGTTCAAGTCCTGGTATGGAAAGATCCCACATGCCACGGAGCAACGAAGCCTGTGCGCCACAACTACTGAGCCTGCACTCTAGAGCTTGCGAGCCGCAACTACTGAAGCCCGGGTGCCTAGAGCCCGCAACAAGAGAAGCCGCTTCTCCGCAACAAGAGAAGCCACCACAATGAGAAGCCCATGAACTGCAACGAAGAGGAGCCCCCACTCGCTGCAACTAGAGAAATCCTGTGTGCAGCAACGAAGACCCAACGCAGCCATAAATAAATAAATAAATAAATAATTTTTTAAAAAGTCAAAGAATATAGACAGGTAGTTTACAGAAAAAGAAATATCAATAAACGTATAGATATATTTACTTAATATAAAGCCAATAAACATGTAGAAAGATGCTTGATATCACTTATAATTGAAGAAACACAAAATAAAAATAGAATTTAGACCACTTTTTCACTCCTCTGTTTAGCAAAAATGAAAACATTTGCCAATACCCAAGCTGTGATCATGTGGGGAAACAACCTACTCTATAACTATTCCTCTACATATTCTGAGTTCTATCTTAGTGTCAGTTCATGCCACCAGAAAACTATACATTTGAACCACATTAGCTTAGCTGCCCATGCAGAAATTCCTTCAGCCCAGTTCCATTTTAATGTTACACTCTTGGCATCTGTTAATGTTTGGCAGAAGAAATGACCACATGAAAAACACTGCATTATTTTTGTCCTGGAAAAACTACCACTAAAGGCATTGTCTACTCTGGTAATCTATGTTACCAGAAGGAAGGACCCACATAGTAAATTATCCTTAGTATTTACTACCAGGATAAAAATTATCTCGCCTAAAGACCTGATATGTTTTATTTTACCAGATAATGGTAATTATATGACCCTTTCTCTTTTTCTTTTTGCCTTGGCTACCAGGAAGCTCAGAGCCATATTTAATGGTCCATTACAGCAACAGCATAACTAGGGTGATTGACATCTGACTTCTTAACTCAATCTCACTTCATTTTTGCTCTTTTTCCCTCTCCCCTTCAATCAGTTTCTCTCCTTCCACTTGCTTTTTAATTTTCCAATTCTGGTTTAACAAAATTACTGTAAAGTGCTTTTAAATTGGAAGCTATCTCAAAATCTTCTGGAAGCAGGTGGGATGTAAGTAATAAACAGACAGTCAAGCCCCCTCATTTTATAAATAAGAAAACTGAAGTCCTCTAGAGATTACATGACTTATCCCAATCACTGTTAATTTGCACTTATCTCTGCACAGGTGACTCTGATTCTCTATTGTAAGCTCCTTAGAATTGTATTTATCTTTGAGACCCTGGTGGCCAGCTCTGAGTCAGGTATATGTTAGGTACTCAGTAAATGCATATTGGTTGAAAACATTGTAGGTGTCGTGAGGAAAAGAACCACTTTTGCATGGAATGAGGTCTGGCAGGTAGTAGGTGCTCATGAGAACTGAATTAGCAACAGGGCGTGGCCTTAGCCTCTGCCACATCCTTGGGTCTCTATCACTCAGGACTCTAAGGGCTGGAGCCCAGAGCAACCAATCTGCCTCACACCTCCACTCTGCCTTTATCTCCACCTTTCCACTCCAGCCCCTTTGTCTGGTCCAGTCAGCTCCCAGATCTTTTTGAATTTAACCCTGGGTAGAGACTGACATATCTGTCCTCCAAGTCTCCTGGCCTTGAGATGCCTGGGGGTAGGAAATGGCATCACCTTTTGAGCCCTGGGCAGCACCTAATGTGAGCTGCTTATCCGTGGTAACTGGTGATGAGGAGGAGGAGGAAGGGGAGGACCCAAGATCATGGCTCTCTCTGTCCTTGTAACTCTCAACTGATTGTGTCCTCATACCCCTGGTTGGACAGAGGGGACATCAGAGGTTGACAGGGTCTCTCTTTCTCCACTTTGCCATCCTTCCTTCCATGCCAGGAGGCAAAAGAGTGAGACGTAGACAGGGAGGTCAAGGGGGAGCACGCAGATGAGGTGAAAGGGATGGGGCTTCCTTTTCCAAGCCGCAGACACTGAGCTGGCTTCCCATTGGCTGCCACCCCTGACCCTCACCCCCAGCGCCCCAACTAGCTCTTTTCCTGAGCAGCCTCTGTGGAGATGTGTAGAAGGAGAGCTGAGGTCTGGGCAAGGCCTTCTGACCCAGATTTCCTGGACTGATGGACAACTCTTCTTGAGAAACTGTGTCCAGGTGAGCTGAGCTTGGGTAGCCACGCCTGCCAGGCCACAGGGAACCTCAGGCCTGGAGCTTCGAGACCCAGCCTCCTTCAAGGCCCATCTTGCCCAAGGAGATGCTCTGCCCTTCATTCTCACCCAGGACTTCAGGTTCATCATTGCAGCCCACGTGAGGGTGCTAGCGGATGGGAGGAGGGGTCCCTGTGGTCTCCCTGTCCTGGTCTCTGCCAAGAGGCTCCCTGTGGAGGACGCTGACTTTTCACATGGCTCAGGCAATTTCAGGGCCACGGCAAAGGCAGTGAGCACCATGATTCAAGCTAAGGCGTAGATTCCACATCTTCCACTCTCCTTTGGTAGCAGAACTACCAGCTTGAGTGAAAAGTGGCTGATGTAGGATCTGAACATTCTGGAAATTCTTGCCCACTTCTGTGAGAAATGATGACCCAGTCCACAGCACCAGGCCCGCCCTTAACTTGTACAATACCCAGGCAGGGTTCTCATAACATGTGTCTAAATATTGAAAAGTTATCAGTCAAGCTAAGTGTCAAATAAAATATGTTCTATTACCTACCTTGATGATATACTTCCACAATTACAACATTTTGTAAATGTGTAAAGCTATGGTTATTAATTGGCTAAAAGTTGACAAAATATCAAAAGACTATTTATCATTGCCCTTGTCTGGGTGTACTGTTGATGGGCTGGCAATGCTTGGTTGAGTAATAAATGTATACACAATTATACATAATTCATAAATGATTACATGTTCATTCAGTAAAAGTTGTTTTTCTTGCATTTGTCACAGGAAAGTCACCAATTATATGATTATAATAAAGACTTTCGTGGGACTTCCCTGGTGGTCCAGTGATTAAGAATCCGCCTTCCGATGCAGGGGATGCGGGTTTGATCCCTGGTCAGGACACTAAGATCCCATATGCTGCGGGGCAACTAAGCCCGTGCGCCACAGCTACTGAGCTCGCACACCTCAACTAGAGAAGCCAGCGTGCTGCAAACTACAAAACCCACGCTCTCTGGAACCCACACGCCACAACTAGAGAAGAGAAAACCTGTAGGCCACAACTAGAGAGAAGCCCGCACACCACAACGAAGAGCCTGCGTGCCACAACGAAAGATCCCACATGTCTCAACGAAGATCCCGTGTGCCGCGACTAAGACCTGATGCAGCCAAAAATAAGTAAAATAAATAAAATTTAAAAATAATAAATAAATCTTTAAAAAAATAAAGACTTTCATATAATAACTATAAATGGAGAATAATCTTTAAAAATTGTGTATCACTATGTTGTACACCTGAAACTTACATAATATTTTAAATCAACTATACCTCAATTTAAAAAATAAATACATGGGCTTCCCTGGTGGCGCAGTGGGTAAGAATCCGCCTGCCAGTGCAGGGAACACAGGTTTGAGCCCTGGTCCAGGAAGATCCCACATGCCACGGAGCAACTAAGCCCATGTGCCACAACTACTGAGCCTGCGCTCTAGAGCCCGCGAGCCACAACTACTGAGTCTGCGTGCTACAACTACTGAAGCCAGCACGCCTCAAGCCTATGCTCTGCAGCAAGAGAAGCCACGGCGGGCTTCCCTGGTGGTGCAGTGGTTAAGAATCCGCCTGCCAATGCAGGGGACACGGGTTCAAGCCCTGGTCCGGGAAGATCCCACATGCCGCGGAGCAACTAAGCCCGTGCACCACAACTACTGAGCCTGCGCTCTAGAGCCCGCGAGCCACAACTACTGAGCCTGTGTGCCACAACTTCTGAAGCCCGCGCGCCTAGAGCCCGTGCTCTGCGACAAGAGAAGCCACTTCAATGAGAAGCCTGTGCACCGCAACGAAGAGTAGCCCCCGCTCGCTGCAACTAGAGAAAGCCCTCACGCAGCAACAAAGACCCAACGCAGCCAAAAATAAATAAATAAATAAAATTTAAAAAAAAAAAGAGAGAGAAGCCACGGCAATGAGAAGCCCGTGCACCGCAGCGAAGAGTAGCCCCCGCTCGCCACAACTAGAGAAAGCCCATGCGCAGCAACAAAGACCCAATGCAGCCAAAAATAAATAAATAAAAAATAAATTAAATAAATTTTAAAAAATAAATACAATACAAAAGATTTTCACATAATTTGTGTTCCGTTGACAGTCATGCCAAATTAGACAACCTTCCTTCAGTCATTATAGTTGTTAGGTTTTTTATTAACTTCAGTCTGGAGAAACTTCATGAGGCTGGAATTTATCAATATAATTCTCTAAGCAATACTTGGATTCAGAACAAAACCACAAATTTTACGTATCATGTGCAAACAAAGTAATGGGATGGCCTATGATACCTTACCACTGTCACAAAAAAATTACAAAATGTTTTTATTTCATCATATAAAGTGCTATTCCTTTTATCATGAACATTTCTTAAAGCACTATCTTAATCCATAAAATAGCAGTTCTCAAACATCTTTATGTCAGAACTCCTTTACACTCTTAAAAATTACTGAGGAGTCCAAAGAGCTCTTGTTTATATAAATTGTAACTATCAACAGTCATCATATTAGAAATTAAACTGCTAACTTTTAAAACACAACACATGAGCACAAGTTCCATTAGCCGTCAGAGTGATGATGACATCCACGCCAAGCAGCCTCTGGAAAACACTGTACACTCGTGAGAGAAGTAGCGTGAAAAGGGCAAATGATGTCTAAGTTTTGTGGGACCTTAGTTCCCTGACCAGAGATTGAACCCAGGCCCTCGGCAGTGAAAGCTTGGAGTCCTAACCACTGGACCGCCAGGGAATTCCTGTCCTCAGGCCACATTTTGAGAACTGCTTCTGGGGAACAATGTAAAGAATTGGTATCATGCTCCCTACACATTATGCCTAGACCTATGAATATACAAATAAGAGTTTTAAGAATTAGTCCCACAAAACATTCCTTGACTGTGGTGTGCAACTTTTGTGAATATTACACTAATTCATGAGTCCATGCAGAACCACAAATTGGTACATGAAGAGAAGCAAAAAAGCAGAGCTGCTTCTACGTGCTTTGTCGTGTGTAAAGCCCAGAAATGCCTCTCACCCTCTCAGAGCTTCAGTTTCTTCTTCTGTGGCATGAGGATGATACCCATCTATGCTTCCACATCAATTCTGTACATTGCTTGAGGGCGGGTCCTGCCCAAGTCCCCACGGTGTCCCCAGTGCAGTGCCTGGCCCAGAGCAGGTGCTCACTCAACATCGTCAGTGTGACCACTGGCCTCGCGGCTGTGCTGACCAAGGCTACTGTCACATGCACTTTGGAGTCAGGCAGGCTACTTGTGTGAGCTCGGAGGGCTTTTTCTCCTGAGGTGGAAAGTCCACCATTTCCAAACCAAGAAGGCTGGCAAGGTTGCTAACTTCTCAAGGGCTCAGTTTCATCATCTATAAAAGGGGGTAACAACACTAGTACCTACCTCATGGGGGAGACGTATCAATGGGATAATCTATGTAGAGCACTTAGCACCTGACACATAGAAAATGCTTGATAAATGTTAACTATTCACTCTACCAGGCAGGCAATTTCAATATGGGGCAGATAGATTTATTAAAAATCAGCTCCTAGCTTGGTGAGGGCAAGGACCGGGTCTCACATACAGGTGAATTCTGGAACTGTGCTCCGTGCCTGATACACAGCTGGTGCTCACCCAACAGGCGAATGAATGAACGAAGGGATGAACACACGAACAGAAGTTCTTTCTTATGGCTAAAGGGTTATACCTTCTGCCCACTGGCCGTGTGGAACCACCTAGCTCCTTCAACTGCTGAACATTGAGAATCACGTCCTTGCCTTCGTCCCCCAGCCTCCGAGCTCCAGGCTCTGCCCTGTTGCTGAAAGTAAAAAGCAAATTGCTTTTGAATCATTAGTTGACCCATTGATAATACCTCCCACTGCCCCTGGGTTCACTGAATTCTCCCATGAATAATCAGAAAACTGACAAAATAGGATTTTCTCTCTACCATTTAATGTAAATTAATGTTTATTCTTTTAAGTAATACATGTTCTTCATAGAAAAATAATTTTTAAACAGAAAACACAAGACTAAGAAAGTCAAGCTAATTCCATCAAGCAGAGAACTACCAGTAACATTTTAGCCTATCTATCTCCACTCATATATAAAGAGGGGGGTTATGAGTAACTTTTTTTTTTTTAACAAAATCAAGTTCTTATTGTGAATGCTTTTTTTTTTTTTTTCTGCTTAAGGTACTTTGAACATCTTTCCATGTGACATTCTCTCCCACAACTGCAGGGACGCTAGTGCTGGACACTTGTGTGGTTTCCACTTTCTCTCCACTGTAAATAATACTGCCATCTTCATTCGTTACTTACTGTGCACACTTGCAGGTTTACAGTAAATGAAATGAACACATTTTCAGTATTTGGTGGGATGGTGACCATTAATGGAGACTACTTCTTGCCCAGATTCTTACATGGCCTCCTAACTGGGGCCAGCCTGGTCTCCCCAGAACTCTTCATGCTTCCTCCTTGTCCTACATGTGGTCTAACCTGACATTCAGGCCCTCTGAAGGTCTGTGCCAGTCACCCTGGACACTGGCTACACTAGCCCCACGCTTTCCCACCTTCTTTGCTGACAGCTCCCCCAGCCTGTGACAGCCTCCAGGTGAGAGTTTGGGGGACACTTTTTCTTCTTTTTAAAAATATTTGTTTCCACACTTAACTATGACAAGCATGAACTACTTTTTAAATTGACATATAATTCACATAACGTAAAATTCACCCTTTAAAAAAAGTGTGCAATTCAGTGGTTTTTAGTATATTCACAAGGCTGTACCACCATCACCACCATCTAATTCTAGAACACTTTCATCACCCCCAAAAGAAGTCCCATACGCATTAGCAGTCACTCCCCATTCTCCCTCTCCCTGGGCCCTGGCAACCACTAATCTATATACTTACTATCTCTGTGGATTTGCCTATTCAGGATATTTCATATATGTGGAATCATAAAATAGGTGGCCTTTTGTGATTGCCTTATTTCACTTAGTATAATGATTTCAAGGTTCATCCATATTGTAGCATGTGTCAGAATTTCCTTCCTTTTTAAGGCTGCATGAAATTTCACTGTGTGGATATACCACACTGCGTTTATCAATTCATCTGTTGATGGACACGTTGGTTGTTTCCACCTTTTGGCTATTGTGAATAATGCTGCTATGAATGTTGGTGTACAATTACCTGTTTGAGTCCTTGATTTCAATTCTTTTAGGTATGGAGTGGGATTGCTGGATTGTATAGTAATTCTATGTTTAACTTTTTGAAGAACCACCACACTGTTTTCTACAGCAGCTACAACAATCTGTAGTCCCACCGGCTATGTATGAGGGTTTCAATTTCTTCACATCACTCTCAACACTTGTTATTGTCTGTGTTTTTTATTATAGTCATCTCAGTGGGTGTGAAGTAGCATCTTACTGTGGTTTTAATTTGCATTTTCCTAATAACTAATGATGTCGAGCACCTTTTCAACTGCTTTTGGCCATTTTCTATATATTTGTAGAGAAGTACCTATTCTCTCTCTCTTTCTCTCTCTCCATATTTTTAGAGAACTATCTATTCAAGTCCTCTTCCCATTTTAAATTGGGTTATTTGTCTTTTTATCATTGAGTCCCAAGTATTCTTTACATATTTTGGATATCAGACTCTTATCAGATACATGATTTGCAAATATTGTCTCCCATTATATCAGTTGTGTTTTCAGTTTCTTGATAGCATCCTTTGAAGCACAAAGTTTTTAATTTTGATGACATCCAATTTATTATTATTTTTTCGTTGCTTGTGCTTTGTATGTCACATCTAAGAAACCATCACCTAATCCAACATCAAAGAGACTTATCCCTATGTCTTCTTCTGATGGTTTTATAGTTTAACTCTTACATTTAGGTCTTTGATCATTTTGACTTAATTTTAGTATAGGGCTCCAAATTCATTCTTTTGCATGTAGATATCCAGTTGTCCCAGCATCATTGGTTGAAAAGATTATTATTTCCTCATTGAATTGTCCTGGCACCTTTGCTGAAAATCAGTTGTTCATAAATATATGGGGTTATTTCTGGACTGTCAAGTCTATTTCATTGATCTATAATATCTCCCTTATGCCAGCCCTACACAGCCTTGATACTTGATACAGAATGCCACTGCAGCTTTGCAGTGAGTTTAAATCAGGAAGTATGACTCCTCCAACTTTGTTCTTCTTTTTCACAGAAGAAAATATATATATATATATATAAATATATTACTATTAACAAAATCCTACATATTCAGTTCATTCCAACCCAAAAGCCACCTTCTCCAGGGAACTTTTCCCAGACTTTCTATTCAGGATCTGCCTTCCTCTGGACGTTTCCTTTGTACTTGTCTTACAGCATCTTGTACTCTTGTGAGGTTGCTGGGATCACCAATCTCACTGGAAGAAGAGCTCGTTGAAGGCAGGGGTTGTGTCTTATTTACTTGAAAATATACCCCACGCCTCCTGGCATGGAGCCTAGGACTATCGTAGGGCTGAGTACATGCTGAATGAATGAATGAATAAGTGCATAAATAAATGAATGGTATTGAGTCACTCATATAGTTCATATTCTGATCAGAACCTGGGCAAACATCCTTAACAAAGAAGGGCTTAGGAAATGCATTCATTAAATTCATAGTTACACCTCTATTGACAAGTGTAGTCATGTGTGGTTTCACCTGAGGTTTCCTTAGTTTATTATAGTCATTATAATGCTTATCAACAAGAGGAAAATGTGCCTGAATTAGTGGAGGAATTACGTGTGAATCGCACACTTAGGCATTCACAGTCAGGCCCACCCTCAGTCAATACTGTAACATAATGACAGGTCTTATCAAAGCTTCAGACTTTGCTTAAACTAAAAGATTATTAGCCTTTGAATTAGCACTCCAAACAGCTCTCTTAATTAATCTGCTAATGATTTTCTTTCTTTAGAGGGATTAGCCCTAATCGATTCTAATATATGCTCCCAGAGCTACATACACACATTGGTCCCTTAAACAGTCCAGCGGAGATCTCAGTTTGAGCCCCTGCCTTCAGTTGAGGTGTGGAGACAGCACACATGTGACTCTTCTGAGTCAGGGGGCCAAGTGCCGGGTCACACAGTAGGCCCAGAGCAGCTGGGCGGGACTAATTCTGCTTGGGAGGCTGGGAGGCATCAGGCCACCTCAGACTTTTGAACTGAGCCTGGAATCCTGCCCAGGATTCTGTCAGGTAGAGACGAGGACTAAAGGATTATGGGCAGCGTGGAAAAGGTGTTCCAGGCAGATGGAACAGCTAGAGCAAAGGTGTGTTCACAGGCATACATTGTACCTATACACACATGTACACTCAGAAGCATCCTTTTCCCAAGAACTGGGCCAGTCAGAAACTGTCTGAAAGACGTCATTGTGTCCACCTGAGTCAGCCCACAGCCCAAAGTCCTACCAGGCTCTGGGTTCCAGCTGTCCTTTCCACCAGAGGGCATTGAATGTCTGCCATGCCCAGCCTTCTTTCCCATCAGTGCAGGCCCTCTCTCTGGCACCAGGCTGGGCGTTCCCCTCGGGGTCCTTACTCACTGCAAACTCCGGCACTAATCCCTGAAGGCCCAGCGTGAACTGGGCCAGAGGTTCTTGGTCCTGATGAAGCTTGGGTGTCACAAGATGCAGACTTTTCCACCCGCCCCTGCTGGGGCCTTTGGCTGCCTGGTGGAGCCATGGGGGCAGAGAGAGCCTCCACAGCACTGTGGACTGGTGATGGGGGTATAGCTTTGTCCAATATTTAAAAGTGCTTAGGAACAGTCCCAATGTACTTTCTTCCGTCAATCAATGACAAGTATTTATTGATCACATACCTTTTAAATTTCGTAATTGACGTATTACTAACATATATTAAGATATACATGTCATCAGTATATAGCCTGATGCATTTTCACCAGCTGAACACACCTGTGTAACCAGAACCTGGATCAAGAGACAGAACGTGACCAGCAACCCAGAACTCCTCCCGTTCCCCTGCCAGTCACCACCTCCCCCAAGGATAACCAGTGTCCTGGCTTGTGACAGCAGAGATCAGTTTTGTCTGATTTTGTACTTTATATAGATGGAATCATAGAGTATGGATTCTCTTGGCACTTTCTCTTGAACAAACAGATTGGTCAAAGATCTGAAGAGAGAAAGCAAAAGGGTGTTTGAAAGACTGGTCCTCTTGAGGAATAGGGAGTAAATCTCATGTATGGGGGTCTCTGCAGTCCATCCGGGGGTGGAGAGGGCAGGTGGCCTGGTGGAAAGTGCTCTGATCTAGGACTCAGGGACTTGCGTTCAGATTTGATATCCGACCACAGCTTGCTGTGCAACCTTGGAAAAATCTTTCCCTCTCTGGACCTCAGGTACATCCTCTGCAGGGTTAGAGGGGAGAATAGTTTCCTGCCTTTTCCCCCAAAAAGACACCTTCTGTTATCTATCCCCACCCCCATCACTGCCATGGAGGACATGCTTTGAAATATGTTGCTGACTGAGCAGACCACATGTAAGTAATGATTAATTTGTTTCCCCGTTTCTTGTTAACAGAAGACTTATGGAGCAGACTCAGATCCACAGCAGATAGCAAGCGTGCCAGCCAGGGTTGGTAGAATTCCAGAAATAAGCAGAGGCTCTTTATGGCTGAGTTACTTGATGGCAACCTCATGTTGGGGAAATGTTCAGAGCCTGATGCACCCACTGAATTATAATGAATTACTTGAGAAGCCCCATCTCCGCCTTCATGCAGCCCTGGGCCCAGGAACCACCGACAAGACACGCAGTCGCTAACTTCCTTTCCACCTCTGATAAGCCAAGGGCCTGGGGGTTGGCCAGCTCCCGCCTGGAATGACCACAGAGTTGTGGAGTGTGGACCCCTCCCCTGAGTAGGGCCTCCTTCTCAACCTGACCTCAGCCCCCAACCCCACTGTGTGCCCTTTACTCCAGCAGGCCCCCTGCCCAGCCCCCTGCTGGACAAGTCCTCCCGGGCCGAGGGTTGGCTCACGTTGCTCTGAGGGGACTATTTGGGAACTGCTGATGGAACTTGAATTCCTGGAGCACTGTGATAATTGCCCTCTGCCACTCCAGGCAGCCGCCACCAGTGTGGGGACATAACTCCACTATTCTCTTCAGGGACATGGCTTGCTGCCTCCTTCAGGGTCTGCCTCCTCCTCCAGTCTTGGCTGCTCAGAGCTTGGGCTCTGGGGTCTCACTCCCCTCCATGCACCCCCAAGAGCTTTCTACTTTTCAGCCCTGTCCCCATTTCTGTCCATGACCAAGGATGGGATGAAGTCTGCTTGAGGAAAGGAATTGTGCTCACTGCTGGGGAGAAGAACTACACACAGAATAAGTCAGAAGCCATTTAGAGCTGAGGGCAGGGAGGGAATGAGCTTGGAGTGGGGAAGGATTTGGTCAAAGAGACCTTCTCGGTAAGGGGGACTCATGCATGGATGTGGAGGAGGAGGGGGCAGAGCTATACGGAATGAGGTGTGCTGGGGGGTGGCACACTGCAGACTGGACAGTCTCCATGCAATGAGATGGTCTCCACGCATGCTCATATTCTGAGCAGTATGAGGGTGTGCGGGACCCCCAAGGGGTCACCTCTAGAGGGGTGAAGTAACTGGAAATTCTCTAGGGTGATGAGTTGGGTGGGGAGAGGAATGCAACTAGGTAGGGGGTGGGGAGTGGTGTGCTGAGAGCTTGGAACCTGATATGAAGACATCTAGAAGCCTTGGTTGGACATCTAGAAGCCTTGCCTGGGACACATAACTAGATGGCCCATGTAGAACAACCCATCAATCCAGCATATGTTCCATTTCACTGTCTTTGAGACAAGGTGCTGAGCCTTTGTACCATGAGG
Source organism: Eubalaena glacialis (assembly GCF_028564815.1). Lineage (NCBI taxonomy): Eukaryota > Metazoa > Chordata > Mammalia > Artiodactyla > Balaenidae > Eubalaena > Eubalaena glacialis. Next base: position 65,102,097 of record NC_083726.1, on the reverse strand, counting down.
TGTAGAGGGAACTGAGGGGTAAGGCCTGAGGTATCACCTTGGGATAAAGAAGTGCTTGCCTGCTTGTCCATCTGGGTAGGCTTCTTCATGTTTTGTTTTGTTTTTTTAATATTTATGTATTTATTTATTTGGCTGTGCCGGGTCTTAGTTGCGGCACGCAGGATCTTCGTTGCTGTGTGCGGGATCTTTAGTTGCAGCATGTGGGATCTTTAGTTGCGGCACGTGAACTCTTAGTTGTGGCATGCATGTGGGATCTAGTTCCCTGACCAGGGATCGAACCCGGGCCCCCTGCATTGGGAGCATGGAGTCTTAGCCACTGGACCCCCAGGGAAATCCCTGGGTAGGCTTCTTGAAAGAGAAGTAATTTCTGGAACAGCATGACAGATTGTCTTGTTACAGGAAACCATTTGAGCATGTGTTGTGGGCTGGTGCAGCTCTAGGAAATAGGGGTGAATAGTTGTGACCCCTGCCCTCCGGGAGCTGACATTGTTGTGGAGAAGGCAGATCATGGAAAACTCAACCCAGTAAAGATATGGAGCTTGAGAAAGGCTCTGATGGGGGTGGGAGAGTGCCTAGATTCAGCTGTGTCTGAATTGCATTTTGACAGATGAACAGTTCTCCAAGGGGTGAAGCATACTCAGAGACTCAAAACATCTTGTGAGAATCTGATGAAAGTTATGGACCTTTTCTCAGAAACATACACACATGTTTCATGGATCTTGGAGTGGGAATCCCCAGAAAAAGCCCTGAGGCCAGCCAGAGCATGGCAGTGATCAAGGACATTGATCTCTGGGGCAAAGATGAATCCCAAGGAGAAGGACCCCATCCAGGGCACAGCCTGCCCTCGGTAGTGGATGCCAAGGCGTGATTCTGGTAACATGGCCAGACCGCTGGTAGGAGAGGGAACTGGGCTTCAGCAGGAGCTGGTTCCCTGAGACAGAGCTGTGTTGAGGGTATGGCCCAGGTGGCTGTGGGGTGATGGTGGCGAACACCTGAGAGGGTACTTGGTGGTATTTGGGATCATGAAGGTGGGGGTCATGGTTAGCGCAGCACGGTGTGGAGATCAAGAGCAGCGCTTTCAGAGTCTAGCACACCTTTGTTTGAACCCCACGGATGGTTATCACCTCAAAGATGGCCTGGAACTCAGCCTTCAACAGTGGTCTCTGGGGGGCTGGGAGATGTGGAGAGTCAGCAACACCCAGGGAGTTTCTCAAAGTATATGTGCTGCTCCCACGCTCACCCCTACATAATTCAGACGATATGACCTCTGGGAAGGTTGGCAATTGCATTGTGAAAAGCTTTCCAGGTTATTCTGATCCATCCCTGACATTTTGTCCTTCTCCCCCAAAAAAACTACCCAGAAAGGTCACTGAAAAAAGAACATGACACTGTTCCTCTGAACTAATTAGACCAGCAGCAGCCCAGCCCAACTCAATTCAGCCAACTAGCCCATTCATTCAACATGTGTTTACTGTGCTTCCGCACAGGGCCAGGCCCTGGGCCAGGTGTTGGAGACCCAAGACCCAGCTCTTGTCCCAGCCATGGTGGGGAAGACAAGCCAGAGCAGAGACATCACAGTGTTGTGAGAGCTCTGTGATAAGGAAAGTCCCAAGTACTCTAGTAACACCCAGGAGGGGCAGTCTTGGGTCATCAGGAAAGGCTTCCTGGTAGTAGGCCAGGGCCAGGATCCAGCGAGGAGGGTGGAGGAGAAGCCACCTGTGTACAGCCTAGAGGCAAGAGAGAGCAGAGGTGTTCAAGGAAGTACCAGTAATCCCAGCATGGCCTGTGGAGTGAGAGAGGAGGCCGGAGCCACCAGGGGGTTGGAATTGATCCTGCAGGCAATGGGGAGGCACGCAGTGTTCTGAGGGAGCTTTCCGGGGGCCAAGGTTACCCTGGGGAATTGATGGGCCTGGAGAGAGAGGTCCCTGGGGTCATGGGTGGATCTGTTGTCTGCTCTGGGGATCTCAGCAAGAGATGCTGAAGGCCCGAATGAAGAGTGTCCATGGGGCCAGAGACGAGGGGCTGGAGTCCGCAGAAATGCCACCCCCGCCGTGGCTGACCCCTTCTGAGAGACACGCGTATCCCCTCCACCCCACCCCCATGCAGCAGGGGGCTGCGGAGGGGATCATTCTGGAAACCTTGTGTCTGGCCTCACCATCTGAGCTGTGAGTCCACGTGGCCGTCCAGCCTTCCCCTGCGCCGCTTCCTCTTCCCTCTCTCCCTCTCCAGTCTTTCCAGAATCCTCTGACGAGCCTTCCTATTTCCTCAGCGTTGTCCTTAACACTTCCACCTCCTGGAAGCCCAGCTCTCCTCCCGTGTAAGGACATCCGCACCTGTGCTGTTCGTGAAGCTGCTCAGTTCCAAAGGCCTTCGCGTCCCCATTTCCCTCAGTCACCCCCACAGCCACAGCCTGGAGGCTGTCTTTCCTGAAGCACCTGAACTGTTCAAAGCGTCAACCCTCCACTTGCGGGCCACGGCCCTCTGTGCTCCTGATGACTCCCTTCTTCCCGACTGTCTGTCCCAGGCTCCCACCAACCTAGACCTCCAGCCCCCCGCCCTGCCTCTACCTTCCCCACACACCCAAGACCCTCTGGCCTCCACACCCTGCCCTGCCTGTGTCCCCACCAGCTGCCCGTCGCACCCACCAAGCACCCCCTGGGCCAGTAGAGCTGGCTGCCTTCTTGGCTCCCACTCCGGGCTGCTAAACCACCATGGAGACCGTGGCCTCTTACCTCAGACAGGCCCTGTCCACTGCCCGCACTGGCCCTCTGTCTGCTCTGCACTGCAGCTCTTTCAAACCCGCTCTGGTCCCCTCTCGCCTCTACCTCTCCCAGTCTCCTCATTCACAGCCGACCTTCCTCTTCATTCACAAAGAAAGCAGAGGCCCCAAGATGGGAACTCCCTTGAGTTCCCGCTACCCCAGCTGCACACTGCAACACCACGCACGCCCCAGCTTTCTTCCTCCTGAAGCATGGACCTCCCCGCTCGTGCAAAGGACCAGCCTGGGGTCTGGGGCCCAGCTCCGCCCTCATCTTTGGGCATGGAGGTCTCTGTCATCCCCTCCCTCGTCCCTCTCTCCAGCTGCCCATTTCCCCCCAGGTCCTCCCATAATCATGGAAACCCCCTCTGTCCTCCCCTCCTGCCTCACCTCCCCTTCAGTCCCCCCACTGCCTCTCTTACCCACCCCAGAAGCACCTCAACATCAGAATCCCTCTCATTTCTCCCCAACCTGCCTCTCCTCCAGTGCTCCCCATCTTGGTAAAGGGCAGCAAGACCCAACCAACTCCACACCCAGAGTCATTCCGTACCCCTCCCTCCCTCGAGCCCATGTTCCAGCACCCACTGAGTCCCCTCCAGGCTCCTCTTCAATATCCTCAGAATCTGTCATTATGCTTCTGCGATGTGCCAGGCTCCTCCTATGCAAGTGCTTGGCCCATTATTCATTCGGGTATTTGCTCAATACGCATTTCTTGGAAAGCTCATCCTGTGCAGCATTGACTTGACTCAAGTTCCAACTCAGACAGTGGTCCCACTTGGTACCTGATCCCTCTCATCCCAATACTAGTAATTGACCTGAACTTCACCCTTTTTGACCAACTCTGTCTCACCTCCTGAGCTGCCTGAGAGTTTGGCTGCCCCCCCTCATGCTGCCACCCTGTTTCTGTTGGCCTCATCCTGCCACCCTGTCAAGTGACGATTATGATGAGGCATCGTGGTGTTATGAAGGCTCGGTGGTGGCAGTGGCAGTGATGGGGAAACCATCTGAGATGAGGCTGGTGGGGATAGTGACTCTATTAGAATTCCCTTAGGGACATTTATTGATTTATGCACTCAACAAATATTTATTGAGCATCTACAATGTGCCAGGCACTGAGCTAGGCCCTAGGGATACATCAAGGAGCAAAAACACATAGGTTCCCCCCTCTCTCCAGGAGCTTACAGTTTAGTGAGGGAGATATTCATCATATAAATGTCACGATTATGATGAAGACAAGTGCCTCACTGGGGTGGCACATGGTGCTCAAGTATGTTATAGGGGGGCTTGGTCCTCTCTGAGGAAGTGATGGTGAAGCTGAGATCTGAAGGATGAAGATGCGTTAACTAGGAGAAGAGAAAAGGGATGAGCAGCCCAGGTAGAAGGACCAGCATGTGCAAAGGCCCTGGGGGGAAGCAGAGACAATGCATGGGACAGGAAGTCCCGCACAGAACACACTTTTGTTTTTTAATCTTAAAATAACATAACAAAAAATTCACCATTCGGACTCCCCTGGTGGCGCAGTGGTTAAAAATCCGCCTGCCAATGCAGGGGACACAGGTTCGAGCCCTGGTCCGAGAAGATCCCACATGCCACAGAGCAACTAAGCCCGTGTGCCACAACTACTGAGCCTGTGCTCTACAGCCCACGAGCCACAACTACTGAGCCCGCGTGCCGCAACTACTGAAGCCCACGAGCCTAGAGCCCATGCTCTGCAACAAGAGAAGCCACCGCAATGAGAAGCCCACGCACCGCAACGAAGAGTAGTCCCCGCTCGCTGCAACTAGAGAAAGCCTGCACGCAGCAGCAGCAGCAGCGAAGACCCAACGCAGCCAAAAATAAATTAATTAAAAAAAAAAAATTCACCATTCGACTGTCTCAAAGTGTACAACTGAGCGGCATTTAGTAAATTCACAATGTTGTGCAACCACCACTCTCTTGTTCCAGAACATTTCACCACCCCAAAAGTAAACCCTGTACCCATTAAGCAATCACTCCTCATTCTTCTCTCTCCACCCCGCAGCCCCTGGCAACCACTCATCTACTTTCTGTCTCTACAGATTTGCCTATTCCGGACATTTCATATAAATGGAATCACATACTTTGCGATCTTTTGTGCCTGGCTTCTTTCACTCAGCGTAACATATACAAGTTTCATCCATGTTGCAGCAGGTATCGGTACTTCATTCCTTGCTATGGCTAAATCATATTCCATTGTATGGATATACTGCATTTTGTTTATCCATTCATCTGTTAATGGCCATTTGGGTTGTTTCTACCTTTTGGCTATTGTGGATCATGTTGCTAGGAACATGTGTGTCCAAGTTTCTGTTTGAACACCTGACTTCAACTCTTTTGGGTCTAAACCCAGGAGTGGAACTTTGGGGTCATATGGTAACTCTGTGTTTAACTTTTTGAGGAAGAGCACACACTTTTTATTACATTCGTCTGACATGACTTAAATTCAAGCTGTGGTGGTAAGACAGGGGTGAAAGTAACATGGGAGAGTAAGCACTGTTATTTTCCAATGTTGACAATTTCTTTCCATCTCTTTTCAGGTTGCTTAAAGTGGAGGAGAACAGGCAGAGAGGCGCCGTCTAATTAACTGCCCGTACGGTCAGCCCTGCCAGGTCAAGGATCTCGGTCTGTTTTTTCCCTGACATATCTCAGAGCCTAAAACACTGCTTGGCACATGACTGGTACTCAATAAATATTTGTTGCATGAATAATTAAATACAGTGAACTGCTTTAACTGCCCTAAAACCCTGAGAAAACAGACATTCATTAGCTAGAACCAAGGAGGATGAGCCCACGTTGCAGCCCAAGGCGGGTGGTTGGGTGAAGAAGGGATTCTCCAGAGCCACAAGCCCTCAGCCCCTGGGGAAACCTCAACTGGTAGTTTTGAACACTTGCCATGTGCAGGTACTTTTACATTTGTTCACCAGGAAGCTTGGAAATCCTGAGTGGCTTTGGACTCCACAGACAGGCCGCCTACGAGGTGGACCCAGAATCCACCCCAGGCCGCTGGACATCAGGTCTTGCTCCCTTGGTGGGCGCAGTGTTCCCTCTGTCCCAAGGCCAACGTTCAGCCCTGAGCAGGCCCGGGGCTGTGGTCAGCTGGGGGGACTCCCAAGGGTGTCTCAGGACCGCCACGGAGAGTACTCAGTTCTCCCTTCCCCCAGCTGAGGCTGGAGGGAGGAGGGAAGGATGGCAGCAGAGCGTGTAAATTGGAGACTGATATTGAATTGCAGCAAAATGAGCAGAGGATTAGGTGCCCCACCTGGACCCACCCCGGGAGAATACCAAGACCTGGACAGGCTCTCATGAGAAGCTGGCAGGCCCAGTACCAGGCGGAATCGTGGTTGGATGAGCAGGGGTCATGAGGCAGGTGGCTGGGCCCACAGGCCGGAAGGCACCATTGGTTTGGCTGAGGCCTTCCTCTCCTGGGTCCTCCACCCCCAGGCTGGGCATCCTGCATTCACAGAGTTCTTCTTGAGTTCTGGGGGCAGAGCTGGGGGATCAGAGCCAGGCTGAGACGCTATCCCAGGTCCCTGACTTCAGCGAGAGCAGGGAGAAGGGGGATAGGAACACACGCAAATACCCAGGATTCTGGGGACTGGGGTGGAGAAGCTGCCTTGACCGAGTAAGTCTGGGAAGGCTTCCTGGAGGAGGATGAAGGGTGTGGGACTGGGTTGGGATCCAGGAAGATCTGAATTTGAATTATGGCTTAGCTACTTCCTAGCTGTTTGACCTTGGGCAGACAGTTCGTTCTACAAACATTTTTATGAGTGTCTACACCAGGCCAATCACATATTAAGCATTGTGACTACAAAGATGAATTCGATACAGTTCCTGTCCTCAGAGCTTGACCAAATCATCCTGGACGGCATGATCCATGACATCACAGAGGTGAAGCAGAGCACTGTGGGGCGGGGGCAGAGGCAGTGGCAGCCAGCTTAATGTTCTTGAGCCTCCCTTACCCTAATCTGTACAATGGGGTTGGTGCCCACTTGCTCACATAGCTGAGATGACTGGTTGAGAGAATCTGTGTGAGCCTAGCTCGGTGCCTCGCACACTGGATGGGCGGGTCAGGCCTCGAGGAGAGGTATGAGGCTGACAGAGGCCGAGGTCTGGGAGGGACACGAGGGGGTGTGACGCCAGGGTAGGAGGAAGGCAGGCATGATGGCGTGCTGGTGGGGAGAGGGGCCCTGTCCAGAGCCCAAACAGGGCCCTGCAGGTCCCCCAATCGCTGGAGCCATGGATGCTGGAGGCAGGCACCATGGAGCCAGGGTGGCTTAGCTGCAGCTATTCTGAGTGGGAAGTCAAACAGGTTTGGGTGACCTTTGCAAGCAAGGCACTGCCCACAACCCTTTCAGCTCGTTACTACTCCCTAATCTGGCAATGACCCCAGCACGGCCTGACCCTGGTATTCGCCTCTCCTCTCTCTCCCTGTAGGACAGAGACACCAGCTCTCCCGGGTCAGCTGGCAAACCCTTCCCCCTCTGCCCTCCAGCCCTGCGGGGAGGACCCACCCACCCCCCAGGGAGGGTGCTACCAAGGCACCCTTGGCTCTTTGGGGCCTCCAGCCTGGCCAGCCTTCCCCAGATGTGACGGGGGAGGAAGCCGGGGACTGGGAGGAGTTCAGTCAAGGGAGGAGCAGTAAGTCCTCCTCCTGGCTGGTCTCCCCTCCTGCTAGCGCCCACAATGGCTCCCAGATGCCCACCTATACAGCAGCTTTATTAGCATGCATGCCAGGCTTCTCCATGCTGCAGAGCTGTATGCGACCCCATTCGTCAGCTTGTCCAGCCCTCAGCCTGGTGCACCAGCTCCTGCCACAGCTTCCCCGGTGTTTGCTCAGCCTTCATCGGTCTCCTCCAAGAGCTCGGGAACTCACTACCTCACCAGGCAGGGTTATTATTAGAAAGGTCTCCCTGCCCCTTCGCCCCTTACTCACACCTAATCCTCTTAAATGAGAATAAGCTTGTTCCTGACCCCTCCTCACCCCTCTTACCCATTGAGAAAGCGCTTTTCAGCCAGGATCAAAAACAGTGTTTTGCAAACTGTGAGTGGCAACCCATTAGTGGGTCATGAAGTCAGTTTAGTAGTTGTTACCTAAATTAGTTTTTTTAGTGAAATAGAGTAGAGGAATTTAAAACATCACATTTAGGAAATATTGCTTTGTGAAATGTTAGTTTTAGTTATCTGTCTCTTTCTGTCCATTGAGATAATGTTTATGGGTTAGGATATCAAATGTATTTCTTCCTGCAGGTCTCAGTTACAAAGGTTTGAAAGTCACTTGCCTGGAGGAAGAGTTAGCCACGAGAAAATGGTGGTGACACCTGTCCCAGGTAGAGGGAACAATGAGTGTCAGGGCCCCAAAATGAAGGAGTTGGTCTGGCCTTGTCTTATGGGCAGTGGCAGCCATAGGGTGGTCAGGTAAGGTCCCATCTTCTTCATCTCTGGGTCCCACCCCACGGGCACGAGGGAAATGGCAGGACGCTGTCTCTGTGTCTCCCCAGGAGCTTGATCCTGTGACCTTCCTGCCTCTACCTGGGCCTCGGCTGTCAGGACTGCCTGGCCTTTGAGGACGAAGTCAGCCAACCATGGGGGCAAAAGCCTGAATTTCTGAATCAGACAGATATGTATTTATAGCTTGTCTCAGCTCTTTACCAGCCTTGCGATCTCAGGCAACTTTCATAACCTCTCTGTGCCTCAGTTTCCTCCGGTGTTAAATGAGGCTAATAAGACTCATCCCCAAAAGTCCTTGTGAGAATTTAGTTTGAAACCCAGATGTCCCCAGGCCTTCAGTCCTCTGGGTTCCCTCTTTGCTTTCACATAGAATAGGGTTGTCAGATTTAGCAAATAAAAATACAGGGTACACAGTTAAATTTCAATTTCAGATAATGAGTAATTTTTCAATATGAATGTGCTCCAAATATTGCTTTGAATATACTTATGCTAAACAATTTGTTATTTCTCTGAAATTCAAATGTACCTGGGCATCCTGCGTTTTATCTGGAAACCCTACATAGAAATCCAAAGGCGTGCATTCCATCCCAGAACTGCGTGGATCCGACACCCTACAATACTTTTCAGGCTTCCTGAGGGGGCCAGAGCCACAGTCTCTCAACCCCTCCTGCCAGCTGCTGCCTGGGGTTGCTCTTTTCACTCTGTCCCACTTCGCCCGACTGCAGATCTGCCCTGTCCCTTCTCCCTCCTTCCCCAAGGTTCCAGCCTCATGGGCTGGGGTGTGTGACCCACTTTTACCGACCTTGTGGGGAGAATGGAGGGAACTTGCAGCTCGGCTCAGAGCAGGAAAAACACCTCACGTCATCTGTCAGACAGCACCGGTCCTGAATTCTGTCGCTGTGCTTCCACATGGGTCACCCTCCCTGGCCCAGCTCCCCACAGACACCCTCCTCCTACCTCTGCTTTTCCAGAGTCTCGGCCCCCTCCTTCAAGCCACCAGCAAACAACACACAAATCCCCACTTCTTTAGTATTCAGAGTCCTTTAGCCTTCTTTCTCATTTCTTTCCTATCTTGATTATTTCACAGGGTGGGTATGAGGTAGGGGTTCACTTTCACAACTAAAAATGTCCTCTTAAAGTCAGACTCCTGAGACTTCCCTGGTGGTCCAGTGGTCAGGACTCCGTGCTTCCACTGCAGGGGGCACGGGTTCGATCCCTGGTCAGGGAACTAAGATCCGCAAGCCATGTGGTGCAGCCAAAACAAAAACAAAAATAAAAGCAAAAAAAACCCGTCAGACTCCTGGGATTCTAATTCCACCTCCCCACTTACTAGCTGTGTGGTCTCAGGAAAGTTACTTAACCTTGCTGTCTCATTTTCCTCATCTCATAAAAAATGAGATGATAATTTTAGCTCAGGGACTTCCCTGATGGTGCAGTGGTTAAGAATCCACCTGCAAATGCAGGGGACATGGGTTCGATCCCTGGTCCGGGAAGATCTCACATGCCGTGGAGCAACTAAGCCCGTGCGCCACAACTACTGAGCCTGTGCTCTAGAGCCCGCGACTCACAACTACTGAGCCCATGTGCCACAACTACTGACACCCGCGCGCCTAGAGCCCGTGCTCCGCAACAAGAGAAGTCACTGTAATGAGAAGCCCACGCACCGCAACGAAGAGTAGCCCCTGCTCGCTGCAACTAGACAAAGCCCGCGCGCAGCGATGAAGACCCAACGCAGCCATAAATAAATAAATGAATAAGGGAAAGCACAGCCCAAGTAGGGGCCCAGTCATGGTTGGTGCCCTCCCCTCCTTCCACACTTGGGTCCAGACCAGAATGTGGGCAAGTCACAATCTCTCTGGACTTCATGTTGTAATCTGTAAAATGGGATCCATAGGCTAGATGACCTCTAAGATCCTGCTGGGTTCTAAATGTATGACCATGTGACTGAATGACCAACATACACATACACAAATTTGGGCTGGGGGTTAATGGGCTACAGAGAGAAGTCATGACACCGCTTTTGGGTATATCGGGAGGTAAGAGATTTTACACTTGACCAGGTTAGGGGAGATCCTGCCCAGAATCAAGGGTCAGTGGGCCACTTTCTCTCTCAAGATCATGAACACTTTGACCAAAGAGGAAAGACCAGAAAGGCTGTGTGGCCCATCCAAGGGCACACAGCAACACAAGGGGCTCCACTCTTCAGTCTCCAGTCACTCTCAGATTTCCATTCCTGGGACTGGGACTTGCCCAGGGACCTGCTGGATAGGAGATAGAGCAGGGCCCAGAGCCGGTCCTCTTGGTCACACTCTGAGCTTGACCCTGCCTTTGGGTCCCCAGGAGAGGGAGCAGGGCTGGCGGGATTAGAGAAGTGCGATGGAATGGGGCCGGGGGGATGCCCAGACCTAAATGTCTCTAGACCTCGGGCCAGAGTGGCATTGATAGCAGGAGGTGGCATTGCCCAGATGCTGGGCTGAGTGGGCACCGAGGCCAGAGGGTTGCTTATTGCAGCCTCCCTGAGCCTGCACAGCTCACTGCCCCACAAAAATGTCCTCCCCCTGTGGCCTGGGTGGCTCCGAGCTCCAGGGTGTGCCTAGAGCCTGTCACAGCTTCTGGGACCCTGACATGTGAGTTTGGGGAGTCGTGGTCTCCACCTCAGAGTATAAATAATGTTATTAATAACAGGTGATACCAATTGATAGCTTGCTGTGGGCCAGGCGCAGCTCTGAGCACTTTCTATGCATGAATTCATTTACTCCAAACCCGAAGCCCATGTACGTTTATTATCCCTTTTAAATCACAGAGATGGACCATGGAACGGAAGCCCGCAGCTTCCTCAGTCGACCCCAGGTTGACTCCATCACCCAAGGCCAGGGTCCCAATGCCTCTGAAATCACCCCCTGCCTCCAGGCTATGGGAACTGCTATTTGGCTGGGGTTTCAGGGAGCAAGTGAAGCTTAATGACTTATGGGTGATTGCCTGCAAGAAAGCGAGCACAGAAGAGACACAAAACCTTTATGCCTTGGAAGGTTCACGTCACATCAACCAGTTATTTTCCATTCCCTCCCTGCAAGAAAGAATAATTGGAGGTCAGACAGCAGGAAGAACTTCCCAATCACCAGAAGGGGTAGCATCGACACCCTGTCTCATGGTCAGTTTTGTAAGGTGTTGCCCCTGCCTTGGCCAACAGTTTGAATCAGAGAGAGGGGTTTGGCGGTGTAATCCCCTAGAGAATCCCCCTAGGACAGGGGTAGGGGGTGGCAGGGGAGGCCCTGGGGCAGCAGCCATGGGGTAACCAAGGGAACAAACACGGAAAACTAGGGGACGTCAGTCCTTATCTGGAGCTCATTAATGGGGAACATTATTCAGCTGTGAAGTCCAAGATGGGGTGATAGGCATGCTGCAGGCAGGGGTGGAGAGCGGGGGCAGGAGGCGGCCACAAGGGAGAAGAGGTATTGGCCCAAAGTCCACCTCCATCTCACGTGTCCAAAACCAGGCTGGAAAAACCCTATAAATGCCCATGACCAGCCTCCCCAGAGACCCTGAGAAAGAGAGAGAAAGACGGAGAGAGAGAGAGAGAGAGAGAGAGAGCGAGCCGCAAGCTTCCCGTCCCTGAGACCACTGGACTAGCCCACGGAAGTCTCCACAGCATGTGGGAACTCCGATCCATAGCCTTCTCCAGGGCGGTGTTTGCAGAGTTCCTGGCCACACTCCTCTTCGTCTTCTTTGGCCTCGGCTCGGCCCTCAACTGGCCACAGGCCTTGCCCTCTGTCCTGCAGATTGCCATGGCCTTTGGCCTGGCTATCGGCACCCTGGTGCAGGCTCTGGGTCACGTCAGCGGGGCCCACATCAACCCTGCCGTGACTGTGGCCTGCCTGGTGGGCTGCCACGTCTCCTTTCTCCGAGCTGCCTTCTATGTGGCTGCCCAGCTGCTGGGGGCCGTGGCCGGGGCCGCTCTGCTCCATGAGATCACACCACCAGACATCCGAGGGGACCTGGCAATCAATGCTGTGAGTAGCCAGAACTTTGTCCTTTCCACAGGGGCAGATCCTGGGGAGTCTCTTATAAAGGATGACATGGGAGGGACCAGATCTGGGTGAGGGTCTGGGTGGGGAGAGAGAGAGAGACAGAAAGAGAGGGAGGGTGGGCGTATGGGGGGAGGGGCAGAAATTCGAGAGCCAGGAACACAGCTGCCATAGGAGAGTCAGGGTAGAAGGAGCAGTAATGTCAGAGCAGAGGCTGGATACACACGGGTCTACTGGTACCTTCTGTCCTGAGCCTCTTGGAGGAAGAGCAGCATCAAGGTTTCTGTTGACTTGGTACCTGCATTACAGTGAGGGCTGCGCTAGGACTCGGCAGAGGACAGGGTCCCAGAGCAGACATGCTTTACGAGCTGGGAGGAACCTCAGAGGGCTAGTCCCCAGCATCTTCTCGAGGGAAGAAGACCCAACATTTCTTCAGCATCTACTGTGTGCAGGCCTCACAGCAGGGGCTCCTCATGAGCCACACGTTGATACCTCACAACAGCCTGCGAGGGAGGGATGAGAAGATCCATTTCTTAAGGACACGGAAGCTGAGGCTCAAAAAGGGGAAGTACCAGAGCCAGCCTTCAAACCCAGGCTTGACTGCAAAACCCAGGATCTTTCCACCCCACCAACGTCCCCTCCCTGAGCCACCACCTAAGCCTTGTTTTGCAAACAAGGAAACTGAGGCTCAGAGAAGGGAAGCGACAGGCTAAAAGTCCTACAGTTTGTCAATACCAGAGAAAACACCAGAACCCAGGGCGAAGCTAAAGGGGCAAGGTCTCTCCAGACCTCGGAGAAGGTCCCCAGAGCCCATGAGCTAACTGCTGATTCCATGAACAGTGGCTAATCGGGAGCCTTGGGCACTTTGGGAGCTGAGAGTGACGCCGCAGCCCCTTCCCCCTCCCCACCCCCACCCTCCCCCTCTCCCGGGTCTCTGAAAGGCCTGGGCATCTGAGGGCATGGGTGGGAAGGGACAGTCTGTGTCCCCTCAACACAGCTCTTGCTCCATCCCCCATCCCAAGCCAAGACGGCAAGTGCCTCTTTTGTGCCTCAGTCTCCTGCATTTCTTGGCCTTCTCTATCCCTGGACCACTGGATAAGAGCTCTGATGTCTCTGAAGAGTCTTGCACAGTCTCTGTGGCCATCCCCTCCTCTGCACAGGTGGCCTTCCTCATGCAAGGGGGAGGGGTATCCCAACTGGAGAACTTCTCTCTTCTTCAAAATGGAAAATATCATTAGGCTGGGGGCTCAAGGTGGAGAAAAGGCGAGATTGGCCATGGTGGTGGACAGACTGAGAAATCTGACCGTTTCCATTGAGAATGAAATTAGTTCAGTTTGCAGCAAGATGAGGTCTAGTTAGACTGAGAGAGGAACTTCCTGAGAGCATGGCCAAGAAAGTCTCAAGAATGTGTGGCTGGGGAACCTTCTCTAATAGTAGGGCAATGGGAGTGCTAAGGGGCCATGAGGACATGGCCATCATCTCACAGCTGACTAGGGCCCTCAGAAGGGAAGGGTCTGAGGAGGCTCCCCCAAGTTACTGCTCAGCATTTACCATCTTGAGGGACTGGGGAGAACCTTCCTGGCTGGAATGGGGCAGCAGCGGGACTGACTTGGCCTGAGGCTAGTGAGAGCTAGTTGACCCCCATGGCTGTCCCAAGTGTCCTCTGAGGTCACTGGAAAAGCCAGTCTGTCCACCAAGAAGTTACCATTGGTGCGCATCTGCTTCGTGCTAGGCCAGATTTCATCTCATTCTAGGTACAACACTGTAAGGTGAATTCTGTGATTCTCCACCCTGAGTGGTAAACTGAGGTTCAGCATTTAATTGACTCAAATCACAGAACCAGTGTCAGCACTGGAAGTGGACCCAGAGCTGTCTGACACCAAACCCACATCCACAGTGTCTCCCTTAGATCCACTGTTTACCAGTGGGAGTGGAGCTGGTGTTCTGCCCTTGTCATTTCTGTTTCTCAGACAGTCCTCCAGGATCCATTCTGTTATCCCAATTTTACAGAAAGACAAACTGAGGCTGAGATAAGTAGGGCCCCACAGCAAGTCAAAAGCACCAAAGTGTCTGCCTTCAAAGCTCTTCACTGCCACCCACTATAGGCTCTGACATTGGAAGACCGGGGGGGAGGGGGGCACGGAGGGGGGTGTTGAAGTTAGACTCTAGAGAGACCCAAGGGTGCCAGCTTGAGGGCTAGGACCCGGGGTTGGGTTTCAGGGCCTGGAGAAGGATCGTGGGAGCTCAGAACTATCACAGCTCCGCCCAGTGCAGTGCCCAGACCCAGAGGGCAGGATGTAGGGCATAAGATGACAAAACCCAGAAAGAAATCCAATACTGGGTGCAGCCCAGTTATGAAATCGCCTCTTTGCTCAGCCTCAAGTTCTCTTGTTACCCAAGGCAAGGTCTGCTGGGACCATGGGCACCCCACATGGGTGTGGAGGCACCACAGTACAGGGCTCCAGCGCCCCAACCTCAACCTCTGTAGGATGTGCAGGGAGCCAATCCACAGGGCAAAATTGAGGCCTGAAATGCAGTATGGAACAGGCAAGGTCAAAGGGAACAGGCAAAGGTTAGAGGAAAGAGTTGTACAATGCAGTCACAGAGGGAGGGGGCACACTAGCGCCGTCCCCAGAGCCAAGTCCCTAGATCCTGTTCCTGGCAGCCCTTTGACCACGGGAGGAAAGACCGCAGGCCTCTCGTTACACCAGTATCTTATGGCTTAAATAGAGAGGAAGGTCTTCCTATTACCTGGCCTAAAGCTTCCTGCTGCTATCAAAACCTCTTCCCTCCTTGTTCTTCAGGAAGCAGAAATTCTGGATCTCAGCATCCTTTTCCTTTCACATTGCAGGCGCACAACCCCAGCTCCCAAATCTAATGGGCTATGGAGTCAGTTTCCCTACCTCTGGCCTGGGGACCACAAGCAGTTGTAGGGTCCATCCCCCTGCCTTTGTGCCATGGCCCAGGAAGAAACCATCAGTAGTTTGGACCAAGGTGGCTGGTGAGCCCTGGTGTTCTGGATTGCTGCCCGGAAGCCTATCTGGAGCTTTGACTGCAGGTGGGCAGGAAGACGGTACCAGTGGGGAGCATGCTCAGTGTGTCCCCCCCACCCCCTCTCTGTCCCCAGCTCAGCAACAACTCGACAGCTGGCCAGGCCGTTACTGTGGAGCTTTTCCTGACCCTGCAGCTGGTGCTCTGCATCTTCGCCTCCACGGATGAGCGCCGTGGAGACAACCTGGGTACCCCCGCCCTCTCCATTGGTTTCTCTGTGGTCCTGGGCCACCTCCTCGGGGTAGGTCATGGCCACTGGTTCCAGCCTCCCTGGAGGGACAGACACACAGACTTTCCGCAAGGAAACAGACACACAGACCACTCTAGAGACGGATACACAGAAAGCCCAAAAGTGAGAGCCACAAAGACCCCAGAGGGACAGATACACAGAACTCCCAAGAGGGAAAGACACAGGGACACACCCCAGAGGGTTTGACTCCCACATACCACAAAGGGACAGATATCACTCCAGCTTCAAATGAATAGCGAGCCCTGTAAATATAACATGAACTCAATTGTCCATCGCATGGATTCCCTTTAGGCTGAGGTCAAGCACTGGAGAGAGGCACAGAGACTCCCCCCTGCCCCTTCCTCACCTCCCTCCCCTCCCTGACCCCTGCCTCCCATTGCAGATCCATTACACTGGCTGCTCCATGAATCCTGCCCGCTCTCTGGCTCCAGCTGTGGTCACCGGCAAGTTTGACAACCACTGGGTAACGGCTGAAACCTCCCTGCCTTCCCCTCCCCCAGAAACCCATCTGGCTGGAAGAGCTTGGGGTGGGATCAGCAAACCCTCCACAGTCCTCCTCTTGGGGCCCCGTGGAGTCTTGGGTCCACCCTTCAGGTCTGACGCCAAAGACTCTGTTTCCACGTCTGTAAATGAGGATAAGAGCAGTTGTTGCTTTGGCTTTTTGTAAAGATTAAGTGAGGTAACTGGTGTAAAACAGATGACGCAGTGCCTTAGAACTCGATAAATGGTAATATTTATACTACGTAACATATTTCTATTATTTAGCACTTATCTAGTACTTAGTATGTGCCAGGACTTCTTCTAAGTGCTTTGCAAATATTGACTCATTTAGTTTTTCACAAGAACTCCAGAAAGTACGTCTTATTATAGTGAGGAAACAGGCACAGAGAAGGTAAGTAACTTGTCCAAGTTCACCCGGGGAAGTCGGCTCCAATTCGCACCATTAGCCCCCATTAACAAGTCTTCCCAATTGCTCGCTAGTCATTGATAACTACATGGATACGCGTTTGATTACATTCACCGCGTGAGGCCCCCTTTCAACGGGAAGCGGGAGAGGAGCACTCCCGCGAGCCGCCCTCTCGCTCGCCCCCAGGTCTTCTGGATCGGACCCTTGGTCGGCGCCATCCTGGCCTCGCTCCTCTACAACTACATCCTGTTCCCGCCCGCCAAGAGCCTGTCGGAGCGCCTGGCCGTGCTGAAGGGGCTGGAGCCCGACACTGACTGGGAGGAGCGCGAGGTGCGGCGGCGGCAGTCGGTGGAGCTGCACTCGCCGCAGAGCCTGCCTCGGGGCAGCAAGGCCTGAGCGCCTGGGCCGGGCTCGGGGGAGCTCGGGGGAGCGCCCGCCAGCCCCGCCGGAGCCCCTCTCCCCAGGTCCGAAGCCGGCCCCCAGGGCAGAGTAGCTGCTTCCAGGACGTGCCGAGGCCAGGGCGGGGGTAGCGGTGAGCGTGGCAGATCCCTCGCCTTGAGGCTGCGGGGCAGCGACTAGTCGACCCCGTGGCGCCTTGCAGGGAGCTGGGGACTTGGGCACCGCGCTGGGGAGCAAGGGCAGAGGAAGGCTCTGGAGAGCCTGCGCGGTGTACTGGGTGGGCTGCGGGGGACGGGGTCTGGGAGTGAGGCATCAGGTTTTGCGCGTTCATCCCCCAGTGCCTCTCTGTCCCCAGGTGCAGGGTTGTGCATGCTCCTGAGTGTAAGCAGGTGTGCCTGTGGTGATGCAAGTGTGCAATGGCTGGCCACCTCTTGCTCCCCTCTGGACCCCTCCCTCCCCCACCTGCAATAAATCCACTTCCTCTGCAGTGGATGAGTCCTTCCGGCCATTCATCCCCAGGAGCTCTAAGTGTGCTTCCCAGGAGAAGGGAAGAGGAGGGTATGGAGGCCACTTTGAGAGAGCTGAAGGGAGGCCCTGATATCCAACCCCTACCCTGCCCCTTCTGGAAAATTTCCCCAAGCGGAAGCACTGGGTCCTAAGACTTGCCAGGACCCATTGCTAGACGTAGTGAGGTATCAACCAGAGAACAGCTCCCAAAGTGGCCTCCGGGCTGTGGGTTGGGGGGGGGGGCGGGGGGATGGTTGAGTGGCCAAGGACCTCCTTCCTGCCCTAAGAGAGGACCTCGCCCAGGGAGGAAGCAGGCATGTGTGTGTGTGCTTGCCGAACAAGTGTACATGCGTGCGACCTCATCTCCAGGGGGGGCTCCAGACTCAGAGATTAGCCTCCCACTGTGGCAGGGAAAACAAAAGGCCTTTGTAGGCCCCTGGCCTTTGTCTTGGGAGAGGGGGAGATTTGCAACTAGACACTTCTTGAAAGGAGACACTCAGTTTCACAAGTGAGCCCTCTCACCCAGCACACACCTATGGCTGGCTGGGCAAGGCACTCAGGCACGCAACCACAGGCACCAGGCAACACGCCTCCATCACCCATCGCACCGCCAGCCCCGCTCCCCAGGCAGCAGCTCTTCTTCCCCTCTCTCCCTTCCACCCCCCAGCCCTGGTGCTCCCTCCCTTCTGGCTCCCACCACAGGACATTACTGTGCAGAGAGCACCCTAGTGCCCTCAGGACCAAAGAAGGGAGATGACTTGTCCAGGCAGAGACAGGACTGTGTCTAGAGCTGGGCTTCTAAATTTCCAGGCCAATGCAATGGTTCTCAAATGAGATTAACTAGGATTAAGTGAGATGATGCATGTAAAGATGCTGTGTGAACTGTATTCCTCATACCATTATCATGCATTATTGGGATCATTTCATTATTTCTGATTCCTGGGGGGAGAATGCAGAAGGGGCCTGACCTTTGGCCTCCTTTATCTCCTTTAGTTGGTGGTCAAAGCAAAGGAGAGCCCTGGGGCCCCAAGGTGCAGGCAGGAGATGGGTTTGGGGCTGGCCCCATCCTGGTCCAGCCCCTTAATCTCTCTAAACCCTGAGCACACACTGGCTGTTCTCCCCTCCCCTCTCCCCACCACCCAGACCGTCCATTCTACCCTCCCTCTCCAGCCTGCTGCATAGCTAACCTAAGAATCACACCTTGAGCCCCCTTCTCCATGCTCTGTTGCCTCCATGCTTTCAAGGCTTTTATCTGTGTCTGTCCCACACTGCACCAAGCACCACTGTGCACCAGTTTCCAGCCCCTTTGGGCCCTCCACTCCCTTCAGAGACTGACTGTGTATGAGGAACACATCTCTGTAATTATGCCCACTACCTCCTCTATGCTCTTTTCTGTCTTCCTTGAACAAACCTCCCTTCGGGTTAGAAGGTCATAGGTGCTATGGAGATGATTCTCCCAGTCCCCGACAGCTGATGACAGTCGCTTAGCCTCACTACCGGGGGAGTGGGTTGAGTCAGAGACCAAAGTGACTTCTGGGGCTGTACTCCTGGCAGCTGAGTGTCCTTGCTCTGGAAGTTCAAAGGCAGCAAGGCACTGAGCTGTGAGCCAAGCCTGGATGTGTCTCAGGTATTTCATCCTCACCTCACCTCTCCCCAACAGATCCCTCTAGAAGTTGCCAAGAATTTCTCTCTAGTCTGTTCTTCTTCCAAGATTGCATCTCCCCCCCAAACTAAATGTGAGATCCCCACCACTTCCAGCCCCTATTGCCCAGTTTGGGGTCACTGAGGTCAGAGGTCAAAGCAGGATTCAAGTGATGGGGGTGGAGGGGAACTGACACCTATTAAGCATCTCTTGTGTCCCAATTTCTGTGCTGGGTGCTTTACCTGCGTTAGCTCATCTAAGCCTCCTAAAACTTCAGGCAGGTTAGGGAAGGACAGCAGCCAGCAGCCATGCTGGGTTTTACTTTTTCCAAAGCACTCCCTTATCATCTCCTGTAATTATCTCCCAACCCCTTGAGATAGGGCGAGCAAATACTGTCCTTCCCATTTTAGGCTGAGGCTAAAAGACTGGTCTAAAGTTACACAGCTGTATATAGAGCTAAGAATTGAACTCAGGCCTTCTTATGCAAAATCTCATGATCTTTCCACTCAGAAATCAGAGGAGACGAGGTCTGTGCTGAGACCAATCCTAGGCCCCTCCTGGGAGCCCCTGGCAGAAACCAGCACACACAACCCAGCCTGCCCAGCCCAGCCTGCTGCCTTGTGGTAGACATGGGGCCTTGGGGAGGGCCGTGGCCAGGGAGGGAGAAAATGACAAAGACACGAGCTGGTTTCTGCCCTTGAAGAGCACCCAGTCTGGAGGAGGGTGGATGTCAAACACACGCCAAACCAGACAGAGGCAGGGAAGCATGGAGGCAGATGAACAGACCTTCAGGTCCCCAAGCTGGAGACCGAGAAGATTCTGAGCTGAGGGGAGGAGTGGCTGACCACTGGGTCCCAGCTGCCTCCACCTCCGCGCTCCCACTTTGTGCCAGATGACTTTGCACCTGCACGTGTTGCTTCCATATTGTTTTGTATCTTTTAAGCTGTGATTCTGTATCTAGGCGGTGCCTCCCAGCTAGACTGTGAGCCCGTTGGGGGCAGGGCTCCTTCCGGTTCTTGGATGGCACCCTCCTCTCTATCTTCCCTCCGCACACAGTAAACACTCAATAAATGCTCATTTGTCAATAAATGCTGTTTCTTTCACAACTTAGAAATGGTCCGTGCAGTCCAAGGTGCCAGAAGACAGACTGGGGTCTGTGGCATGTCATGAGCTTCCCAGAGCTGCTGCTAGGGATGGTGCAGAGGGGATTTCAGTGCTGAATAAGCTCAGCTAGGAGAACTCTGGTGGTCAATTTCCACTGTCAACCTGGCCAAAATGGGCATGCTGGGCTCTGTCACCCAGATGGCACCACAGGGGGGCCACCAGGACATGGGCCGGCTGTGTGTCCTCGAGAAAGAGCGAAGGACAGCCCCTTTCGGTCCCCTCGTGCTGGCTGTAGCACCATGCTGGGAAGTCAGGGCAGGGACCCTAGGGTCTAGGACAATGCCTAACACTCAACATGTCCAAAACTGGCCTTCTGCTCGTCTCCCCAAACCTGCTTCTGCCACAGTCCTCCCCATCCCAGCTGATGGCAACTCCATCTTTCCAACTGCTCAGGCCAAAAGGCTTGAGTCATCTTTGACTCCTTCTCACACCCGACCCTGACTCCACCAGGGAACCCTGTCAGTTCTACCTCCAAGGGATCCAGATCCCATCGCTCTCACCTTCAGCACCGCACTCAGGGCCAGGCCACCATCTCCCCGCTTCCATTCCCGCCCCTCCCATCTCTTCTCTACACAGCAACAGAGGCGTTGTGTTAAAACTCTGTCAGCCCACGCTAGTCCCCGCGCAATAACTCCCTCACTCTTTCAAGTGAAGCCTGCGGTCCTTCAGGTGACACACAAGGTCTGCCCACTGCTACCACTCTCTGCCCTCCCTTTCTCCTGCTTCAGCAACACGGGCTGCTCCCTCTGCCTGGAAGGTTCTTCCCCAGATACGTGCACGGTTCTTTCCCTCTCCTCTTGAAACCAAGCAGGACCCTGTGGGGCTCCTGGGCACAAAAGCCTTTCTGTGTCCCCTTCTCTGAGTTCCAAAGGGCAGGTTCAAACAGTTGCTAATCAGGGAAGGGAGGGGATACGAGACAAGGAAGGAGCAGTCAAGAAACAGTAGTACAGCCTTGGGGGCAGGGTCCTGGTTCCCCCTCAAGGGATATACACATAATGTTATCTTTGAGCTCTTCTGAAGAACTAAAACCCTCACCAATTGGAAGATGTGATGAAGCACTCTTCATTCCAGAGAAGGTCACAGTTTGCCCATCATAACCTGACACCAGATGATCTCTGGATTGAAGGAATGCGGTCCCTGCATGCACCCTGATCCTTATCAGCAACCCTGCCCCTGGACTATAAGACTCCTCACCGGCCCCCCCAGGGTGGAACACACAGTTTTGAGGGCATTAACCTACTGTGTCCCCCTTTACCTGGCAAAGCAATAGAGCTATTCTTTTCTACTTCACCCAAAACTCTGTCTCTGAGATTTAATTTGACCTTGGGGTACAGAGGCCAGATTCGGCTTCACTCTTCAAGTCTTTGCTCAGCTGTCACCTTCTCAATAAGACCCACACGACAACCATTTAAAATGCAAAGAACCAGTTTCCCGTAACATATTCTATTTTTCCATAGCACTTAACCACATTCTATCGTACTATATAATTTCAATATGTCCATTGTTTATTGTCTGTCTCCTCTCACTAGAATATTAGCTCCACAACGCAGAGACATTTTCTGCTGGCTCATGGCTATATCCCCAGTGCCTAGAACAGTGCCTGGTACATAGTAAGTGCTCAATAAGTCTTTGTGGAATGAATGAATGACTCTTCCCCAAACCTGGGGATATGTGGAGTCCTGGCAGCATCACCCGCTGCCAATTACCCTACCATTTCCACCCTCAACCAGAAACTGCTCCCTAAGAACCAAGGGGGCCCAATATCAGGAGAGGAAGAAGGGGTTCCCCCTGAGAGATTCTAACTTTCTGTGCCACACATGGGGAGATCCATCTCCCAGCCCAGAGTGGTCCCAGGGAAGCATTCCTCTGGGTCTGTGGCAGGGAAGGGTCCAAGTGCTCAGGACAAAGATAATTCCAGCATGTAGGCGCTCTTGTGACAACCTGGGGACAGAGTGACCCTGATGGTTAGAGAGAGGTGGAAGGGCCTTAAGCACAGGCCTAGGAGATATAACCAGCTGCCCCCATTTGAGCAATCTGGACAGATAGGGTCTCCTTCTTCAGCCACACCAGGCCACTTCTGACGACGCCGTGGGTCCCATCTCAGGTCATGTGTGACCCTGGGCAAGGCAGAACCTCTCAGTCTGATCTTCCTCACAGGTAGCTCGGAATTTAATCACACAGTGGAGGCCAAAGCCATTTGTTAGCTGTAAAGGATTGGTCTCAAATCCTCAAGTAGGAGCTTCCTTCCCCTGGTGACACTGCCGAGTCCTTCCCACTCCACGTGTGGATTCACAACAGTGCCTGAAGAGAGAGGATGAAAAAGAAGGTGGAAGGGGGCAGACTGGAGGCAAGTTCAGCAGTGAAAGGGCTTAGTCCCCAAAGGCCTCTGGGGTCATGTGGGTCATTGTTCCAGTCTGTACCAGTCTGAACCAGGCCCGCAGAGCCCTGAGCCCTAAGCCCAGATGAAGAT
Source organism: Eubalaena glacialis (assembly GCF_028564815.1). NCBI lineage: Eukaryota > Metazoa > Chordata > Mammalia > Artiodactyla > Balaenidae > Eubalaena > Eubalaena glacialis. The sequence continues at coordinate 65,079,458 of NC_083726.1, read as the reverse complement.
CCTGAATACAGCTGCTATGCTCTGCCAGGGGCAGGGCCCCAGGACCCATGGCAGAAGGGACAGACGGGCCTCCTGCCTTAAGAGGAGAGACCTGGGGGAGGAGCTGGTCCAGCAGGAAACAGGGGCAGAGCAGGAACAATAGCGAGGTTTCTTCCTTCCCTGTTTTCTTTGGCATCTTAGCTGCCACAGAGCCCACATCCCGCTCCTCCAGGTCCTTGGCTTCCCTCCGCGCCCCTCCCTTCAGCCCCCTGACAGAGGAGCACCTGTTCTCTCCCTCTGCTGCACCCTCTCGCTTCGCTCCACACAGAGCCCTCAGGGGGGTTTTAACATTACAGTCACAACTTGAGGAAACTTTATTGAGCCTTACTCTGTGCCAAGCACTGTGCTGAGTGCTTCCCCAAAGACATGTCATGGTAGTGGTGGTGGGATGTTTAGTGCATCTCCACTCCTGGAATCCTGGCGGTGGGTCTTTGCCCCTCTTCCAAGCCCTCGAGGGCCCTCCAGCCTCATTCCCCACATGCCTAACCTGGGAGTGGGAAGAGGGAAGGGTGGGAGGGGTGGGTGGAAAGCAGCTGGGAGCTCAGAGGGAAGGGGCAAGAAGTGGGGGGCAAGGAACGGGACTGGAAGGAAGTGTCACCGAGTCCAGGGGTAAGAGGACTTGACTTTGCGGGAACTAAAAAAAACCACATGTAAGAGAGACAGACATTGAAAAGGATGTAGAGACAAAGTCATAGAGAGTAAAAGAGATGAGGAAAGGTGAAATAGAGTAGATAGGATGGCTGAGTCCGGGGCAGGCTGGCACGGTGCCCACCTATCTCAAAACGCCCCCTCTCCAACCCTGGAGGCCTGTCGGGCCGAGTGGGAGAGAGGCCCACGATGGCCGGACCGCCCCGCACGGCCCTGCCCGCCGCCCGCCCCTGACACCGGCCGGTAGGGAGCTGGACGGCGGCGGCGCTGTCCTCAAGGAAGCGCATCATTCCAACCCTGCCGGGCGCGAAGCCGGGTCAGGATGCCCAGGTCGCAGGAGGAAAAGAAGGAGCTGGACCCAGCGCCCGAAGAGAAGAAAAGGGGAAGATCATGGCCGGAGATAAAGGCCCAGCGGAGGCAGACGGCCGGAGGTCGGTAGGACGGGAGAGCCCGGACCCGACAAAGTCTCCCGGGGAGCCCGGGACAGGCAGCGCGGAGTAGAGCACGGGAGCCGCCCAAAGCGCACCATGCGCGGGTCCCAGGCAGCCCGACGGGTCTACACCGCCAGCCGGGTCACGTGGCCCGAGCGGGCGGGCTGCTGCCCGGGCGAGGGGGAGGGGAGCGCGGGGCCGGGGTCAGCGGCGAGACAGCGGCGGCCTTGAAGTTCCCTCCCAGCGCGCAGTGCTGGCCGCCGGGTGCGGGAGCCGCCCACTGCCCCCGCCCGCGCGCCCGCCCCGCCGCGGGGCGCCTGCCTTGTATATAGCGCGCCCCGCAGGGCCCGCGCCAGGAGGCGAGCCACGCCGCGGGCGCCGGAGAGCGCTCGGCGCCCGGGAGCCAGTCCCCCCGGCCCGCTGCGCCGCCGCCCCGACGTGCGACCCCTGCGGGGGCTGCTGCCTCGAGACCATGAAGAAGGAGGTGTGCTCCGCGGCCTTTCTCAAGGCAGTGTTCGCAGAGTTCCTGGCCACCCTCATCCTCGTCTTCTTCGGCCTCGGCTCGGCCCTCAAGTGGCCGTCGGCGCTGCCCACCATCCTGCAGATCTCGCTGGCCTTCGGCCTGGCCATAGGCACCATGGCCCAGGCCCTGGGGCCCGTGAGCGGTGGCCACATGAACCCCGCCATCACGCTGGCCCTCCTACTGGGCAACCAGATCTCCCTGCTCCGGGCAGCGTTCTACGTGGTGGCCCAGCTGGTGGGCGCCATTGCCGGGGCTGGCATCCTCTATGGGGTGGCACCGCGCGATGCCCGAGGCAATCTGGCCGTCAACGCGGTGAGTGCCCACAGGGCTGGTTGTGGGGCAGGGACCCTGTGGTGGGCTCTGGACCTGGCCCCCAAACCCCATCTCCCGAATGGGTGCCACAGAGTGGTCCAGTGCACACCTCTGCCAGGAAGGTCACAGCCTCCTAAGGCCGGGAAGATGAATCTCCGTGTGTGCCCCTCAGCCCACTCCTGTGGTTCATATTCACCTCCTCTGCCTGACCCCATCATGCTGCCCCATCCTGGCCTCTCTCCTGGTGCCTGCCTACTGCCCCTCTTTTCTTACCCAAAACTTCTCTCTCTTCGCCTGTCTTACCTCTGAGCTCTTCTGTCCTCTTGGGTGCCTCATTGCTCCTGTGTGCTCCTCAGTGGAGTGGTCTCATGGAACCATCGGAGAGAGGCGGGTTGTGATGCTGTCTTCGGTGACCCTGGCCTCTCCGGGTCTCGTTTTTCTCACTCACACTACGTGGGAATGGCCGTAACAGCAGGGACTATTACGTGGGACTCCTCCATAACAGCAGGGGTCAGGGAGTTACGTGTAGAAACCGTGCTTGTGAACTCCCTAATGTGGTGCCAGTGCATGCAGCCTCTGATGAGTATTGGTTCCTGCTCCTGGCCCCCTGCTGCCTCCCCCGCACGCAGCCCCAGATTCAGCCCCCATGTCCCATGCAAACTGGGTTCATTAATCAAACACAGAGGAGGATTTTCTCGGCCATTGTCAAGCGGTGAGTCAGCCCCGCCAGAGAGACGGGTTTGAGGTTGGAACTGGCAGTGGGTCAGGCACAGGCGGGAGGCGGGCTTGGGGGGTGCCGTAAGCAAACTGGGCAGCTGCCCATAGGAGGGAGGGTAAATGCCAGCTTGTGGGGATTGGGGACTGGGCAGAACGAGTGACAGGCCTGTGTCGAGGAAGAGCTCCCATCACACTTGCCCTTTAGCCACAGCTTTGCGTTCCAAGCTTTGTGCTCACTGCGAAGTATGTAGTCTCTTCAGCAGATGACCTCCCTGATGTGACAGGGCTTGGCTTCCAGCTGCTCAGGCTCTAGATGTCCCTGGAGACCAAAAGCCCATCCCCCCCAAGTCCCTGGCCATAGAGGCAGAAGAAGGCAGGGTCTCTACCACACCCTTCCCTTGCAGCTCAACAACAACACAACTCCGGGCCAGGCCGTTGTGGTGGAAATGATTCTGACCTTCCAGCTGGCGATCTGTATCTTCTCCTCCACCGACTCCCGCCGCACCAGCCCTGTGGGCTCCCCAGCCCTGTCTATTGGCTTGTCCGTCACACTGGGCCACCTAGTGGGGGTGAGCAGTGCTGCCCCTTGGGGCAAATAATGGGGAGTACCTTCTGAACCAATGAGCCTGGCAGTTAAGGCCTGGAGTGGAGCTGCTCTACTCTGGCCCAGACTTGATCCCCTCAAACCTTCTCCAGTCTGAGGAAAGATGGAAATGAGTGGGAGTTGGGATGGGGGCAGGAAGCCAAGCCCAAGGGCAGGACAGAGAGGAGAGGAGGGGTCCGTAGGAACCTGTGGAGGGAGAGGTCACCAGCCTAGGAATTGGGAGACAGTTGGAGACCTGGCTGAGCCCCTGAACTGCTGGGGGACCCGGGGAGAGTCCAGGCCGGATGGGAGTAGACAAGCACGCTGCCCTCCTCACCACCTCCCTCTCTCCGTCCAGATCTACTTCACCGGCTGCTCCATGAACCCGGCCCGCTCTCTCGGCCCCGCAGTGATCATGAAGCAATTCAGCCCCTCGCACTGGGTAAGTCTGGGCCTCCCCTGGCTCCCTGGTTATGAGGGCCTAGAAACCCGGCCTTAGCAGCTGACAGCTAACAGGACTTTCCGGATGATGGGGGCCTAGAGCTTCGGGGTGGCTGGAGAGAGAAGGGGATGCAGCCGGAACAAGGACAGGGGCGGGGGTAGATTTTTAGGCAGGGGACCCTGGTTTGAGGGGAGGGACTGTCTGTGTGTCTGGCCTTCTAGGGAAGGGAAAAGGATCTGTACTCCAGTGCTGCTCTCGGAGGATTTTGCTTCCATCTTTCTGGGTGGTGGGGGGCAGGGGGCCCGTGTGTCTGTCCTCTTTGGTGTTTTATTTATCTGTCCCTGTTGGGGGAATGGGGAGAGTCTTCCTTCCTGTGGGTCTGTCCCTCTGGACAATCTGTCTGTCATCTCCTTTGAGAGCTCTCCAGAGTCTGTCTCTATCCCTGTGTGGAAGGGAGAGGCGTTCTGTTCATCTCTCCGAGGATCTCCATGTCTGTTCCCTCTGAAGGTTCATTTGTCTCTCTTTAGGGTGGGGTTGGCGGGGCCCTGTCCCTCCGGAGATGTCTGTCTCCTCTGAGGATCTGGGTGTCTGTGGTCCATGTCCCTGTCATTGGGGAGTGGGGTGTCAGTATATCTGCCCCTGAGGTGGGGAGAAGTCTTTCCTTCGGGAGGTCTGGCAGTCTCTCTGTCTGTCTCCTCTGAGAGGCCCATGGGTCTGTCCTCTGGAGGGGGAGCTCTTGGTCTCTGAGGCCTGGGGCTCAGCCCACTGACACTGCTCTGTCTCCACCAGGTGTTCTGGGTGGGGCCCATCGTGGGGGCTGCCTTGGCTGCTATCCTCTACTTCTACCTGTTCTCCCCCAACGCCCTGAGCCTGAGTGAGCGTGTGGCCATCGTCAAGGGCACGTATGAGCCCGAGGACGACTGGGAGGAGCAGCGAGAGGAGCGGAAGCAGACCATGGAGCTGACTGCCCAGTGACCAGCATCGTGCGGGGGCCAGCCTCTCGGCCCCTGAACCGCAGGGGGAAAGAAGAGAAATATAGGACAGCAAGCTTCCTTCCCCCACAGCCGGGTCCTCTGGGCTGGGGAGGAGGTGCTGGCTCCCCAGGCTGAACGGTTAGAGTTGGGAGGAGGAGCCCAGGATGGGACTCTTGGGGTGGGGGCCAGGGGCTGGGGTCTGGTGGCGAAGGGGTCTCTCTGGCACAGGGCAGACTGCTGCAGCGAGGTCAGACCTCAGGCATTGTGAACGCAGTGCTAAGCTTGCAGGCTGCCCCAGGCCAGGCCAGGAAGGAGTGGCTGGCAGTCTGTGTCCCCTCCCTCTCCCCAGCCCCTCCTCAAGAGCCAGGGGGATCCCAGCCCTTGGGACAGCAGAGGCTGACCCTCCCCAGAGCTCTTTAGGAGGGAGGCAAACTGGTTCATTACATGCCGCCTTATTTATTTCTGCTCAAGGATGCATGGGGTAGGGCTGCTGGTGTTAGGGGTGGAGGCTTCCCAATAAACCACTGACATTCATGTTCGGCCTCGTCTCTCTCCAGAAGCCTCACCTCAGGATACTCTGGCTCATCACCTCTCCTCCTGATCATCCCGCACCCTCTTCCAAAGTCTCCACAATCCTCTGGGGAAAGACAGGGAAGCTGAGGCCAGGGGAGGCTTAGAGAGTCAAAGACGGGGTTGGGAGGAGAGAGAGAAAGAGACCAAATGTAGCAACAGAGCTAGAGGTCAGGAGGGGGGCGGTGGGAGCAGAGAAGGAGGGGTCCTCACCGAGTTGCCTGCCTGCTTGCCCCTCCCTCCTCAGCTATGTCAAGTCCCTGCCACTTGAGGAGGGCCTGGCACCAGTGCCAGGGTGTGCTAGGCAGAAGTGAACCGGCCCGGCAGCCCCTTGAGATGCCGATGGGGTGACCAGCCAGGTCTGTCATTGGGCAGGAGACACAGTCCCCGACTCCCCTCTCTGCCCCTCGGTGTGCCAAAAATGTGCCACGTTGGGCGCCTGTGCTCAGAGGGAGAAGCCCCCTGCCCCCACCCCTACCAGAAGCCATACCCAGCCCAGCCTCTACCAGCCATGGTTCCCACCGTCTTCCCCTCTGGGCCTGTAGCTCTGCCCTTACCCGCCCTTGTCCCCTTGCCACTGACACTCCTTAGGAAACCCCCTTCAACTCACTAAGCCTCCCATCTCTTAAGCTATAAAGTGAGGATAAAAAATGCTTTCCTCACAGGGTCGTTGTGGGGTCAGATGAATGGAGGGAGTGAGATTCCTGGGGCTGGGCTGCTCTCTGTGGCGAAAGGGGCACACAACAGCTCAGGACACAACTCCTTATCAGAGTCACTCTGGCTTTGAGTTCAAACCTGGTTGTGCAACTTTGGATAACACAAGCTGTCTGAGTTTTAATTACCTCATCTGTAAAATGGGGATACTTGTACCCATTTCATGGATTGTTATGAGGATAAAATGAAACAATGGATAAAAGCGAAACACTTGTGCAAACAGGGACAGGCACCTCAGATCAAGGGCTCGATTTGCTAGTGTGAAGAAAAACCAGCACGTCCACAGCTGGGACCCCAGCCACACCGCAGTTCTGGGCCTCTGCTCTCCCGAGAGTGTTTAAACCCGAGCTCGCGCTTCTCCCTGGTGTGGGAACCTCTCCCCCGTGGTTTTCAGTTTTGCCTCAGAAGAGGAGGGGCCAGCAGGGCCAGGAGATGGACTGAGAAGCGATGGGAGAAGCTATAGACAGTGGCTGGCCAGGGTCAGTCCCAGGGGCTGGGGGTGAGGAGGGGCAGACTCCCCAGCCCTCCTCCAAACTTGAGTCTAGTATATGTAAATGGTAGCGGCAGCCGGCACCCTGCCCTGCCTGCCTGGCGGCTTGCAGTTAACACCAAATGGCAGTGTGTGTGAAGCCCCGGTAAAGGAGCGGTCCCCCACCCGCTGCCTCCACCCCTGCCCCTACCCGAGAGCCCGGCGCAAGTGCCAGCTCCGACCAGCAGGGGGGGACCTCGTCCACCGAATCCACCGCTGCCGCGCTTCCTTTTCCTCAAGTCCCGGGTCTGGGCCAGATGCGGCGTGGAGGAGAGGGGGTCCTGGGGAGTCTTTCAGGCCTCGGTCCCCTGGGCCACCAGGAAGCAGCTACCCCCAGCCCCCCACCCCCACCCCACTGTCTGTACAGAAGAGAGGGGATTCCTCTGCCCGCCCAGGGGCTGCCAGTTTCACCTGGTAGGAAAGTGGACATGGTGACAGGATGGAGAGATGGAGGAGGACTAGGGGTCAAGGCCAAGAATAGACAGAGGGTTAGCTGTCTAGATGGGTGGGCAGGAGGAGGGGTTGCTGGGAGGGTCGGCTCTCTCAACCCCAATCTGAGCCTCAGCTTCCTCCTCCGGCGGTTGTGGAAGAGAATATCAGACCTCCTCGCAAGACTTCCACGCAAGACTCAAGTGAGGCACAGCCGTGACTGGGAGGCAGGCCTCTCCATCCAGCCCAGCAACTTGGTTCCTTTCTCCGACGGGCCCCACGGGGAGCATGACGGGGTGAACGGTGGGCCTATGAGGGACAGGCCCTCAGGGATGGGCGGGGCACCCAGCCCGAGGGAGGTACTGGCCAGTCCGAGGGCGAGGGTCCGCCTAGGGCATGTGGGGCTGACTAGGTGCCGCGGGCCGGGCGGTTTGGCCAGCAGAGGGCGCTGCGCTCCCTGGTGTCGGATCCTCCCCGCGCGGCTCGAGTCCCGGGCTCACAAAGACCTGCGCACACACGAGCCCGCACACGCTAGCGCCGCTCCGCAAGGATCTTCTGTTGTACCCAGCGGGCTCCGTCTTTCGGCATAGACCGCTCACTCCGCGTGTGTGCAGAGCCACATCGCCCGTCCCCCATTCCCTCTCACAGGGCCGCTCGGGACCAGACCCAGCTGCCTGGCCCCACGTGTTCTCAGCGAGGTATACGTGTGTGTCATATCCAGGCACACACATGCTCAGTCATCCCTCTGACCCTCTGCTCCACCTGAAGACAGAACCCAAAAGAGCTTTGACTCTCCTGTAGGAGGCTTCCTCCCCTTCCCCTCCTCCTCTGCCCAGGGGCTGCCAGTTTCACCAGGTAGGAAGGTGGACATGGTGACATGATGGAAAGATGGAGGAGGACTAGGGGTCATGCAGAGAACAGACAGAGGGTTTGCTGTCTAGATGGATGGACAGGAGGAGGGGTTGCCGGGAGGGTCGGCTCTGTCAGCCCCCCTCTGAGCCTCAGCTTCCTCTTTCCACCATTTTGTGGGGAAGGGTGAGGGGATACAAGGGAAACTACCTTGAATCTTTCCCTTTCTGTCATGTTTTTATTGTCCCTTCTCATCTCTTCCAGTTCCCTCCTCCTTCCCCTCCTTCTGGCTCCCCTATCCTCTCCAAGCCCTGAGAGAGAACCTCAGTCAGAGCTCACATTGCCCCTCGTGCCCATGCACACACCGCACACACATCTCCCCACAGAGACGCCCACCCTGCTAGTCTGGGGAGCCCAGAGACAGGCCTCTGAGAGGTTAAGAGCACACAGCCACCTGACAGGCAGCTGTAGGCAGCCAGGTGTGAGTCTTGACAAAAGCTCTTGGAGCAAGAGTGACCTCAAAAGCGTGCTACCAGGGCCCAGGACTGGCTGGGTCCAGGGACATGCTGGCTGGAGCTGGAGCAAGTCCTGGCCAATGTCCACCTGTCCTCAGGGGGTGAAGGACCTTGTTCCAGGCCAGGCAGGGCCCCAGGAGGTTCTAGGCCAGCTAGAGACCAGGGTTGCCACTACACTTAAGGCTCTCAATCTCCAGGGCCCAGAGCAGGGGCCTCAGGTGCTGCTTGTCCTGGACCCTTCCCACCCCAGCACGGCCCTCACAGCTGTCTCGCTGGAGTGGGAAGGGAGGTGACAGTCCTAATAACCAACATTTTCTGACTGGGGGACGCTCTCCTAGGAAGGTGGGAATTATCATCTCCACTTTTTTTTTTGGCCATACCATGTGGTTTGCAGGATCTTAGCTCCCCAACCAGTGTTCGAACCTGGGCTCCTGACAGTGAAAGCTCAGAATCCTAACCACTGGACCACCAGGGAATTCCCAACATCTCCACTTTAAAAGTGGGAAAGCTGAGGTCACAGGAGTTAAGCACTGGTCAGGGGTACAGAATATGTGGCAGTGTTCAAATGCTTTCACTTTCTTGTCTTATCAAAGGTTCTCAACAGACAGGCATTACTGCTGTTTGGTGCCTGTGTACAGGTGCAGAAACTGAGGCTAGGTAAGATGTAGAGACTGGCAGGTGTCTGTCCCCAGGCCCTGTATGACCCTGTCTGAGGGGAGGGAAGGAGATAGATGCCCGTGAGATTCCCTGGGACAGCCCCTAGGCAGGGAATTCCCCCCACTCTCACCCCCCAACCCCAGGGCCAGAGAGGAATGTCACTCACACTACATTCCTTCAATCTTGAGCATTTCTTGAAAGACTCCTTCATGCCAGGCAAGCCTGGGAGTCTGCACTGGAACAGTGGAGGCACCGAGGAGGTCAAAACCAGAAGTAGCCACTGGCTTTGCCCAAGCCCAGCTTCTCTACAAAGCTTGCCCTGACTCTCCTGGAGGTGAAAATTAGGGCAGGCTTCATAGAGGAATTGAACTTGAGCAAAGTCTTGAAAGAGAAACAAAGAGGAAAGGCATTCCAAACCCATGGTCTCTCCACCACTCCGTGATTACCCAGGCACATTATAAAGAAGCAGCCAGGAGAGGGAGAAGTGAAAATCGTAGATGAGGCTGGGAATGGCCAAGAGAGGGCCCCAGTTGCTCAAACGGAGCCAAGAACACAAGGAGGGGCCCCCTGACGCAGACACAGGAGAAGGGCTGCCTCTTCTTCAGGGCCAAAGGGAAGCTGGTGAGGGCATGGGGCAGCTGCAGGTGAGTTTGCGGCTGGGGGGAGGGTGGGGTGGAGGGATGGGAAGACGTCTTGCCAGCTGGTTTCACTTTCTAGGTAGGACAGGAGGCAAGTAGATCTGCTGGAGGAAACCAGAGCAAGGTAGGGCACTTGAAGAGAGTACAGAAGGTATGAAGTAGGGCTTAGAAGAATGGGGAGATAGCCGCCTGGCGACGGTGTGGTGTAAGGATTGCTGAGCAGAGCTGTGACCCCTACTGAGGCCAGAGACCATGGACTTGTCATGGCGGCAGTCTGCACGGCTGGGCGAGTTTCTCCAGCAGCGCTCAGCAGGGCAGATGGGGGCAGAGGGGTGTGGAGAAGAATGAGGATGGAGGGACACGGTTGGGGCGGGCGGGGTGCAGAGAACAGGGAGCTGGCACAGAGGGCACTGAGGTGAGATGCCAGGGGATCTGGCTGGAGAAGGTAGAGTCAAGCCAGGATGGCTGGATGAACAGAAAGGGGCTGGGGGAGACATTGGGGAAGAATGTGACTGGGACTGAAATGGGAGAGGGTGGATGGACAGAGCCTGTGGTCAGAGTTGGGATGTTTCACTTGAAGATTTCAGAAGACCCAGTCCCAGGTGAGGACAGGTATAAGGCTGTAAGGAGAGCCAGCTGAAATGAAGCAGACATGAAAGTCACCTGCCTCCAGGAGGCCAAGAAGCTTTTATTCACTCATTCATTCATTCAACAAATATTTATTGAGGACCTTACTGGCAGCAGTGAGCAAATCCCTGTGCAAGATGTTACATGCAGGGATGAACAAAACTTGGCTCCTGCCCCCTCACCCAGGAAAGGGGGAGGTGACATCAAAGCTGAGCCTGAGGAATAGGACTCACCCAAGCAAAGGACGTGGGATGGGCTTTCCAGGGAGAGGAGAGAGCATCCCCCAAGGGGAGACCAGCATGGAGTGTTCTAGAACCATTGGCCATTTGGTGAGGCCAGAGGGTAAAGGACAAGGCAAAAAGTGGGGAGAGGTGAGGTAGGAGGAGCAGGATCCCAGAGGACCTTGTAGGCCAGGCACGGAGCTCACAGAGGGGACGGGAGGCTTTAAAGTGATGTTAGCAGGATCAGATTTGCATTTTGGAAAGATCACTCAGGCTGCAGCGTGGATAATGGATTGGCGCGGAGCAAGGGAGAAGACAGAGAGAATGGTTAAAGGCTGCAGGGCAGCAGGGCTGGCAAGAAGAGGGCACAGTCAAGAAATATTTAGGATTCAGTATCAGTAGGACTTGCTGCCTTCGCTGGATGGGGGCGGGAGGGTGAGGTCAAGGATGCCTCCCAGGTGCCACCAACTGAGCTGGGGACAACAGGAGGAGTGCTTTTGGGGTCACAGGGAGAGATGAGGATCTCATTGTGAGACAGGTGGCATTTGGGGAGCCTGAGGACACCAGGGGACAACCACTGGGCAGGGAGATATGGCGGGGGGTGAGGTCAGGGCACCCAGATGTGGTGAACAGGTGAAGAGTGTACTATTTTAACAGCTCGGCAGGTTCTTCTTAGGGAAGGAACACTTTTATTTGAGAAAATACCTTGGTATATTGCTGGGGGTTAAAGGGCAGAGCCTAGGGCGTGGGTAACCTTAGGGCCAGCATAGCCACAAAAGTGGTAAGCTACGCTGTGTGGCGTGAGAGGGATTGTTTTGGCCCCTGAGAAGGAGGAGAGCAGAGAAGTAAGGGGAAGGGCTGAGCTGGGGGAGGGGAGGCAGAAAGAGGCAGAAGTGGGTGAAGGGCCAGCGGAAACTCCTGGCTGGCGGGCAGCAGAGGTGCCCATTGCCACGGGTGTCACTGATCAGCTGTGGAATAAACACCCCCTCCATCTGCCCCCCTGCACCCACACAGGCCCACGTCCTCAGTAAAGCTGACTCCGTTCACATCAGCTTTCAGTGAGTGGGGTTTTAGGTGGGAATGGAGGATAGAGCTTCATTCACATCTGGGTTTATGGGGCTCGGAATAGCATGAGCCCACTTGGAGGCCGAGCCTGCAGGCAAAGGGGGCCGGGAGAACTGGTGCTGCGGAGAGCGCACAGGGCCCTCTGAAGCAGGCCTTGGACTTGGGGATCTGAGTGATCTTGCTCTGTCTGAGCTGACATCGGGGATGGGAGCACCCTGGAATCCCATGGCCCATGCTACTCCGGCACCTGCGGCCCCCAAGGCTGGGCGTCTGCCCGCAGCAGAATTAGGCCTGTCCAGCTTGGAAAACTCCTGGGAGGTTCCAGCTCAGTGCCCGGGGAGGGCCCCCCTCCTCCAGCCGTCAGGTGAGCTTAGGGTGGAGCGGGCATGTGAGAGCCACCCCTCATGCCACTCCTACTCCCACCCACCCAGACGCACATAACCCTGGCAGCCCGCCCCCTGCCAGTCTGACCACACAGTCCTCAGGGCAGCAGCACTGTGGAAGAGCTGCAGGCTGGGGCCGGAGCAGCCCAGAGACAGGAGACCAGAGGAGGCAGAGGAGATCAGAGGGAAGAGAAACAGAGGCCCCGGGAGCAAAGGCACCAGGACCCGGACGCAATGGAGTCAGGCAGGCACAGCTTGGCCAAGATGCTGGTGTGCCGGCTCTGGACGACCATCAGCAAGGCTCTGTTTGCCGAGTTCCTGGCCACGGGGCTGTACGTGTTCTTTGGCGTGGGCTCGGCTCTGAGATGGCCCTTGGCGCTTCCCTCTATGCTGCAGATTGCCATCACCTTCAACCTGGCCACGGCCGTGATCGTGCAGATCACCTGGAAGGCTAGTGGGGCCCACGTCAACCCTGCTGTGACGCTGGCCTTCCTCGTGGGCTCCCAAATCTCCCTGCCCCGTGCTGTGGCCTACGTGGCTGCCCAGCTGGCAGGGGCCACAGCGGGGGCTGCTCTGCTTTACGGGGTCACGCCTGGGGACATCCGAGAGACCTTTGGGGTCAACGTGGTAGGTGCAGGGAGGGGGAGGGGGCAGGTCCATACAGGTGGAAAGGGGAGGAGGGCCAGGCTGGAGGAGAGAGGACAGGGAGGTAACAGAGCATGTGCTCCACACCTGCTCTGGGCTGGGACCTGGGACCCAGGGGAATGACTGTGGCCTTAGTGCAGGGAGAGCAGGAATGGGATTGTGGTGCAAGGAACAGGGGGAGCAGGAAGAAGCCACACTAAGGGACAGGAGTCAGAAAAGGACCAGGCATTTAAGGGTGGGGGTAGGTGGGGAGAGATGGAGCTGTGGGTAGCAGCAGGGGACCCTGCACGCACTTCACCTCCCTGGGTCCACCCCACGTCCCCCGCTCCTCTGTTGTCCCCTGTTCCTCCCTCCCCAGCACCCTGAGGCCTGTCTCACTCCCCCAGATTCCTCTAATCATCTGTGTTCCACTTACTTCCCTGAGTCCCCACCTTCCACTCCTACCCACGGCCCCTCCCAGCCAGGCAGCTTGCAGACGTGCATCGTGCATCTTAGCTGCCCCAGCCTTCCTGCTCCCACGAGTCCTGAGCCCCCGCCTCCCCCTGAACCACTGGCCCCAACCGAGCCGTGGAGTGTGGGGGGGTGCCACTCACTTCTGCAGGGAGCAAGTGTCTGGGGCTCACCTGAACCCCACCACACAGCTCTCCTCAGCCCATTAGCTCCTTAAGTCCTGGGACTGGCGGTAGCGAGGCGTCTCACCCCTTACAGTGAGGAAATGAGGCCCAAGGGGTCACCAGCCCCGGGCAGAGCCCGCTGGCTGCAGTGTAACCCCCTTGCGCAGGTCCGGAGCAGCGTCTCCACGGGCCAGGCGGTGGCAGTGGAGCTAGTCCTGACCCTGCAGCTTGTGCTCTGCGTTTTTGCTTCCACCGACAGCAGACAGACTACTGGCTCCCCAGCTGCCACGATTGGAGCCTCTGTGGCAGTGGGCCACCTCATTGGGGTAAGGGGCAAACGGGACACCGGGCCCATGTACCCACTGGTCCCTCCCTGGGGAGGCTGCAGGGGCCCTGAAGGCGAGGAAGTGTCCTTCCCTGAGCCCTCGTGTCTTGGGGCCAAGGCTGTGCCCCACACTCCAGGCCCCGGATAGGGTGCTGCAGAGGCCAAGTCTGGGGCTGGGACTCTGAGCCATGGTGGAGGGCACCGTCCCCTCCCAGGCCTGCCTTCAGCCTCCTCACGCCCTGACCTGCACTCACTCCCCAGATCTACTTCACTGGCTGCTCCATGAACCCAGCCCGCTCCTTTGGTTCTGCTGTCATCGTCGGGAAGTTCGCCGTCCACTGGGTGAGACCCTCTGCTGGCAGCCAGGGGAAGGGAGAGGGCCCCAGTGGCAATAGGGACTTTCACCAGCAGGAGGACCACAGACACCTGGGGAGACAAGTCCCCCTGCCACAGACCATCTTGACCCCCAATGGAGGTTTCCCGAAGCTCAGAAGACCGGGGCCAGTATCCTTTCTTTCCAGCTTCAAAAAGTCCGGGGTACCCAGTGGACTGGCAAGAAATGAGCCAGGGCAGGAGCTGCAGCCTTGGCCCAGGCCTCAAGTCCTGGCTGTTTCCTTATTCACTCCTTCCAGCTGGACCAATTTCCAAACTTGGATAAAGAAAAAGACAAACAGAAATAGACACACACACACACACACACACACACACACACACCAGCAGGGACAGGAACAGCACTAGCCGGGGTTCTGGGCTGGAATGGGGAAGGCGAGAAGAGAGAGGCAGGAGTGGCGGGGAGCCTGGCCCAGCCCCGTGGGAGGCAAGGTCCCTTCACCTGCGGGCACTCAGAGTGGGAGGTCAGGACTTGTGCTTCTCAAATCTGCCACCACGTAGATGGCTCCAGGGTTCCTGGGAGACCAAGTCAACACTGGGAAGCAGATGGGGTCCCAAAACCACCCTATGGTCCTGACGGCTCACGAGCAGGGTACCCACTTCTGCCTCCTCAGATCTTCTGGGTGGGACCCCTGACGGGGGCTGTCCTGGCTTCGCTGATCTACAACTTTATCCTGTTCCCTGACACCAAGACCCTGGCCCAGCGACTGGCCATCCTCACAGGCACTGCGGAGGTGGAGGAGGTGGAAGGGGTGGAGCCCCAGAAGAAAGAATCCCAGTCCAGTTCAGAGGACACTGAAATGGAGAATGTGTGTCAGGTGGCATAGAACCTGGCCCCTGCCCTCAAGCTTCTGAAAAGAGCCCTGAAAGTGGGCAGCATGCTTTGTGTAACCAGACTTCAGGTTTTCCTGGGGGGCGGGGGGCTTGCGAGGTGCGGTAGGGAGGCTTGGCCTCTTGTCCTAACAGGGTGGGCGGGGGATCCCTGGCATTACATTTCTAGATGGAATCTGGGAAGCAAATCTGCTCAGTTTCCTCCTCCTACCTCTCTTTTAATGGTACAGAGCAGAGCGAGGCAGGGGGAATTCATGATTGCTCTCCCCGTCTCTCATCTGTCTGGACCCCAGTGGGGGTCCTGGGCTTCCAGGTCCCCATATCTTGGAGAAAAGGGAATTTGAGCCCAGACAGACACTCTGCTTAGAGACTGAGGGCTTTGGGGACCTCTGGGAATCACAACTTCTCACCCCACCCTTGGGGAGGAGGGGCCAGACTTCCCAGAAGAATCAGGCCCTAGGACAGCCTCTGCACTCCTCAGAGGGATGTCTCTGCTCTTGGATGAGGACGGGGGCTGTGGCTCCCCCGTCAGATGGGGGGCTTCCTGAGGCCAGAGATTGCCCTCCCAATAGATCTTCATTCCTTTCTCCTCCAAATGCTCAGCAGAGAGCCCCTCCCTTGGGAAGAGCTGACACAGAGAGGAACCTTTTCTCCGGCCAGCAGAGGGGCATGATATAGGCAAGGGAGGTTCAGGCCAGACAGGCCTTTCTCCCCAGGTGTTCTCCTGCTTTCCACTCCACAGCCCCATTCACAAGAGCGATCCTGAGAGGGGAAATGTCCTATCCCAGCACTTGGTCCCTGACCTGGGCCTGAAGAAGCCGTCTCCAGCCTCATTCTCAGCTCTGCCGGGATCCCCCAAAAGCTGTTGAATACGTCCCAAGGATGGTAGGAACTCAGGAATGACCCAGGAAACCAAGATTTGCAATTCAGTGCCTCTGAAGTATTATCTGAGTCTCACCTTGTTTGTTAATATTTACAAGCTGCGGTAAATCTACTCTGCCTGTGATTTGCGGTCCTGTCTGGATCTCAGCTTCCTCAGCTGTAAAAATCTCCCCCAGAGACTGATGTTAAAACAAACAAGAGGTTGGAAAATGTTTTTGGAGGTTAAAAAGCTAGAAAAACAAACCCAATAAATGATGATTATTGTTGCTGTTACTGTAATTATTGGGCTTGAATACAATTGCTGTTGGTAATGGGAGGAAGGAGGTAAGAAGGGAGAGGGAGATGACTGAGAGGGAGGGAAAAGAGAGTAGGCTTTTCTTTTCATCTGCTTTACTTACCAAAGGCCCTGCCTTCTTCTCTCCTGGGCCTACTGACCTGGGAGCTTTGTGAGTGTGTGTGGGGGGTGATTGGGGGAACAGGAGTCAGGCTGGGGAGGGACCCTGGAATGAAGAGACAAGCCAATAAAAGTCAGTTCTCATCTCTATCGTGCCCGTCACTATGGTACCCTGCGATAGAGCAGCCAAATGCACAAAAAAGATAGTTCCTTTTCCACAATGTCTGCAAAGGGGCTGGAGATAGGGGAGGGGCTGCCAAAGTCTCCCAAGGACAGGGCCCAGCCTGTGACAGTGCAGTGGCTGAGTCCTAAATGCTCGTGGCCACAGCAGCCGTGTTCTGTAATATCGTCAGTGCAGAGTACTACTCACATCTCTCCAAGCTGGGCCCCACTCATCCATCTTCATGATCTCTCAGAGCCCAGGGCTTCCTGTGCCCTTTTATGAGCAGGGACAGCTGGGCACACGCGCGCACGTGTGTGTGTGTGTGTGTGTGATTGACTTGCTAAAGGTCACCCAGCTCGGTACCACAGCCCCCCAAGGTCTCCCCAGCTCCCAGCTTAGAATTTTCCAGAATAGAGCTCCAGGGGGGCTTATACAAACTGCAGCCAGAGGAAGGAAGGAAGCAGGAACTAGGAGGTTGAAGAGGGCAGGGGAGTGGAGCTCCTGCAGTAGGCTTTAAATCTCCTAGACAAATCATCTCCACATCCCCAGAGCCAAGCACGCAGTGGGTGCTCAATAAAAGTTTGATGAATGAATGAATGAGGCTGGCGGCTGGGGAGGGGAGGTGGTAATTGATCAAGAGAACTCAGGAGTCATAGCTCTAAACGAGCCAAGATGACAGAAGCTGAGAAGCCTATGCTCGCAGGTCAGGGGAGCTGGGAAGAGGGTGCACAGTCACACTTGAGCCCCTGACCCTACACCAGAGGAGACTGGGCAACCTCTGTCCCAGGGACTTCCGGGACAAGAGGGTAAGGGTGATTGCCTGAAGAGAAAGCTGGGGGCTATTTTCACAAATAGTTCTTTAAAGCTGTTTTCTGTCATAACAGACTAGAGCAAGAGGAGACAAGCTTCATGAGAGGTGAGGAATTAGGTTAGAATCTGAAGAGGATCCAAAGTTAGACACAGGAATAGTAACCAAAGGTTAGCTTCTCCTTCTCTGGAGCCCTTTAATAGGACAGCCGGCCATCTGCTTGGATGTGGGAAGGGTTGGCTTTCGGGGTGGGGGTGGGGGCAGATCTCAGCGGTGCCAGCCAGGGGCTTCTTCACAGGCACAACCCCTGAGCCTGGATGGGGGGCGGGAGCCTGGGGAGGGCAGAGACCCAACCAGGCCGACCCTTGGTGTGCGCTCCCTTCCTCCCTTTTGTCAGGGGAAGTTTTTAATTAATGGTGTGTAATCTGATCTGGCCCTTCTCCCCGCTGAGCGCTGCCTTCAATCAGCGGAGCCATCTGCAATTGCAATTCATAATTCTCCCGAAAGGGAGGGGGGCCCGGGGCGGGGGCCTTGGTGATTAATACAATTAGCCTTTTATGTTGATGATTGTCTTAGCAGGAGCAGATGATGGGAGCACAGAGCCATCCATGGCTGTCGCATCCCCAGTGGCTGGCAGGAAGCCCCTCTCCGCTCCCCCCCGCCACTGCCTCCTCCGGGTGTAAAGAGGACAGGTCTAATCTGGGACCATACTGCACAGTGGAGGCGGCTCCACGGAGGGGCCAGGCTCTGGGACGCATTCGGGCTCCATGGACTGAGAGGAAAAGAGGAGCATGATGACGATCCGGAGACTTTCACTTTCCAGAGAAAATCACTTTGACCTGAAGGAATTCTGTGCACCAAGGTTTTTTAAAAAAAAGACCATGTAAAGATAGAATAGGGGTTGAGAGGGTTGAAAGAGTTTAAATACAGGCTCAGGAACATACAGCTGCATGAACTTAAGCAAGTCACTTCAGGATCCTGAGCCTCACTTTCCTCATCTGGAAAACAGGGTCTGTTCATAAGCGTCTGGAAGAACCTTATGGGGCGCGTGCGTTCAGCACTGCGCCTGACACACAGCTCTCGATCAGTGGTGGTTTTCACCATCATCATGGTAGATTGCCATGCCCTCTGCCAATGAGCTCAGCTGTTTCTCCTGCAGTTTTTAATACGGCCAGGCTATTACTAAAGAAGGGATTACTTCCTCCCCATACCCTAGGCTTAGCTTGAGTAAAGGAGAGAGAGAGGAGGAGGGACGGGGGGAGGGGAGAAGTCAGGGCTAATCAAGATGAAGCATTCGGCCAAGAGGTCACCACTTGGGCAGCTGGGGAAGGGGGTCTGCACAGACACGTAATCACTTCTCGGGGGGAGCAGCTACACTGAGGAGCAGTCACATATTTAGTAAAAGCTGCAGAGGGGAGGCACGGTAAGTGAAGGGGGTTTATGAAAGTGGGGAGCCCAAAGACTCTAATTAATAGGCTGCAGTTAATGGGCAGAAAAGGGGAGGATGAAAATTTTTCAGAGCTCTAAGTCAGATAAAGGGGCAGTTTTTCTCAGAGCTGGGGGTGGAGGAGGCCAGAGACAGAGGCAGGGACCAATAACTCCCCCTGCACCCCCGTGGGCAGATGGAACAAGGCCCAGCCAGGCCAGGGCCCAGCCCCGGGTCAGAGGAGAGACCAGGACAGCAGTCCAGGACAGTGTCCGGTTATGGAGCACCAGCCTAGAGGTGCTTCCCCAGCCCCGATTGTGCTTCCGGGCCTCTCGAGCTGCCCGGTTCATGCTGAGACCCCGCTTTAATGTCATCACCGCTGAGGCTCTCTGAAGCCTCCAGCTCCTCCCTCCTCTGAGTTCCCACAGCACTCTGCACCCACCTCCGTCCTGGCACTGAACACATCACTTCATAGTTATTTGAACACCTCTCTCTACCCAAGCAGGAAGACTTTCTTAAGCAAAATTGTATTTTTAATCTCATCTCCAGGCAACAGGTTCCCTAACTTGACCATCTGTCCCCTTTTTTGTTGGTGCCCTACCATGGCCTTCCAGTTTCTAGTGAGCAAAGACCTCTGGTATTCTGGATTTGGTGAGCCAAAGGTTTGCACAGATTATCTAACACCTCTGTGTTAAAGAACGCTGAATGTTTCAGTACTATACTGTGATTTCAGAACTCCACCAGAAGGTGCTATTATTTTGGTCATAGCCTCACTGATTCACAATGGCTTCTTTTGCCCCTTCCTCAATTCAGGGGTCACACGTGAGGGCTCTGGGGGTCATGATTGGGACAGATTTTGATCCTCTCCTACAAATTACTTGTCTGCTTCTTCATGCCAAGCGTCCTGGGGTTGAGCCTTGCTTTTCCTACACTGTAGCTTCCCTCAGACCTGGGGAAACTCCCCATTTTAATCTTTCTCTGATCACAGCTAAGTAGCAGCTTCCCTCACCTCCACATCTGGTCTAGCCAACAGCCTATCTCCTAAGAACAGCTAACATTTCCAACCCAAATAACGTTGATAATAAGATGCACCGCTATTGTACAAGCCACTAAGAAAGAAAAGCACTGCATTATATGCCACTGATTGTAAGTCATCTCAATACTCAGATATTAAATTGTATTTTTAAGTGCATTTTACAATCAAGGAAATGATCATTTCTCCTTCAAATCTTGGCTCTTTAAGTCAGATTTGGGAATGGAAGGCCATTGTACACCAACGGACACCACTGCCCTTGTACGCTCTCAACTCCTCTGCGCATCTGTTGCTATTCCAGCTTTTGAATACCCAGGCTGCCCCTCACAGCGGCCATCTCTTCTCCTTCAGCGCCAGGGAGTCCACTGAAGAGAACCCCACTTTTCTCACAGAGGCAAAACAAAACACAAACCCTGCCAAAGCCGGGACCGCCATTTTTTATATCATCACCTAGCACTCCAACATCATTTATCCAACCACTTCCCACCCTACCGGGTTACCTTCCCCTGAGCCTCCAGGCCAGTGCCCTGAGACGATGCCGAGATTAGTTATTTCCCCCTAATCGGGCTAAGACAGCACCGTTAAGCTGCCGACTGCAGGCAGTTCCCATTAAAGCAAAGCAGCTGGAAAGGGCTTAGCCCTTTAATGCCAGCAGCTGTATCTCCACAGTGCGGCTGCTCTGTGAGGGGCTGGACTCTGTCCAGAAGCATCAGGCATTTAGCCCCAGTCGATGTATATTAACCTAGGAGGAGAGAGCAGCCAGCTCCCTGGGAGGAGGGGAGGGGGTTCAGTTAGGCACCTCCACCCACAGGCTTTGCTTTCCAATAAAGAAGAAAAATCCCAGCCCCTTTATAGTGTTCACTCTACTAAAATCTGGACAACTGGTATCATCTCACAGGCAGAAAGAGCTTTCTCTGTAGCAAGAACAACTCCATTTTTAAAACTCACCTAAGGACAGATCCACTTGTTAGTTCTGACAAGACTTTAGGCCACTAACCACACACTCATTCTCCTTTGAACTGATTTTTTCTCTGAGGTCTCAAGTATTGTTTGGATCCCAGGTGTGTGTATATGTGGACACAACAGACGGGCTTCCTCTTCTCAGAGAGCACTAGGCCCTGGGGTTGATGAGAGAGAAAGCTGAACAGCCCTCAGAAAGCCCTGGCACAGAGTGGGCTGCTGAAGAGAGATCACTTGAAGACTTCTTACTCAAAGCCAGATGGTGAACATGAGACGGGGTGAGAGCTAATGCCACTCAGGGGGAAAGCCAATAAGCTAATCCGCTGACACGTCTCTCAAAGCAGGCTGATGGCTTTCGCTCAGAGACTTGCCTGTTCTTGGCTCTAAGCTTCAGAGCACACAAAACGCTCACGGGTGGTCTGAAAACAGACTCCCACCAGGAGCAACCTCAAGCTCCCCCTCCACCAGCTCATCCTCCTCCTTCCACACAGAGCTCAGCCCCGGGCCACCAAGCCCAGGTCCTCCATCCTACCAGACAACAACCCAACGTTAAGACATTCTCCTATCCCACTGCTTTTCCCAGCAGCCTGGGCCTTCCTGCTCTTTCTGGGTCATCTGTTGAGAGCACATAGGCACATCCACATACAGCCCTGCGTGGAATTATTTACATACCTAATAATATATTAACAGGCCCCACGAAGCTGAGGAAGTCTGAAGTAGCAAGCACCACAGCTGACCTCCAGAGCAGGAGCTGTAATCTCCAGGTTCTAATCCCAACTAAACTACAGTTTATGAGAATTTGAGCCAAATGACCTCTCTGAATTTTTCATCAATTGGGATCATATCACCTATCCCGCCCACCACACATGGGTGTGCCAAGGTCAAATAAGATGATAAATGGAAGCAACCAGTATACTGTAAATCACCATATTATATTTCCTAAAGGCTTTGTGGGGAATCAGTTCTTAATTCCATCTTCATTGATGACCAGAGAAGATATTAACTGGCAAGTGCTTTATGAGAAGTCTACATATCCATTTACATGTGTCTAAGCCTAACACACAGATGGTGTCCAGCCATGTGAGATGCGAGAGTAATGCTGTATAAAAACAGTGCAACTAAATGAAGCCTGGCAAGTTACAGAGGGAGAAAGTATACAAGAGGAAAAAATTCCTGCTTCCAACTCTGTGTCCCTGAAAAGTGGCCTCCTTTCCCATCCCACACGGCTGCAGAGGACAAGGCTCCCACACACTGCAAGGTTATTCTTGGTGACGTCAAGCTGTCTTCAGCCTGACTTCGTGAACAGAAACCATCAACAAATACAGACTCTGAAAACGAGAGTCTAATAAATTACACGAGTTAAGGACCTCTTGGCCTGGGACCTTCACTTATTTACAAAATATACCAGCTACAGGGAGCAGCTTTTTTTAAATTACTAAATTCTTAGGTTAAGTGGCCACTCTCCAAACCCCGTTTATACTAAAAGCACAATGACTAACATGCCCTGACTCTGCATGCTTAAAAGCTTTTCGCACCAGTGGCTGAAGCCTGAGTCACAACTGAGATTACCATCAAAGCACATTGATCGAGAACCTACTGTGTGAGCTGTGCCGACTCGAACACTGAACTCTGTGCCTGCCACCCTTGCTTCTCAGATCTGGACGCCACAGCAGCTCCCTTCCCCGCTCCTGCTGAGAATCTAAGAAAAGGTGATGCATGATTAAGCAAACTGGTCAGTATTCCAGGCACAGCAGTTGGTCTCCCAAATGCTTTCCAATAGGAAACCATATACCATACGTATATGCGTGTGTGTACGTCTGTCTACCTACCTGAAGCGTGAGGTGGGCAGAGAAGCCCTATAAAACAAAAACAGCAAGCCTGGGATCTCTGCTCACTGCACTCACGCAGCACTCCTTGTCACTTTGTGCTGCCTGATAACTTAAGCATGAATTTAGGAACTCAAGACCCCTTTCAATGCCACAGCATCAGTTCACAGCCAAAAATGACTTTTTTCCCCATGGTAAATCAATTGAGCATCCTTGTAGTCCTCTGATGGAAACACATGATGCCTTCTTGCCCTCTATTTCTGCAAGCAAAGAATTCACCTTCTTAAGAAAAAAATCGTTGAATACCAATAATAAACACAAATTGTTGCTGCTAAATCAAACCATGTAATGCTTGCCCAGTTAAATAACCATCAAACTTAGGAAGACTTACATACATTGACGGAGGTGAATGGATTTAAAGATGTGAATATTCCAGCTATTAGCAAGTGGGGTAATAAAGCTAAACTGCATTAAAGACAGAGTAAGAGGCAGCATCAGAAACGGTTAGGAGCAGGAGGTAGGGTGACACCCACTCCAAAGCCCCTTCCATAGATCTCACATCAAGGGAGCACAATTTAATTAAGAAAGCCCTCGAAATTCAAGCTGTTCCACATGAAGTACTGTTAAAGAAGTTGAAGGTTGGTACATATTTCCCTCTGCCGATATCAGAATTATTTTCATGGCTAAGGTCTCTTGGCCTAGCCCAAAAACTGAGCAACTGGCTGCCAACATTTGACACACAGGACCATTTCCTTTTTCGTTAATGGGCCATCAGTTCCTGCATAGCGTCATCTTGCCTTCACTCACATTATACAATCCATTTACTTCCTCTACATTAGTGACTTAAAATGCACCTTGGGGAGATACCACAGAACAGCAAATATGGAGCCAGGCCAACACTAGGCTTGCAGAGACATAAGAAAGGAGATGGCATCTAGAACAAAGTTAAAAAAATCAACAAAATGTAACAGGCCTGTGTGTGTGTGTGTAAAGGGGGGTAAGGGGAGACAGGACCCATCTTCTGTTAATTTGCTGAGGCAGATGGGCCCTGCTGCGAGAGCTGCCACCTCCTGGGAAAAAAGCCAGTAGGTTGCCTCCTCTCTCCTCTATTAAGCCTGCCACTGTTTACGTTCAATATCAGATACATTCTGTTCACCAGCTTCAGAGTTCCAAGTGCAGGTGCCCTCAGTTAATCATCCCAGCTCACTCCAGAGTCACTTCCAGCAGTGAAGGATGTTCCAGGCAGTGAGCCAGACAGAATCGTTTGGGTTGTTGCTGTTGTTGTTTTTCTGCACCATTCTGGTCCCTAAAGACTTGTTTAAAAAGTTTGTTTTTTGTTTAAAGTCGTTTCTTCAAACAAGAGGGTAAGAGTCAGGAAAAATCTAGGACTTCAATTTGGACAATGAAAGAGACTGAAACGAAGAAACAAACTCCTTGTGGTGGTGAAGTTGGGAGAAGGTGGTGATGGGGGAGGGGAGAAATGAATGATAGACTCAGGACACTTTGAGGAAAAATATTTCCTAAAAAAAGGAATTTAAGGTTAACTTCCAGGGCAAGAAAACCAACCTCACATTCATTTTGAAAAAACTATTTACTTTTTTCCAAATATTATTCCAAATACATGTTTTACAGGCCACTATGGGTCAGAAACATTCTCTAAAAGAAAGCATTTTGATAGACATTGAAAATAATTTTAATAGAAGAAAAAGCTCATATTTATCTAGATGTAGCTATGTTACACAGGAAGATTTCAGTATCCAAAGTGCAAAGACAAAATGACTGTGGCTTTTCTTGCCACTCAAAATACTGACAATCCTCCCTTATAGCCTACTCTTGTTAGTTGGGTACCAAATAGATGGTACACTGACCTTTAGAAGCAGGACTTCTAAATGGACAAGGGGGTGGGGGGTGTCAAGCATCAGAATGAATTCAACTTAAGAACAAACTGGCTTTGAGCCCAACCAAACCCAAAGTCCAGCCAGAGGCCCATTAGAAATAAATATAAATTGTAGTATCACTTTTACAAGGTTGTACCACTTAACACTATTAAACCTAATCAATCCAAATTAAAGCTAAGCACACTCCCATTATTAATTCAGTCCTCACCATACCCCATTTCTATGAAGGCTCCGTGTTATAGCTCAGTTCATAATGGGGGAAGGGCAATCTCCAAGTTCTCGAAGGAGCCATCCTAAATCTTCTGTCAAAACCTTTCTTTACCCTGCCCTCCCACTCCCCACCCTGAGACAAGTCAGTCTTACCAAAGAGGTAGGGCTTCCACCAGTCTCATGGAAATTACACCAGAGAAAGGTCATTACATGAGAGAATTTGGCTTTAAGCCAAAGGGACGTACCCCCAGCCCCCAAAAGAATCACAATGAATTTCATACCCCACTTCTACCCCTGTAAAGATCTCCCATCTAAAAGCTCCCAATGACAGCACAAGGTGTTGATATTACACTACTTGAGGAGAAGGAGAAGGAGATATATATAGTTTTCATAAAGCCCCCATGCACAATTAAACTTGATTAAAAGCCTGGAGAATGCTAAAAGTAGTAATGAGTACAGGAGGCTGCAGAGCAGAGAGTACAGGTGCGCCCTTCCTTGCAGTCAGTAAACGCTGGCAAGTAACAGGAGACGTGACTTCATTTGAGCATTGGAGAAGCAAAAAAGTTGCCTTGTCGTCCTAGGTTGGTGGCAGACTTGCTTTTGCTCCCAAATCTAAAGAAAAAGAGAATGAACTGGAAAAGTATTCTATAAAAAATGATAAATAAACAACTATAACATTACTTGACATAATCAATTAAAGTAGGAAACCCTCAACAACTACTCTGTAAGCTATTATTTGTCACCTGAGATGAGGGAGAGGAAACAGTAAAGACCTTCAGACCCTTTTTAAAAAGGGGCTTTTAAAGTCGAGCTGCTAGCTGAGATCTAATTCAATTTTTCTTTCAGTAAGCTTCAGCAAGATGGGAAAGAAGTCTAAGGAAGCGGTCATTGTTTACTTCCTGAGTAGACCAATTTTGCATACCTGGGAGTGTTCTTGGTGAAGGTGGAGCGGACTCTCTTTGACAGGGAGCTGGATGAAGGAGTCTTGAGGAGCTGATGCTCAGGAGTGGTCACAGGCCCCAGTAAACTCACTTCAATCAAAGGTAAGACATATTTTTAAAGGAAGGGAAAAAAGAAAGCACTCTTGCAGCCAGCCAGTATTAAGCTGAATATCCTGTGAAACACTTAAGAGCTAAGGTTAGAGACCTAGCAAAGTCCCAGAGGTCATTTTTGTCATCATTTTATAACACACCAGTATATTTTTTGAACTATGCAGGCAACTGCTCAATGAGTAGCTGACATTCATTTTCTGAATTAAGCCATTCTCAAACTCCAAACTTCACAAATCTAACATCTATTTGATTTTTTCCTATACTAGAAAAAACAATATGCTCCCTTAAAAAGGAACTTGCAATAATGAAAGAACAGGTCTCCGAAGCCAGTGAAGTTGGAATGAAACCAGCCTCATATATTTTTGGTGGCAGTACAAACTGGCAAAAGCCCTTAAAAAATCAAGTTGGGGCTTCCCTGGTGGCACGATGGTTAAGAATCCACCTGCCAATGCAGGGGACACGGGTTCGAGCCCTGGTCCGCGAAGATCCCACATACCGCGGAGCAACCAAGCCTGTGCACCACAACTGCTGAGCCTGCGCTCTAGAGCCCGCGAGCCACAACTACCGAAGCCTGTGCACCACAGCTACTGAAGCCCATGCGCCTAGAGCCCGTGCTCCCCAACAAGGAAACCCATCGCAATGAGAAGCCCATGCACCGCAACGAAGAGTAGCCCACGCTTGCCACAACAAAAGAAAGCCCGCGCACAGCAACGAAGACCCAATGCAGTCATAAGTTAAACAAATAAATAAATAAATAAATAAATTTTAAAAATCTATATTAAAAAAAGAAAGAGAGAAATCAAGTTGGTAAAACATACCAAGAAATAAAAATGTTTAAAACCTTTAATTCAGTAATTCCCACTCCTGGGAATTTATCATTAGGGAAAAAAAAAGGTATATACATATAATGTTGATGGCATCACTATATGTAATTATGAAAAGTTGAAAAACAACATCAATACCTAATAGAATATTTAAGCAAATTCTAGTTTACAACCATAAAAATGATAAATAAGATCATACAGTAACAGAGAAAGTTCTCACAAAATGCTAAGTAAAATAAGAAATAATTATATCTAAATTATTCTATATATATTTTTAAAAAATATCCATATGGGTAAAGAAAGGAGAATATGGAAAAGTGAAAAAAAATTAGGATGGAACTGTACAAATTTTTCTTTAATGTTAGAATTCTCAAAATTATTTTAATTTTATTGAAGAATATACATTTCAAACAGCTCTAGCAAAGGCAAGGAGAGGGCACCCGAACAAAAACCAGAGAGGGAGTCAGGCCCTTTAAAAAGCACACCTTAGGCCTTACCTTACCTTTAACATCTGGGGTCTGTGGTGTTGAAAAGGCATTTGAGTTTTCGATGACATGCATGGGGTCAATGTTCTCTTGTTCCACCATCATGAACTGACTCCAGTATTCCAGGGGTAGTGAAAGCAGGCGCTCTACCACCTAAATGCCACCAAATATGTTAGCAAACTTCCAATGCTCAGGGCTTTTACCTCTCACCATTCTCTCCTGTTATGTTACACAAGTTCATGTATATAGACATACATGCTTGTTTACCTTGGGTTGACGCTTGATGTCCTGTAACATTATCACTGGATCTGGATTGGGCACAGCATGGGCAACTATTGTAGGGCCAAAGACTTTAGCCAGATTTGCAACATCCATTTTAGTGCTTGGGCTCTGAGCCACTCTAAGTAAAAGAGCATTAAATTAGAAGACTTGTCCCTCTGCTTAAAAGCATACCAAAATATAAGATCTATAGGAAAGCAATTCACCCCTCACATTCCCTCCCTAACACCCAACCCCATTCTCTTCCCCTTGGCAAAATTCCCTGACTCCCAGAGACAAATTTCTGCTCTACTCACCTCTGCAAGTGAATCATGAGGAAAGCTAATGTGTCTCTGTTGGCCTGGGGCAGTTCACCAACAGCCTGGTACATGGCAGCTATGCTGTTGTCCTCATCTGTGATTTCTATAAATGAAAAGAAAGTACCAAGAGGCCTAGACTTCTTTCCTTTGACAGCGGGCTTCCAAGATATTGATCACAAAGTCTCATCTATACAGTAAGCTTCTGAAACTTCTGATTAAGTTCATGACTGCATCAGACTCTAGTTTCATTAACAAGCAGGATACTGGCCAACAGCTCAATATTAGAAATCAGAACTCTTAAAAAACCAGCTCTTGCAAGTTAGGGAAAGCAGCTGGAAACTCATGTTTCCAGGAATGCAGACATATAAGTGCAGTGACTACAATTATTAAGAAGGTATTCGTTCACAAAACATGTTAAGAGCCTACTATGTGCCAGGCACTGTTCTAAGTGCTCAGGATCAAGCAGAACCAAACAAAAGACCTTGCCTCATGCTACCAGAGGAGTCAGTCAAAAAGCAAATACCTATCAGGCAGTGATACATATAATAAATAGTAAGGTAGGCAAGAAACTAGAAAGTAATGGTAGCTGTTCTTTCTGACAAGGTGGTCAGGAAAGGTGTTTCTGAGGACAAGCTATCCAAAAAGAAACCCGAAAGGAAATAAAGGAGCAAATCATGCAAATCACTCCAGGCTGAGACAACAAACATGATGGCCTCGATGGAAGTAAGCTTGGTTATGTTCTAAGAACTGCAAGAATTCCAGTGTAACTAGAAAAGAAGAAAGGAGGGGAAGGGTGTTGAACGAAATGATGTTGCCAGGACCCAAATCATGTGGGGTCTTTGGGGCCTGTTAAGGACTGTGGATTTTATTCTGAGACTTTTGGGAAGACTTTGGAGAATACTGAGGACAGAAGGGACATTACCTAACTTAAATTTTAAAAGGACCACTCTAGCTTCTGTGTGAAGATTATACTGTAGAGGGCAAGAGTAGAAACAGGAAAACCAGTAGGTTCTTACATCACTCCAGGGTAAGAGAGGTCGAGATAATAATAGGAGTGACACATTTTAAATTTAAGATATATTTACAGGGCCTTTGTTGACATGATTTGCCAATGGATTAGATGTTGGGCATGAGGTAAAAAAATCAAAGATGGCTCCAAGTTCAAAAGGACAACCTAAAACTTGACCAAAAAAACAACACAAAGCAACAACAAAAAAACCTGTTAGGACCCTATACAGTTTAGACAGGAAGAGGAGATAGGCGTAGGGAACATGGATATAGTTATTCATCCATCAAAGTATTTGAGCATCTGCTATGTTTCAGGCACTGTACCAGGCAGGGGATAAAACAGGAAACAGAAAAGTCAAAAATTCCTGCCCCCGTGGGACTCACATTTAAGGGTTTTTTTTGTTTGTTTTTTTAAATTTATTTGGCTGCACCGGGTCTTAGCTGCGGCTGCTGGGTGCAGGATCTTCGTTGCGGCACGCGGAATCTTTCAGTTGCAGCATGTGGGATCTAGTTCCCTGACCAGGAATCGAACCCAGGCCCCCTGCATTGGGAGTGCGGAATCTTAACCACTGGACTACCAGGGAAGTCCCACGTTTAAGTATTAAGATCTGCCCTTACCTGCTGCTTCCATAAAGGTCTTGTTTAGCCGAAAGGTCAGAAGGGGTTCTTTGAGGTTTCGAAGGAAGTCTTTCAGGAGGCTACAGATAGCATGGATGTCATCCACTTTGCTGAGGAGGGGTACAGTTTTCACTCTGAGGAATTTCTCTTTCAGCTCTTTTACTGTCCGGTCACAGCCTGAGATCCGATACAGGCCTGTCTATTATCAAGATGA
Organism: Eubalaena glacialis; assembly: GCF_028564815.1. Taxonomy (NCBI): domain Eukaryota; kingdom Metazoa; phylum Chordata; class Mammalia; order Artiodactyla; family Balaenidae; genus Eubalaena; species Eubalaena glacialis. The sequence continues at coordinate 65,050,408 of NC_083726.1, read as the reverse complement.
CACTTTCAGTTAAAAAACTCTTAATTACTGACACAAGTAACAAATTCACCCTCTCCAAGGGTGGACTCTTACCTCGGTCAGCCCTCTCTGCTCAATCTCATTTACACAGTGGACAACAATTGAAGGGATCATTGGAGAAGTCTGGGACACATAATCTGCCAGCATTCCCTGAAAAAGGCGAGTTTAAAATTAGTATTTACACCACTTAGACCAGCAGATGAAGACCAATGGAAAGAGCCATCCCCAGACTAATATTCAGGCTGGGACATCATGTTTACTTTTAAATTCCTCTTCCCAAAGCATGTATTAAAACAAAGACTCAATTATTTTCCTACCTCCACACCAGGTCTGATTTATGGTCACATATACCACACTTTTGCATGAACAAGTAATAAAAGACCACTAGCTACAACTCTGTCCCTGCTCCTCTTATAGTCAAGGGCATCAGAAAGAAAGCAATAATGAGATCACAGGTATGGAGTATAATATAAACTAATTTATTACTCTAAAAAAGAAAACCTTTTCTATACTGTAATTATTCTTAGTAAGAAAAATTATTTAACACAACTAACTCACAGTTGATCATGACACAAACCTATCTGTAGGAGAGAACTCCATGGTTCTGTATTAGAATACAGAAAATTTGTAAAAAATTACATGCATGGATAAGAACTCTAAAGAAAAGTAACCTTTGATTTGCTGGAGGCTGGGTAGCAGCATAGTCATTTTGTTTTGATTCTTGCTAATGTTGCTTGTAACAATAATTTCTTAATGAATCAAACTTTAGAAATAATCTAATCTTAAGAGCATAGTATGGAATATCTCTAACATAAGAGAAAGAATATTCAAAGATGAAATTTCATGATGGCTGGGATTTGCTTCAAAATAATTCACTGAACAGGGTGAGGAGGAGGAGATGGGGGTATTAATAAATCAAGACTGGACACGAATCAGTGATCGTGGAAGTTGAGTGATAGGAGCTAGTGTTAGTTATACTAATCTCTCTACTTTTGTATATGTTTGAAATTTTACAAAATTGGATGGGATGGGGAGGGGAAGGAGGAGGAGGAGGAAAGGAAGGGGGGAGGGAAGGGAGAAGGAAAAAAGGATGAAAACAAGGAAAGGGAGGGAGAGAGAAAGGGGAAGGGAGGGGAGGAAAAGGAAGAGGAATTTGGTTTAGAAAGGTTACTAAACAGACAGACAAACCCAAACAGGATTCTGCTGCAGGTTAACATTTTATAATTTCTATTCATTATTTGTGGGAAAAAATATATGTGGCATCATTAATTTTTGAAAAAAATGACCTTCAGCTTTTAAAAGCTAAAGAAGCCATAACACAATGATGGCTCCCACAGGTCATACATACTTCTCCGATCTTGACAGGTGTCCCTATCAGGGTAGGAATGCAGGGAAGGGGACAGCGGTCCCGACATTCTGGATGAGAGACCACACGACAGTCTCGACACTTCAGAGACAGCTTGCCAAATTTTATTCGCTTTCCACATGGTACACAAGATTCGGGTTTAATAACCTGAGGATGAAACAGGAAGTGGTATGAATTAGAAAATTATCATCATATCAACCGATGTTTATTAAGCACTTAGCATGTGCCAAACAACTTCCTCATCCCTTTACACATATTTACTTGTGTAATTCTCACAATAATCCTATAGAATAGGTTTTGTTTTTTTAAGATAAGGAAACAGAAGCAAAAGGAGGCTAAGTAACTTGCATAAGGGCATCCAGCTGCAAGGGATCATTGTACAGTAGTGGAAAGAATTTGTTGGTAAGGAGTCAGAAAACCCCCATGTTAACTTTGCTACTTATTATCCTGTGGCTCAAGCAAGTCAGTTAATTCCTCTTAGCCTCAGTCAGTTTGCTTGGGTTTTTATGAGTAAATCAAGTGGGACAAAGTTAAAACGTGCCATGTTCAAGCATGAAATGTAAATACACATCACTAAAAAGCAACAACTGCTTCTGAAAAGTTGCTTTCTTTTAATTTAATATTACTCACAGAATGGAAAGATACACACCCTCTGTAACCCTGGAAAGCGGGATAAGAAGGAGGAAGGAAATTCGACATTTAACTTTATAACACTAAAGTATTTAAATTTGTTGCTAGTAAATATTACTCCCACAATTAAAAAAGTAGATGTGCCCAAGAGCAGCAGCAATCCCAGATTTACCGTCTTAGAGACAAAGTCATGCAGGCGCATCCCACCATTGCTTTGTGGAGTGTTGGAGCCGTCTGTGTCGGTTTTTGGCTCCGGCTGCCTGCTGCTCAAGGTGGAGTCACTGTTCCAAGGCTGTAAAGAACCTAGAAAGCAGGCAACTCTAAGCTTTGTGTCTTAGGTATTTTGTTCCTTCTGAATTTTTTTTTTCTTTTTGTTGCGCTGCATGGCTTGTGGCATCTCAGTTCCCCGACCAGGGATTGAACCCGGGCCCTCGGCAGAAAGCACAGAGTCCTAACCACTGGACCCCCAGGGAATTCCCCCTTCTGGATTTTTACCCCAATTTTAATATAACTGGTAGATAACCAGTAATCTGTAACAATAATCAGAAGTGAGTACAATGGCTATTCAAAAAACTGTTTCCAGAGAAACAAGTTATATAGTGGTGTAGGCCAGGTTAGCAAGCCAAAGGCAGGGCATGACACAAACAGTGCTGTGGCCCTCAGTAAGCAGCAGTAAGAAACTACCCAAAACATCCAACCCCTGCCATGAGGGTTCTAAGAAACCAATTCTCCTCAGATTTTACCAGTTGTTTTACACAGGCAATTCAGCCACAAACCCAGCGGACCTGTTTTCCTTCGGCTCCTGGTCCAATATGGCACAGTCTCAATAGTGGACACAGCTTCAATGGGCCCGCCATCATTGGGAACAGTCACTGTAGTTTTTGCAACTATGGATTCATTTCCCTGAAACAAAGGTTGTAATGAGGGAAGGATAAATCTAATTTCCCCTCTACTATAGGTGTTTTGGAATAGTTAAAAAATACCTGAGTCTCGGTCAGGACTTAAGCCCCCAGCCCCAAACACTCTTAAAGTTGAAATCTCATACTTTCAAATAGAAATACAGGTCACAGGAACATACATACAAGCAACTAAGAACCACACATAAAGCTGACAGCTGTTTACTACTCTATTCATATGGATGATAAGGATCCTATTACACAGAAAAACTTTCACTGAACATCTCTCTCAAAATAACACTGCAATGTTGACTTGGGATTTTTAATGCTTGGGGCCGCTAAACTTTGATGTGTTCAAGACCACAATTCTCTTGGCCTGGCTATTCTTTTATTTATTTATTTATTTATTTATTTATGGCTGCGCTGGGTCTTCGTTGCTGCGCACAAGCTTTCTCTAGTTACGGCGAGCGGGGGCTACTCTTTGTCACAATGCGTGGGCTTCTCATTGCGGTAGCTTCTCTTGTTGCGAAGCACGGGCTCTAGGCGCGCGGGCTTCACTAATTGTGGCACTCGGGCTCAGCAGTTGTGGCTCGCGGGCTCTAGAGCATAGGCTCAGTAGTTGTGGCACAGGGGCTTAGCTGCTCTGCTGCATGTGGGATCTTCCCAGACTAGGGTTTGAACCCGTGTCCCAGGGTTCTTAACCACTGAGAGATTCTTAACCACTGTGCCACCAGGGAGGCCCTGGCCTGGCTATTCTTACCTGGTCTGCTGTGGAGCCAATGGAACGAGTTTTCTTTACAGGTCCGGGGGGACCATCAATGAACTGTCGGCTACTAGAGCGCTAGAGATGGGGCAAAAACCAAGAACTTTAGTGCCAAATAGAAGATCTGAAGCACAAAAGATAAAATTATTCCATTGGATAACTTGGATGCAAGTCCTAGGTACCAGGACTGCAGGAAATAACAATGTGCACTCTCTCACTGCCTATTTCCACATGAAGCTTAAGTTGTACCAACACAAAAATGCCCTCAGTGCCCTAGAAGAAACAAGCAAGCTTTGGAAAAATTTAGATGACAGCACCAGAAAAAGTAGAGTGTAATCCTATCTAAGGACATGAAGTCTTTGGAAACATATTAAGGACCCTAAACAAGCACAAAGATAGATCTCTGTATATCCCATTATACACACATTTCATCTGAAGCTTATATTAGAGCACAAAAGTCCTGCATAAAAACTCATATGACAACTCAAACAAACTTAAATATATCCTTTTACTCTCCATGAATGAACTGAGAGCAGCCCAGAAGAGTGAAACAGGACAGGATCCTGTCCTGAGTTAGGACATCAAGGAACATCAATTACTGCCCCCGCAACATGGATTATCTTGTAATCTATGTTTAACAACAGCTAGAGCAACATGTCAGGAATGCAGTACAATGGCAACATTTTTGGAGAAAACTCTTTTATTGTTACTTTGTAAAAACAAACACAAAAAACCCCCAAAACTAAACAAAACCATACATACCCTCTTTTCTCTCTTCTTCAGTTTAAAAGTCTTTACCAAAGAAGAATCCCAATCCTGTTGACAATTACACTGTGTTAATTTCTTTCTTTGGTTAGTCCTCCCCTAAACGCTGTACAAATAAATTTACAGAGAATTTTAAAGGCCTCTTGAGTCAGAGTACCTAACTCACAATTTGGGTAGACAGAAAGGGAGGGTCTCAAATGTTATAGCTATAGAGCTGTAGTAAGTTAACATGCTTTCTTTCCAAAATTGAATCTATTATAATAGAATCAGGAATCAATACCACAGAGGCAAGAAAAGGTGAAAGAATCAACTTCTGTCGTGATTATCTTCAGCCCGGTCCTTTATTTCTGATTATTTTTGTAATTAGTTTTAGAACTTACAGAATGTTGGGCACTATACTGCTGGCATTAGATGTGAGCCTTACTCTTAAGGGATTGCTATCATCTAATCAGATGTTCTGTACAATGTAGCCACTTTAAAAGTTCTAGTTTAGGTTTTACATCTCTCAATCATCCCTCCTCCTTGGGCCCTAAAAAAGACATTCATGTGGACACTGAAGAATCATTTGTCTTTCACTGTGGTCTAGTTTCACTTCATTCATTTTAACCATTTGCATTCATTTTTAGTAGCTACCTATGACCTCCTGATCCTGATAATCCCTGAAAACACAAAATCCAAAAACAGTCGTATATAGCTTAGCTAAATAAATTTAACGTCTCCAATTTATGGTCAAGTAATTTAGCTACTGGTTGTTTGATTCAGCTTCAGTTACAACAGATACCACATCATAGGTCTAGCTCTAAAATCAGCTAGTAGTATATTCTAGTTTTATTACATATCCCAGACTATGTCATTCCTTATTTCAAAAAGGTGATACCTAATACTAATATCTACAAAATGGCAATTATTTCCCCAGTCAAACTCTGACAATTTGGACATAAAACCCTGCCTATGTAACAAGTAGTCGTCATTTATTTTGCTATCATCAGAAAACCAACTACTAATAACCTCCTGATTTACTGTTTTGTTTGCTAGCTTTCAGCCAGTAAAACAGGAGAGATACATAAACCAATAAACTACAAGTCTCTGGAACATCAAAGATTGAAATATCAGGAGATGACCTTTTATGGAGAAACACCACCATAAGTTACAAGAAGGGTTCTGCCCCACAAAAGCAGGGTAACAAAGAGCTTAGACAGGTGAACCACTGTTCATCAAAGCATTATCTAGTGCCTGGAAACTTTCATCAGTCTTCTGGCTGAAGTTTCAGGGCACTGGTTTCCTTCTAATTGTGAAGTATGTCTAAGTTTTCCTCAAGAACCAATTTAATTTAGAAATAAGGCACAAGTCTATTCTCCCCAAGAGCAGCAAATAAACCCTGGCTGGATAGAGTCTTGCTAATTATTATTTTTTTTTTTTTTGCTAGCTGGGGTTTTAGTAAGTCAAGATGTAGTAATCAATTAATACAGGCAGTTCACAGATCCGTTAAATAAATTTAACCTCATGCCAAATCCTAAATTCTATATTCTCACTTCCAAAATTAAATATATAAGCCAGTCTCTTACAGCTTATATTTATATTTTTAAATGCTAGTCAGTATCTATAACATATCAACTAATAAAATAGTAATAAGGGAATTTCAGAAGAGAGGACAGGAGAGAGGTTCCTGAGGGAGCAGGGTTAAGAAAAATAGATAACTCTCAGAAATCAAGTGTTCATTACCAGCGATTCATCAGTCTTGTCAAAGCTGATATCCGATAAAATGGAACCAGATTCATCAATGGTTGACAGTCTAAATGAGTGAAACAGTAGTGTTAGAAACAAGACTGGAAAGTAAAATCCACCAACACCAGAACAAGTCACACTTGTCAGGTAACATCAGCAATTTCACAGTAGCATCTTCCCTGTGGAGATAACTACAAGCTCAAACCCTAGCTGTGGTGGGTTGCTTTTTATGGTTTTCATGGGGGACTATGTGCATGTGTGCAGGAGCACACATGCAGCACAGCTGCTATTTTCAGCTAAGGCCTTATAACAGAAGTTGAAAGTTACAGTCAGGGGTATGGGTGCTATTCCCTGCTGAGTCTGTACTACAGGCTACTAAAAATTCACAAGGCAGAAGAGTGAAGTTTAATTTGATCCCAATTGTGGTTGCTTTCTACAAGACAGAGTATTACCCAGCATTAGCTTTTTAAGAAATGAAGCCTGTACATCTTGTTAGTTATAAAGATTCCCCATAAAACAATCAGGCAACAAAATAAATATCTCTAAAAGAGTGCTGACCTTTCCCTACGTATTGTATTGGGGGTGTTAAATTGAAAGCCTGGTTGAGACTATTCTAAATAGCGATGCAGTGGAACCAAAATTATTGTCTGGTCTTGGCTCACAGAAGGCCCTTCTAAACCAGAAGAGCTACGAGAGCTCTCTAGAGAGTAAACACTGGAAGTACTGCTGAACTGCCACTTCCACCTTTAGGTTTCTTAGCAATGTGCAAGATTAGTTATTGATGTGCAATTCAGCATCAACATCAAATTTTACCCATGATGAAACATCCTAAGGAAAAATAAAAAAATAAAATATAGAGGGAGGCCTCTGCGCCTTTATTTCCCACACACCCTTCCTCCAAAGTCTTTTTCTGCTTTATTCAGCACACATTCCAGAAGCAGTATATCTAAGAGTTTAGATAACAAGAACTTATGACAGCTGTGTTGCTTATGATCAGATAACAACAGATGCAGTTCCCCCACCTTTTGTTCCCAGCATTGCCGCTGGATGGTTGGCCTCTGTTGAGAAAAGCCAGAGCTGATCTTTGCTCCTCGCTTAGTTGAATGCTGCCAGATGTGTCACACATGAGCATCTCTCGAATCAGCTGAATCTGTCTTTCCTACAGACCAAAGCAGAGTAAAACACCCTAACTAACCAGGGGAGAAAGCTTCACCTCAAATTTATGGGACAGGCAGACCAGAAGACATTAAAATACAGCATTATGCAAATGAGCCTTCAGGAAGGCTGCTACACCAATAGCATATTAATTCACATCAAGCCCAGGTTGTGTCTCCGATTTCTGACTGGTAAAATGAACTCCATCTAGAATAGTGGGGTTTCTGCTACAGGACTTTTGGATCAAACCGCTAATCCAAGAGAAGACAGTACTGCAAAATGAGAGTCCCAAAATAGATTTCACGTAGCAAAAACACTTTAGTGTCATCTAATTAGGACAATTATTGGCTTCTTCTACAGATCAAAGCAGCCACCCACCTTTCTAAATGGTGGAGCAAAATGCATTAAAATGGATATAAAGCTGTGATGCACTGGAACCAGACAATTTGAGCTGACTGAGGCATCTAACACTGTACCAAGATGAATTAGTCCCTCCTAGCAAAGGCTTGCCTTTGTACCATGACCCACCCTGGTACATCAGAATGATAGTGCTCTATGTTCTAGTGTTCACATTGGTTGAATACATCTATCCCTTTACCCTAAATTAAGAGCAGTTATGAAGGAAAGACTTAAGAGTTGTCCTGCCTATATCAATGACAAAGTACTAGCTATTGATATCTTATATGAGGATGTTCTAGGTAGCACTTATAATCAACAATGAGACAGATCAAATATGCTAGGATTTCTCTGCCTTTCCCCCTAATTTTAATTCTTTAAATTCTCATTTGAAATCTGTCTATTAAGTAAAAGTTTCAGGTCTAAAGGAGAAAAAATTTTTTTAATTTAAATTTCAGCCTATGAAGAATAGGATTCCTTGGCTGCAATTTCAGCTCCAATCATAGGCAAACGGCTTTTAGTTCTTTAATGCAGAAGAAGAAACTGGGTATATCTGGGCAAGTGGAAACATTATACGTTGATCTTCCCCCGTCCCCACTGTCACAGCTGTAGCATAAAAAACAATACACACCAGCTTTTCACAGTCAGCCTCAGCTCGCTGTCTCCGTTTGATCTCTACATCCACCTGATTGCGTGCATGCTTCAGCTTAACATCCAGAGCACTACGCTCAGTCTCTACTTTCATCAAAAGATCCTTGTATTTGCCCAGCTCGTGATCTGTTCTCTGCCACTTTTTACGGAAATCTTCAAAGTCCTTTGCCAACTGGATAAATTCTAAGAAAAGGGGGAAACTTTAATAATTCAAGCACCAAACAGAGTATAAATGCTCTAATAAATGAGTCCTCTGGTTAGTTTTACTCCAAATGCATAATTAAGGGACCAGCTGAACTATGGGCAAATCCATCTGAAAATAACCAGGAGTAGATCCTGGATATATGTTCATCACTCTGGATGAGAGCTTTGTGGGGAGCAATTCCTATTTCAATAGGCCAGTTACTTTTGGCTTAGCCAGTGGCATCTGCTATGGAATAAGTAAGTCATTAGTCACCTGGCTCCAGATGTAACACTAACAGTGAAAGCTCCTGAACAGAAGGCAATGAAAGGGGATACCTTTGGGGCAGCTGTCACCCACCAGGACAGTTACAGCTATAAAACAAAAACAGCCTCCTTTAGAGTCACGCATTGCTGCGCCAGAGAGGCGTTAAACAGCAAATTCAAATGTAACTGCTGTAATATGCTCCAGTAGATACAGATTAATATTACAGATGTCTAGGCCTACAATTGCATTCAGCTATATAATTATACAAATACTGATTTGAAAGTAAAGAGCCAATTTGCTTTTGCTGTTTAACACAGCCCTGAAGGGTATGTAAACATTCCAGTTGGAAAGACAGAGGAAGAGAAGATCATACTAGCTTTGGGTGAGTCACTGATAGAGGAACGTGGACTCTTTTCAAATGTCTGCAAAGAAAGTATCCCTTCTAAGGCAGCACCTCAAAGCATGATAACCCTGGTGGCATCCGTTCTTATCACCTGTTACTGGCAAAGACTATTCTATAATGCCTTACTATTCTAGTTAACCTCAATCTACCTCTAAGCTTCACTCCACCATCATCATGGAGGAACTTTCCAAGGTGTACATCTGCTGCAGGTTAAACGAACCCAGTTTACGGCTGAAACTAGGCCAAATTCACACAAAGCTAGCAGATTCTCAGGTAGTAAGGGCACTTTTCCCATTTGAATTTAACCTGAGAGCACAGAAATAATATAGTGCTTTTTTAAAGCAATTTTAATAATTTGACTAAATTTCAAACTTACAAATTAGGATAACAATTCGATCTAGAGAAACCAAGTCTGACACATAGGGAAACAGGTTTTTAGTAAACAATTGATTTTAGCAAAACAGGATATTATGACCTAGTTATCTTAGACAATGCAAATATCAAGAATCTCAAAAAATAAAATATATTATTACAAAATTCAAATAGTTTTAAATGATGTACTGGTTTAGTTAACAGTTTGGAACACATTACTAAGGGTTTTTTTCTCCTTAACTTAAACAAAAAGAAAACAAACAACATATCCTTTTGCAAATTTAACTATTTCAAAATTACAGATTCATAAGAAAAAATTAAAAACAAGAGCTGGTTCTTAGCCATGTTTACTCTCGTGATTCACCAAGCAATGCACTTATTATTTGTGTACTTCTCGATGTATGTGATACTTCCATTTTAAAGAATAAAGAACAGGAAACACACTTTTCAACTACACAGTCTAAAAACTTTCTAGCTCCACACTGTGGTCAATTAAATGTTTCTAAATATAGTGTTGCCTACACACTCCAATATTTACTGAATTGAAAAACAATTTTGAGAATGAAAAGATTTTCATTTGACCTAATTTTGCTGGCTTGCTTGTTCCTTAGGATACTCCTTGAAAAGTCTTATTAAATTGGGGTTTTAAATCCCATTCATCGTTAATTGGCATACGTTACAGGTCTAACTGAATTGGATAACAGAACTGAAACCAAATAAACTATCAGTTCATTTCAAGGAATGAGTTTCTATTTTAATAGTACAAATGGTTAAATTACTAGTTTAGTTTGTTAGACCAAAACCAGAGCATTTGCATACATGACTAAGATATTACTTTTATGTACAATTCTGTTATGAACTAATTGTGCTAGCATGGGTCAAAAAGGCGCTTCGGACCATAGACCAGGAAAAACTTTGATGTTGGAGATCAATAAACACAAATGGTATTTTTTTGGTCAGTGTGTGAATCACAATTCAATTTGGTACTAGCCTCTGTCATGAAGTATACATTCAAAAGGTTTATTAAATTCAAATTGTCTCTTTAAAAAAGTTATGTGTATATTAAATTACAAAATGCATCTATCAAAAAGGAGAAAGGAGAAGGGAAATTTCCTTAAAACAAATTAAGAATAACCTTAGATCCATTAAAAAAAAAATCAGGACTTGGTTCATAGTTCAGCAAAGAGATTAAAGCAGCTCCAGAAATCCTGTTTTTTTCAGCTCACTCCTGCTAGGGCCTTTGTACAGGCTCTTCCTTGTCTTTCTCACTACCCTCTAAGCTTCTTAAGGGCAAGGACCCTGTGTCTCTTCTGCTTTTTTATCCCTAGGGCCTTACACTCTACCCAGCACATAGTAGGCACTTAAATGTTCAATGAATGACTGAACAAAATTGCTGTTCAGATCAAATTTAAACTCCAGGCATCCAGGCCCACCTCACCAGTCTGATCAAACTTCCCATCACTACCCAATACCCTCTTTCTAGCTAAACCAATTTGTCCCTGCCCCAGGAAAGACCTGTGTTCATTTCTGTCTTCTCACTTAGGATCAAGCTATGCTCTCCAAATGGAATGCCCTACCTACTCTTTTTTTTTTTTTTTTTTTTTTTGGCTGTGCCACGCAGCTTATGGGATCTTAGTTCCCTGACCAGGGGTTGAACCCGGAACCACAGCAGTGAAAGCACTGAGTCTTAACCACTGGACCGCCAGGGAATTCCCCACTCTTCTTTATGTACCCATTTTTCTAGTCCCAACTGCTCTATGAATCCTTTCCTAATTTGTTTGCTCCATTTTTCTATACTTCACCAAAGCATATATTTTTATACTTGTATTATCTTCTGTTTCATGAGACAGAATCCTGTCTCTGAAAGTTAAATACCTTAATCTTCTTGAAGACAGGCACCATGTCACATACACTTTAGTATCACCTACTGCATATAGCATAGCACCAACCTAGTATGGTGTTGGCACACAATAGGCACCTGATAAATATTAAGTTATATTTATTCCTAATTTACACACCAACGTCAAAAAAGTTCAGGCGTCTCATGATAAAAATAGAAGATAAAAATCATGTAGACTGGGGAAAACAAAGATAAAATATCTAGGCTATTGAAGTCATTTTATTTGAATATTAACTTTCACTCTGATCTTTCGGTAACCTTGGACTTAGCTTTAAAAAAAAAACTATAACTATACAAAAAGGAGAAAGAGGAATGAAGTTATTATGATGAAAAGCAAGAGTAAGGAGTCAGGGGACACATAGGGATGGGAGGAATTCCTAGGATCTAAGAAGAGGACAGACTGGGGTGGCTGCAGAAAAGGAGATTCTAGAGTCTAGAAAACACTAAGCCACTTTAGTTCCTCAAAAGCCAACATTCCGGGACTTCCCTGGTGGTCCAGTGGTTAGGACTCCACACTCCCAATGCAGAGGGCCTGGGTTCGATCCCTGGTCAGGGAACTAGATCTCACATGCTGCATGCAACTAAGAGCCCACATGCCGCAACTAAGACCTGGCAGAGCCAAATTAAAAAAAAAAAAAAAAAAGCCAACATTCCAAGTTAGGGATTTGGAGAGGGGACAAAACGTACCTCTGGGCTTCCCTGGTGGCGCAGTGGTTAAGAATCCGCCTGCCAATGCAGGGGACACCGGTTCAAGCCCTGGTCCGGGAAGTTCCCACATGCCGTGGAGCAACGAAGCCCATGCTCCACAACTACTGAGCCTGTGCTCTAGAGCCCACGAGCCCCAACTACTGAGCCCGTGTGCTACAACTACTGAAGCCCGCATGCCTAGAGCCCATGCTCCGCAACAAAGAGAAGCCACCACAATGAGAAGCCCGCACACTGCAACAAAGAGTAGCCCCCGCTCGCCACAACTAGAGAAAGGCCGCGCGCAGCAACGAAGACCCAACGCAGCCAAAAATAAATAAATAAAATTAATTAATTAATTAAAAAAAAAACCCAACGTACCTCTATTTTATAACAGAAATCAAGGGAAGATAGAAATTTGCTTATAAAATAAAGGTTCCTGTAAAAGTAAATATCTTGTATTTTGGGTGGCATAATTATTTCAAAAGGTATTTTCACAACTAGTATCTCATTTATCTCGAAATCCTCATGGCAAAATTCCTTTTTTACAGATGGAGAAACAGACACAGAAATAACAGTTAAAAGCCAGCACTAGTTACTAATACTCCAAACCTCAGGTTCCTCCCTCTGACCCCAAATACTATCAGCTGCCTCCTCCTAGAGATCTTATCACAATCTCTTCCACCCATTTCTCCTTATTTCCATCTTCACAATCACCACTCCAGTTGGGGCTCCCCAATGCCTCTTTCCTGAGCAATGGCAACCATGTCCTAATCAACCTCCCAGCCTCCACTTCTGATGCAGCCTCCACCTCTGCCAGGGTAACCTTCTAAAAGCACTGCTCTGATTAAACCACTTCCCCTTACTCTTATTCCCCGCACACTCCACACCCTCTTGTCTCCACTCAGGTGGCTGCCCAGACCCTAAATGCCCTCTTTCATGTCTGTCTGTTGGGATCCTACCCTATACCTAATCTAAGGCTCAACTCAAACCCTACTTTTTTCCATAAAGCCATTATTTGCTGAGTGAACCTGAATTTTAAGATCTCTTATTCTATACTCCTCCCCACTAGACTCCAAAGGAATCCATCTTCTGAGATGATGTGACCTCAAAGAGAAGCCTAATTAGTATGCCATCATGGTTACTGAGTTGGTACCAGATGATAGGGTCATGCAACAGCTATTAGAGAGAGAAAATAGAATATTGTTTTGAAAGGCCTGTAAGTAGATGAGAGCTATCAAATCAAAAACATGAATCAAATTAAAGAAAATATTGAATGGCACAAGCAAGACACCATACTAAGTACTATGGAGATTGTTTTTTTCTTTTTGTTTAAGTTTAAGACACAGTTCTTACATTACTTTTCTACCAATGAGACTGACTTAACAGCAACACCCGCTAAATTAGGTATACATGAAAACCTGAAATAGGAGAGCATGGTAACACAAAGAAAAGCTGGTAAAGAAAAATTCCCTTACATCACTTAGGTCAGTGCTATCAGCCCCACCTTTCTTTCTCACTAATCTACTTCCCAGAAGACTACTGTGTCACCACCTCCTTTTTCTTCCTAGCTCTCCACCCAACCTCAACCCTTTATTACTAAGCATCAAATAGGTAGATGAAAGCAGATGAACTGTCCCTCCTTCAAAACGAAACTGTCATTTTTCTCCTCTTCAATTGAAAATGTTTTATAGAACACAGGGAAAACCCAGGATAAAAAATGTAGACAACTACTACTCTAAAGAAAAAAGGCAACATCCTTAGAAATTCAGTAGATTTTGCCCAGTTCGTGATAAGAAAATGAAACTGACAACTAATGCCAACTATTTAGTGAAAAGAGAACCTTGATAATGAAAAAAGTCCGGGTAAAACCCATTTAAAAACAACTACAGAAAAATAAGTGACCATTTAGAATGAGTGTCCATTAAGCTTTGACCATAGATAAATGACCATCATTTTCTTTTTAGATAACTCAAATGAAAAACAATTTTAGGATTGGAATACACTTTGGCTTTGCAGAAAACCCAAATCTGAAATCTGTTTTTTCTCTTCACACAGGCCAGCTCAGAATGACTTACGGAGTTCATTTCCTTCACTGAGAATCTCCATCCGGCGTGCAAGCTGCTCAAACAGATTCCGCATATTCAGCATCATAGTTTCCATCTTTCTGCCAAGAAATCAAATATACATTAGGGGTCCTGCCACCTCCCCCAGACAAAAGATTCAGAAGCAATCCAGTACAGTGATCAGTGACTAACATCTGGACTCTTCCATGTGTAGCTACCAGTACGAGAATCTCGAGCTAACAACTGATGTTTCATGTAATCCTTATTAAAAAACAAAGTTGGAATGTTTAAGACTCATTTGAAAATTACAAACGCATTTCAGTCCCCTGAATATAACACCCCTTCCGGCCTACTTCTTTTCCTCCACTCTGTAATCACTCTGGAGCTGAGAAGCAATTAGGGACAAGTATGTCAGTTGATTACTAGGTGACCAACGACTTAGTCAAGCCTATCAATATAACATTTTTGCCACTTTAATCCTGCTGCACTTTGGAGACCTTCAATGTAAATTAAAAGGTTTATTTTTGATTTCATCTTTAGCTAGTACCCCTGTTGCAACTGCCTTTTAACACGCAGGACATGGTCAGCACATTTCCTACCAACAGCGCAGATGACGTCACACAAGTGATTAAGTGGGGAAATTGCCAGCTCAGCAGCTCAAGAATTATTTCTGTAATGCAGGGCTCTCTGCTGGACTGCGTGCAGGGACTATGTCTAATAAATTTATACTAAGTATAGGCAAAGGATTATGTTGTACCATATTCTGGCATCAAGGAGACAATACACCACCTTCACAGTTAGAAGGGCAAAGGAAAAATCATTTGCTACTGTGTTCTGTAATAGTGAATTTCAGGCTTCATATTTCCCCCCGCAAAGACTTGCTGATATTACATTAAAAATGGTGTCCTTACAGGCAGTTCTATTCCAAATAGACTTTAACTGGGAACACTTTGAGGAACTAAGATCTTCAAGAAAGAAAAAAATCAGTGGAATGTTATGAAAATTATCAAGGAAATGAAATTAAAAAGTCAAATTTCATTTGAAAATTGAATGTCCTCAGAAACACCATTAAAGGATTCTTCTTATGTTTCTCCTAATCACCCCTTCAACATTCTAGTCCAGGCCCTTTTTTCATGCATCTAAATAAAATTTTAAGAACTCTTTTACGAAGGTTTAGTGATTTTACAATGTTTGTAAGATTGTACCATAAGCTATGAGGGCAAGAAAGGGCAGAAAAAACACAAAGGAAAAAGGAATATATAAACGTAAAGATATTTTCTATTAAATGCTACAGATTTATTCATTTGTACTTGTATGATGGTTGCTCTAATAGCAAAAAAGCTTTCAATTCCAAGCTTGGATGCAATATATACATGAATCAGGGCTGGAAACCAAGATTTTCAAATGGCAATGTGTCTGTTCCAAGCTACATAATCACAGCAAGCTGCTAAGCAACCAGACCAACAAATTTATTACAAAGCTCTTCCTCTAAACTAAGAACAAAACTAAAAGAATAGCATTAAAACTGGTAGGAAGAGATGTGGAAGTCATGGAGATGCCCATGGGTTTTAAAAATATGACAAAAAAGGCAAATACTTCTAAGTGCTACAGGACAGAAAACAGGGGCAGGGCATTCAGTAGCCTATTCAAATGATGATTTCCTTTGGCTCCCAATAAAAATGAAAGACAGTGATCAGTTTTGTTTTTGTTTTTTTTTAAACATTTATTGCATCCAGCGTATTTTTTGGGGGCCGCACCTCGCAGCATGCAGCATCTTAGTTCCCCAACCAGGGATTGAACCCGAGCCCCCTGCAGTGGAAGCGCGGTGTCCTAACCACTGGACCACCAGGGAATTCCCAGTGATCAATTGTTTTATTTTTATTTTTTATTTTTTTGGCTGTGTTGGGCCTTTGTTGCTGTGTGCGGGCTTTCTCTAGTTGTGGCCAGTGGGGGCTACTCATGTGGTGCGTGGGCTTCTTATTGTAGTGGCTTCTCTTGTTGTGGAGCACGGGCTCTAGGCACGTGGGCTTCAGTAGGTGTGGCACATGGGCTCAGTAGTTGTGGCTCTCAGGCTCTAGAGTGCAGGCTCAGTGGTTGTGGCGCATGGGCTTAGTTGCTCTGTGGCACGTGGGATCTTCCCGGACCAGGGCTCGAACCCGTGGCCCCTGCAGTGGCAGGCAGATTCTTAACCACTGAGCCACCAGGCAAGTCCCCCCAGTGATCAGTTTTAATATGGGGTATTATTGGTTTCTATCATCTCTGCACTCATCTGTATATTCTGAAACTATAAGACAGTGAGCTCAGTACATAGGAAAACTTCTATCTGTCCAGGAATGCAGAAAAGGAAAATGCGACAGTGCAACTAGGGTATTGAAAACTGGTTATTTAAAAAAAAAAGAAAGAAGGGACTTCCCTGATGGCGCAGCGGTTGAGAACCCGCCTGCCAATGCAGGGGACATGGGTTCGAGCCCTGGTCCAGGTAGATCCCACGTGCCGCAGAGCAGCTAAGCCTGTGCGCCACGACTGCTGAGCCTGCGCTCTGGAGCCCGCAAGCCACAGCTGCTGAGGCCCGCACGCGCCTGGAGCCCGTGCTCGGCAACAGGAGAAGCCACCGCAATGAGAAGCCCGCGCACCGCAGCAGGAGTGGCCCCCGCTCGCGGCAGCTGGAGGGGCTGCGCGCAGCAACAGAGACCCAACGCAGCCAAAATATATAAATAAATAAATAAATAAATAAATAAATAAATGGCACTACCCTTAAACACACACCCACACAAAATTCAGAGGGTTTTTATGTCTTAAATGACAATACAACAACCTGATTCCTTGTCTCCTTTAAGAGAAATCCCTCATTTTCTCAAGTTCCTCTATTCTTCTTTTCTATTTTCTTTGTGCATACCACTCCCTACAGTGAGTGCTGTGGAGAGGTACTTTCTTGAAAATACAACCTGATTCCTGAAAAGACTACAGACACAGAGTACCTACCTGTGGACATCTCACCATAGTAACTATTATCTCATAGAACTACCTCGATCTACACTGTTCTCCTATCATGATGCCTAGTACCTAGGAGATAGCTGTTTGACTAAACATATCAAACTATCCCACTTTAGTCATTACATCTCTACAGACAACTCATCCATTTCTCTCTCCAGCCTTCAGCTCTCTCCTAAGTCAATCTTGTAACTCTCAATTTGTTTCGGATGCCCTGGATGTTGAGCTCGATTTTGAGACATCATTCTATCCTTCCCCCACACATGTCATCAACTACTCTACCCAATGACCTACCCTACTCCCTCTCCTACCGACACCCAACTTTGATTTCCTTATTTTTATCATTCTCCCAGTCACTCAGTTCCAAACCTCAGAGTCACCTTAAGTTACTCCCTTTCCTACAAGTATAATCACCAAACTCTGTGGATTCTTCTCTCATGTGTGTTATACCCAGCCCGTCATCACTTGCAGGTCATTAACACTCACTTCAACTGGCCTCCCTGGCCCCAGCCTTTCCCCAACGACTTTGCTCAATTGGCACTCAGACACCTTATACTCTAATTTAACTTTACCATGTTTCTATCCTATGTCCCAGCTAAACTGTAGATTTGAGAGGAGAAACCTTACATTTTGCACCACTGTATTGCACAAAGACTCAGTATTTTTAAAAAATACTTGATAAATCGAAGTCAGAGAACAAACACATGAACGAACACACACACACACACACACACAAACACACACGCCCCCCCCCCCCATGATTCTACTGTCAAAAGGATTTCCATTGTACCTGAACATTAATGTTTAATATAGATGAAAACAGAACAGTTAAAAGAAAGGTGAGGGGGCAGAAGCCCTAGGATAAAATTTTAGTTACTCTATTTACCCGTCGTATAACCTTGCATAAGTCACTTAAATTCTGAGACACATCTATAAATGGGAACGATAATACTTGTCCTATTTACCTCACAGAATGTTACAAATTAATGCAGGTAAAAGTTTTATACCGTATAAATTGAAACTCATTATAAGAATATAGGGTATTGGACTTCCCTGGTGGCGCAGTGGTTAAGAATCCGCCTGCCAATACAGGGAACACAGGTTCGAGCCCTGGTCCAGGAAGATCCCACATGCCGCGGAGCAACTAAGCCCGTGTGTCACAACTACTGAAGCCTGCGCTCTAGAACCCACAAGCCACAACTAGTGAGCCTGCGCGCCTAGAGCCCGTGCTCCGCAACAAGAGAAGCCACCGCAATGAAAAGCCTGCGCACCACAACGAAGAGTAGCCCCCGCTCACCACAACTAGAGAAAACCTGTGCACAGCAACGAAGACCCAACGCAGCCAAAATAAATAAATAAATTAATTAATTAATTTTAAAAAAGAATGTAGGGTATTATAGTGGGTATAAATTTTTTGCTTTTGTTTTGGTCTGATTGTTGTTATTTACATCCTAGAACAGTGATTACCAAATCATAGCTGGAACCCAGATCAAAAAGAAGGGAGGAGATAGCAAAACTTGACCTGGTCTAGGCTCTTAAACAAGCTCTTCTACATGAGGCTCATAGCATCTGAGAAGAGTTAATTTTTCCTCTAACACAGATTTACTTTGGGCAATCCAACAACAGCACTAGAAAATATAATCCTCTTCTCTTTATATGCTAAGGGACCATGTACTTTTATTAATGTGCTACAGAAGTGACTCTCAGGAATTATTTATAGATGCCAAAAATATCTTTCTGTATCAGTACTAACTCTGATATCTCAGCCAAATTGTAGCTTGAAAAGCTAAAATTTACTCATCCTATTCAATGTCAATTGAAAATGGCCTTAATTTTCCTGCTGGGTCACATATTTACCCTCATGAATACTTCTTTATTTCCCCCCCTTTATTATTTAGCTCATAGCTAGGAGATACACTAATGTGAAAGGAAACAAAAACAAAGTCATATTGCAGTACATTGCTTTGCAGCTGTAAAACAGATGTCACTTTTTCACTACAGAGGCGGCTGCCTTTCGGGAAAGCTGAAATGATCCTTGTGTGTAGCAAGGAAATCAGTTTGTTGAGTGCTTTAAACAAAAAAGTGCTAGAGAATCTCAGCTGTTATTGATGAGAAGCCCCAGAGGTGGAGAAGTCACTGTGTTACAGATTCCCAATCTGTGAGTATCCCTAAGGGAGCAATTTGGCATCACCAGGAAAGAGTCTCAGCTTGATGTGATTGCTTTCAGTCCCCAATTTAATTTCAATCACCCAGCCAAGAGAACAGAGATCATCCTTCAGAATAACAGACTATTACAGATCTTACTGCAGAGTATCCTGGGAAAAGTCTCTAGCCTCTTCTTCCTCCCCTTACAAACAACATTATTAAGAGACCTATACATCAGGTTTTAGATGCATTGAGGGTGTTAAATACTGTCACACAAAGCAGTGCGTTTTTCAGGGACGAGTTTTAATGAAAAGCATTCTCACAAACATTACTAAATCTGGAGAGTCCCAAGAAATCAACAATACAGGTTCTCTGTTCTCTGCTGTCAAGAAAAAACATTCCCTAAGACTGTCTCAATACTACAAGATTCTTTCAAATGAAAGCATTTCGGAATAATTCTTTTTCCCAAATGTCCAGCTTCTGCTTCACCATATCAAAGCCTCTATTCAACTGGCAGGCAGAAGGAACATCTTGAAACCGAATGTTCTCATGAGCAAGTCAATTGCAGAAAGAGTAAATAGAACATCCTCAGTCCAACATGAATGAAGATTAAAGTACAGAATGGGAGGGAATTCCCCGGCTGTCCAGTGGTTAGGGCTCGGCACTTTCACTGCCAAGGGCCCGGTTCGATCCCTGGTGGGGGAACTAAAATCCCGCAAGCCCCTGCAGCATGGCCCAAAAAACAAAATGAAACAAAACAAAAAAACGGAATAAGACAAGTTGAATTACTATTTTTCAGCAAATGATTACCAGTTCGTTATACTAAGTTCTCTTCTTATTTTTTCTTCTGTGAATTCCTTCCATTCCAAACTGTTCCTTTCCTCAGGGTCTAGTATAAGTCTTACCAACTCACTAAAGCATTCCCTAACCATTTTAGTCCAAAATAACCTCTTTATTATCTATAACACTCATTTGGCAGATATAAAACACTGCCTCATACTGTTAATTTTCTATGTTCAAAAAAAAAGGACATCCCTGGTGGTCCAGTGGTTAAGACTCCGGGCTTCTACTGCAAAGGGTGAGGGTTCGATCCCTGGCAGGGGAACTATGATCCCCGCATGCTGCAAGGTGCGGCCAAAAATTTTAAAAAAAGAAAAAAAAAAAAGTTTTTTAATGGTGAAACTAAAACCTCACCACCCTAAACAACTATATATGCACCTCCCTATCTAATCTTTGCCCATTATGCACTCATATTTCATCAAGTTGCAATCATAGATTTATACATAATTTTGTGTTTTACTTTTTTTATATCATGTTTCCATTAAGTTACAAAAAGTTCATGAACATTTATTTAACTGTTCTCTTCCTTGGACATTTAGGTAATTTCGTTTTTCTGTTACATCTACTTAGAACCTCTCACATGGTCACTCCTTCATTTCCTTCAGGTATTTATTCAAATGTCATTGCCTCTTACAGATGGCCAATAGGCACATGGAAAGATGCTCAACATCGCTAATTATTAGAGAAATGCAAATCAAAACTACAATGAGGTACCACCTCACACAAGTCAGAATGGCCATCATTAAAAAGTCTGCAAATAACAAATGCTAGAGAGGGTGTGGAGAAAAGGGAACCCTCCTACACTGTTGGTGGGAATGTAAACTGGTGTAGCCACTATGGAAAACAGTATGGAGGTTCCTTAAAAGACTAAAAATAGAGCTACCATATGATCCTGCAATCCCACTCCTGGGCATATATGTGGAGAAAACTATGATTTGAAAAGATACATGCACCGCAGTGTTCACAGCAGCACTATTTACAATAGCCAAGACGTGGAAACAACCTAAATTTCCATTGACAGATGAATGGATAAAGAAGATGTGGTGTATATATACACAAATAGAATACTACTCAGCCATAAAAAAGAATGAAACAATGCCATCTGCAGCAACACAGATGGACCTAGAGATTATAAGTGAAGTAAGTCAGAAAGAGAAAAGACAAATACCATATGATATCATTTATATGTGGAATCTAAAATATGGCACAAATGAACTTATTTACAAAACAGAAACTGACTTAGACACAGAAAACAAACTTATGGTTACCAAAGGGGAAAGGGGGTGGCATAAATTAGGAGTTTGGGATTAGCAGAATCAAACTATTATATATAAAATAGATAAAGCAACAAGGTCCTACTGTATAGCACAGGGAACTAGATTCAGTAAACTATAATGGAGAAGAGTACGAAAAACAATATATATATATATATAAAACTGAATCACTTTGCTGTACACCAGAAACTAATACAACATTGTAAATCAACTACACTTCAATTTTTAAAAAAGTCATTGTCTCATTCTTTTTTTTTTTTTTTTAATTTTATTTATTTTATTTATTTATTTTTGGCTGTGTTGGGTCTTCGTTACTGTGCATGGGCTTTCTCTAGTTGTGTCGACGGGCTTCTCATTGCGGTGGCTTCTCTTGTTGTGGAGGACGGGCTCTAGGCATGCAGGCTTCAGTAGTTGTGAAACGCGGGCTCAGTAGCTGTGGCTTGCGGGCCCTAGAGCGCAGGCTCAGTAGTTGTAGCGCCCGGGCTTAGCTGCTCTGCAGCATGTGGGATCTTCCCAGACCAGGTCTCGAACCCGTGTCCCCTGCACTGGCAGGCGGATTCTTAACCGCTGCGCCACCAGGGAAGCCCATTGTCTCATTCTTAACCACACTATTTTAAACTGCATCTTTCCCCCCAACACTTCTCTGCTTTATTTTGCTCAAAAGCACTCATCTCCATCTAACATACTTATATATTAACTTACTTATTTTGTTTATTGTCTGTCTCCCCAATAGTTTAAGTTCCAATAAGGCAGAGATTTTTGTTTGTTCATCGCTGAGCCCCTGGTGCCTAGAACAGTGCCTGACACTTGGCAAATGATTACTAAATATTCACCGAATAAATAAATTGAACATCACCGAGGACAGTGTTTTTCTTCAGGTGGCCGTGTGCCTTAAAATGGATTTCCAAGGCTGGGATTACCAAGTCAGAGGGTAAAAACCTCTTATGACTCTTGATAAACAGTGCCAAAATATTTTCTAAAAGGGCCGTACTAATGCACAGTACTCTCAACAGTGTAAAGGCCTACTAAAGGTAACACAATCTGTTACCTTTCTAAGTTCTATTAACCCAAATAAACTGCAAGCTCCTTTAAAGCCAAGTAAGATTGTCTTGTACTTACATTTTGCACTTAATAAGTACCTGTTGAATGATTAAGCTATAGGAAAAGCGTCTTCTCTAAACACTTTCAATAACTCGAAAAGTTCACCTTCCACATTGAAGAGTATGATGACGTTTCTTTAAATAAAAAAAAAAAAAAGCTTATCTTCCCACCCACCTCACGTTCCTATGCACACCCTCTGTCGAGGAATGAAATCCTGAAGAGGGATGTACGTGAAATGGCCTCGTTGTTACTAAGGCTGGGATTTAGGACGGGAAGGGCAAGATGTCATTGCCTACCTAGACACACACAGCCCACTAGGGAGAGGGGCTCCACTCGGAGCCGCGCCGACCTCTCAAACACCAGGGCTTTTCCCTTCGAAAAAGTCTTGTTCCTCTGTGGAGAACGGGGGTGTTAGCCCACCCACTCCCTAACTCTGTCTTTAAGTGAGAGACCCTTCTTTGGGGTGGCTCCTGCCCTGTTCAAGCCACCATCTCAAAAAGACGCCCCCGGCTTTCCACAAAACACGACGCCAAGAAAGAAGCCAAAAAAAAAAAAAAAAAGAAAGAAAGAAGCCACCCACTTCCCAGCCACCGCCCCCTCAGGCCGCCCGCGCCCCCGGCCCATGGAGAGCCTTCAAAGGAGGGGCTGTAGGTGCCGGCCTCCACCACGACCCGCGAGGAGGCCACGGCTCACAACCGCGGACGCCTGCCTCCCACCACAAACCCAGCGCCAGACGCACCTTTTCTCGCAACTCCCAGCACCCACTTGGCCGGGTCCCCCGGGCCCCACCTGGGCGGCCTTCCACTTCCCTCCGCGCCTCACCCAACGGCAGAGAAGCCCTTCGCCGCCAGCTCGTGTTTGAAATCCGGCACCAACCAATCACAGAGAAATTTATTCCTCCCGCGCTGACCCCTACGCTGCGACGCACGCGTCGGGGACACGGAGGGGGGCGGGGACAAGGCTGGGCATGCGCGTTCTGATAGAGCGAAGAAGCCAAAGGCAGCCATCTTGACTAAGGTCAACCGTTTTTTGTTTTTTGTTGTTGTTTCCCCCTTCCCCCCACACCCTCCGGAGCCCTTTCCTGAAGCCATTCACGATACCATGTTGACTAAGGGCAAGTGATACTTCTTGAGTGCAAATTATTCTTGGCCTTACTGTTTTCTCCAGACTGGGAAATAGGACTTTTGGAAACTGTTAACTGAACAGTGTGTCATCTCTCGATTGAATAGGAAGAATTCCGGAAGGAGCTAGAACAGCAGTCATTTACAACCATATATGCTGAGCTGTACACTGCCTTCATTCATTCCTGCATTCCAGGTTTTCATTTGACACACATTTATGAAGTGCACCAAATTTGTAACAAGGACTCTCCTAGGAACTGGAAAAATAAAGATGACATGATATCTGCTTTCCAGTAGCTACACATCGGGAAAACAAAAATAAATATAAAATGAAAGCGCCATGATTTCATTTAATAAACGTTCATTTAGAACTTGGCATTGCGCTAACACGGGGCTTTCATACTTTCTTTTAATCCAAATCCACAGTGAGAAACAGATTTTACATTACAACCACCTAGTACAGAACTCTGCTTATCCTTACTCCATGAATGTATTCTGAACTATTTTTTTCCTATTCTCTTACCACCACCCCTGCCATGTTGGTTGTCCCTACCTCACTGAATTTATTAATGATTAGCTACCTGCAACTTGAAAAAAATACTGGCTAATGCATGCAAGAAGCAGTGCGGTTTAAGGGGAAGATCACAGGTTTTATAACCAGAAAACTTGACTCCATTTAAACAAATACCATGGAGCACTTTTGTGCCTCCGCATACTGCTGAACCAGCTGCATCATCACTTTTTAACCCTTCTGTACTTCACTTCCTCCAACTATAAAACAGAAATAACAGTATCAACCCTATCTCACAGGCTTATTCCTAGATCAAACAGGAGAGTATGTGGAACACTATCAAAGTTTACACTTTGTAAACTGTAATAAAGATTTTTCTTATTATTAGGAAAGAGATGAAGAAATATTAACTGTACATATATTGTCCCATTTAATCCTTCCCACAACCCTTCAAGGTCAGGAGCACTCATTTAGGTGATTGCATTAGCCTGTGCCTCCTTACACCTATAATACAGTTAAACATATACAAGGACAGAATATGTGTAAAGTGCTTTAGAAGCACAGATGAGGAAGCAATTAATCCTATCAGGGGAGCGGGAGTGTTAGAAAAGCCTACAGAGACTTGTTATCTGAGCTTGGACTTGAAGTATGAATAGGAATTTACCTGATAGAAAGGGGAGGCAATTTCTGCCAATGTGACCTCTCAGAAATGAGTCACATGTATATATAATACACAAGCAAAGGATTTGTGAAGGTTTAGTGCTGTGAAGGAATATTTACCTTAACATGCAGGTAACTTTGGGGGTTCAGTGGGTGTGACACCTCTTGTGCAGCTTGGGCCTGAGGAGGGGAAGAAGCTAGCAAAGAATGACCAGACTAGGAAAGGATGGGACTTTATCCTGTAATTGACACAATGACAGGACAATGGGGCCTGGGTTGACTCCGACTATGTTTGCATTTTACATAGGTCATACCCGCAAATGGCATGGAGGATTGTCTGGAGAGGGGAAAATCTGAAGGTAGAAAGACTCTTGCTTCATTGTTAGGGAGAGGACCTGAGCTGAATTAGGCCAGTGGCAGCGGGGATGGAAAGGAGGGGACGGGTGGGAAAGACATTCATGAAATGAAATGAATTTATTAAATGATTGGATCTAGGGGTTGAGGGAGAGAAGGGGGTGTAAAATGACTCAGCTTTCTCCCTCTCCCTTTCACCCCTTATCCAATTACTTAGCACAGCTCTTAAGTATCTCTTGTATGTACCCACTTTACTTCTTCCTACCTTCACCACCCTAATCCAATTCAGTGGTCCAAGCCATCAGTGAATCTGTTTACCCCTCACTTGCATTCTTTACACCCTGAATGATCTTTTTTTTTAATTTTAATTTTTTAATATTTATTTATTTGTTTGGTTGCGTGGGTCTTAGTTGTGGCATGCATGTGGGATCTAGTTCCCTGACCAGGGATTGAACCCGAGCCCCCTGCATTGGGAGCGAGGAGTCTTACCCACTGTGCCACCAGGGAAGTCCCCTGAATGATCTTTTAAAAATGCAATTCTAATCATGCCTCTCTTTTGTTTAAAACCATTAATGACTTCAACTTCCTCCTCAATAAAGACCAAAATCCTTAATAAGGCTCTCCTAACCTGGCCCTGGCTTGCCCCTAGAGCTGCACTTCCTGACCCTCTGGCGTTTGCAGTTCCTCTTCCCCACCCTTACAGCCTCTTTACCTGGCTAAATTCTACTCAGCCTTTTGGGCAGCTGAGATGTTTTCTGCCTTGCTCAGGGAGGTCTCTGAGGCCTAGAGCCATGCCTTTGCTACAAGCTTCCCCATCATCCTCTTCCTCCGCTGTCACACGTCAGCTCATCTGTTTCATCTTCCTGGTTCTTCTAGTCACCAGCTATATGGCCTTTCAGAAGTCATCTGTGCCTTTGCTCACTCGTCTACAAATGTAAACCATAATAATACCTATTTCATAGAGTTGTTGAGAGGAATAAGTGAGATATCCATGTAAAGCAGTTGGCACACAGGACTTCCCTGGTGGCGCAGTGGTTAAGAATCCGCCTGCCAATGCAGGGGACACGGGTTCGAGCCCTGGTCCGGGAAGATCCCACATGCCGCAGAGCAACTAAGCCCGTGCACCACAACTACTGAGCCTGCGCTCTAGAGCCCGCGAGCCACAACTACTAAGCCCACGCACCACAACTGTTGAAGCCCATGCGCCTAGAGCCTGTGCTCTGCCACAAGAGAAGCCTGACCACAACGAGAAGCCCAAGCACCACAAGGAAGAGTAGCCCACACTCCCAGCAACTAGAGAAAACCGGCGGGCGGCAACAAAGACCCAAATGCAGCCAAAAATAGGTTTAAAAAAAAGAGTTCGCACAGTTCCTGGCACAGAGTAAGTGCTCCGTAAATATTCCTGATTTTCCCTACTAGACTGTAAACTTCCAGAGAACAGAGATGGTACTCCTCTCATTTACTGCTATAATCTCTTGATTTTGCAGCTCCAATAAACAGTCCTTTGGATGAGCGGAGGTGAGTTCAACAGGATGGTGGAAGCATTCCACGCCATCACCCAAATTCTGTCCCAAATGATGGATGAGGGTTGGTGACACTGCCCCCCCCAATTCCTCCCTCCACCCAAAGCACCACCACACCCCTCCCATTCCACTCAACCCCCTTCCCTACTGCACCAGCCCGGTGAGAAGAAAGCACAGGAAAGGTGAGGGTGTGTGGGAGGGCGGGGCGGGGGTGTCTTAAACCTCTTTCTTCCCAAATTATAGTTGTCTGGGTAGAGAGGCATCCTGGGGCTGCACCTGTAACGGAAAAAGCATGAGAACTGATGCCAGAAAGCATGGATTCGATTCCAGCTCGGCCACCTATTAGACGAGAGATGTTGGCCTGGTTTTTTAATCCCTCGCATTGGGAGAGCCCCACGCACCGGATGGTTCGGAGGTGCCAGCGAGATAACGATTGTAAACGGGCCTCTGTCGGCTGGAACGCGCCGTCGGAGGATGCGTTAGCACCGCTGCGCCCGCCCTCGCTGCCCTCACCCCACTCCGGCGCGCGGGAGCAGCTAATGGGATTTATGCTAATGCGAGGACGCGGATGACCGGCCGAGCGCGCCGCCCCGCCGCCACCCGCGCCCCACCTCTCGCCCGGCGGGCCGCCTGCCCAGAAATCGCGACCTGGGAACGGGCACCGTCGGTCGCTGGGCAGTGGGGGGCCTGGCGGGGCGGGGCGAGACTGGGCCCGTGGCGGCGGGCCGTCTAGTCGCCGCCCAGTGTTTGTCTTCATCCTCTCTCCCCTTCTCGGTTTTTATCTCCCAGTTCCTTCTCATTTGCTCTCCATCTCTAGAGGTCTTACTCCCTACCTCCATTCGAGAATTACTGTTCCCTCCGTCAGTTACACCAGGACGTCTGGAGCACTTCCGCGTTCCAGGCAGTGCGCTCCGCACCCGCGTGGGGTGGGGTACAAGCGGCGCAGAGTGCGGAGGTGGGGACTGTGTTCTGGGGGTTCGGGGGAGGCAAGCCCATTTCTGGCTGGGAATCAGGGAGGAAGAGGCGTCTGAGCCGAGCTTTGAGGGACAGACAGGATCCCAACGGGGAGGGGAGTGGGAAGTGAAGTAGTCAGAAGGGTTAAGAGAAAAATGGAGGGGACTTCCTTGGTGGTGCCGTGGTTGGGAGTCCGCCTGCCAATGCAGGGGACACAGGTTCGAGCCCTGGTCCAGGAGGGTCCCACGTGCCCCGGAGCAACTAAGCCAGTGGGCCACGACTACTGGCCCTGCGCTCTGGAGACCAGTGAGCCACAGTACTGAGTCTGCGTGCCACAGCTACCGAAGCCCCGCGCGCCTGGAGCCCGTGTTCCACAAGAGAGGCTGGCAGCAGCGAAGAGTGGCCCCCCCTTGCTGCAGCTGGAGAGGACCCGTGGGCAGTAGCGAAGGCCCAAGACAGCCAAAAATAAATAAATAAATAAAAATTTAAAATAAATAAAACAGGAAAACTGACATGAGACCCAGCAATTTCATTAAAAAAAAAGAAAGAAAGAAAATGGAGAAGTAAATCCAGCATGGCCTAAGTGCAAGGATCTTGAAGGGGGGTGGTAAAGACTGGAGGGAATTTTGAAATCACAGTATGAGAGACTTTGAATACCAAGACGAATAAATTAAGATTAATTCTCTAGGCACTAGTGAGCAATTGAAGGTTTTTGAGCAAATGGCAGGCGAGTACTTCTTCCTATTCTCTAAGAGAAGCAGCAAAGCATAGTGGTAAAATGCATGGGCTCTGGAGTTATACTGGCCCTGGTTCAAGGTCCATCTCTGTCACTTATGACCTGTGTGATGGGCAACTTGACTTATCTGTGCCTCCATTTCCCTATCTATTAAATGGGGATGATAATTATAGTCTAAAGGGCTGTTGGGAGGATTAAATGAGACAGTGTTTGCAAAACTCTTAGCACAGTGCCTGGCACATAGTAAGTGCCCCATAAGTATTAGTTATTATTACTTTGTGTCTCCCTGTCTTCTTCTCTGTTTCTTCCCTCTCTTTCTTCTGATTCTTTCCTCCCTCTCAATGAAAAAACAGAAACAAAAAATCTTCCCAAATCCGTGGTTTCCCTGCCCCATGCCTAGGAATCACCCTCTCACAATGAATAAAGCGTTGAATTAAATCAGACTCTAGTAGAACCAAGTCCCCTTCAGAAACACACCTGTGCCTCTCCCAGGTGCCCAGGCTCAGCAGAGCCTAGCTTGGGGGAGGAGGTGTAGTTATCGAGGTCCTGAACTCATCTCTACTAGATTCCAGGCTCCTTGAAAGTCGAGACCACAGCTCATCCACCCTAACCTCGTCCCACTTCTAACAACGTGCCTGACGTTCAGTAGGTCCCTGCTCTAGACCAGTGGTTCTCAAGCATGCATCAGAATCCCCTCAAGGGTTCTTGTTAAAACAGATTGCTGAGCCCCACTGTTAGAGTTTCTGGTCATTAGGTCTTTGGTGGGGCCTGAGAATTTGCATTTCTAACACATTTCCAGGTGATGCTGATGTTAGTGATGTAGGTACCACACTTTGAGAACCACTGCTCTAGAATAGCTGTTGAATGGCTACCTCCAAGAAAATAAAAGTAGCTTCACCACCCCTTTCCTATGCCCAGCTGGTCATGAGCATCCAAAATATGGATCCAAGGCCTAAAATCATGAAGAGTGAGACTCAGGAATTTTCTAAAAACTTCCCAAGTGATTCTGATGTGCAAACAGGTTTGAGTTCCACCAGCTTTGTATTGCCACCCTGCACTCTCCCCCCGCTGACACTCCTGTATTCCCCTCCTCATTGTGTCCACCTCAGCTAACCCTGACCCAGCAAGGGCTACTGCCTGCCTGCACTTTACTCAGAGGACGCTCCCTACTCACGTTCAAGGTGGCTGGAACTGTAGGGTGACAGGCTGTGAAGAGGAAAGTAGCTGGTTCTGAAAAAAGACCAGAGATTTATGTAAATTGTAACAAGTAACACTTACTACTAACTCTTAACCCTGAAAGTTAAGTCAAGAACCAGTGATCGGAGTCAGGCCTGGAATGAAATCTGGGCTCTCTCCCTCTCTGCTCAACTTCTGCTGTCTCCCGTGTTAAATGAGAATAACAGAACCTACTTCACAGGATCGATTTGAGGATTAAAAAGGAGATTACGGATGCAGAGTTCCCTTCCTCAGTTGTTGCTATTTATCCAGAATTTTCACACACATTTCATTAGATTCTCAACAGTCCTGTGAAGAAAGAAAGGCATTATTCCCAGAGGAAGGGGAATGTTCAACTGCTCGTTCCCTCCCATATTACAGATGAGAAAGCTGAGTCTCAGAGAAGTTAAATGACTTGCCCGGAGTGTGTGCAGTTTGGGTAAATAGGGGAAGGGCTGGAAGCAGAGCGGGCTGCTCCTCTCCACTTACTCTCTGTTTGTTCCTTTGCCATCTCCTTCCCGTGGGCCCCTTTTACAGCTCCTCTAGGTGTGTTTTACCAGAGCTGAACAGAAGGAAGTCGGTGGGGGGGGGGGCTTCTCTCTGCACCTCTCGGGGATGGTCCTGCTCTCCTGCCCACCACCCAGCCCTCTGCCTGCAACCTCCTCCCTATTTCGGCCCCTATAGGACTGATACTGGCAGTCCCTGTGGCAAATATCTACCCTGAATTCAAATTCTGGTGCAACCTGCTCATGAGCTGTGTGAATTTAAACAGATCTCTTCCCCTCTCCAGGCCTGTCTTCTCATCTGTGACATGAGGAGTGGTTTAAATCCATGGTTCCCAAATTTAGAGGCCTTGGAGGGATCACAGGAGATTTAGCCCCTGGCTCCATAAAGACTGTGAGTAACCCATCTGTGTGTAATTAACTGTCTGTGTGTAACTGTGTGATTGCTGGGGGATGAATAAAATACAAATGAACTTTAATGATGAGATCCAGAGCTCAGTCATTATGTGTTTTCTCAATCAACAGATATCAAAAATACAACTACTGGAATTCCCTATCAGACCAGTGGTTAGGACTCAGCACTTTCACTGCCAAGGGCCTGGGTTCAATCCCTGGTCAGGGAACTAAGAGCTTGCAAGCTGCATGGCACGGCCAAAAACAAAAAACAAAAAATGCAGCTACTAACATGTCAGGGCCTTGGAAATGTTTTGGAATGAAAAAGTTTGGTAATCCTTTGGAGGCCCTTGGAGCTGCCATGCTACAAAGCTACAAAAAGAGAAGGAGCTTTCCGCCACCAGGGGGCGCTGCAGCCCCGTGCTATATGGAAACTGAGGGCCGCGCGTGAGAGGGTGGTTCCAAACGGGGAGAGGGTGTGGCCTTGGGTCTAGAGACCACAACTGAGACCTGTTACACATAAGGCTCTGTAAGGGAGATGTACCTCCAGAGCTGGGGGAGGTAAGGGACCCAGAGGGGACTCAGCACAGTGCATACACCTAAGTCCCATCTGGTTGGACCTTGAGCTCCAGTTCCTGGTCTGGCACATAGAAAAATTCTCACATTTCACCTCAGCTATCTTCAGGCAAGGGAAGGGACTGAGGAAGGAAAAGGTACCAAACAAAGCACGGATGGCCATCCCGAGTGAGTGGTCTTGGCACGAACCTCAGGAGTGTGGGGAACAGGTGGAGATCCGTGGAGGCAGGGAATGCTTTCTGAAGGTGGAGTTGGGGACAATCAGAGAGGAGCAGGAAGGTCAGTTCAGGCAGAGATTCTGTCTAAGAAAGGAATCATTATGAGAAGACCTTTGCTGAGATGTGCGCCTGCCTCGCCTGGCAATAGGAAGCAGCAGCTCACAGCCAGAGGGGAGGACAGGACAGGCCAGCACCCTCCTCTGCTGTCACCCTCTCACCCACCCCACCCCAAACCTGCTGAACCCTGGGCAGAGTTCTGACCCACCTCAGGCTCTCCAACCAGGAATTTCTCCCTGGCAAGGGCCGGAGGACCTTGAAGAGAGAAGTAGGTTCCCACACAATATACCCCAGAGGCTGAGGCCCTGTCACACTCATAAACTGTCAGGATCCAGAAAAGCTTCCAGCTCAACCTGAAGGTGCATGCAGCCAGACAGGTGCTCACCTTGACAAACTCTACCCTGCCCTGGGACAGACAGACAGACATACACACACACACACACACACACACACACAAGCTCAGGCTTGATTTTAGCAGAACAAATGAAGGACCCAGAGCCAGAGCACTGCCTCACTCCCCCCACTTCTCCTCCCTGGCCGAGCTCCACTCACCTGCTGTTCCCTTCTCGTGGCCGCCAGTGGGCTCAGAGCAGCAGATTCCTTCCCACAGTCACTCAGCCCTACCTGACCCCTTTCCCCCTCCGCCTGGGCTCTGGACACCAGCCCTGACCCCCAGGCTGAGTGTCTCGCAAGCACTACTCCTCCTGCCCTCCCACACCTCTGGTCCTCCCAGGATGCCTTTTTTATTTATTTATTTATTTATTTATTTATTTATTTATGGCTGTGTTGGGTCTTCGTTTCTGTGCGAGGGCTTTCTCTAGTTGCGGCAAGTGGGGGCCACTCTTCATCGCGGTGCACGGGCCTCTCACGATCGCGGCCTCTCTTGTTGCGGAGCACAGGCTCCAGATGCGCAGGCTCAGCAATTGTGGCTCACGGGCCCAGTTGCTCCGCGGCATGTGGGGTCTTCCCAGACCAGGGCTCGAACCCGTGTCCCCTGCATTGGCAGGCAGATTCTCAACCATTGCGCCACCAGGGAAGCCCAACCAGGATGCCTTTTTGAGGTTGCCAAGCTTGAGTGCTCATCTAAGCAGGGAAGACCAGATGGAGAAGCAGCCAGAGGAGCACGGGAATTCACACTGGTGAGGTTTCTTGGGCAGCAGAGTGGACAGCAGGATGGACAGGGGGACTTGCCACTCTGGAGAGGGTGGGCACGCCCTGCCTTGCCCCATCTCAACAGGACCATCTCCCAAGCTTAGAATTTTGGCTTCAACACACACACACACACACACACACACACACCAGGCCTGTCTGCTCTGCAGAAGTCTGTTTCCCTGGGGCTCTAGGCCCTGTTTCTTCATTGCCCACCAAGCCTTTCCCATCTGCTTTCCCAGAGGAACCCTCAGTTATGGGTCCCCCGCAGAGATCTCCAAATTTTCTAGTCTCTTTCAGCCTTCTGGAGATAAGGCATATCAAATCTGCGATCACTGCAGCTGCCCCATTACAACCCAGCCCCTACACTTCCCACCTCGGTGCCTCCCTCCTGCCTCATGAAGCCTTCAAGGCTGGGAGGGAGGTCAGAATGGAGCCCATCCTGGCAAAATGAGAAAAAATTAGAGCAATACATTTACTGTCAATGGCAATAAGGCTGCCTGAACAGGGGAGGAGGAATATTCGATTTCAGGCTCTCCAGGGTCTCGATGGAGGAGCACTGGCAGCCTGCAGCCCCAGGCCTGATGGAATGGGGAGGGCTGGTCCCAGCCCCAGCCAAATGGGGACCCTGGTGCCCCAGGCCTCCTGTCTCTGTATCGACCCCATCCTCCACAGTCACCTGCTGGGTTCCAGTTCCCTCCTCTCCCCTCCCATCATTTCTCCCTTTCCACTGCCAAACTTGTTTCCCCGCAGCAGTTCTTCTACCGGTGCAGGGTGATGGAGCAGAAAGAACACTGCTCTAGGGGCTGGAAAGGAGGCCTGGGTTCTAACCCCCTACTGCGTCCAAGCCGAGAGACTTCCTGCAAGTCACTGAGCATCTCTGAGTCTGGGAACAGAGTGGGCTGGGGGACAACATGGCATTTGACATCCTGAGGTCACTCAGCCATCCATTACTTCAGTGGTCTTGGGCAACATCACTTAACGTCTCTGAGCTCCCATTCATCTATAAAGTGGGGGTGAAGCAAATAACAAGACCTAACTATTTCCTAGGGCAGTGGTGATATGAAAGCTGTAAACAATTGTGAGGGTTGCAATGTCTTGTTTACATGCAATTCGTGGTATGTTCCCTGGCTGAAGAATGGGACTGAGCTTCGACCAGAAGCTCCAGATGGTTCTTTCCGGCCCTAGGATCCTGGCTCTGTGCCCTGCCCTCTCCAGTGAGTGGAGAGTGTAACCTCTCTGGGAAGGCACATCAGGCGATTTCTTGGTCAAACAGGTCTGAGCTGAGGAGTCAACTGTCCTGGACCTGTCCTGAAAGACATTCTGGAGGGGAAGATTTTAGAAGCAGCTGGTCAATAGTATCTCTTTCCTAACTCCTCCTAGCCTTGTGTCCACACGTGAATGGTGCCCCCTGGAGTTGGGCAGTGTGGCATGTCTGCCTAGATGGGAGTGAGACAACTGCGGCCCAGCCTCCAGGTGATGGACAAGGTGCGAGGCAGGGAGGCTAGGGGATGGACTTAACATTGATTTCTAGGCTGCCTGGAAACACATGCAGTGTTTTTCATCTGATATGTGGTCTACACAGCAGCCTGAGAGGCAGGTGTAATTGACACGGAGGTTGAATAACTTGCCCATTGTTATCTGCTGGAAGGAACTGTGGCTCAGGTCTGCTGGGTCCCATCACTCCACACTGCCTTCCGCTGGAGCAGAAGGCTCGAGGCTTCGGCCTCAGGCCTGGCTCACCATGGCTGAGCTGGGAACCTGGGCAGATTTTTAAGAGAATGGCACTTCTTAACCAACTTAGCACAGAGACTGCCTTGGAAAGTGTAGAGCCCTGCTCAAATGCGTTAGACCTCCATGTGCTTCTTTTCTGGTTCCAACCTCATTTCCCAACCCACCTCCTCTGTGTGGTCCTCCCCTCTGGCCAGATCTCCTCACTTCATTTTCCACTTGACACATCAAGCTGATTCCTCTCTCCCCCTCTCCCTCTACCCATCCAGATCTCACCAATCTTTTGAAGCCTAGATTAGGGGCCTCCTCCTCCTTGAAGCCTTTCCTACCACCAAAAGTGGCAATAAGCATAGACTTCCTCAACTTACTAGTCACTTTTTCTGAATGTGTCCTGATTCCCCAAGAGAGTCCCCAACGGATTCTCCGAGGGCACAGACTATGTGTCCTACCTCTTTGTAATCTTGGGGCTTACCTAGACTCTGGTACCTATTGGGTGTTAAAAAGACTTTTGTAGCTGAAGGTGATGATTGTGGTGATGGTGCTTATGATAGAATTCACATTTGAGTTTCAAGTAGAGGTGGGGGGACTTCCCTGGTGGCGCAGTGGTTAAGAATGTGTCTGCCAATGCAGGGGACACAAGTTCGAGCCCCGGTCCGGGAAGATCCTGCATGCTGCGGAGCAACTAAGCCCGTGCACCAAAACTCCTGAGTCTGCACTCCAGAGCCCTCGAGCCACAACTACTGAAGCCCACACGCCTAGAGCCTGTGCTCCACAACAAGAGAAGCCTCCGCAATGAGAAGCCCACACCACAATGAAGAGTAGACCCCGCTCGCCGCAACTAGAGAAAGTCTGCGTGCAGAAACGAAGACCCAATGCGGCCAAAAATAAATAAATAAATAAATAAATTTTAAAAAATAATAATAAAGTAGAGGTGGGGGTAATGGTGACAGTGGTGATGACTGTGATGGCAGTCATGGTGGTGAGTTTGAAACGTGGTGGTGTTGGTAGTGATGGTGGTGATATTGATGATTTGAAGATGGTGGTAGTGATGGTGACAGTGGCTGCACTAATTATCTATTGCTGCATAGCAAATTACTCGCAAAACTTAACAGTTCAAAAAACACACATTTATTATCTCATAGTTTCTGTGGATCAGGAATCTGGGCATGGCTTAGCCGGGTACCTCTGGCTCCAAGTCTCTCACAAGACTGCAACCAAGGTGTTAGCATGGGTTGCAATCTCATCTATAATCTCCACCGGCGGAGAATCTGCTTCCAAGCTCACTCATGATTGTTGGCAGGATTCAGTTCCTCTTGGGCTCTTGGATCTTGCCGGGTGTTGGCCTGAGGCCTCCCTCAGTTCCTTGCCATGTGGGCCTCTCCACAGGGCAGCTGGCTTTCCTCAGTGCAAGAGGGAAGCCACATCTTTTTGTAGCCTCATCTTGAAATAACCTTCCATCACCCCTGCTGAGTCCTATTCACTAAAAGTGAGTCATTAAATACAGCCCACACTTGAGGGGTTAGGATTACACAAGGGCGTGAACACTAGGAGGCAGGGGCCACTGGGAGTCACCTTAGAGGCTGCCTACCATGATGGCTACAGTGGTGATGATGATAGTGGAGGAGGAGAGTTGGAGAGTGATGATACTGATGATGGAGAATGCGATTGGATCAGGATGGTAAGGTATCTGAGAGTGAAAGTATTGGTGTCCAGTCCATATCAGAGTTGAAAAGTAGTTCCCCCAAACTAGATCTGAGCAGAGGGGTCCAGCTGACTAGAGCCAGTTATACAAGACCCCTCTCCTCCACCACACTGCAGTCCATTCCAGGTCCAGGTCCATGTCCATTCCCCTAGAGTCCTCCTTCCCCATTACTTTCTTTGCCAATCACCCCACCCTAGGCTGATGTTCTTCCTTAGGCAATTAATGAGCTAAGTAATTGCCAGATGGAGAGCAATAACCACTAGCAATCGAAGGGAGGAGGGAAAAGAGAGTGGTCAGAGGCCCAAGGGAGTCAGAGAGGTGCTGCCAGTTTGGGGACTGGGCTGTGGTTCTTTCAAGTTGGATAAAGCATCCACCCCATCCTGTACTGAATCCTCATGTCCTTGGTCTCCAGCTCCACATCCCCATAGGACACAACCCACCACCAGCACCACTTTATCTTCTCTCTCTCAATCCTTCACATAGGCTTTAGGCTACAGCTTCCCTGAGCCCAGGGCAGCCCGTCCCCCTCCCTCCATCTCCTGCCTCTAATCTCTCCCTACTTCTGACTACCTGCTGTTTCTTAAAATCCCCCCAACATCACTCCTGTTCTTTAATAAGCACAGAAGGAGCTCACCTTTTTTCTTTTTTCTTTTTTGGCCTCGCCACGTGGTAAGGCTTGAGGGATCTTAGTTCCCCGACCAGGGATCAAACCCGAGGCCCTGGCAGTGAGAGCGCAGAGTCCTAACCATTGGACCACCAGGGAATTCCCAGAGCTCACCTTTTCTGATGCTTCATACCTTCAACGACCACCACCAAGCCCCCTAATCCAATGCCAATGCCAGGGTTTTCAGGTCTGGCAAGGCAAAATAAAGCTTACTTCTCTGGAAAAGTCTCTTTAGGCAGCCAGGTGATATTGGGTGTCATGGGGCCAAGTCCTTCTCCAGTAGGATCACCAGGTTGAGTGACAGGGATAAAATATATTAGCTTGGGAGTCAGGAGACTGGGACTCTAATCCCAGCTTTGTCACTCACTAATCATGCCACTTGGGCTTTCTGGCCTCAGTGTCCTCAACTGTTTCATGGTGGTAGTTGAAGGTGAGGGGTGGATTAGGTGACCTCTAAAGACCCTGTCTGTGCTAAACTTTGATTCTGATTCCCATGAGAAGGGCTGAGGGTGAATGGAGGGTGACAGCTATGCTGGAAAGCCTAGGGCCACATGGCTGAAAAATAGTTTCAGTTTGCAGAGGCTCATCAAACCTGGTCACAGTGGAGAACCTTCGTCCTGTGCATCCTGTAGGAACCCAAGGCAACCCCAACCTTCCTTTTCTGCATCTTCCCAGACTCCCCACCCCCAGGTGCACACCCTCTGCATCACCAGCTTCCCCTCTGGTCCCTCTTCAGTACATCCAGGAAGTAGCCATCTGCCAATCCTTTCTATAACTCACCTCTTTTGTTTCCTTTCCCCCTCCAGACACACCTGTACTGTCCCCACCCTTATTCAGTCCTTTGCCTCTTCTCTCCTGGACCTCCGTAAAACACCTCCCACCCGCTTGGTCTATGTGACATCTCTCTCTTGGTTCTTCCCTTTGACCAATCTTTCTCAGTTCCCTTTGTCTTTCAGCCTCCTTTCCTGCCTCCCCTCCTCCTGTTCACCCCTTAAACTTGTGTGAATTCCCTAAGGCTTTGTCCTTAGCCATCTCATAAGGGTACCACAATAACAAAAGCAAAAACAACTAGGATTTAATGGTGCTTATACTGTTCAAAAGGGCCCTCACATGTATTTTCATTTGATTCTCTGAGGTAAGCCATTCTCTCCCATTTAATAGAAGTCAGTTTTGCTTTCACAGAGTCTCTGAAAACTGTCCTTTCTTTTTTATTCTCTTTGCCACTGCCCTAATTCAAGCCCTTAATGCCTCTTCTTAGACCCTCGCTTCAGCACCTAGCTGACAATAGTGTAGGTCTTAGCAGCCGGTGAGAAGGAAAGGATGTAGTTCCAGTTAACCAACTGACCAAGGGCTTTAGACTTAACTGAACCAGACCAGGCCCCACTCAGAACACAGTGGGCTGTACTGTAAAGATAAGGCAGTCAGAACCAGAATCATTTTGGGGAAGAGATTAGGGTCACACACGAAAATTCAAAATCTATGGTTAGCCCAAGCGTAAAGAGGAAAGTTCCTGATGAAACAAGCAAAGAGCTGCATAATGAAGTCTAGGAGAACCTCCCTGGAAGCCCCACCTCGCCAGGACCCTTGTGCCCGGTCCCAAATCATCTCTAATCAACCCAATCTGTGGCCTCAGCCTGCTGGAGCAGGTAAACCTTGACTCTCTAGTTTCAGTCAGGAAAATCCTGCCCCAGGAAGGAAAAAGAATAAGAATAAAGAAAATAATCTCAGAAATATTGAACAAAGAAATTTAAATGCATGATATTGTTTTTGTAATGGTTTTTGGGGCAATTGTTGTAATACTCTTTTTTTGGTCTGCTTTTAAAGATGTTTAAAGCTTTTAGGAAAACCTGATTTATGAAAAGTTTGATTTCATTTGCAATCAAGGTTTAAATATTTGGGGAAATATAATTTGCCATATTTATAAGTTTTTGATATATTGGTTGCATAAGTAGTAGGAGACTATTTAGGGGAATGTTAATAATTGAATGAAGATTAACAAATTGGACATCAAAGTAGAAAAAATAATGAGTATTCCTCTCCATGCCCCAAAGTGCCTAAGATATTAAAGAATTTATCATCTTAAACTTCCCATCTGTGATTTCTGCTGTCTTCAATTAATTCCATTCTATAGCAAACACCTCTGTGACCCCATTTCCTCATCTATAAAATGGGATGGTATTATTACCTACTAAGAGAGTGGTTGTGAGGATTTAATGAGAGAATTCCTTCCATAGCACTTAGAACAACACCCAGTACACAAACTCAATAGTGTTGGCTGTCTTTATCTTTCCCCAATACCACTTTGATCATGCCACCTCCTGCTCAAAACACTTTAGTTGCTCCCCAGTCACCCCAGACAAATGCAAGCTCCTCCACATGATGTCAGGAACCTCTATGTCCTTACCTCTCCCTGCTTTGCTATTCCCCCTCACCTAACAGACAGACAAAGTTATCATCTCTTTGCTTCACCCTGGTCCCTATCATCATTTCTTCCATACTGTTCCTATTCCTGAAATGCCATGCCTCCCTCCCATGCCATTACAGCCAATTCAGACTCCTACCCATCCTTCAAAACCCATCTCAAATGCTACATCTCTCAAGACATTTTCTTGGTCATCATCAACTCTCTCCCTGCTTGGAGCACTTTCTTTATTGTTTCCTGGCAAACATCACATTCAGTGTCATGCATCAGAGTCAATTACCTATGTGTCTGGTCATCCCAGTTGGGCCATAAGCTCCTTGAAGGCAAGATTCACTTCTAGTTGATCTTGGGGAACACATGGCTGCCCTGCCCAGGTCCTGGTGTGTAATAGGTGCTCAACTAACAAGTGGTGGATTCCTCTAGTTCTGGGTAGTTGTGTCAGCTAAGCAGAAGCGGCAGGGACCGGCAGCCTGCCTAGACCAGTGTCCCCACCCTCACTGGCCTACGTGGACCTTGGGGGACAGGAAACAGAGGCAGCCAGCAGTCTTCGTGGGCCAGGGCCCACGGGGCAGATGGAAAGATGGCAGAGCCAGATTCCAGGAGCATGTGGGGCTGTGTCTGCTTAGTTCATCAGCGTTTCCCCAGACATTCAGCCCCTCAGTCAGTCAACATTTTCTTTAGACTCCTCTGTGCCAGGCCCTGTGTGAGGAGTGGCAGACACCAAGACTGTTGCCACTTCCTGAAGCGGTACGCCCATGTGCCCGAGCTCCCGTGTGTACACATACATGTGCCCATGTGTGCACCGCACGCGGCCTGAGTCCTTGCTCCTGACCAACCCAGCGTCTGTGAGCCCAGGCTGAGGGCCGCTTTCCCCCTGTTTCCAAACAACCCCCCTTTCAGCGCCAGCGCCTACCTCCTCCCCTTGTTGGGGCTGCCGCTGATGATGAAATCTGGCTTGCAGCACCCTCTTCCCCCCCCTTCCTGCAGGCCTGGGAGAGGATTAAGCCG
Organism: Eubalaena glacialis; assembly: GCF_028564815.1. Taxonomy (NCBI): domain Eukaryota; kingdom Metazoa; phylum Chordata; class Mammalia; order Artiodactyla; family Balaenidae; genus Eubalaena; species Eubalaena glacialis. Next base: position 65,010,322 of record NC_083726.1, on the reverse strand, counting down.
CTGGAGTCTGAAATCCGAAAGATCCCAGCTTCTGCTCCCCAGCACCTCCTCACGCCCCCTCCCCTCCCCGCCCATGCAAAACCAGAAAATTAATCTCCCCCTCTGCCTGTGATATGGCGGGCTGCATTACAAGCTGGGCGTCGAGATAAAGTGAGGAGCTGCGGGACGGCGGCCCAGTGCTGGGGCCCCGGGTGGGGCCGGCCTGGGAGATAAGGGCCTCCCAGCCCCATGAATTATTCACCGGCACTGCCTCCTCCGGCTTGCAGGCTGCCCCGGGCGCTGAGATTGCGCCTTCCAGAGACGCCTGGTTAAGGTGGGAGGAGGGTGGGGGCAAGAGGGGAGAGAGGAAGACTGCTGTCAGCTGGGGACAGCTCAGAGACACAAGTGCCCTGCAGGACCAACTGATGCAGAGAGAGGAAGGTGTCTCCAGCCTAGGGAACCCCCAGACCCAGCCATGACCCCCAGGAGTGCTCCTCATTTAGGCAACTCACTAAACACTACTGAGCAGCTGCAACGGCCAGGCTCAGGCCAGGTCCTGGCATCCCAGAGCTGAAGATGCAGTCCCTGCCCTCAAGGTGCCCAGGATCCAAAGCACCTACTGAGTGTGGGCAGAGCACAGTCCGCGGCCGGTTGCCTGGTCCACAATCCTTCCCCTTCCCCTCTTCTGGAGATCAAAATAGCCGCTGCCCACTAGGGGGGAGCACCCTGCCTTGGGAAGATGGTGTCAGGGGAGAACAGAGGACAGACCTGCTCCCAGAGCAGCCAGAGCCCACAAAACAGAGTAGGCAGCTGGAGCAGGAGGGAACTGGAGATCAGGGTTGGGTAAAGGACTAACCAGGGAAGTTTCCTGGAAGAAGAAAACCCCAGGTCCTCTGTGGGTCTTTTGTTTCTCCTTTGTTCACTCTTCTCAAAGGCCCAGAATTTTAAAGCAGTGAGGGATCTTAGCAGTCTCTTCCTTATTTCCAATTCTCTATTTCTCCATCTCGTTACCTTTACTCTCTGTCTTAATCTCTCTCCTCCTCCTCCTCCCTCCCCACATCTGCCCTTTTAATCTCTGCCTTGGCCCCAGTTTCTCCCCCTCTTTCTTGCTCTCTGCCTTTCTCTGTCTCCTAATCTATGTTTTCTCTTTAATCATCCCTTCCTTCTGAAGCCATGACTCCCCAAATGACATGATGACACACAATTTGGGATGTGTGATGGGAGAAAGGTGGCCATCTGCCGGACCCCAGGGAGGAAGGGAGGAAAAAGAAGTGTCCATTCGTGGTCCTGGATGTGCAGACGAACTGCCAAGACCCTGAGAGAGAGGCAACAGTAGCAATATGGGGAGAGAGCCCCCAAAGGTGTACTTGTACAGGAAAGAGACTAGGCTACCCAGAGAACTGGGAGTGAGAGGTGCTGGGAGTGGGTGAGGATCAGAGGAGACCCCTTCCAGACTGCAGTGGTGGGACCCAGAGTAGCAGGCAACCTTGAACCCACTGATTCCTGGTGTAGATATGGCGCCCAGTGAACAAGGCACTGTGTTCTGAGACCCATATTATGTTGGAGAGAGAGGGGTGATGTGGGGAGAGGGGGAAGGGGTGGAGAGTGAAGAGGGGCCAGAATGAGAGGAGAACATGGAGAGGAGAAAAGGGTGAGCCCTCAAAAGATGGAGAAAGCAGTGATTTGGGTGGGGAAGGGAGGAAAAGCTAAGTGGGGCAGGGGAGAGATTAGCTAGAGGAATGGGGAAGAAGAGAGGACAGGATAGGATAGGCCGGGGGGGGGGGGAGGGTAAAGGCAAGGGTAGCAGAGAAATGAGGGAGGAGGTGAGATGACCATCTGGACCAGGGTGAGAAGATGAGGGTCAATGGGCAAAGTGCAGTCCGGAGGGGTGGGGGAGAGGTGTGTTGATGGGTCTCATCAGCCCCAGGTCCACAGCCCCTTCCCACTGTCTGCTAATTAACTCCTTAACTGTCTCTACATTTGCTGAGCTCACAGATGAAGCGGTTGCAGACAGATTAGGGTACGTGTGATTTCAAGCATGGGGAGCAGCAGAGAAGAGCTGCCTAGGAGTCCCAAGGGGCCTTGCCCCCCCTTTGCCCTCCCCCTTCTCCCCCTGTCTCTGAGAGGCTGGAGGGTGCTTCTGCAGATGGGGCCATCTGCAAGGGAAGTGTCCATGGGGAATTTGCCCCATCAGCCTTTCAGCGATGAAAATAATACTTGCCACTATTGATGAAACACCTACTGTTTACCAGGCAGACATTTTTTCATCACTGTGGGCATTAACCAGATTTTATGGTTTGTGGAGAAAGGGAGGCTCAGACAGGTTAAGGAACTTGCTCAGGATCACACAGTGCTGGTGTGACAGAGGTGGGATTTGAATCCAGGTCAGCATGATGTCAAAGCCCTGGGTGGGTCCTAGCCAGATGCCTCATGCAGTGGAGGGCGGGATATCTCCAGGCTTATTTCTCTCTCAGCCCCAGGAGAGAAAGGGTACTGAGGTCTAGGGACTGCAGTGACCAGAGAGGAGGGAAGTGTGGGCAAGAAGCTGGGAGGAGGCTGAAGGAGCTAGGATCTGTCAAGGCCTGAATAAGAGGTAGGTGGGCCCAGAGAAGCAGAAAGAAGCAGTGTGACACTAATCACAGCCCTTGGATCCCTCAAGTGTCATCTTACCAAAGCCAACTTCCCCTTTTCCTCATCCCTGTGCTGCAAACCCCTGTCACTATGACTTGCCCCTCTGCCACTCGATGCTGTCCCATCCCTCAATTTCACTCGGTTTTTGCTAGACTAGATTCAGGTGGGTGTCAGCATGTTCATCTCTCCTCTGACACTGAGAGACTTTGGCCCATGTCTCCAGGGCCAATCCTGGGGATGGACACAGGAAAAGCCTCAGTGGAGGTTTGCCGAAATGTACAGGGCAGGGATGGGGGGATGTGTGCAGGGATCCATCTCACCTCAAATGAAGAGGAAACAATAGCATAAGGGACTCAGGTTGTACATAAGAAAGAACTTCTAAAGCTGGGGCCTGACACACAAGGAATCATAACTGAAGCCTTGATTCAGACCCGTGGATTCTGAAGATCAAGGTTTCTCAAGACTGACTGCTATATATTACAGGTCTTGAAAAGTTGGGGAATCTGGGCCCCACCTCCGGATATTCTGATTTAATTGGTCTAAAGCAGGGCCACAGCAGCAGCAGTTGAAAAAGCTCCACAGGTGATTCAAATGTGCAGCCTGGGCTGAGAACCACTGTCAGATTCTGCCCTGATTTGGCTGCACTGGTGGTTTTACCACTGGATTCAAACACTAATGCTAATAATGATAGTTATTACTTATTGAGGATTTACTAAGTACAAGCTAATGTACTAAGCAGTTTCTATGCATTAGCTCATGTAATTCTCAGAAACTCCTGTTAAATAAATATTATCCCCATCTTACAGATGAGGAAACTGAGCTCAGAGAGGTCAAGGGACCTGCCCATGCTAATGAATGGCAGGGCCAGGTCTGGAATCTGAGATTGCCTGATTCACTCTTATCTTCCCCCAGACTCCTCCTGAGGCTGCTCCTTGGCCTCAATCAGTCCTTGCCTGCCTCCACCTCATCTCATCACCTTCCTTCCTCCCCCGCTGCTCCCTCAGTAACATCCCAGGTGACTGAAGCAATTTGCAGCCATTTGAAGAAACTCCGTGTGTCATTCAGCCTGCAAGGGTGGGGAGTTAGGGGAATTACAGATGCTCCAAAATGGTCCACCCCTCCTCCCGAGGACACTTGGAATTCAGGAATCAGACTCTGCCCAGTGCTCCCTCAGATCCCTGCTTGGGGCCCTCCCAGGCTGAAATCCCACTCCCAAATGCCCCTTTTGGTTGTTCTAGGTACCTGGGAGGGTGCTGCCACCCAGTGGCTACCCAGGGACATGGCAGCCCTCTGGAAAGGCCTGGTGCTGCTGGACAGCTCCCCAATTCAAGAGGAGAACCTAAGATCCTCCTTTCCTTTTGGTAGTGCCTTGCCCAGGTACCTAGTTAATGGATCGTACTCTCCCTCCTCTGCAGCCCTAAGCCAACCCTCCCTCGAGGGATCTCCAGCTCCCTTCCCTCGCTTCCCGTGTGCCCCGTGGCCCCAACCCCTCACAACTTGTCTTCCCACTTCTTTCTACTGTGCCAGCCCCTTCTCATTACAGGTTCTCATTCTAACTTAAAACCCTGGGAACACACCTCTCACCTTCCTCTCCCTGAGCTGCACCAGCCCACAAGTGGAATGAAGGAGTGGTTAGAGATAGAATTCTGGTCCCACCCCCACCCCCCTCCTCATCATCTGACACCATCAGACCTCAACAGTCTTCGTGCCAAGAGCCCCTAATGAGCATCAGCAAATTAACAACTTCCCTTTGATTGCTCCTTCTCTGTTAATTGGATAGGGAGGGCCCCCCCAAGACCTCTTAGAGAGGAGGAGGAGGAGGAGAGAGGTGCGAGCTAGCGGAGAAGCACCCCCATCCCCCAGGCCTGGTCTCAGTGCCTCAGAATTCAGCTCCATCCCTGAGTACAGCTCCCCCTTCCATCCCTTCCTCATCCTGTCCACCTCCCCCCAACCCTACACCCTCCCACTGCCCCGCATTCCTTTCCCTTTCCCTGTTTCTTGACTTCAGTCCCATTTCCCTTGACCTCTGGCTGTTTCTCCCTCCTTCTCTCTGCTCCTTCTTTAGAGGTTTGGCAGTGAGGAGCTGCAAACCTGACCCCCCCAAGGCAAGGCCAAGGCTACAAGGATGGGGTTTGGGTGGCCAAGGCTGCGTGTTTGTTTATATATGTACATGTGTGTACAGTGTCACATGTAGGTGGGGAGCAGGGATAAGAGCAGGTGAATACTTGTAAGCTCTTGAGCTCCTGCCCTGTGGGCCAGGCTTCTGGGGTGTGTGGGTGTCTGTGGGGGGTACGTGTGGCTGTGAGTGGCGTGGTGTGACTCTGGTCTGTATGTGTGTGTGTGTCTCCACACGGGCAAGTGCTTGAATCAGTCAAGTGTGACTCGGAGCTTGCCTGTGTGTGTGTGCGCGCGCGCGCGCGTGCCACCAGAGGAAGCAGCAGCAAGAGGCAGGAGCATCGATCAGAAGGAGACAGCGCAGGGAGGGGGACGCTGGGGGCAGACACCTTCCCCCCCGCGCGCGCGCGCGCGCGCACACACACACCACACACAGTCACACACAAGCCATAGGGCCTCGCAGGCAGGGGGACGGCTCCGGGACCGGAGGGAGGCAGCGCCGCCAAGAGCGGCCGGGAGGAGGGGGCTAAGCAGCGCGGGGAGCCCTCGATCCCGTTCCCCGGTCCGGGGGCCCCGCGCGCACACCGGCCCAGAGACAGCCTCGCAGACACTCGTAGGCGCGCACGCGCACCCTCTCCCCTCCCCCTCTGCCTTCCCTCCCGCCGCCTCCCGGCCGGACGATGGATCCCTGCAGATCCCGGGGCTGAGAGCACCGCACACCGCGCACCACGCCAAGCCCGGGCGGACCGAGCCGAGGCGAGCGAGGGAGCGCGCGCGGCGGGCGTACGGAGCCGAGCCGAACCGGGCCGGGCGGGCCGCTCCTTGCAGGGCTCTGCGCGGCGTGCCGCGGCGGCCGCCGGCTCCCGCTCCGGGCCATGAGCCCCTCCGAGGCTCGCCGCTGAGCCCGCGTCCGGCCCCGCGCCCCAGGACCCGCCGCCGCTTGCCGGGTTCCCGAATCCCCCTCAGGTGGGTCTCCGATCCCCCCGCCTTTGGCTGCGGGACTCCCCAGCACCCCGAAGCCGGGACTTTCCTCCCCTCTAGCTTTCCCCAGCTTCTGGGGCGGCTCAGTGGCTGGGGAGGGGGGCGGGGGCCGAGCAGGGGATCTGGCTGCGTCGAGAAGCTAGAACGGGGTGGGGGTGGGGTGTCCGGGGCGGGGACAGCTCGCTGTCAGAGGGAACCGCGCCCCCATCTCTGTGCAGCCACCTCGGGTTGCCCTCTGCCCCCACCCCACCCCCATCCCAAACATGCACACATACAGCCTGTGCTGTTCAGAGAACCGGAGACGCCCGCAGGTGAGGACTCAGGTGGGCCCCTCCCCACCTCACTGGGGGGTTTCTGGCCCAGGTCTAGCTCATGGGGGCGAAAGCCCAGTCCTGGGGACACCCTTGACTGGGAACTCTTGATCCCGGGTTCAGCCCATTTGGGGGAGTTTTCGTCTCCAGGATGGGTGGACATTCCCGTCCCAGAGTGACCCCACATCTGGAGGAAACTCCTGTGCCTGCCTGTGGGAGCACTGGGACTTCCCTTTCATCCTCGGGTGACTGCATCTGGGGTCTCCCCTGGCCTGGGAGTCTTCCCTGGGAGAGCATTCTCTTGGCCTAAGCTGACTCCCAAACCCCTGCATTTGGAGGAACCCTCTTCTGAGAGTGTGTCCCCCAGCCAGCCACCTCTGGCTGCACACCAGAGACAGTGACCTCTGGAGATGGGGATGGACACATCTGGAGGGATGCTGTGTGTACTCTCATCCCAGGACCATGACAGACTCCCCCACCCCCTTCCCGCAGGATCCCCTCGGCCAGGATGGAACTGAAGGCTGAGGAGGAGGAGGTGGGTGGCGTCCAGCCGGTGAGCATCCAGGCCTTCGCCAGCAGCTCCACGTTGCACGGCCTGGCCCACATCTTCTCCTACGAGCGACTGTCTCTGAAGCGGGCGCTCTGGGCCCTCTGCTTCCTGGGCTCACTGGCTGTGCTGCTGTGTGTGTGCACCGAGCGCGTGCAGTACTACTTCCACTACCACCACGTCACCAAGCTCGACGAGGTGGCTGCCTCCCAGCTCACCTTCCCTGCTGTCACGCTGTGCAACCTCAACGAGTTCCGCTTTAGCCAAGTCTCCAAGAACGACCTGTACCACGCTGGGGAGCTGCTGGCTCTGCTCAACAACAGGTGGGAGGTTCTCACCCATCCGGCTGCCAGACCCCCTGTCAGGGTGCTTCCTCTCTAAGCCACCATACAGCCCATACCACCCTGCCCTCCAGCCCCCCAAACCTGCCACTCACAGCAAAGAGATCGGGGTACTGCCAAGCACTCAATTAGGGGCACCCAATCTCTGATCCCAGCTGTGAGACATGGCCACCCTCCCTGGAGTGATCTTTGCCCACCCTCCCGCCACTATGTCTCAATATTCTCCTCCCTTGGGGGATCCGGGCATACCATCTTTAAAGGGTAGAAACTATGGTATAAAAGCCATAGTTCCTGCCCTGATCTCTCTGCCCACCCATGCTTACCCATGTGCTCAGATGCCCAGCCCCTGGGCAGCCACTGCGATCCTCTGCCTTCTCAGACCCCACGGGGCAGATCCTCTAGACACGCCCAGCTCTTTCATGCCTCTGTCCAGGGCTGGATGCTGCCCTCCCCCCAGGGTTGGGCATGGGACACCGGAGGCCAGATGGAGGCAGGAACTGAAGGTCCTGCCAATCCATGCACTGCTCACACCCCCACCACACCCCACCCTGCTCCAGGTATGAGATACCAGACACACAGATGGCAGATGAAAAGCAGCTGGAGATACTGCAGGACAAGGCCAACTTCCGCAGCTTCAAGCCCAAGCCCTTCAACATGCGCGAGTTCTACGACCGTGCGGGGCACGACATTCGAGACATGCTGCTCTCCTGCCACTTCCGGGGGGAGGTCTGCAGCGCTGAGGACTTCAAGGTGGTGAGTGAGCCCCCTGGCTGGTGTGGGGCGTGAGTCAGCCAGCCCCCAGAGGAGCAGGAGACTAGAAGCGGGCGGCCTCTGGGGAGGAAGTTGTGTGTCCCTAGGGTTCGATTCTGGCAGGCGGGTACTTTGTTCAGCTCAGGGACTCATTTGCTCTTTGTGAGGGCCTCGGCTTCAGCCTTGTGTCCGTGATGGCAGGAAAGAGAGCCTATAGCGTGCACGCACACACACGCACACACACACACACACACACACACACACAGCCTGGCAGGGCCCCTGACCCCATCAAGCTTACCTTCTGGGCCACAGGTGTCAGAGCTGGGGGTGGTGATGGGTAAGCTGAAGTCTTGTTACTCAAAATGAGGTCCGAGGACCATCATCTGGGACCTTGAAAGAAATGTAGGACTTTGCCACCCCACTTCCCAGACCTACTGAATCAGAACCTGCAGTTTAACAAAACCCTCAGGTAGTTTGAGTTAAAGTCTGAGAAGCACCATGAAACATGGGAAGTAAGGGAAGTTTTCTCTTAAAAAACTGGACAGGTAATTCTCTCTGTGCCACCCCTCCCCTACCCCAGCCATTTCACACACACACACACACACACACACACACACACACACACACACACACACACACACTGTCTGATTGGGTTCCCCCCTTGCCAGCCCACAAAGTCAGGGTCTGAGGAAGAAGAGATGACTTGGGGTACACAGTCATGGCTGAACTGGAGACTCCCTTTGCTTCTCAAAATGGAGATGCCCCACAGATACTCATACCCTCCACACACAGATGGGGCTGCCTCAAAGCCAGCGCCCCAGGGAGGGTTAGGGGAACTGACTGGCATCTCATGTGCCAGGTGATCATGGGCAAGTCATACAGGTTCCTGGGGGGTTAGAAACAGGCAGGGACTGTGGAAAGGGGTCAGAGGACCTGGAGCCATGTATGCAAAAGTATACCAAATGTGAGGCTAGTGCTTGGAACTCTTCCAAATGCTTTCTAGACTGTCCTTCAATCCCCTGGATGAATAGTCATATTATCTCTATTTAACAAGCTGAGACAGAGAGGTAGAATGAGTTGCCCGAGCTCACAGAGCTGGTTAGTGACAGACTCAGGATTAGAACTCATGTCTCATTCAGTCCCAATGCAGTGTGCTCTTTGCATTAATATTGCTGACCCTGGAGTCATCATGTCCACTTCCAGTTCTGACAATTGCTCTTGAAAACCCAGGCTCCCCTAGGACTCTTTTTCTGTCCATGCCTGCCCCCAGTTCTCCACTCTCAGATCCTCCCCTTTTCTCCCACACTTGCTTGCTTCCTCCCTAGCATTATGGCAGCATGAACTGCATTTGTTTGTGTAGAAAGGTTGGAACCATAGTCATGCTTGTTTTTTCCTGCTGAAGTTACACACGACTTCCCAATCTCTTTAAGCCTTTATCTGAGACCAGTTTCATGGGCCTCTGTCAATACTGCTGGACAAAGTTTACATGACCACAGTCCTTGCTGAGCCAAGCTCATAGGGAGCTTAGCATGATGCAAGAACCATTTCCTTCCCACTTCTCCTTCCTCAAAACGGGAGAGTGCTGGATTCCCCAGGGCCCAAGACCAAAGGGCTCCCAGGCTCACCAACTATATTCCCAAGGGTAGAAGAACTGTAGTTGAAGGTGGAAGTGAAAGCCAGAGGCCTCCTCCTCTGCAACATACCCCACACACAAACAGAAGGAACCATCAAGAAAGATAGAGAAAACCCATTAGATTGAATGGTTCGTAGTGTTTGGATGAGGAAGGGAATTGCTTGGCTTGACCTGGGAAGGTGCTAAGGAACAAAGTGGAGTTCATAGAAAGTATACAGTTGAGGCTCCATCTGTCCCTCACGTCCAGAAAGATTCCAAGTGGTGGTGCTAAGATATGTTTGGTTCATGGAAATGGAGACCCTGAAATGTGATTGGTCCATGTTGTCTGAGGGGACAACCCTACACAGTCAGATGGAGATATGATTGGTTCACAAAGTTCTGGAGCAGTGTGAATTCTTTCTCTTGCTGGGGGAGAAATACATGGCTAGAATCCCACAGGCCCAACACTGGCACTTCTTGGTTCTGGGTTGTCAGGAACCAGGTTTTTACTGTCTCTGAGCCCATGTCAAAGGCCTGACCCTGAATGTAGCTGGACCCAAACCTCTCAGACCTTCCTTCTGCCCTCTCAGGTTGACCTCAACAGCCCCTTTCTACTCTGCCCATAAGAGATGTCCCTACACAGATGGGAGTCTTATTGTGAGTCCGTGTCTGACATCTCCCTGGTGGAGAAGAAGAGCGCTGGCACTCTCCTCCAGCTCCCTGGTCCTAAGGGGCACAGATACCCCTTGCCTGATGCTCCACCTTCTCCCTCCTCTCCCTGGTCCCATAGTTAACATCTGCCTCTCCATCCTTGCTGGTCTCCGCTAGGACACGAGGCGTGTGTCTAGCTCCTGGACAGATGAGGCACTGACAGAAAACATCTCTCTCTCAGGTCAGAGCTTAGGGGAGACCGTCTTGGCATCTTCTGCTGCCTTGAGAGCAGAGGTTCTTAACTGGGGTCCGAGTCCAGCTCAAAGTGTTTGCAAAATAGAGTGTGCACAGGCACATGTGGACTCTTTTGTGGGTTCCAAGTGCGACCATCATCCAACAATAGGAATCTTGCTCCTGGAGGACAGTGCAGGGGGTATAGGAAGGGCATCCTCTGGTCCCTTAGACACCTCAGCTCCCATGGTGGGGGTCTGCAGCGACAAGCATTCCCCCCAGATGTGCTTCTGAATCCAGCTGAACCTCAGGGGATGAACGTGGTCCAAGAGGTGTTTGGCCAGGTCCATCCCCCAGCTGTGGCTGAGTCAGCTTGGGAGAGTGGGGGGAACCTGGGCTAAATCTGGGAGAAACTGGCTTGGAAACCCTTTGGGACTGAAGAGGCAGAGGGCAATGGGAAGAGTGTCCCCCCAGCAGCCCAACTGGGTAGGCCTCAGTAGCTCTCTCCTGAGCTACCAAAAGAGCTACCAAAGACCCACCCACAGGCCCCCTCTTCCCTCCTCTTTTCCTTCTCGGTGGGGTGCTTGGTTGCCAGGGCAACAGGGTCTGAGGCTCCACTCTCCCACCCCGCTTTGAGGCCAGCCAGGCCAAGGCAGGATAGGGGTTCCATGGAGGGGGCCCGGGGGTGCAGCTGTCTGCCGAAGTCTGGGTAGGGGTGGGGTGTTGGGGGGGGTGAGCACAGTCGCAGCTGGTGCCAGCCTCCAGCTGCACCTTATCTGTCCCTGGCAGTGGGAGCTCCGATGTGGCTGGAATGCTGAACAGCACCAAGGGGAGGGGGCTGGCAGATGGTGGCCTGGTCTGCCCTATGCCACCCCCCTCTTCCAGCTGAGTCCCAGAGCCTTTGCCTGGGGGAGAGAAGTGGGAATTCATTTCTGAACCCTGGAAGAGATGGAAGGGGAGGGCAGAGAATGGAAATCCTGGGGGTGGGTATGCAGTGGGGACAGTATTCTCTCAGGAGAGGGTGGAATTGGGATAGGAGGACAAGAGTCCAGGGGACCCTGGAGTGGGGGCAATCTCCCAGAGGAGAGGTGGGCAAAGAAATCCCCCCAAGGTTCTGGAGGTGGACAGGACTCTTCTGGAGCACCTGGAGGAGGTGAGATGCTGATATAAAAGGGGGGTGATCCTGAGACCCAGAGGTTGGAGGGAGAGGTCATCTTAAAGCAAGAAGAGCCAGGGATGGCAGGTCCCAGGGAGAGCCAGGACTAGCAATGGGAGCTTCCTTATCCCCAGGGCTGGCTCTGCCCCTTCACTGACACCCCTCATCACACCACCCCACAGCAGCTCAGACCTGGAGTCCCTGGGGAGGACCCGACCTCACTCCCTGGGTCTGTTCCCTCCAGCTAGGCAGGGAATGGAGGGGCTGCTGAAGGGAAGGGCTGCCCACACTGCTACACACAGAGAAGAAAGGAGGGTTTGGGGGCTACCGCACCCAGAAGCCCAGTGGTCTTTGTGTGGGGTTGTGGTGGGGTGTGGACAGGGGAGCATGCAGGGAGTGCAGAGGGATAGGAGAGGCTGGAGTGGAGAGGTTAGCTTGGGAAGAGGGGCACCCTGCCCTAGCCGTTCTTGGATACCTCCTCCAGCCTTACCCTTCCCTTCTCTCCCTCCCTCCCTCCCTCAGAAGTGACTGAGGTTGGAAGGAGGAGACTGGAGTTGAGCCAGTTGCACGAATCCAGGGGACCTGCATTGGGGTCTCTCTCTCTCTCTCTCTCTCTCTCACACACACACACACACCCCTCCCTCAGGTGATTCAGTTTCCTCTCTCACCTCCTCCCTCTCCTCCCCCATCCCTTGCCATTTCTGACTCTGCCCCTCTCCCAGACTACTGTCAGCTAAGAGGCTACTCTCAGTTAATTGATCTCCGGCTGTTGGCTAAAGTAATAGGGAGTTGATGTAAGTCAGCAGCTCTGGGGGCAGAGCCGGAAGTGGAGCGGTGGGGAGGAGCACTGCTTCGAAGCCCTGGGCTTTCTCCTGCCCCAGCCTGTGGAGAACTCCATGGTAGGGCCACCACTGCACCTGGTGTGCATCCAGGAAGCAGAGGGGAGGCCTGCAGAGAGGTCTGAACGTTTCTGCTGTGGGTGGAGGTGGCTTGGGGGCATGCTTCAGCTTTGTGGAAGGCAGTTTCAATTCCTGGGGGATGGTGAGGGAGACTGAATAGTAGGCACAAGGGGCTGGAGTTGGGAGTGTCGAGCTCCGCTTGATTCCTTTCCGTCACCGACAGAGCCCCTTGGGAGTGCCAAGCCTCGTGCTGGGCACCAGGGGCGGCGGTGAACAGGCGGAGCCTGTCCCTGCCCTCAGGGAGCGTCGAGCCATGTGCAGTACTCCCCGGAGGCTCAGAGTGCAGGGTGGTACTAAGGGAAGCCGAAGGGCTTTGGAGCAGAGAATCACGTGCCAGGGATGAGAGGACCCTCCACATCTAGGTGGGGTCCTTCCAATCTCCCCAGCCCAGCTCAGCTATTCAGAAATGCCAGTTCTGGCAATTCGCTGGCAGTCCAGTGGTTAGAACTCTGTGCTCTCACTGCCGAGGACCCGGGTTCAATCCCTGGTTGGGGAACTAAGATCCCACAAGCCGTGCCGCGCAGCCTAAAAGAAAGAAAGAGAGAAACTTCAGTTCTACAGAATGCGTGGTGTCTCCCCCAGCCCAGCCTCTCCCAGCTGATGACCAGTCTAGTTCTCTCCAGCAAGGGTCATGGTCTTTGGTCAAGTTCCCGAGGCACAAGCCTTCCCTTACTGTATGTCTGTACCCTGTATGTCTGTACCCTCTGGCTGAGAACCTTCTGGTCAGAACTCTGGCGTGGGGATTCTGGGAGGCAAAGCAGGGAAAGAGACAGCTCGAAGGAGAAGGGAGCCTGGTTTGGGTGGAGGATGCGTCTGGGACTCCTGGGTTCTATTTTGGGCATAGTTTCATCTGGCTCCATTTCTCAGCTTCTAGGCTCAATTTCCTGTGAGCAAAGGGGGCTGTAAATGGATTTTTAAATTATTCTTTGTCGAGGGGCAGCCCCTCCTTCAGCCTCTGGGACACTCTGGCTAGGCCCCCCACTGGCCCATGTGTAGAATGGGTGTGCAGTACCGTTTCCTGGACACATGCATCAGACATCTTCCTCGTGGAAAATTTTAAAATGAACGTGAAACTGCTGTGTAGTCACCTTGAGGGAAAGTTCCCTTAAGAAGCTCTAAGGACAGAGGCTCTCACTCCAGGCTCTCCAAGGCCACTCCTGAGGGAGAGGGAGGGCAAGTTGTGATTTTTCTGAGCTCCTATGAATTCTTGGAAAGAAAACCCTTTTCCACTCCTCTCATCTGCACCCCCTCGATGTGGCTGACAGTCCTGGAGGCCTGGGAGGTTGGGCTGTGTAGCTGAGTATCTGCTGTGTAGCTGAGTGTCTCTGATTGGTGTGTCGGCTCTTCGTGCCTGGCTGGGAACATCCCTCGGGGAGAGACTGCTGCAGTGGCCTTGACCATGGAGAGCAGCCAACTCAGGCTTCCTCACCACACACTGCACGTGTGCCCCAGGTGTGCAAGCACACATGCGCACCTCCCTGTGCATGTCTGAGAGTGGGAGAATGCGGACGTGGACTAGGGTGTGACGTGGACAGGCATGAATGTGCACAGGGGCACACGCAGCTCTCTTCATGTGTCTGCAGGAGAGAGCTCGTGTGCCCACGAACCTCTGGCCCCATGCGGAACACATACCTGCCAAATTAATCTTCTCTTTCTGTCATGCTTTGCAGTTTACAAATTCCCTTTACTTTAGCTCCTGTGATCCTCATAATTCTGGCAGGCAGGAAGATGTTAATATCTTCATTTGAAAGATGAGGAAACTGAGGCTCAGAGGTGTTACATGACTTGCCTGAGGCCACACAGCCAGTAAATGACAGAGTGACCTCAGATCTTCTAAGCCCAGGTTCTTCGTGCGTGACCATAGGAGCAGGGATGTGTGGTGGAGGAGGGTGCCCGGCTCCCCAGCTGCCCATGCTCTGTAAAGAGGTGGTGTGATGAGGCAGGAAGGGAAAAAAAAAGGATGCAAAAGAGAAGAACCCCAGCCTCAGTTTGAGTACACCATCTTGTAACTCCTCTGCGTCTTCATTGCACCATTTGGCCAAGTCCCAGCCTTAGATGGACCCACCACTGGCTTCCTCAGCAACACTCTACCAGAGGAAGTCACACGGCTTGGAATCACATTGTGTTCATGATCAACATGCCAGTGCTGCCCTGGCAACCCCACTGTGTTTTCCCGTCAACTTGCTCTCCCCAGTGATTACTGTAAATTTTTCTACGCCTCTCAAACCACCACCCTTCCTAGCCCCCCTCTCACCCTCAGCAGATGACCTCACCTCCCACTTTACAGAGAAGATAGGAGCCTCAGACAAGATCTCCCCGCTCCTCCAGGTACCTGCCCCCAGAGGGGAACATCCATCTTCTCTAGGCTGAAATCTCAACCTATTCTTACCATCTGATCTCCTTCTATCTTTATGGGAATTTTACCTTAAAGATTCTGCCTCTCCCTCCTTTGTAGTCGGTCTCTCCCTCTCCAGTGGAACCTTCCGATTGACACTGAAACATGCTTAAGATTCTCCCATCTTAAAATGTGTAGCTATAGGGACTTCCCTGGTGGCGCAGCAGCTAAGAACCCACCTGCCCTGCCGGCCTGGACCGACTGCACGGAGGCACTTGGACATGTGGAAATGCCTGATTTTGTTCCCTGCACGCAGAGGAGACACAGCTATTGAAATCTTACTGGGTAAATTCCCAGGTACTGTGAAGTTCATAGATAAGAATCAGCCCAAGTCAGCTTTAAGGGATTTACCGTGACATTGAGAAGAAAAGACTGGGCTTCTAAAAAAAAAAAAAAGAACCTGCCTGCCAATGCAGGGGACACGGGTTCGAGCCCTGCTTCAGGAAGATCCCACATGCCACGGAGCAACTAAGCCCGCACGCCGCAACTACTGAGCCTGCGCTCTAGAGCCCGCGAGCCACAACTACTGAGCACCACAAATACTGAAGCCCGTGCGCCTAGAGCCCGTGCTCCGCAACAAGAGAAGCCACCGAAATGAGAAGCCCGTGCACCACAATGAAGAGTAGCCCCCGCTCGCCGCAACTAGAGAAAGCCCGCGCGCAGCAGTGAAGACCCAACGCAACCAAAGATAAATAAATAAAATAAATAAATTTTAAAAAATGTATAGTTATAATGACAGCTAATATTTATTGAGCACTTACTATGTACCAGGCTTTAGGTTAAGAAAAAACCCAATAAACAAACGTCTCTCAACTCCACAGCCCCCTCCAGCTCCCACAGTATCTGTTTCTTTTCACAGACAAAATTCTTAAAATTGATGCATAGATTCCACTGTCTCCATTTTCTCATCTCCATCTCACTGTCTGATCCACTCGGGCTGCCTTCCTCCCCCGGCCCCAGCACTCCACCAAAATGGTTCTCGCTAAGGCCGCTAGTGACCTCCATATTTCCAAAACCCACAACCACTTTTTATCCTTGATGTCTCAAAATCATTCCAAATGGTTGACCACCACCTCTGTTTTGCACTATTCTCTTTCCTAACAATGGTACTCTCCTGATTTTCCTCCTTTGTCTAGCCACTCCTGCCTCTGTGCCAGTTCATGCTCTTCCACTTGGCCATTAAATGTTGGCACTGCTCAAGTCTCAATCCCAAGCTTTCCTCTTCTCTTAAATTGTGGGGCTATGATTTAATGGAACAGCTTGATGAATTTTTCATTAGTATATTTTTACATTGGTGTACCTTACAATGTAATATTTGACATATTACATCGGTATGTATTTACATTGGTATAAAATTGTAAAACATTTCTAGTGTCCTGGAAAGTTCCTTCGGGCCCTTTCCTAGTCAACACTACCCCACAAGAATTAACCACATTCAGGCTTCTGTCAGTAGAGATAAGTTTCACCCGTTCTTGAACTTCCTAGACTATATGTATCCTCCATGCAGTGTATACATGTCTGTGTCTGTCTTTTTTTGCTCATGACTATGTCTGTGAGATTCAGTCTCGTTGTATATAGCAGTAGTTAGTTCTTTTTCAATGCTGTGTAGTATTGCCTTATGTAAATAGAGCACAATTTGTTTATCCATTCTACTCTTGCTAGACATTTGGGTTGTTACTAGTTTGGGGCTATTATAAATAAATCTACTATGAACATCCCTGTTCATGTCTTTGGGTTGCCATATGCACTCATTTCTCTTGGGTATATAACTAGGAGCTGTGGTTAAGTCACAGGTTAGGATTCTGTTTAGCTTGGGTGGATACTGCCACATCAGGCCATTTTTCTTTCTATCTCTTCTAAAAAAACTTTATATTCTATTCCTGAGCAGTCTCATCTTCACTCGTGATTTCAATTACCATCTACACACTGACAACTGCCAAATGTATGTCTCAGCCCGGCTCTCTCCTCTTAGCATCAGTTCAGTGGCCAATTTCCCACTTAACATCTCCACTTGGATCTCCCCAAGGCTCTAAGAAACCAGCATGTGTCAAACCAAATTCATCATCTTAGCTCCCAAACTAGTCCTGTACTTGTGTTCCTGATCTAGTGAGCCATTCACCCACTTATGCAAACTAGAAACCATCCCTGACACTCCATCTCCCTCGCCTCCCTTACCAGGTCTGCCAGTGTTGACTCCCAAACATCTCCACTCCATCCCCCTGTTCCAGGCCACCCCACTGCTCCATGTCTCACCTAGACCACTGCATTGGCTTCCTAACAGGACTTCTAGAATCCCTCGGGCTCCTCCAGAGTGGTCTCTTCAAAACACTGCTCTGATCACTTGAAATCCTTCCATGGGGAATGGGACCAGAATCCTTACCCAGCCTTCAAGGCCCTAAGGGCCTGCTCTCCAGATATATCCTCCTCTTCTCAGCTCTCTCCTCTCGGAGCCTTTGCACTGACTCTGTTCTCTGGAATACCGCCCGCCCCCCAACACATACACACACAGACCTTTACCTAATCACTCCTCCTTATTCTTTAGATTGCAAGTCAAACATCACTTTCTCAGAGAAACCTTCCTCCGTTTCCAGTCTGGTTCAGATCCCCCAGTCATTCACCTCCATGGAACCGTATTATTTTTTTCATAGCACTTATCATAGTTTGCAATTAAATATTTATTTTTGTGATTTTAAAAAACTCTCCCCCATTAGATAATAAGCTCCACAAGGACCCAGTCCCTTATCTGTTCTCCACGTGTCCTCAGCACATGGGCACTCAGGAAATATTTGATGGGTAAATGAAAGAATGGAGAAGAAGGAAGGGATTTAGAGAGGGATGACCTACTTCCAGTCTCAAGCCTACTACTTGCTCTCCACGAGACTTGAACAGGTCATTGTGCCTCAGTTTCCTCATTTGTCAAATGGGGTGAAATTACTCAAACCTGCTTATTTTGCTGGGTTGTATACGAATCCCCTGAGGCATCAGTTGAAAAGCAGGAGACATTCCACAGATGTGAGGGGTGACCGGAGTTCAGAAAGAGATGTGGAGAACGTCAGAAAGCACTGGGTGGCCACACACAGCTTAAGAGACGTATGGGGTAGGGAGTGATGTGGGGAGGGGTCGCATCTTTGGATAGAGGGTTCAGAATTGAGTGTCGTTCTGCGAGCGTGTCTGCTTGGGTACTTCTCCTCTGTGTATGCTCGGGGGTCTGTGCTGCTTGGTCCTTTCCTCACCTCCCCATTACTGTGAAAAATGTGGATTTGTCTACTAGATCGAGATGAGGAGGAGAGAATGTTAGAGGATGGAGGAGGGAGGAAGAGTAGTTGGGGTGTGTGTGTGTGTGTGTGTGTGTGTGTGTGTGTCTTCGTTGCCCACAAGAGGGCTGTGTGTCTGTGTGTAGTGCTGTGTAGGTGTGCAGTGTAGGTCTTTGTGTTCGTGTGGGGGAAGAAGTGTCCAGCCACACCAGATTTGCTGTCCTCTGAAGCTGCTCCGTGTGTGCACACCCTACTCTCTGGTGAAGCACCAGGAGCTTCCCAGCCTTAGTTTCTTCCCTCTGGAAGTCCAATCTACTTCCTCTTCCAGAAAGGCTGCAGGAGGGGAACGATGCCCTCTAGTGGGTGTGGGGACGCATGGGCAGCTGCAGCTTTCCCAGCCCAAGCCTCCACCTAGGCTGGCCCACCTCCAACCCAAGTCTGGAACTCACCTCTGAAACGCGTCCTGGGGACGTGCGAAGCCCTCCGAGAGCTGAGGTCCCGTAGGCAGGAAGAAAATGCACACAGGACAGGAAACAGAAGAAGAACCCGCGAATTCATACAGGAGAAGCCTGAGGGCAACAGTTGAAGGTGGGAGGTCTCTCCTCATCTCTGCAGTGATTTATCTCTGGTTCCTGTTTCTCCACGTGGCCCCTGGGTCCTGCTCTTTCATTCTCACAGTCCCTGCCCTTAAGGAGCTACTGATCACTACTCATGCTTGAAGCGACTTGAGCAGAACTGGGCCCTTCAGTCTGTCCCCTGAGTGGGCACTAACTATGCCCTGTGGAGTCAGGGAAGGCTTCTCGGAGGAGGTAACCTGTGAGTAGGGTCTTGAAAAATGAGTAGAAATTCTCCAGATGGAGTCCAGGGAAGGCATGGAACTGTGGATGAGCCTCGTGTGTCTGTGGGATGGGAGAAGGACATGGTGGCTGGATGCTGGACCCTGGACTAGGTGGGGTGGAGGGGTGGAGAGGTGAGGCTGGAGGGTGACTTGCCAAGGCCGTGTAGGTCCGGGGTGGCGGGGGTTGAATTTTACCAGGAGGCACTGGGGAGTGAGAGAAGGTCTTTATGCGGAAGAGTGGTCGGAATTACGTAGCATGGACTAAAGGTGGGGAGAAACTGCAGGGAGGCAGGGAGTTAGGGAGACCAGCTGGGAGGTAGTTGTTTAGGTAAAAGAGTGGGAGACCAGTCTGAGGGCAATGGCGTAAGGATGGAGAGGGACCAGATCTCAAAGGCTGCTCTTCTTCCGGGGCCTCTGTGTCCCTGGCGGCAAAGCTGAGGCCAGAGGTCCCACATCAGTCAGTTCTGCTAGAACCTGGCACCCTGCCTGCCATCCCCAACATGCTCCAGGCTCTCTGCATGCAAATGGAGGAGGGAAGACATGTGGGAGCAGGGAGGGGGGAGGGAAAGGGGGGCAGGAGCCTGGGGCTGTGGGATGGTTAAGGAATGGAAAGGCCCAAGTAGACTTGTCTGACCCCCACTGGTCCTCCTCTGGCTCTGTGGAGGAAGGGTTAATACGTTTCCCCTCCCTCCCTCCCCTCCTCTCCTCCCCTCAGGTCACCTTCTAGGCCCTGGAGACTTGGCTGGTGGCTCAAGTTCCTCAACCAGTGGCCCTGAGTAATCAGAGCACACAGAGGGGCCAGGGGCCTGGGGGCAGGGACTGATCAACTGGGAGCGAGAGGAGCCTCAGAGACTGAGGGGCTGGGGGTATCTGCGAGGCTGAGGGTTTGGGGGTACCCCAGGTTATTCCCAACACTCTCCACCTGACCCAGGACCCTGTCCCGGTTCTGAGCTCGGTTTCTTCCACCCACCAGAAGAGAATTCCTCCACCTGCTCTCCTGGACTGCTGGGGGATGGGCAAGCTGGGAGGGGGAGCGGTGATCTGCCAGGAAGCTTTTCAGCTGCAAGAGACAGGGTCCCTTCCCCCAGTGCCAGGAACTGGCCATAAGTGAGTCTGTGGTCAGTGAGAGACCTCTGCTAATGGAACCTGGGCTGCCCCCCAAGCCACAGAAGGGAGTGCAGCTCGGCGTGGTGGTGGTGGGGTGCTGACTGAAGTAGAGTGGGGGGGGTCAGGGGAGGGAGGGGAGGATCAATGGTGTCAGGGATGGCTGGAGGGAAACCGGAGGTCAAGGGAGAGAGTAGGGGTTCGGGGCAACCAGGGGTTCAGGAAGTAACTGAAAGTAAATTGTGGTCAGCCCAGTGATCAGAAGGGAGCTGAGGATCAGAGGAATAATTAGGGGGAACCGCAGTGTAAGGGTGTATGGGGAGAACTGCGGGGCTCCATAAAATAACTGGGGAGATTCCAAGTCATTAGGGAAGAATTAGAGGTTAATTAGAGGTGCCGAGAGAGTGTGGGGCTCAGATAACTCAGAAGAATGACTGGACCAGGTGGGAATGAGGGCAGCGGACTCAGAATTGGGGTGGGAAGGCGAGGGGCAGGTGGACTGGAGGGTGAGAGGGAGCCTGAGGGTGTGTGTCTTGGGGGATGGGCAGAGACCCTTGCTGGCCCAAGTCGTGGCAGTGAGAGCAGAGGACTCTGCTAGGTCCCAACTCCCCTGGAGCCCCTGGGCTTTTCCAGCGTTTCCACTCTGTCCTCGACCCTGTCTGTCCTGCTGGAGTTGGTGACGGGAAAGGGGCTCCGGCCCCGCTCCTCTCCATTGGCCTCCCTTTCCCACAGCCATCAATTATTCATCGGCTCAGACAGCCGCCTCCCTGACAGGGCAGGCTGGTCCTCCTCTCCTCTCTAAGCCCCTCCCCACCTCAGCCACACTGCCACAGAGGCCCTGGCAAGGGAGGACGGCCAGCCAGGCAGCAGAGACCTGGCAAGAGGACTGCCGGACCCTGCCTAGGATCACATCTCCTCCCCTGTTCTCCTGCCCACCTCCTGGTGCCAGGAAGCCCCTGGAGAAGATGCCCATCCAGATCTTCTGCTCTGTGTCATTCTCCTCTGGAGAGGAGGCCCCAGGGCCCTTGGGAGATATTTGGGGTCCCCACCAGCGGCAACAGCAGGACAACTCAGAATCAGAAGAGGAGGGAGAAGAGAAGGAAAAGGAGGCAGAGAGGAAGGGGGCCAGAGAGAGGGACTTACCGATGGACTTGGTGGCCTTTGCCAACAGCTGCACCCTTCATGGAGCCAGCCACATCTTTGTGGAAGGGGGTCCAGGGCCACGGCAGGCCCTGTGGGCAGCGGCCTTTATCCTGGCACTGGGTGCCTTCTTGTGCCAGGTCGGGGATCGAGTTGCCTATTACCTCAGCTACCCACATGTGACTCTGCTAGATGAAGTGGCCACGACGGAGCTGGCCTTCCCGGCGGTCACCCTCTGCAACACCAATGCCGTGCGGCTCTCCCAGCTCAGCTACCCCGACTTGCTCTACCTGGCCCCCATGCTGGGGCTGGATGAAAGCGATGACCCCGGGGTGCCCCTCGCCCCACCGGGGCCCGAGGCCTTCTCTGGGGAGCCCTTTAACCTGCACCGCTTCTACAATCGCTCCTGCCACCGGCTGGAGGACATGCTGCTCTATTGCTCCTACTGCGGGGGACCCTGTGGCCCTCACAACTTCTCAGTGGTGAGTGGGTGCCCAACAGTGTCTGCCGTGGCTCACCCTGACCGTCACCTCCTGGGGCTGGTAACCATCCTGCCTCCCCCCCACCTCACCTGGACCACCCACCCTCTGTGAGAGAGGCCTGGCCAGAGCTTGCCTGGGAGCCCCAGGGTCTGCCGCTGGGCTCCATTTCCAGGGCTGTGCCAGTACTGCCCTCCCTGTTAGACTCTTGAAACACATAGTTGGTAATTAGTTGTTGCCCTGAGGCCCCTGGTGTCTCCCTGAATATCCTCCAGCACGTCCAGCCCTTTCCCAGATCCAGCAGGGTCAGCACCTTAATCTATCGCTGAGGTCAACCTTTGATCTGGCGGTGGGTGCCTACTCTTGGCCTTAACAATGTTGACTATCACCCCTGTACTGGAGCTGGGGCAGGTGCCCCCTGGTCCCTGGAGGCGCAAGAGAAGGGTGTGGAAGGGAGGCAGAGGGCTGGGGATATCCCCCCTCCACCCCAGCATGCCTGTCAGCAGCATCCTCACGTGGTCTTCCTGTGCTCCTCCTGCAGTGTGTGTGTGTGTGTGTGTGTGTGTGTGTGTGTGTGTGTGGTGAGGGAGAATAACAGGCCTCCTCTAAATCCTCCCCACTCCCCCTCCATCTCTAAGTGGCCAGGGACCCTCTTCCCAGGGGAAGCCCTCACTAGGAGAGTCTAGGGCCTTCCCTGCTGAGGGACCAAGCGGCACCCCATCCTTTCCCCAGTTCAGCTTCCAGTTCCGTCTGGCCCAACAGGTCCCCTACAAGTGCCAGATGCCAGGCCTTCCCTTCCCATACACCCATCTCTCAGTCCCCCACCTTTTCCCTAGTGCAGGGGTAGGTGGGTGTCATCATATCAGTGCATCTTGGACTGACTACAGACAGACAGGAACCTGGAGGTTTTGGCCACTGGGCCTCGGACAGGCCAGGAGGTAGAGGAACATGGACCAAGGAAGGGGTCAACCTGGCTTTCTCGGGATCTAAGGCTGGAGCAGGCACTTCTCAGGCAGCACCACCAGGTGGCAGCACAGTCCACTGGTCAGCAGCACAGTCCTCCGAGCCAGCTCAAGGTTGCAGCTCCCAGCTGGCCTCAGCCACCCAGGAGTCCCTCACATCCCCAGGTGGCGGGTAGGCAGGGGTGCGTGTCCAGCCTGGACCCTGTGGCTGAAAGCCACAAAGCCTGGTAGTGGAGCTGGGGGATTAGGAGTTCTCTCTCTACCTCCTCTCTGGACTTCACCCACAAAATGGCGATAACACCGGTTTTCTTTTCCAGAGGGGGAAGGAAGAGGTTGTTCCAGGAAGGGGGAAGGGGGCAAAGACTCTACTGACTAGTAACCCCTACCACCTCCCTGTTCCAGTCTCGCCTGACACTCTGTCTCTCTCTTTCTTTGGGCTGTGTCTGTATTCACCTCATGACTTGCTTGGTGGACTCTGTCACCATTGCTCAGTAGCTGAAGCACACTCACCCCATTTGTGGGAACCTGGAGGCATTCTGGGAAGCTGTGGGGAAAGGGCCATAAAGAATAGGTTCACTTTTCTCTCTACGGCTGTGTACTCAGGGCTGCAATAAGGGCTGCTCTGTGGCATGGAGTCAGGGGACTGCCCCCAGGGCTGAGATCCCTTCTGCAGCCCTCATAGTTCTGCACCAGCATTGACGAACATGCCAGGTCCTGGATGTTCAGGTTCTGGTGATAAGGGAACAGTGATGGACATAAGGGACTAATGGCAGAGGAAACTATAAAGCATAGCTTGGTCTTGGGGAGAGCAGGATTTCAGATGCCCGGGGTGAAATCCAGGAGAAGAGAAGATAAGTCTCAGAAGGCCCTGGGCCTGAGGAGAGGGTCCCAAGGAGGGACCAGGCAGTGAGGGGCTCCAGATGATGGAGGCGTGTATGTTAGGGTCCCAGCGGGAAAAAAGGTTAACACTTGAATAGTTTAGTTGAAAAGACTAACAAAGGGACTGTTGATAGAATTGTGGGCAGAGTTAAGGAAACCAATGAGGGGGCCTGAGGCACCTAGAAATAGTGGGAAATTGTCATATTCAAGCTAAAGGAACACCAAGAGGCAACAGTGCTATGCAGGGAGCCCTCTTGGCGGGATTTGTGGTCATGAAGGGTCTAAGCCACCTCGAGAACACTTGCAGATAAATACCCTGGTCTCTCCCTCCTTCTGTCCTCTGATTCCTTACTGATACCTCCCATTGGTCAAACCCAACCCGAAGCCCATCCAGGTGGCAAAGGAGCACAGGCAGTGCACCCCACAGGGATCAGCCTTGCAGGGCACACAGCAGGGAAAAGAAGGACAGAATGGGTGAGAAGGAGGACAAATGGAGAGTGGGCTGCTCAGGAGGGGTCATTCCTGAAGGGTTGAAACTCCACCAGTTGGAGGGTCTGGAGACAGTCCCTGGTGGGCAGAGGGTACTGGCAGGACTCTCAGGCTCTCCGCTCTGCCCCCACCAGGTCTTCACACGGTATGGAAAGTGCTACACGTTCAACTCTGGCCGAGATGGGCGTCCCAGGCTGAAGACCATGAAGGGTGGGACGGGCAATGGGCTGGAGATCATGCTGGACATTCAGCAGGACGAGTACCTGCCCGTGTGGGGGGAGACCGGTATGTTGCCTCTCTCAGGGGGGCCCCCCTCCCTGTGGCTCCGGGCCTCAGCCTCCGTCGGGGGGCTCCTGGGCTCTACTGTGGGCCTGAGGCAGGGCGTGGGCTCTCCTCGCTTCCTCCCAGCATCTCACCATCTCCACCTCCACTCTACCTGACTGCCACACTCACATTCCCCTGGCTCCCCTTTCCTGGCTCAGTTACTCTCCAAGGTAACCAGCCATCCCTTTCCATCCGTGGCCACCACTCACTCTATAAATAACTCCGTCTCTTCTTGGGCTGCATGCCGTCTGTCTGGTCTCAGGGGCCTTGGGACAGAGAGACGTGGGGGAGAAGGGAGAAAAGGAGGGGGAGAAATGGAGAGCCTCTGAGACAGTGAGAAATAATTTGAAACACCGAGATGCCTAACTGAAGCCAGGTAAGAAAAGAAGTATGTAGGATTCGGGGGTCATCAGGGTAGCATGGAGCTGGTGAACCCAGAAGGAGGCTGGGGATGGGCCAGGGGCCCTTGGACTAACTACCCTCCCCCAGTCTCAGTGTATGTTGTGGTTATCTCAGGAGAGGTAGGATGCCCCCAGCTCTGAAGGAGGTTAGGGAGTAAGAAGCCCTCCCAACACACACCCCTCTCATTCCCCTAGATGAGACGTCCTTCGAAGCGGGCATCAAAGTGCAGATCCACAGTCAGGATGAACCTCCCTTCATTGACCAGCTGGGCTTTGGTGTAGCCCCAGGGTTCCAGACCTTTGTGGCCTGTCAAGAGCAGCGGGTGAGAGGGCCACAGGAGGCCGGTCCCAGGGTGGGTGGTTGGAGGCTCATGATGGAGGTGGAGTGGTGGGCAACCAATAATGGGAGGGACGGGGGAGCTAGGGCCTGGGTAGCCATCTGACTAGTCAGAAGCATGAATGATCTAATGAATGGGATGCTCCGTAAACTCGGAGACCCTCAGAGGCTGCACAGGGAGAGGGGGCAGGACTCCTGAGTTCTGCATCGTGTCAGACAAGTCCATCAAGGTGACTCGGGGAGAAGTCCCCACACCCCCCAGCTCCCCGGCTCTCCCAGCAGCTCATCTACCTGCCCCCGCCCTGGGGCACCTGCAAAGCTGTTACCATGGACTTGGATTTCTTCGACTCCTACAGCATTACCGCCTGCCGCATCGACTGTGAGACCCGCTACCTGGTGGAGAACTGTAACTGCCGCATGGTGCACATGCCAGGTCAGGCCCCAAATTTCCAAACACGGTCCTGGGCCCCTCAGCCTGCACTGCCCCTCACCGGCTCCCCATGCATGTTAACCTCCTGCCAACATGCAAGCAAGGCCAGCTGGCTTCTCTCCACCCCAGTTCCAGCCCCAGTCCATACCCATATGGCTCTTGCCTCTCTGACCTCAGTTCCTGCCTGGACCCATGGGGATGGGTCAGAAGGGTCCAGGGGGTATGGACTCTGGGGTAGGTCACTTCCAGGACAGACTGGGGGCTGACTATTCCTACCCTCCCACCCTCTCCCAGCTCCCAGCTTCTTGTGACGCTGGTATCACCAGCGTCACAAGACCCCTTTAATCTCCATCCTGTACCACTGTCTTTTCTCCTCTCTAGGGGATGCCCCATACTGCACTCCAGAGCAGTACAAGGAGTGTGCAGATCCTGCCCTGGGTGAGCGCCCCTGTCCCAGGGAAGTCTGCGGGAGGGAAGGAGGAGCTGCCAGCCATATGCATAGGGGTTTCAGAGCAAGCTCCCAGAAGCTTCAAATAATTCCTGGATCAGGCTTCACCTGAACTCTCCTGTGTCTGACTTTAGCAAGACTGGGAATAGCATCTCTAGAGGCCCCTGTGGAAAATGAACAGGGGTCATCTGGGAGGGGTGGCCTTCACCTGCTCTCATCAGCACCTCAGCTGGTTGACCCTGGAGGGCCCTGAGAGAATGACATATAGGATTAGGAAATATCCATGGAGAGGCTGGGTGAGGATCAGCACAGGTGGGCACAGGGCCGAAGTGAAGGACAAGTCAGAAAAAGAGAAGGGGGTGCAGGCCTCCTTTGGGCAGGGCCAGGATGTGCGTGTCAGGAAGGTGCTGGCAGAAGGGCATCACTCAACTGGCACCTCTCACCTGCTGGCACAGACTTCCTGGTGGAGAAGGACCAGGAGTACTGTGTGTGTGAAATGCCCTGCAACTTGACTCGCTATGGCAAGGAGCTGTCCATGGTCAAGATCCCCAGCAAAGCATCAGCCAAGTACCTGGCCAAGAAGTTCAACAAATCTGAGCAGTACATAGGGTAAGGGCTCTGACTGTGAAGGGTAATGGGCGGGCTCTGATGGGGGTTGGCAGACAGGAGGAAACTGAGATAACATGGGGAAGGCAACCAAAGAGTCTGAGGTGGGCATGGAGGGAAGATCAAGCCAGAACAAGTAGGGGAAGCACCCCTTTCTCTTTCCTCCTCTCTTCATCCTCATTGCTGTAACTGGGATCACCTCACAATTGCTGGTGCGTGGAGCGTCTTTTCAATTACACCATCACATTTAATCCTCACTCTAAAAGGCAGGTATCCACATCAGCATCTTGTTTTATAGATATTGGAGACTGAGATTCAGAGAGGATAACTTGCGAAGGTCACCCAGCTAGTAAGGGACAGAGATGTGACTTGATCCGAGGTCTCCTCTCCCAACCCCTCTGCAGGGAGAACATCCTGGTGCTGGACATTTTCTTTGAAGTCCTCAACTATGAGACCATTGAGCAGAAGAAGGCCTATGAGATCGCAGGACTCCTGGGTGAGCTGCTGATGGCACCTGTCCCCTTCCCATGCCGTGGGCATGGTGTGACACGCTACCACCCGAAGCAGGCTGCTCACCTCCGTCCCACAAGGCCTCCTCCCCTGCCAGCCCCAGGGGCCTTCCCCTGTCCCAATGAGCTCTGCCGCTCCCCCTGTGTCCTGACCCCACTGACCTCCCTGTGGGCCCCCCTGCAGGTGACATTGGAGGCCAGATGGGACTGTTCATCGGGGCCAGCATCCTCACTGTGCTGGAGCTCTTCGACTACGCCTACGAGGTAAGTGGGGGCGGGGCGCCTGCACGGGGCCACGGGAGGGGCGGGGTTCAAGCCCGCCCGCCCGCCCACCACCCCTCTTCCCTCCCAGGTGATAAAACACAAGCTGTGCAGACGAGGGAAGTGCCAGAAGGAGGTCAAACGGAGCAGCGCGGACAAGGGCGTGGCCCTCAGCCTGGATGACGTCAAAAGACACGTGAGGGAGCGAGAGAGGGGCGCCCTCCCGGGGCGCCCTCCCGCCCCATCCTTTCCCCGACCACCCCAGGACCACCCCCCTTGCCACCTTTTCTCCTTTGCCTCCCCCATGCCCCAGCAGCACCTGTGGCCCTTCCGATAACCAGTGCCTGTCCTGTGCCGTTCCCCCAGAACCCGTGTGAGAGCCTCCGGGGCCATCCTGCCGGGATGACGTATGCTGCCAACATCCTACCTCACCATCCGGCCCGAGGCACTTTTGAGGACTTTACCTGCTGAGCCCCGCAGGCCGCTGTACCAAAGGCCTAGATGGGGAGGGCTAGGAGAGCAAGGGGGCCCCCAGCTGCCCCGCCCTGGGGACTCACTCCCCCCTCCAAGGCAGCCCCCCACTCCTGGGCGGTCCTTTCCTCTTGTCTGTGGTGAGGAAGGAGTCTTGACCGTAGAGTCCTCTCCCTGCCTCTATCCCATTCTTTTTTTTTTTTTTTTTTAACAAAACTAATCTAAAACAAACTAAAAAGAGAGAACGGGGCGAGTGACCTCAGGCTGCCCCTCTCTGCTCCATGCTGCCTCCCACAGCTCCCAGCCTGAATTCTGTCTGTCTGGCTGTCTGTCATCTGAGTGTCCACCTACATTTTGCTGCCACCAGTCACCAAAGCCCCTTCCCAGTGGGGGGTGGAGGGGATCCTCGGGGTCTGGAATTTGGCCCCAAACCAGAGAATGTACCTTGAAGGGGAGGGCTAGTAGGGGGGGCTTCCCCAGCCTTAAGAGACCCTCTCAGCCCAGTGACCGCTCCCAACCCCAAGTCTCCAGGCAGGAACCCGAGTCGTGTCTGTTCCCTCCCCACCACCTCACACAGTGTGAAGTCTCTAGGGAGGTAGGGGTGGGGAATCCCCTGAAGAAGTGGCACTGGGGACGAGATGTGGCCCTGGTGCTGTAGGCCACATCCTGATACCTACAAGTTCACCCCCACCCCAGAGCTGCTGGAGAGAAATCCCAAGAGGCGGCCCTCCTCTGCCATCCCATAAAAGATCCAGCTGGTTGGCTTCCAGCTCAGGGAGAGGGGCACTGGTGCCTAACCTCACTGGTCCCTCTCCCAGGGGCCCCTGCAGAGGGCCACATCCATAAATTTTCTTATGGAACTCTCCCAAGTCCTCTCCCGAAACGTCATTTGCTTCTCTCAACAACTTCATCTGCATTTTCTATTTCTATATGATACAGACTCTATATTGCTATATCTCTGTATATACTTTCCCCTGACTCTGTCTCTACTTCATCCCCATTTGTCTCTAAGAACCACCCTCCCACTCCAAGTTCCCCTTCTGTGTTTCCAACCCCTCCCTGGTCTCTGAATGCCTTCGCCTGTATAAAGAGTTGGACTCTCCCCTGGTGTCTGTACTGTGTACACACATCCCTCTAAGAAGCACAAGGAGACGACACGCGCATTGTAACCTTCGCACCGTCTCGGTGGCGACATAAAGGAAGCTGTGAATTACAAGCTCTGCCTCTTTCTGGCCTCACCCTCTCTCCCCAACCTGGGTACCCTTTGCCCTCCCTGCAGCCTTAACATTCCCTCCCCTGCTTCACCCACCCCAATGTCCTTTGTCTAGCTGACTGTGGCCTCCCCATGGAAGGGGGTTGCTACAGAGA
The DNA here is from genome assembly GCF_028564815.1 of Eubalaena glacialis. Lineage (NCBI taxonomy): Eukaryota > Metazoa > Chordata > Mammalia > Artiodactyla > Balaenidae > Eubalaena > Eubalaena glacialis. The sequence continues at coordinate 64,981,363 of NC_083726.1, read as the reverse complement.
GAGCCCCTACCCATGGGATTGAGATCTGCAGAGACAGAGGGAGCTGTGGGTTGATGACTTCTGCAGCTGAAGCAGCGGGGTGCTGACAGGCAGAGGCTGAGGTCTTCAGTCAGTGGCCTTTGCCTCCTTCTGGATGCCCAGGCCTCTTTGCTCACCTAATACCCAAGCCCACCACTTATATTTTCTGGTAAGGTACAGTTTGGTAGTGGGAAGAAAGAGACAGGCCTAGAGGGGAAGTTGAAAGCTCTGCTGTTCTGTCCCTCCCTTCCTACCTTAAAGAGAAACCAGCGAGGTAGAGTACCTGCCATGCCCCCTCCACCATGCATTCCTCCCAGGCCAGAGCCCTGCCCCTTCACAGGCCTTCTCTGCCCAGCTGTCTCAGTCTCCAACCCCAGAACAAGACCTGTGGCAGGTCACCTGTGCATTGGCCTGCAGTTGGAGAGTGAGGATATAGGATCTTTGGGAACTCTTGGCTCCTAGGAGTTCCTTAGAGATCAGACTTCTCCAGAGGGAAGCAGGAGCAAGGCCAAAGGGTGTGCTCCGGATAGAGAACAGCAGGCAGGGCTATGGGTGACGCATGCCTCTGGTCTAATAAACTGGGTTTTAACTCTCTCCTCTTCAGTGTCATTCTTCTCTTATTTGAATAGTATTTAGGCCTTCCCACTAAGTGCTTAGAGCTGAGCTTGGCTTGGGGGCCAAACAATCAGGGCAGGAGTAAGGAGGCGGAAGCAGGGATACTCTGGTCTTCCTGGGATGGGCCAGGCTGACCATCACACCAGGAATGGTTTGAACCACTGCGCAGGGAAAGAGGAAGAGGTCAAAGGCAACAAAGATCCCAAAGAGAAGTCCTAGCACAAAGGATTCTTTGGAGAGGGGTCAGGGTCAAACTTCAAAATAAATTTAAAATCTAGAAGCAGGTTAGGTTAAAGGTCATGGGGAAAGTTGGGTTTAAGTTCGAACGTGAGGTAGTTATTGAGGCACTTTATCTATGGAATGAGCCCCGGACTATGAACCAGAAGATCTGGATTCTGTGTTTCGACTTCTACTGCTAACTTGTCGGTTGACTTTGCTAAGTTATTTACTCTCTGAGTTCACCTCTCCTGTTTGTAAAATGGAGTAAACAGTGCGTACTCCTCTTCAGCGAGCTGGGCTTAGAGCAGGAAGAGAAGGAAAGGAAAAACAGCGCTTTGTAAAGTTAAACGCATTGCGCCAAGATGAAGCAGTTACTCTATCACCCTCGGCTGTGGTCCCCCTTTCCAGTTCCTTGTCTTCCTCCGTCGGCCTGGGGGCGCCCGCTCGCAGGACTTCTCTATCCCAGAGCTCCTCTCTATGGTTTTCCCTCCCGGACCGTGAAGGCCGGAGGGAGTGGTCACACACCTTTTCCGCTTGTCGCCCCCCTCTAGCCCACAGTCTCGCTGCCCCGAGCCTCCCGTGCCGGCGGGCCGGCCGGGCGGACGGGCGGGCGCGCGGGGGGCGCGGGGGGCGCGCGGGGGGCGGGGGGAGTTCCGGTTCCGGTTCTTTGTGCAGCTGCAGCAGCGGCTCCGGGAAAGATGGCGGCCCGGGCGGGTTTCCAGTCTGTGGCTCCGAGCGGCGGCGCCGGAGCCTCAGGAGGGGCGGGCGCGGCGGCTGCCCTGGGTCCGGGCGGGACTCCGGGGCCTCCGGTGCGAATGGGCCCGGCGCCGGGTCAAGGGCTGTACCGCTCCCCGATGCCCGGAGCGGCCTATCCGGTGAGTAGGGCGGGAGGAGGGGCGCGCGGGCCGGGGGCGGGGCCGTGCGGGGGCCTGGGAGTGACAGGGGTGGGGGGAGGAGTAGGAGGGACTCGCCTGGGAGGGATTTCGGGCCGTGAGTCGGGGTGCAGGGAGGCAGTGCGGGGAAGGGAGGGGAGGCAGTTAGCATCCCCATCTGCTCCTAGGGGCATTGTTTTCTTGGGGAGTCAGGGTGTACAACCAGGGTGGACGAAGAAGTGGGGCGAAGCATGGGCCTGTGAGAGCTTGTGTGCAAAAGGGCCTAGGCAGCTCCAGCGCCCAGAGGAACACAGAAGGTGTAGCTGGCAAATTCAGGTCAGCTTCTTAGGAGACAGTAGCTGGCAGTGCTCTCTGAGCAAATGTGGAATTAGAGAAGATGTCCAATGCGCCAGATGCAAAATAGACTGGGGAGAATTGGAGTGTAATCTAGCTGTCTTAGCTTTGGGGCTATATTTTCCTGTGGGGTCACGACTGGAGCAGAGGAAGCTCCAGTTATCTAGATTTCACAGAGGTAGAGGGCTCTCCTCCCACCCCACCATTGTGCTCCACCCCACCCCCTCAGCCTTGTTTCATTCAAAGAACTCAGGCCTCCCCCACTTTCCCTTTCTTGGTGGGGTTTGCAGGGGAAGCCATGACATCTCTGGGTCCTCTCCCCTGTGTAGAGACCAGGTATGCTACCAGGCAGCCGAATGACACCTCAGGGACCTTCCATGGGACCCCCTGGCTATGGGGGGAACCCTTCAGTCCGACCTGGCCTGGCCCAGTCAGGGATGGACCAGTCCCGCAAGAGACCTGCGCCTCAGCAGATCCAGCAGGTCCAGCAGCAGGCGGTCCAAAATCGGAACCACAAGTAAGATGACCCCAGGGCGGAGGGAGAGAGGGAGGGAGGGAGGGAGGGAGGGAGGGAGGCGGCCTGTGAGGATGCAGGTGGTGGGAGTCCCTCAACCAAGAAGTGGGGGTGCTGTGTCAGCAGACGGTGCTCATTCTTGAAAATGCTTTGCGTTTTTTGGGGATGGGGGTGTCTGACTTGAGACAGGCTTTGCAGTTCCTTCACTTCACTATAAACGGAGGTGTGGACAGCCTGTCTTCATGTTCTGGCTAGTTCCATCCCATGTTGATAAGAGTTTATTCCAAACAGTGCAAAGAAAAAGAAGATGGCTGACAAAATTCTACCTCAAAGGGTGAGTCCAGGCAATATAGGTCTTCTTGAGGGTGTGGTGAGCTTGAGAATAGAGATGGTCAGCTCTAGATCCCAATGATATCTTTCTGCTCCTAAGATTCGTGAACTGGTACCAGAATCCCAGGCCTATATGGATCTCTTGGCTTTTGAAAGGAAACTGGACCAGACTATCATGAGGAAACGGCTAGATATCCAGGAGGCCTTGAAACGTCCCATCAAGGTAATGCAGGAGAGTGCTAGGCAGAGAGCCAAAGGAGAGGACGCGGGAACCTTCAGCAGGCTTGGGATGAGAAATCAAAGGCGTAGCACGGCTCTCCTTGGCATTTAAATTACATCTCTCCCTTCCGCCTACGAACTGAGAATTACATTAGAAGCATAAGAACAGAACAGCAAAGGGGGAGGGGCTTTTGATATTTCTTGCACCAGAAATATACCCTGTTGGTGTTTTTGCTACAACTGCTCTGCCACCTTGGGAACCTGGCACCTTGCATGACTCTGTCCATCTGACATCCTGGTGAATGCACTTGCACTCAGGCCAGTGGCCTGTACTCCTCTTCTAGGTGGAATCTCCATCCACCCACCCCAAGGACTGGGTAGACAGTAAGTCAGTCTGTTAGGAGTCATTTTCAGGTTTGGGGAGACCCTTGTCTTCAACATCAAACCACTGAAGCCCCACTATCAATCCTGTTTCTGCCTTCCTCAGCAAAAACGGAAGCTGCGAATTTTCATTTCTAACACTTTCAATCCGGCTAAGTCGGATGCCGAGGATGGGGAAGGGACGGTGGCTTCCTGGGAGCTTCGGGTAGAAGGACGGCTCCTGGAGGATGTGAGTTCAAGGTCCACTGTGGTCGGCATTTAGGGTGGGAGCTGCTGGGAACAAGCAGCATTGTCTGGTTGGCAGGAAGCCTGACTGGTGCTTACAGCTCCTGTTGGGAACAGCAGGGAGAGGGTCACTGTGTTCCCTGCACTAAAAGACAATGGTTCTTTGTTTCTGGCTCCCACAGCTTGGCCCCCTCTGTGGTATCATATCGAGAACCTTATTGTCGTGGGATTTGATTTGTTGTTTACCTCCTTCCTGATGCTGCTAGCCATTGGACTTGGCAGTATCTGCAGATTTTTCAGTTAGGTTTTTTTTTTTTTAAACCAAGTGAGTTTGCACTTAGCATTTAGGCCATGCTTTCCTCTCTGAGTCCTTGAGGTCCTTGATATCCACTGTGGCATCTCCATCTTCCCAGCTTCCATTGGAGACATTTCACAGTTTACGTGGGATAGATTTCTCTGACAGGCTCTTTGTTGCTTCATGGGAACATCAGCTGACAGGTGATAGCCCCCAAACTTCCCACCCCAGAAGCTCCTTGGAGAAGCTCACCTGCCATTCCCTTATACTCTCTGGCTCTCTATTTTTAGCTGTTCACAGGCAAGCCAGTTTGAATGCATTTTTCAGGAGAACCAGGGCTCAGTGTCAGAGCCTCCTTTTTCTCTATATAGGTCCGGTCCATCTACTGGTGGTGTCATGTCATCCAAATAAAGCTGCTTTTGTTCTGGCTTTTTATTACCTGTGATTCATTTCCCCTCTAGAGTCAGACTTTTCTCTCTTTAGACTCGCTTTATTATGTGCAGAGGTTTGGCTTAACTTGCCCCATTTCCCTTGGGGAAATGAGGTGGGTAAGTCAATCACCCTATATGTGTTACAGGCTGCTTCTTCAGGGTTCTGTTTCAACTGTGACTTGTTCAGTATCCACAGACACCTACCTTGCCATCTCCTAAGAGGTTCTCAGAAGACATTTTTGAGTTTTTTCCCCATTGCTTTTGTGGGTTCCTTTTTTATGGGACTTTGTTTTGGGGAATATCTTCTGGCCTTTTCTAACATGACCTCTCCTCTCTCTCCTCTAGTCAGCCTTGTCCAAATATGATGCCACCAAACAAAAGAGGAAGTTCTCTTCTTTTTTTAAGTCCTTGGTGATCGAACTGGACAAAGACCTGTATGGGCCAGATAACCATCTGGTGGAAGTGAGTAGTTCTGTCCTCTAGGCTTTGCGTTGACTTTATGACTGGAGGATGATGGACTTGGGAGCCAAACATTAATGTCTAGGGAAAGGGGAAGGTATGAATAAAGGGTTACCCCAGGTGTACAGTTCCTCCAATGCAGTTTGCACATTGGCCTCCAGGTGGCACTAGCTGTTCAGATCTGGTACTGTTTGGACCCAAGAGCTTTTGCAGTCTGACTTGTCCCACCTTTTAAATTTTACTGTCTTGGTTGCTGCCCCCACTTTCAAGGGAAATTCTGATGGAGGCCTCTTATACATGCCAAGCCATCTCTGCATCTTGCTTATTAAAAATGGTGAGATGTAGTTATCCACACACCATTCAACCTTTTTCCTGGTAACAAGTGCTGTGATTAAGGGGGTTAACTAATAGGGTTCTAGTCCTTGCCAAGGCTACTTTTACAGATCTGGGACTTGCTTTTGGTCCCTGCTCTGTTTAGATTCACATTCCAAATCATCAAAAATTCTTTATTGTAATGCCTGATTACATAGTGTTCTGAAGACTGTGTTAGCAACAGTGTTCCTTGGGATACAGTCAAAACCAGAATGAGACAGTCCAGCGCTCCAAGTGAACTTAAACCGCTCCTTTCTTTGCCAGTGTAGCTGCAGCCCCTTAACCTCAACCACTAAGAGACATGGGAAGGTCTTTACCATCTAATAAGGGAAGTAAGTCATAGAATCAATAGAAATTTGTAAATATATTTAACTTTACAGCAATAGAGCATAGTGGCTAAGAATGTGGACTGTAGACTCTGACACACCAGAGCTCAGATAGCAGCTCCACCACTTATTGGCTGTTGACCTTAGGCAGCTTACTTCACTCTTCTAAGCATTAGTTTTCTCATCTGTAGAATAGGTTTAATCGTGCCTATCTCATATGGATGTTGTGGGGATTAAATGTGATAATCCAAGTAAATGTCTTAGAATACTCTTGCACATAGTAAGTACCCAATAGATGATAGCTACGTTATTTTACTGTACACATGTATATTATCCATTTTTGTGGATAAAATTATCACTGAAAGTTCAGGCTAATTTAAATGTGACCCTGAGCAGTCATAATTAAAAGGTCAATCTACTTATAGACAGGAATCCCAAAGTCATATGCAGTTTTTTAAAATGTCTCATGCTGTTGCTCTTCTCCAATAGCTTCAGTAATCAAAGTTGAATATTCAGTCATTACAGAAGCTCTTCCCTCCCACCCCAGCTCTTCCCCTGGGAGAGCACCCCCTGACATCTTCCTCTCTGTAGTGGCACAGGACCGCCACTACCCAGGAGACAGATGGCTTCCAGGTGAAGCGGCCAGGAGACGTGAATGTACGGTGTACTGTCCTGCTGATGCTGGATTACCAGGTATTCTGTGCTGTTGTGAGGGGGTCCAGCTTTCACAGCCACATCCCATCAGCAGTCTGACATTTAAAGGTTTAAGTCTAGTTGTGGGTAATTTGCCGCCAGACTGTTACCTCCCTAAGTGTAGGGATAGGGTCTTAGTCATTTCTGAGTTCCTGTTAGTGTTTTTCTGCCCCAGGGAAAGCACAACATTAATGCCTGTTGAATGGCTTGAACGTATGGCCATGCCAAGCACCTCATAATGCACATAGACTCAGCTCATTAGCTTCATCTCTATACTCTTTGGTTCTCTATAGCCTCCTCAGTTTAAATTAGACCCTCGTCTGGCTCGGCTGCTGGGCATCCACACCCAGACCCGTCCAGTGATCATTCAAGCACTGTGGCAATATATTAAGACGCATAAGCTCCAGGACCCACATGAGCGGGAGTTTGTCATCTGTGACAAGTACCTCCAGCAGGTAAGAAAAGGACCCATTCTTTTGCTCAGGTCCACTGGAGCACTAATTGTGCTCTTAGCTGCTTCTCCTCTTTCCCACAGATCTTTGAGTCTCAACGTATGAAGTTTTCAGAGATCCCCCAACGGCTCCACGCCTTGCTTATGCCACCAGAGCCCATCATCATTAATCATGTCATCAGGTAAGCATGTGTGTGCAAGGCAGTGGTGTGCTGGAGCTGGCTTGCACCAGCTGCACAAGTCAGTTCTCAAAATTTTCAGGGATTTTGCAAGCAGGTTGTTAAACACAGTCGTTATTTAAGGTTAAATTATACAAACTTGCAATTAAGTACATTATATTAAAAATAAGGGTAATATATACTCAAAAATTCATCATCTCTGAATTATTATATTAGTTTACTGGTGTTTGTGTTTTCGAGGTTACTTCTGTCTATTGTGTCTGTATGGTGGAAATACTATCTAATGATGTGTTATTGCACATCCCTTCCCAGCTCCTTGATCAGTGATATAATGTTGGCATCTTGAAGTCAATCATGTCGAGAATATTTAAAACACAGAAATCAGCAAATGCTACAAGTCAGGGCTTTTTGTTCTTCTTCTTCTTCTCTTTTGGAGAATCAGTTATTAGACATTTACCAGCTCCTCGCTGATGAGCTAATCTTTTCTCTGGGTGGTAGGACATTGCAAGCTGAGACTCCAGCTCCGTTACCTCCATCTGCTTTTCTGTTCAGAGATGGATGAGCAGGGCATCTCTAGGCAGATACGGAGTGAAGGAAGGCAGTTTCTCCTCAAAGCATGTCTTCTGGCTGGATGTAGTCTTTGCCTTCTTTCCCTTATTCCATATTAATTAGCCTTCCTGTCATTAGACCCTGAACCATCATCATTCAGCCAATAGTAACTCCTACAACCTATACACTGGGTCAGTAGAAGCTAGTTTGTCCCGTATTCATGGGCTTAAAGTTAGGCCACTTTTTATTTTGCGTGGTATGTGTTTTATTTGAATTAATTTTTAGGATCAATTTTAGTTTAATAGGGGGAAAGATACAGAAGATACTGTAGTGATGGTCTCCTTGTGGGGAGGGAGAAACTTACTTTTCATTGGATATCTTTTGTAACATTTGAATTTTTACCATTGAGTTTTTTAAAAAAATTAACTCTGTTGAGGTTTATATGCAATATATTGCACCCACTTAAAGAAAAATTTGATGATTTTTGGCAAATGTATACATCCTGTAGCTATCACCACAAGGAACGTACAGAACATTTCCATCACACCGAAGAGGTCTCTTGTGCCCTTTTGCAGTCATCTCCTTGCCCTTCAGTCTTAGACCATCTTTTTGACCCTGTGTAATTAGGTCTTAGGGGACAAGCCCTTTACCAGGCCCCTTTGGTTTCCTCCCCAGTGTTGACCCGAATGATCAGAAAAAGACAGCTTGTTATGACATTGATGTGGAAGTGGATGATACCTTGAAGACCCAGATGAATTCTTTTCTGCTGTCTACTGCCAGCCAGCAGGAGATTGCTACTCTAGACAACAAGGTAGGGACCATGCCCCTGGATAGTTGGGTACCACCAGCCCTCTATCACAGCTTCTTGGCTTCTTTTGATTCTTGATATTCATTCAAAATGTACTGCCACCCAGTAAGTGCTAGGCACTCTATTTGGCGCTGGTTGGAGCCAGACACACATGAGTTCTGATTCTTGGCTATACCTCTTAATAGCTTTGAGCCTCAGTTTCTGATCTGCGAAATAGAGACCATAATACCTATTTTTATAAGGTTGTTATGAGGATTAAATGAGACAGTGTATGTAAAGACATGACATTGTATCTGGCACATAAAAACAAATGGCAACTGCTGCTCCTGTTGTTATTATTGATACCATTATCAGACATAGTCCATGCAAATAAAGCCAGAAAGGCTCTGGGAACACAAAGGAGAACAGGGAGGCCTTCCTGGAAGAGCTGATGCCCCAACTAAATCTTGAAGGACGACATGGGAGTCAACGAAAGGGGAGAAAGGAGGATGGTGCTTAGGGGCGTGGGGGGCAGAGGCCATTCCAGAAAGAGGGAGCAGGGTATATGAAGGCCCAAAGATGAGCGGAGAGCCTGGCATGTTCAAGAAGTACAAGCTGTTTACTGTGTTAGATAAAGCTCGGGGTGCTGGGGAAAAGAAACTGGATAGGGAAGCAGTATCCTAGTCATGAAGCAGCTTTGCGGGGAAAACTGGCTTATACTTTGTCCTGAAAACTGGAGGGCCTGGTGCTATTTGCATTTAGAATGATCACTGGCAGGATGGTGGGGAGTGAATTGTAATGGGGGCAGATCTGGAGGAAGGAAGCCCAGTTGAGTGGCTGGTGCAGTGATGCATGTGAGATGTGTCGAGGGCCTAAACTTCTGGTCCTGACAGTGAGGATGGAAATGAGTAGGTAGATTTGGAAGGTGTCAAGGTGAAATTGCAGGGATTTGGACACTGGATGGAGACGGTGGGGTGAGGTATGAGGGAGAAGAGGCATGATGATGACCCTCAGGTTTTCAGCTGGGGTGCACAGTTGTAGTTATTCAGATTGGGAACAGGAGGAGAAGCAGGTCTTGGGGAAAGGTAGTGAATTTAGTTTCGGAGAGTTTAAGGTGCCTTGAGATGTCAAGCAGGTGGATTGGTTGGAGTTTGGAAAATGGACTCTGGTCTGCAGACTGGGGACTTATTACCTTGTCAGTGGTACTGGAAGACATACAAGTAGATGAAATAGCCAGGAAGAGTATAGAGAATGAGAAGAGGACAAAGAACAAAACCCACGGACCACAGCTTTTGAGACAGCTCTCTGTACCACTTCTTTTCTACCTGAGAGTGTTTCGGGACCCATTTGTGCTGTGGATTAAACATTTACCATGTAGCGTCATCCACAGTGGACATTGTGGAGACTAAAAGGAAAACTTCCCTCATGTGGGGTGTATAGAGACGCGGTGCACATCACCTGCTAAGCGAATGCCGAGCGCTGGAGCAGGTGGGGCAGCAGTGCCATTTCTGGGCCGCACTCTGTTCCTAGGTTGGGAGCGGCACAAGAAGTCGCACACTGCCTGCCGTTTAACTTTGCGTTTCCCCAGCGTGAAAATGTTACGAGCTTCCTTCTTCCTTTCAGATCCATGAGACAATAGAAACTATCAATCAGCTGAAGACCCAGCGAGAGTTCATGCTGAGCTTTGCCAGAGACCCTCAGGGTTTCATCAATGACTGGCTTCAGTCCCAGTGCCGGGACCTCAAGGTAAAGAAGCTGGGACAGGTGCAAAGAGACTTAGATCCGTGAGGCATACATTTGCTCCGTTTCCGTAGCATGAGATAGAGAGCCGGGGGGAAGTGAGGGACCAGACTTTCTTTAGTGTGTTCCAGGGCCCATTTTACAATTAAGTAGGGAAATGGAGGTGGAACCATCAAGTGTTTATCTAGTACTTAGTATGTGATGTCACTGTGCACCGTATTGTAGGCGATACAGAGTGGAAAACCTGATCTCTTTCAAAGTAACACACGTTCTGTTCGGAGAAACCATGTTAATGTGATTTAAAAAGTAGTAAATCATGTAAGACGTTATTGGAACTCACCAGTACCAAAAAGGTAATACAAAGGAGAAGGGAGATTGATGAGGCTAGAATAGCTGGGGAAGGCTTCATGGAGAATTTGGGATTTGAGTTATATCCCAGAGAGGGGAGCACCATAAGCTCAGGCAGGAAGGTAGGAATGAGTACAGAACGTGTGAGATGTGTCCTCAGTTCTCGCCTATCCTGTGGTGATTGACTGCAGTTAGCCCGAGAAGAGGAGCAAGGGACAAGGGGTGCCTGAATGGATCCCTGAACAAGGCAATGACTTGTTGACAGCAGAGGCGACTTTGGGTGTTGTTTTAGTGGTTTGCTAGGGCCACCATAGTAAAGTACCACAAACTGAGTGGCTTAAACAAGGGAAACCGTATTGTCTCATGGTTCTGGAGGCTAGAGTCTGAAATCAAGGTGTCAGCAGGGTTCTTCTGAGGGCTGGGAGGGAGAGTCTGTTCCAGGCCTCTCTCCTAGCTTGTGGTAGCTTCAGGCATTCCTTGGTTTGCAGATGGTGTTCTCTATGTGTCTTCATAGCATCTTTCCTCTATGCATGTCTGTCTCTGTGTCTAAGTTTCCCCTTTTATAAGGACACCACTCATATTGGATTAGGCCCACCCTAATGACCTTATCTTAGCTTGATCATCTGCAGAGACCCTATTCCCAGATAAGGTCACATTCATAGGTACTGGGAGGGTTAGGATTTCAACATCTTTTAGGGGATACAATTCAATCCATAACAGATGACAAGGAAGGAAACAAGTCTCTTCTGTGTCTTCCCCCTCCCATCTCCCTCAGACCATGACTGATGTGGTGGGTAACCCAGAGGAAGAGCGCCGAGCTGAGTTCTACTTCCAGCCTTGGGCACAGGAGGCCGTGTGCCGATACTTCTACTCCAAGGTAGGCACCTGGGGTGCACAGGAGAAACTGACAAAAGGCAAGGGGTCTGCACCCTTGATGGGGGTCAGTGGTGTTAGGTACCAACTTCTGGTTTGTCTCATCTTCCACCCCCTCCACTATTTTCTCCTTAGGTGCAGCAGAGACGACAAGAATTAGAGCAAGCCCTGGGAATCCGAAATACATAGGGCTTCTCCCACAGCCCTGATTTGGCTGCACCGATTTCTTTATTTGGGCCCTGTGCTGCCTGCCTCATAGCACCTGCCTTGGTCTTGCTTGGGGCCTTCCAGGGGATGCTGTTGGTTCTAGGACAACACCAGAATGAAGAGGGTCTCACATGATACCTGTTACCCTCTTCTCCCACCCCATCCCTTCCTACCCCCAGCTTCCCTTTGCCCCACAAAGTTCCCATGTGCCTGTACCCTCCCCTGGTCTGCATAGGACCTCTAGATAGTATTAGAGAGAGAACCCGTAGTGGTAATCAGTGCATTGAATGGATTGGGCCTAAGGCCAAGTGGTCTTCAAGGGGACCAGCTACACTGATCCTGCCCTTCAGAGACCCAGGAGTTGGGAGCTTTAGCCCCTTCTCCGAGACTCAGGCCTGGGGGCACTCTATAAGCTAGTTGATCTTGGCTTTCCTGATAACAGAATCCAGTTTCCTTCCTTCCCTCCACAGGTTTGGAGCAAACTGTCCCTTCACTTGTTGCCCTCTAGCACTAAAGGAATCCTGGTTCTTGGGCTCCACTGAGCCCAGGTCAGTCCGCAGCCCTCTGGATTGGCCTGCTGTCTCAGTGCTTCTCTTGCTCCCTCGTAGGGGGTCCGCGTCAGTATTGGAGTTTGTTCTTTAGTATTGCTCCCTCTCACCACACTCCCTGTCGCTGCTTTTTAGGATTCCCTCCTATCTGTCCTAACCCAGGGCATCTGAGTGAGGGAATCTTGCCTTTCCCTGTCAGAGCCCCAAGGGCCCTCACCTAGGGTACTGTCATTGCCAGCAGAGGCTGTTCCTTCCTGCTGTTGCTTGGAGGTGTGACTCATTCATTCATTCCACCCTGCCTCCCCCATCCTTTCATGGAGAAACAGGCCTAAAATCAAACGGGTAAAAGCCCTGGGCCATCCCTGTCTTCCTGTCCCTTGTCTGCCCAGTTGACACCCACTGGTGACTTCCAGGGCACTGAGGAGTGAAAGCGCCCAGGGCTGGAGAACAGCTCTGAGTTGGGTTTGTGACTCTTCCCTCTCCCTGCCTCACAGGATTGTGACTCCCCAGCCCCTGCCCTCAAAAGCTTCAGACCCCTCAGGTAGCAGCAGGACCTTGTGATCTTGGCCCCTTGCAACTGAGATGGTTTTGCATCTTTCCAGGAGAGCCTCAAATTCTTCTTCCAGGTTGTATCACCCCCGAGTTAGCATATCCCAGGCTCGCAGACTCAACACAGCAGGGTGGGAGACAGCTGGGCACAGAGGGGGAATTCCGTTCAGCATGGGCTCTAAAGCCGCAGAACTGACAAAGCCCCTGCTTCCCCACCCCCTCCTCAGGCTTCTGCGAGCACATCCCCCAGCCCTGTATCCCTGACTGTTCCACACTGGGGACAGCAGAACTTTCTCCCCGTCTTCCCCTTCCTGTCATTATCCCACTCCTCCCTTGAAAGGTTCTCCCCAGAGTGACACTGGACAGACAACCTCTGTCCCTGGGGCTGGAACCATGAGAAGGAAGCTCAGCACTCCTACACAGTGTCCCTGAAGATAATTGTTTTTATTAACTGAATTATGTTTTTTTCATGGACCAAAATTTTTTTTGTACTGTCCCGTTATCGATGTCACCCAGTTTTAATAAAAGAATCTTCTGAAGGATGGGTCCCCCTACCTACTGATGGAGAGCTCTTCCCTGAGCTTTCTTCGATACCATTAGCCACGCTCATGGTGTTTGTTCATTTTATTTGACAAATATTTATTGAGCACCTGCTGTGTGCCAGCTGCAGTTCTAGGCACTGGGGATATGGTGAAAAACAAGATTTCTACCCTGGGGACCTCAGGTTCTCACCTTAGAGCTTATTCTGTCAGCCCCAGTGGTCCAAGCAGGCCAGGTGCTGGTTGGGATTAGGGGGCTTCATCACTGGATCTGAGAGTCCTGTCCTCAGTTCCCATTAAGGAAGGTTCTAACAAGACAGTGGCACTGCCATTCTCTCCCTTGTCCTTCTAAACACCTCAGGGCACCCGCTGGCTCGAGTGTGCTATCCTTGGGTACCTGTGGTCCCTTACACTTGATGAACTTGAGCCATCTCTAGAATTCTCAGGGCTTCTGTCTTCATACGGGCCAGCGCTGTATCAGGACTGAAGACGTTTGTGGTTTGTGTGCCTGCCATTCTTTAAGGTTCCACTTTCTCAACCCTGAGTAAGATTTTAGTTCCTAAGACTGGCGTGGAAGTGCTGCGCTGTCATCCTCATACTGTGGACAACCAAGCCTTCACTGGTAGAGTTGAGAAGACTTTGTTCAGGATTGGGTCCCATTAGCAGAAGCATGAAATTCTGCTGCAGTTTCCATCACCAGGTGGGTGCCTGCTTCCCACCTGGTGGCTCTTTACTTTCCTCCTTTGTGCCATTATCTAGCTTGGTTCTACTCAAGAAGGGGGTTTAGAACACAGGGTGAAGGCAACTACATTCCAAAGTTGTAGTTAAAAAATTAACTTTTGCCTCCATGCATGTGAACACTCAAGTATTGCGTATATGCAGTCAAACCCACCAAGGATACAACCACTATTCCCAATCTGGAATGTGGGAGTTTATCAGACTTCAGTAGGGAAAGCAGAAGAAGAGTGTGTGTGGGTGATGATAACTTGGGAGTGGAAAAAATTGATGTCAAGGACATTGAAATGGCATCTGTTTTCACCCAGGCTAATTACATGTGTAATGAATGGCTGATGAACCATTATTAATTTCAAGCAAATAATCTGCAGTTTGCTCTTGGGAAAAGAGCTCTAGTGGTACAGATAACTTCCTGTGACAGGCCAATTCTGAATCTGCACAGTCTTTATTCCTATATCAATGAACAAATTATTTGTCTCCATACTACTTAAAATGATCGTAGGGACAAAAAGATGGAAGCATTTAGGCAAAAACAAGAGGTTATTTTATGCATAAACATCCATTCTTTGGGGTTCTCATCCTGTGTGCCAGGGACAGAAGCATTCTTTCTCTTCCATCACCCATAATCAGTGCTCCCAGCTGGCAGCCTGGCACTGGTGCCTTTGTTGCAGTGCCAGTGCAATAACAGTGATCTGTGGGAGGCTGGCTCTGTAGTAGGCATAATTTTGTTCCTGAAAGAAACAATCAACTGCTGATTTCACGTATGTCCCCCTAAGGGAACTCCCTGGCCATGGGAGTAGAGTATGGTGGGCTTTTCCCAGGCAGTGCCTAGAACTTAGGAAACCATTTCTCCCCAGTCTTGACCTCAGGGCCACTTACCCTTACCCAGTGATTGCTTACACAGACTCCCCTCTGGCCCAGTGCTTATCACTGTTTGCAGCCAGCAGCAGCCCAGGGGGATGGAAACACCCACTCAGCAGTCGGCCAGGCCAGGAGGTCAGCACGTGAGCACACAGTGCTGTCTGCCTTCTAGGCCAAGGTGCACAGACAGCTGGAGTGTAGGGGGCCTTTGCCCCACTCTCCACATCAGCCTAGAAACCAGAGTTCCCCTTCGTAGTTAAACAGGTTGCTGTGGGTGATGTAGAGCCCTGAACTGCGCCGTGTGTCCCTTCCATCCTCCCTCCCCCCAAAAGCACACACCCCGCTTGCTCTTGATTACAGCATCTGAGACCACAAAGCTCTACAGAGGTCACAACTGCCCCAGGTCCTGCCTCCCTTCCCCTTTCTGGCTTCTGCAAACTAGCCACTAACCTGAAGGAGCCCCTAGTGTGGGGTTAGCCTGGAAACCCAAGAAAGAAGTGAAGGAAGCTCAATACCTCTCAAGGAAAGTGAACACTTGGGCTGCCTTTTCTCTCCTATCCTCCTCCTCCTCAAGCCCAGAGTCTGCAAAAGACTTGTGGGCCACTTGGCATCAGAGCCTCCAACTTTGACCTTTCCTACCCCCCTTCCTGGGAAACACTCAGGTGAGGAGAGGCCCACTGGTGTGCTTGTTTCTTGGGCTCATGGGGTCTTCGTATCCTTGGGCTGGGTTGCCCCCAAAGCAGGCCCTTACCTCTTATGTGCTCTTGTTTTTCAAAGGGGCCACACCCACCCACCTCACTCACCCACAGCGCTGCAGTGGGGCTAGCATGGGGCAACACGTGACCCGTCACCGCCAGAGGCTGAACCCGTAGAGCAGCTTTCCGGGTCCTGGGGGGACAAGTGGGGCGGTTCCTACCTTGGAAAAGAAGGCATGCCTGTATCTGCTGCTGGGACTGAATACAATTTATTCCAGTGCTAGGGGACGGGAGTGGGGGGGACCGGGCACTCGCTCCTTATCTGGGCCTGGTGTTGGCAGACCTTAAAATGAGACCATTGCGGGGAGGGAGGGGGTGAGGACCTGGGCTGGGGCCGAGGGAAGCGGCATGCCAGCACTGTCAGCGGGCAAACCTAAGAGGAAAAGCGGGCCTGGTCTCAGCCCCATTCCTGTTCCCCACCTGTCTCTACCCTTTTCTTCCCTTTCCCTGGCCCTGCCAGACTCTGTCTCCCTGGGTGCCCGCCTCCCCTCCCCTGGAGGGCGGGGCTTGGCTGCACCCACGTGTGTTGGAGTTATATGCTCCCAGCCGGCAGAGGAGCTGGGGAGAGTGGCACCCAGCTGGTGGCTCAGGCAGCGAAGCGGCACCATGGCCGGCAAGAAAGTCTGCATTGTAGGCTCTGGTAACTGGTAAGCGGCTCTGTCAAGGAGTATGGTGGGGCGGGGGGGCAAGGGGAGGCTCCCTCAAGTATACAGGAGGTTAGGGAGGGAGGTCTGGTGGGCAGGAGGCAGCCGGTGGGTGGGTAATGCCTCCAGCTCCTGGCCCACCCCTGTTGCTGTCTTCTGTGCCTACCCCGACAGGACAGACGATGCCCAGACGGCTCCTGGCCCTTGCCTCTCCGGCAGCAGCACCTGTTCACCATGGGAAGGGAGCCTCCAGAGTGCTCCCTGCCTGAAAGGCTGCCTGGGTTAGGGGGTGGGGGGGAGATCAGAAGGCTGGCCCCCTTCTCCAGCAGCAAAGTGTGAGGGAAAGGAAACTGAGTCTCCTTTCTACTGCTAGGTCAGGAGAGACGCAGCGTCACGGGGAGGGGGTGACAAGGAAGGGGGCCAGTAAATCCGGTGGCTTCTGTGACATCCCGAGGTGGAGCATTGTCCCCTCCCCTGCCACCGTTCCTCTCTCACGCCCCCGCTCCTCTCTCACGCCCCCGTTCCTCTCTCACGCCCCCGCTCCTCCACTTTCTGTGCTCCCCCTCCTGCCAGGGGCTCAGCCATCGCCAAGATTGTGGGTGGCAATGCAGCCCAGCTGGCACGCTTTGACCCACGGGTGATCATGTGGGTGTTTGAGGAAGACGTCGGGGGCAGAAAGCTGACAGAGGTCATCAACACACAGCATGAGAATGTCAAATACCTGCCAGGGCACAAGTTGCCCCCCAATGTGGTGAGCCCCAACACCCCGTAGGAAGGGAGAGGGAAGTGGAGGGGGTGCTTCCTGCTGGGAGGGGGCCACTTCACGTGCCACCTGTGCTTGGGGAGCATCTCAGGAGGGCTACTCCAGGCACAGGGCATCCCTGGGCACAGCCCCCAAACTGCTCCCCTGAGCACTTCCTGGGACTGAGGGGAACCTGAATGCATCCCCCTGCATCTCCACCCCACCCCATGGGCTCCCAGGCAGGAAAGGGACGGGGAGAGGATGAGGAAGTTGGTCTCTGTGTCAACCAAAGACAGGTTCTTCGGCCCCCAGACTTGGGGTCCGGGTAGTGCCTGCCTCGGGCTCTAATCTTGTTACTCATTCACTGGGTTATTAGTGGACGTGGAGACTGCTCCTTGGACTTAAGGTCTTTGGTCAGATCCACGTGGCTTACTCCCCACCTGGAAAGGGGGAGCAGGAAAGACAGCAGGAAGACTGGGGCTCTCCCTTCCCAGTTGGGAGCCCTAAGGAGCAGGGTGATGAAATCTTACTTGGCCTCTTCCTCCTGCCAAGCCCAGACCTCCTTTGGCCTCCCTCACTGTCCCACCGCCAAGGGCTAGGAGAGTGCTGAGAGGTTTCCAGGAGTCCTCAAGAGCCCAGGACAGCTGGAACCTAGAGGGAATGATGGCTAGGCGGAAGGAATAGAAGTGTCTTGTTCCTCCAGGTTCAGCCCTTCCAGATTCAACCCCCAAATTGCCCTTCCTTCTTCCCCACCAGCCTCACCCTGTCTCCTAGATCTCCTGCATGGGGCTCCACAGGGGCTAGAAGAAGTCTGTCAGGCCCATGAACACTGGTCACCCCCACAGGTGGCTGTCCCAGATGTGGTCCAGGCTGCAGTGGATGCTGACATCCTGATCTTCGTGGTACCCCATCAGTTCATTGGCAAGATCTGTGATCAGCTCAAGGGCCACCTGAAGGCAGACGCCATTGGCATATCTCTTATTAAGGTGCCAGGGACACCTTCCTGTGGATGGGGGTGCAGCTAACTGCTGTGGGGCTCAGGGTGGGTGAAATGCGACAAACAGAAAACAGCAGAAGTAGGCCAGGAGTTTTCTGAAGAGAGGAGCTGGCTTTGGGGAGGCTTGAGAAACAGATGCGGGGGGCCATTGGGAAGGGGAGGTTGGTTGGGGAGTAGATAAGAGATCGGTTTGGAGGCAGATGTCTTGGGGAGTTTAGGAGGTGTACAGGGGATGCCTAGGGGATACAAGAAGTGGGCTGGTTTGAGGAGTTGAGAAGGGAAGCTGGTTTGGAGCAGTGGCTGGGATGGAAGTTGGTTTGGGGTACTCAGGAGTGGGCTGTTTAGGGATGTGGAGGGGATACATTACCTTGGAGAAGTAGGTTGTGGAAGGAGAGTTTTCAGATGGATTCGTTTTCACATGTTATCTGCTCTCCTCACAGCAAGCTTTGGCTGCATTGGAATAGGGGAGGACCTTTGGGGAGGGACATTGATGAACAGTGAATTTGGAATGGGCAGGATTTCTAGGTGGGAAGCCCTCAGTTGGGGACAAAAGGCACCTGGCCTGAGCTCCATCCTGTGCCCAGGGGGTAGACGAGGGCCCCAACGGGCTGAAGCTCATCTCTGAAGTGATTGGGGAGCGCCTTGGCATCCCCATGAGCGTGCTGATGGGGGCCAACATTGCCAGCGAGGTGGCTGATGAGAAGTTCTGTGAGACAACCATTGGTGAGACCCCACCACCCGTACAGATAATGCAACTCCAGTTACATCGCCTCCCCATGCTATATTCCCCACCCACTTAGCCATCTTCCCCCCATAAGGCAGGTGAAGGAAGAAGATCCCAGCATCAAAGGTGAGGGGAGTTGGGGCGCCCCTACGGAAAGAGCTATAGGTCCTGCTTAGGGCAGTTGTGGGAAGAAGAGTCAAGAGTCCCCTCTTAAAGCCTTATCCCCTCCCTACTTCAGGCTGCAAGGACCTGGCCCAGGGACAGCTTCTGAAAGAGCTGATGCAGACACCCAATTTCCGCATCACGGTGGTGCAAGAGGTGGACACAGTAGAGATCTGTGGGGCCTTAAAGGTGAGAGGGCTGCAGAGGCAGCTATGGGGTGGGGAGAAGGTCCTGAAAGAGGGCCTGGCTTAGCTGTACAAGGTTGCTGGGACTCCAGGCACTCACTCCCCTTCCCCACCAAGTCTCATACACATGGGAAGAATTGCAGAAGCAAGGCCAGGATCGCTCAGGTCTGCCGATTACTTACCATCAGACATTGGGCTTCCTTCTTCCTTTCCCCTATAGCCCCTTGTGGGACATCCCTGTCCCTGGCTCCAAAGGTTGGTCCAGGGGGAAGAGGAGATGCCCTGGGGGAGCACTCAGGCTAATGGGAGATAAGATGTCCAGGACACCCAGACAGATTGATGGCCAGAACTGGATCCTGGACAGACCTATGGATGGATATCGGGGGCATAGAACAAAATAGCCGTGGTTGGGAGGGCCAGGTAGAAGACTGGTTTTCAGGAAAAGTCCTCAAGGATGGAGTATAGGGCAGGGTTGGGGAGCCAGAAAGCACAAGCCCAGGCTAAAAGAAGGGAGTGCAGCAAGTGGGAAAACCAAGAGGTGGAAATAGTTGAGGAGCCCACCCACCTTCCTTCACTTATTCAGTGGGCGGGTCATGGCTGATGGAAGGAGCATGAGGCAGGTGCTGAGGGCCCCAAGTGGGGCCTGCGGGAGGGGATCCTTTCTCACCCATGACTTCACTCTTCAAAGAATATAGTGGCCATGGGGGCTGGCTTCTGTGATGGGCTGGGCTTTGGCGACAACACCAAGGCGGCCGTGATCCGACTGGGGCTCATGGAGATGATCGCCTTCACCAAGCTCTTCTGCAGTGGCCCTGTGTCCTCTGCCACCTTCTTGGAGAGCTGTGGTGTTGCTGATCTCATCACTACCTGCTACGGAGGGCGGAACCGCAAGGTGGCCGAGGCCTTCGCCCGCACAGGAAAGGTGGGCCCTGGGGAGAATGAAGAATGGAGGGTGGGCCCTGTAGGTGTTAAGGCAGAGGAACGTGCCTTGAGGCATCTCTTGAACACAAACATTAAGATTGTTGGGAACATTCCCAGCCTTTCTTTCCTCTTA
Source organism: Eubalaena glacialis (assembly GCF_028564815.1). Taxonomy (NCBI): domain Eukaryota; kingdom Metazoa; phylum Chordata; class Mammalia; order Artiodactyla; family Balaenidae; genus Eubalaena; species Eubalaena glacialis. The sequence continues at coordinate 64,961,411 of NC_083726.1, read as the reverse complement.
AGACCCACCTCCTCCCAGAGTCCCAGACTCTCTGTCTCACATTGACAACCCTCCTCTCCCATTTCCATCTGCCTGTCCTGTTTTCTTCACAGTCCATTGAGCAGCTGGAGAAAGAGATGCTGAATGGGCAGAAGCTGCAGGGGCCCCAGACAGCCCGGGAGCTACACAGCATCCTCCAGCACAAGGGCCTGCTGGACAAGTAAGTGTCTGCCCCAGCCCCACTGATGGAGGGAACCACCGTCAGAAGTGCTCTCCCCATTCATCATCGTCCTGAACCCTCCTCAATCTGTGAAGTGGGCAGAGAGGGAAATGTTATCTTATGTTTACAGACAGAGCCTAGAGCTTGGAGAGGGTCTGGTATGCCCGCTGTCCCCCAGCTAGTTCATTGTCTTTGATTTCTTTCCAGTCTAGTGCTTTTTATACCACATTGCTTGGACCCCTCTGCGTGGCCTCTCTCTGTCTTTTCCTCCTTGTCCTCTGCTATGGGGGTCACAGGAATACGCTCCTCTGACTGTTCTGCCTCTGTGTCCATCACCCTCAGTCTAAGCTGCTCCCCCAAGGCCAACCCTTTTGTTCTGTGAATCCTGTCTTGGGTGCTGAGGCGTGAGGAAAAGGAAAGTCTCTGCTTCAAGGTGCTCCTTTTCAGGGAGCACAAGACAGCGGGGGTGATGGGCTGATCAGAGCAGAACTCTGTTGATCTGAGAAAGAATCCTAGAGCAAGAGAGTATGAAACAGGCTCAGAAGATCAGCTCACGGCTGGTCAGGGTAAAGCCTCCTGGTGAAGGGAGCAGCCTGGGCAACAGGTTGGGAAGAAGGAAACTGGCGTTTATTGAGCACCTTCACATAATTCATAATCACTTCTTCACTACTTTGTTATACTGACCCCGTTTTACAGCTGATGATACTGAGGCTTGCCTAATTGGAACAAAAAGTTCATGCCAGGGAATCACGTAGGCAAGTTCAATATGATAGGGAGCAGGGCAATAAAAACCTGACCCTAAAACCCAGGGCTAGGAAATTCACATTCTCAGCGATTGGAAATTGAGAGCCAGAGTCTGCCTGAGCTCGAAGGCAGGAGAGTAGGGAGTGGAGGGTTAGGGGGTTTGCCTGGAGGCCAAGCTGGTTCTGTCCGTCCCCATTCTAGGTTCCCTCTGTTCATGGCTGTGTACAAGGTATGCTACGAGAACCAGCCAGTAGGTGAATTCATCCGCTGCCTGCAGAATCATCCAGAACATATGTGAGCAGGGCTGGGGCCCAGGCCAGGCAGCCTCTTTACCCCAACGGAGACAGGCAGAAGCTTGGGGTGCCTGGCCACCACGATCTCTGGGACTCCCCACACAGCAGCGTCTTCTCAGCTTTTCACTGGAGGACAGGTGCCTGTGAGCCCGGCCACCTGCCTGGACATCCTGAAGCACAAGCAGCCCGCAGCCTCCTGCCACCACATCGCACCAGAAATGCAGTTGCCTAGTCCCTCTCCATATGTGGGGCTTTCTCCCTGTCCTCCTCCCAGAGGAGGGGTAGAATCAGCCCCAGTGCTGCCTGCTTTGGGTATGTGGGGGGAGGAGGGGAGGGGAGGGAGGCAAGGCAAGGGCTGCTTACTGCTGCCTCACACAGACCAGGACTCCTGTCCCCAAGCCCAGTTAATGGCTAAAGAAGTACCTCAGCTGCAAGAGGGATGAGGCAAGGGCTGCAGGGAGGGGTCTGGGCTTTTGGGCTGACATAGACCTCTGCCAGGCCCCACATGGCAACAATGGATCTCAGTGTTTGTTCACAAAATACAAAGATCTCAAACAACCCCCTTCTAGCTTCTCCTAGCAACATCTGCATCCTCAGAAACCTCTGGTCATCCCCTTTCCCCCTCCCCCAGGCTGCCTGGCACCAGAGTTGCTGCCACGCTGGCATCTCTGGCCATGGGGCTTGTCATTCTCTCTTGGGACTTCCCAGTTCCTAGTTCTTTGCCAGCTCCTCCCCACCATGTGTGACCTTTCCAAGCCTCTCTCACCCTCCCTGCCAGCACCCTCTCTGGGGAGCAGAACTTAATCTGCTGACAGAGCTACACCTCTTCATAGCAGGCTCAGATCACTCTACTCCCTGTGACCTTTGTAACTGCCCTGCCTCCCTTCTCAGGAGCTCTAGTGGGGGGAGGTGTCAGCTGGGTTCCTCCTGCTGCTATCTCCCCAGGACATCTTGGATCCACCCCTTACCTCCTAAACCCTGTCCCTAATTCTCAGCTACCCCCAGAGCAGCCAGGGCAGCTAACCAGTTCCTGTATCTGGAGGCCAGGGGGCCAGAGAGTGGGTAAGGGAGGATGAGCAGGTCCCCATCTCTGTGGTCTGAATTCCAAGGCCGGCTCTCCTTTGTCACCTGAAGGCCTTCTCATGAGGTATTGACTACTTCAGCCCCTCAGGAGCTGGGAAACTCGTGGAGGAGGAAAAAAATTCAAGCCTCCCTCCCCGCTGGGGTGAGGGAAGAACAGGAAGGGGAGGAGGGAGAGGAGTGTGCCTTGCAGTGGCCTGGCTCCAGGATGGAATGGCAGCCGGAGAATGTCACAGGTCAGCAGCTTGGACCCCTGGCTATAAATAGAGGCCGAGGGCTCCTGTCACATCCAGCAGAGGGTCTCAGCTTCCTGTGTGGCAGCGTCTGGCACGCTGTGGCTCTGGCCAGCATTATGTTAACCCTCCCTTACTCCTGGACAAACCAGGGAGGCAGGCTCCTCTCAGCCCCTCGCCCTTGAGAAGTCAGTCTTACCAATGAAGGGCTGAGCTGCCTGGATCTGCGAGCAGTGAGCGTGAGGGGCACAGTCACCCCAGATCTGGCTGGGCCCAGGTTTGGGCGCTGACTGGATCCAGAGCTGCTTCCCCAGGAGGTCAAAGTCAGGGCAGAAAGACAGCTCTCTTCCCTAGGCTGCAGCTGCGACCCTCTTAGATAGTCAAAAACCTTTGCCTGCTTTTGCTCACTCCACAATTAACTGAATCTGAGGCTTGCGAACCAGGCCTACTTGCCTACCCAATAAAGCGTGGTTTTTGCAGAAACAAATTAGGGAAGGGCGCTTAAGTGCACGTGGTAGGGCGTATGCAGTGGGGTGTATCACTGCATGTATATGTTTTCACTCATGCCGGAGGAAAAACGAAAAAAGGAAAAATCCTTCCTCGATCATCCCAGCCACTCCCGGCCCCTTGCAGGGGTGGCCACGCAGCCCCCCTTCCAACCCCTTCCCGGCGCTTCTTTGGGGCTTTATCAAGCCGCCTGCAAGCGGGGAGGTCACATACGGGACAGAAACATTATGGAGATTCGACCCTCGCGCCCACTCCGTGGCCACGGCCAAACCTGCCACAGTCCTCGGCGGTCCAGGCCTCGCAGTCCGGGTCGGGTTCCTGAGCTCGGCTGAAGGCCGGCCCGGGGGGAGAGGGCAGCTCCAGGCTGTAGGGGGCGGACTCCAAGAGAACCTACCCAGCTACCGGAGACGTCACCGCGCCACAGGCTGGGGATTGGCCGGCTCTCTTCTGTGGTGACTGAGTATCCTAAAAGTTCCGGTTCCAGAGTTTGGGTCGCCAAAGACGGTTTCTCATCGGAGAATGACTACAACCCCCAGAAACCAACGGGCCTCTCCGAGAGGAAGGCTCGTCTGAGGATGCGTAGTAAGGGCGGCTGACCCGGAAGCCGGATGTTCAAAGGCAGCAACCAGTCGGAGCTGTAGCCGGCGCGGGCTCTCGCCTCGGTGGGTGGGGTTATGCTGCGTCTGGCGCGCGGGGCTCTACCTCGCGTCGGGAGCCGAATCCTAGAGCTTTAGCGGAGCGTGGGGTGGGAGAAAGGGTGGTGTTCCGTACCAATAGCGCCTCAGCGTTCAGGGCTGGCCCTGGGCGGTACCCTCACTCGTCTGGACCCGGGTGCTGCTTCCGGCTGCTCTAGGAGGTCGCGCAGGCAGGAGGCCTCGGTCGGAAGGGAGGGAGGGGCAGCATCCAGGTACGCCGTCTGCCAGGCCCGAGCCAGGGCCACCCGTCCGCAGAGGCGCGCCCGCTCGGGCCGGCCTTTGCTTTCCGCATCCTCCCACGCCCTGTCTTCGGGCTTCGGCGCCCTTGAGGTTACCGTGTATCCTGTGCCGCGATCTGCGCCGCTTCCAGCCCAGCAAGCTCCTTGCGGCCGTAGGTTCCTGTCACACCTTGACCGCGCGCCTTGGCCCTCCACGCTCTGACTCCAGTAGCTCTGACCCTTCCTTGTCTTGCAGTCCGCTGCGCCCTGAAATGCAGCTTTCCCGGGCACCCTTCCTGCTTATCGATTAACTGGATCCGCTCCTTTGCTGCTTTCAGTTCCTGGAATGCTCTCCCCCTCCCTCTTCTCTACCGGTGTAAATCCTGCCCACCCTTCTAAAACGACAGCTGCCCCCCCGCCCCCGTCCCCACCTTTCTGCTAACTTTCCTTGAGCCTCCACCTTGTCTCTGAACTCTCAAAATGCCTCTTCTCTTCTGGTCACCGGCGTCTTCCACTTCGTCTAACAGAATTTGGGGTGCATAGCTTATCTCCATCAGACCATAAGCTCCTTTGAGACAGAAGCCATATTCTCTGCAGCCTTTATAGCACGAGTAAAAGGTAGACAGATAAGTGAGTAAATCTAGGCTGAGGTGGATGCATCCATTTGACGAAATGAGTTTTCCAGAGGAGCGACCTGAGCCTTGAGGTCCTCCCATGTTTAGGGGGCAGAAAAAGAGAAAAGAACCACAATCTGAAAAGGTTTTTGCAGATTGCACCCCTGTGTCATTTCCATTATGGTTCTTGTTTTCTTTTTCCTGTTTTTCTGAAACCTTCAGTCTAACCCCATAAAAGACCCAGCCTTGAGCTTTACTGAGAAAATGGATGTCCCTCAGATGAGAATGTTCTCCTGCTAACCTCAAAAGTTTTCTTCATTTCCAAGGTTAATCCTTCTACCTGGGCTTCTAATTTCATCTTTTCCTGGGCCATCCTAGATTTTGTTCCATCCCATCCACCTCACTTTTATCCTCAGTTTAGCCACCAGTTTCTTCTCCTCTAAAACATATTCAAATCTCCTTATCAATAAGCAAAACAAAACTAGAATTTACTTGACCTTGTTATCTTTTCAGGCTGCTGCCCTATCACTCCCGTTCCCTTAACCAGCAAATCACAAGAATATCAATTCTTATCTTTGGGGCGAGAGGGGGTTATGATCCTTCTAATAATCTGTTTTTCTGCGTCCTGGAAAAATGCATAGACACATGAACCTCACGGGACGGGGTTCATGGGGCCTGCTGGGGCTCTGGCTAAGAATCCATGCTTTTTACTTAATGCCTGTTCCAATTTAGTGCATTAAATTGACTTCTGTCCTAGGTTTACCTGTGACCTGGTCACCTGTTCCCATCCAGTGATCCCATCTGACCAGTTTCCATGGCACTTAACTTTACAGTAGTGTTTCCCAATTTCTATTCTGGCCCAATACACCCGAAGATACAGCATACCTCTGTCAGTGGTAGTGACTTGATACAGCAGTGATTTTCAACCACTGTTGTAGTTAAATGAAAATTCATCCCAGATGTTTCTGGAATTTCCTCTTTTCTTTCCGTAATTGTTTTCTTCAAACTGGCGTTCCCTTGGCCTCTTTCTCTTGGGTTTTTTTTTTTTTTTTTTTAATTTTATTTATTTATGTATTTATGGCTGTGTTGGGTCTTCGTTTCTGTGCGAGGGCTTTCTCTAGTTGCGGCAAGTGGGGGCCACTCTTCATCGCGGTGCGTGGGCCTCTCACTATCGTGGCCTCTCTTGTTGCGGAGCACAGGCTCGAGACGCGCAGGCTCAGCAATTGTGGCTCACGGGCCTAGTTGCTCCGCGGCATGTGGGATCTTCCCAGACCAGGGCTCGAACCCGTGTCCCCTGCATTGGCAGGCAGATTCTCAACCACTGCGCCACCAGGGAAGCCCCTCTCTTGGGTTTTATCGTCTGTTTCAGTGACACTTGTTATTTCCATATGTATCCGTAGCCTAGCCTCTCTCCTAGGATTTGTTCCACATTTGTATATCCATGTGCCTGACAGACATCATCACATGAATATTGCATTGAGCATCTTTTCTTTCTTGTTTTTTTTTGGGGGGCTGTGTTGGGTCTTCGTTGCTGTGCGTGGGCTTTCTCTAGTTGCGGAGAGCGGGGGCTACTCTTCGTTGCAGTATGTGGGCGTCTCATTGCGGTGGCTTCTCTTGTTGCGGAGCACGGGCTCTAGGCGCGTGGGGCTCAGTGGTTGTGGCTCGCAGGCTGTAGAGCACAGGCTCAGTAGTTGTGGTGCACGGGCTTTGTTGCTCCGTGGCATGTGGGATCTCCCTGGACCAGGGATCGAACCCGTGTCCCCTGCGTTGGCAGGCGGATTCTTAACCACTGCGCCACCAGGGAAGTCCCTTTATTGAGCATCTTAACTTTAACATGTCCAGTTCATGATCTTCTTGACTGATGCTTACTGACACCACCATCCCCATACACACATAGTGACACACACCTGTTTCTTCTTCTTTCTATTAGCAGTATCCCACTCCATAAAGTTTCCTCAATTGTTAACTTGGAGATATTTTCAGCTTTGCCCTAGCCCATTCAGTTAATAAGCCTTGTTCTACTTCTAGAATAACTTCATCTGTCTTCTCTTTTTCCACTGCCCTGCCTTAGCTCAGGATCTGTGAAGAGTTTTTGTTAATTTGAAAATAGGAGAAATCTCAGGTTTGATTAGACAAGAGAGGAAAATGAGGTTCTAGAAAAATTTCATCTGTCAGTAGATCTTCTGTCACTCTTCTAGGCAAGATGTACTATCCTGTTTCCAGCCTTCTTCCTCCAGCCCTGAGAAGAGGTGGTCCTATGACTGGTTAGCATCTGGCCAGGGTAATGGGGGATAGGAGGAGAAAGAATAAGTGAGGGGGAGGTTGAAGGCTGCAGGTCTCTGCTGGGAGCTTGTTTATTACCTTAGTGTCTTGCTCTGTGTGTATGTGTGTGTTCTTTTTGTTTGTTTGTTTTTTATTTTTTAATAAATTTAATTATTTTATTTATTTATTTTTGGCTGCGTTGGGGTTCTTCATTGCTGTACCCGGGCTTTCTCTAGTTGCCGTGAGCAGGGGCTACTCTTCGTTGCGGTGCACGAGCTTCTTGTTGTGGAGCACGGGCTCTAGGCACGCGGGCTCTAGAGCGCAGGCTCAGTAGTTGTGGCACACAGGCTTAGTTGCTCCGCGGCACGTGTGTGTTTTCTTACTGTCTCACAGCTTGGGGTCCTTTCAAACGCCAGATAACCTGAATACAGCCCTTTCTCATTCTTGTCCCTGTGCCATTTGGTTTTCTTCCTCTGACCTTATTTAATGTCACTTTCAATAGTCACTTGGAATTATGATTCAAGGAAGCTGTGCCTCAGTTCAATGTGGGATCTACCCTCAGGGACTGGCTCAAAGGCAGTGTTCCGCCCATGGGACTTACTGAGAAGCACTTAGATGTCACACCCTACCCCTGACCCCCTCAACCAGCTAACCTGAACTTTTCTCCTTTCAAATTCTTGACTTTTAAGAAAACTATTCTCACTAACTTCAGTCAGTCTTTTAATTTTAATTCCCTCAACAGAGAGGAGGCTGAGAATACATTCATAGTCCCAAATTGAGAACGTTTTGTTCAAGATGAGAGATTCCCATTCTAAACTTTCTCTTGTTCCCTGGCTCAGAATGTCCAGGGAACAGTTAAATTGGAAGTAATTTATCTCGTGCAAATGTGAGTTAATTTGCTGGGGACACAGTAAGTTTCGTTTTAGCCCTTGGGATAGGTTCTTGGTTTTATGTTTGGAATTCAGGATTAATGCTGTAGAAGGTTATGTCTAATTGAAATAACATAAACATACTGTTGGCACTATTTCAAGTATATTATGGCTTAAACAGATGCTTGAAGACTAACCTGGGAACCTGAGCACCATAAATAAGATGGTTTTATGGGAAAACAAATTGGATATTGCCCAGAAGGCTCCCATTCGATCCTCCTAGAGAGAATAATTCACTGCTAATGTTTAATCTCTGGCTACTTCAATAAATTCCCTACTAGCCAGAAAAACTGATGTGTGCCTAAAGTAATATACCAATTAAGAACATTTCTGGGTGGTCCATACCAGTCACTCTTTCCATAAACACGGAGGGTCAGGTGTTAACTGTAATGTCATTCAGATAAACCTGGTTCCAGCTGTGTTTCTGTATCTTGTATGCAGACTTTATTTGCCCTTTTGAATCTTAAGAGTTCCCAAACAATATCTTCCAGTATAAGACTCTGCATATGTCTAGGGGCCATTCAGAATAGAGTGCAGACAAACTAAAGTTATAAAATGGCTTTAAACAGTTAAGTGGGCTGGGCAGATTAGGCCTTATCCTTGGGTCTAAATCTAGTCTGTCTTTGTAGGGGACAACATGCCAACTGCCAAGCAACTAGCCGACATTGGCTACAAGACCTTCTCCACCTCCATGATGCTCCTCACTGTTTACGGGGGCTACCTCTGCAGTGCCCGAGTCTACCACTATTTCCAGCGGCGCAGCTCCCAGCGCCAGGCTGCAGAAGAACAGAAGACCTCGGGAGTCCCGTAGAACTGGGGAGCTTTTTTCCTTGAGCAGAGAGACCTGAGGCATGTTGTGGAAAGACCTCACCTGCAATCATTTCTGAGTCAAGAGGATCAGGGCCTTAATGGTTTTTGAACTCTGCTGGGAAAAAGTGCCCATGTTTTCTCTGGTATAGTCAGTTTGGAGAGGCTGTTGAATCATAACAGGAATGGGAGGGTGAGGCACACCTACAGACATTAAATATTTTGCCATGTCTGTGTCTTGGTGTTTTTGTTTACTTGAACAGGGTATGGACTACAGAGGTGGGGTCTTGACTACCAGTTTTCTAGTCACAGACTGGATTTCCATATCTTGAGCTCTTAGCACCCATGAAGTAGGGGATATACAGTTCTAGGAGTAGTAATCTCAGCTCTCCTGATCTCAGAGAAAAGATTGTCCCAGCATCTGTATAAATCCCCTGAGAAGACTCTGTAAAGACCAAAGCTCTTTTGTGGTCAGTTACCATTCCTGACCAATTAAACTGTGTCCAGGTAATGGAGTTCTCTGGCCAGCTTGGCCACATGTGCACTTCTGAGTCAAGGAGGCAGAGGCCCTTGTTTAACAGCTGTTAAAATTGCACAAAGTGGAGGCGGATAGTTCATAAAATGTGAAGGGCTTTTGGGCAGCCTACAGTAATGCAGTCCATCTCCTTAAGCATAGTGGGTATAGTATTAGCATCAGGGTTGATTTCTCACTGTGCCACTGCACAAGAATCTACCTGCAGGTCTGACTGCAGAGTTGTGAAGAGGATTTGAAAGAAAACAATGCATTCAAGGTAAAATCCAACTATGAAGAGATATTCTTGCCATCATTTTTTTTTTGGCCACGCGGCATGTGGGATCTTAGTTCGAACCCGTGGCCCCTGCAGCGGAAGCCCAGAGTCTTAACCACTAGACCGCCAGGGAAGTACCACTACCATTTCATTCATTCATTCATTTATTTATGTATGTATTTATTTATTTTTTATGGCTGTGTTGGGTCTTCGTTTCTGTGCGAGGGCTTTCTCTAGTTGTGGCAAGCGCGGGCCACTCTTCAACGCGGTGCGCGGGCCTCTCACTATCGCAGCCTCTCTTGTTGCGGAGCACAGGCTCCAGACGCGCAGGCTCAGTAATTGTGGCTCACGGGCCCAGCTGCTCCGCGGCATGTGGGATCTTCCCAGACCAGGGCTCGAACCCGTGTCCCCTGCATTGGCAGGCAGATTCTCAACCACTGCGCCACCAGGGAAGCCCCCTACCATTTCATTTTGAGCTTTGAGGCTTGCTTGTTCACGTCATTCTTGGTGATCGCCCAAAATATCAACCCCTTTGGACACCTGTCCTCTCTCATGTACATACTGCTCTGACCTTTGTCCCCCATTCCTAAACCTTTCACCTGAAGGCCCTCTTCCATGATTTAAAAACTCAGCATTCCTATATCCTCAACCCATTTACTCCCATCCTCTCTTGATGTGTTAACCAAGGACTCCACTGCCTTCTCTGCTTTCTCACTTGCCTGTACAGACAGTAAGGTGACCGTTCTCTCAGCTCCCCAGTGCCACTTCCAAACAGTGTAAAATCAGTCCTTTTTGAGCTTTCTTATATTCTCATTTTCACTCTATTCGAGAACTTGAATACTTCAAATCTTTGGATTCCTTTTTTTCCTTCCAATCTTTCATTCCCTTTTTGGTCTAAACTGCTTCCCTGTCCAGCCTGTGCCCACAGCTGAGCCCCCGAACAGCTGCCCTGCCTCCAGCCTTACCCTTCTCAACCCCAGACCTTGCTCCATTAGTTATCTAACTCTCCCTCTTCCTTCTTCTCAGTATATAAACTTGCTTAAGTGGTAGTTTCTAATTTAGAAGATTGGTTTGAGATTAAATGAGACAATTCATATTAATACTCCAGTACCTGACAAGTGATAAATGTCAGCTATTAACACCTGCTGCTGACCTCCACATCTGTATCTTCCAGGTTGACCTTTTGAGCTTCAGATATATCCAATTGCTTGCTATATCCACTCAAATCCTATAGTCCTTTCTAACTTGTCCACGACTAACAGCATTCCTTCATATCTCCAGGACCTACTTGTTTTTTTCCCCTTATTTTCACTATCATTTAAGTCAAGAATATGGGAGTCTTATTACACTACTCTCTGTACCCTACTCCCAACCAAGTAACTGTCTTATTAAGTTTTACCATTTAAACATCCATTCAGTCAGTTCTACCCTTGCCATTTCTTGCTTATACTTTTGCAGGAGCCTTTTAGGGGTCTTAGTTCCAATCTTGACCTCATATTTGCCACATTGCTGTCAGAGACATCTATTTGGAACAGATTAAATTATGGCATTCTGCTTCGGATCCTCTCTGAAGCTCAACCATGGACAATAGGTTAAGAATCCCTGACCTATAAGGTCCAGTCCAGACTCCTTGGTATGGTGTATGAGGTCCTTAAGACTTGACCCACCTTATGTTCCTACCTCACCCTTTGTGTTCTAGTAAAATCAAATGACCTGTGTGGTTGCACGTTGTTTCTTGTCTCCATGCCTGTTCTTGCTTTCTCTCTAAATGGAACATCCTTTCTATCCTCTTTTTCCTAAAAGGTTTCTCTGACCCTTCACCCTCCCCATGCTGGGCCAAGTATCTGTAGAAGACACCACTTTTTCTCTAAAAAAAATCTTTAAAAGCACAGGTATCTAAGACAATTTTGAAAAGAAACAAAGAAGATGGGTTGGGGTTACCAGATATCAAGACATAGTAGAAAGCTAATAGTAATCTAAATGTTGTGGTACTAGTGCAGGAGCAGACAAATAGATCAATGGCACAGAATAATAAACTCAGACACAGATCAGTGTATCTGTGAGAAATTGAATATGATAGAGGATACATCACAAACCCATGGGGAAATTCATACTCTATGTTGTTATGGATACATATGTGATTATAAAAGTATAAAAAATTGATTGAAAGGACAATAGTAGTCATTACATTGGGGATGAGGTGAGGTGGAACAGGGCAGAGGTTAAAGGGGGTCTTAAATGGAAACTGTTTACTCACAACACTTCTACCACCAAATATGTTTTTTCCACACCAAACAATTCTCCAACTCTCCAGACACCAACTATGTCCTGCAGTTCAATTCTGCCACTAAGCTACGTGGAGTTAGCACAGACACCACAGGTTAAGGGCTCAGTCATTCACAAGTAGTGGGGTCCCCAGGTTACCCACACTTTGCCTGACAGCTACAGATCCGTTCCCACAACCTCCTTCTCAGGTTTGCTGTGATGGCTCACATGACTGAACTCAGAGAAACTATTTATTATTACTAGTTTATTATAAAGGATACCACTCAGGAACAGCCAAATGGAAGAGATGCATAGGGCCCATCCCTGTATCAGCATCTCTATGTGTTCCACCCAGAAGCTCTCTGAACCTCATTGTTTAGAGTTTTAATGGAGGTTCCATTATATAAGCATGATTAAATCATCAGCCATTCAATGATTGACCCAATCCCCAGCACCTCTCCCCTCCCAGGAGATCGGGAATGTGGGGCTGAAAGTTCCAGCCCTCTAATCTGCCTTCGTCTTGTTCCTCTGGCAACCAGCTCCCAACCTGAAACTATCTAGGGGCCCACCAAGAGTAACCTCATTAGCAAATAAAAAGATATATCACTCTGGAGATTCCCAAGGGTCTTAGAAGCTCTGTGCCAAGAACCTGGGACTAAGACCAATTATATATTTATTATATCACAATGTCACAGGTCTCTAATTTTTTATTTCTTTTAAAAATAAGATTTGAAGTAAGACAAAATGTTAGAGGTATTAATTTGGAGTATTGGAAATACGAGAGCATATAGCATTCTTAATGTTTTTCTCTTTTTTTTTTCTCCAATTTCTCAAAAAGTTGAGGGGAGAAAAAATACTTTTGATAGCTTCCTATTATTTACTACAGTGGTTCTCAGCAGAAGTGGCACCCCACGCACACAACAGAGGTGAAAGTGTTTTGATCGTCACAGTGATTGGGAAGCATCTCTGGCATCTGGTAGGTGGAGGCCAAGGATGCCAGAATTCTTACAATGTCTGGGATAGTCTTACACAACATACTGTCCCAAGTCCTGCACAACTATCAAATGTCCCCATAAATATTCAAGTGAAAAAATTTATAATTAGCTGAGACTATAACCTCACTCTTTTACCTATAAATATGAAGTATTTTTTGTACAGTTTTTAGTGTACTCTGAATCCTCTAGGCATGCAACTACTGTATAAATGGAGGGGAGATTGTAGTGTAGTTTATATAGAACTTTTGTTCACCATTTCAAAAAACCATGCCATTGGTGGCAGAGCCTGTTCCTGGCATATGAATCTCTGACACAACACGATACCATCAGTCTGCATTTGTAGCCACTGTATTCATGGTGAATGTACAGAAGTGCAAGCATCTGAGTGCTAGTATAACTATGCCCAATATTTATATGTGGAAATAATTTTATTATAAATTCTTCTTAAAACATATCCTTTATATTACTATTAGAACATTATGGTGATTTTTAAAAATGTGTACAGTAGATAAGTTAAATATTAATTGCATTTAAGGATAGTAAAGGGAGTGTTTTACAAATATTTGTAACCACCTGGTTTAGAAATAATCCATTCATATTTGGTCAACTTTTGCTATGGTGTTGAGGTGATGGTTAATTTTGTTTCAACTTGGCTAGGCTATGGTGCCCAGTTGTTTTGTCAAACATCAGTCTGCATGTTGCTTTGAAGGTATTTTTTAGGTGTAATTAACATATCAGCCAACTTGGAGTAAAGCACATTGTCCTCCATAATATGGATGGGCCTCACCCAATCAGTTGAGGCCTTAAAAGCAAAGACAGAGTTCCCAAAGAAGAAATTCGGCATTAAGACTGTAACATAGAACCCCTACCTGAGTTTCCAGCCTGTGGATCTTGGACTGCAACATCAACTCTTACCTGCATTTTCAGCCTGCCGGCTTGCTCTAGATTTCAGACCTTCCAGTCCCTACAATTGTGTTAGCCAATTCCTTGAAATAAATCAGTCTCTCTTGCCCTCACTCTTATTCTCTCTCTAATGTATTGGTTCCGATTCTCTGGAGAACTCTAATAGAGTAGATAATATGTAATATGCCAATATATATCCGTCCAGTCTTACTTCCTGCCTTAGGTTCAGTCCTTTCCTACCTCATTTTCGCTTGGAGTACCTACTGTCATTTCAAATAAGCTTGTCAAAACCTAAACTCAAGCAATTGTTTAGTATTTACTGAGCATGAACTATATTTAATAAAGAAGAATAGACTTAGTTGCTGTCAAATTAAGATGAAGGAATATAATTAAGTTCATCGGTTATTACACTAAATATCAATAGACTGAATTCTCCCATTAAAAGACAAAATCTAATAGACTGGGCTAAAAAAGCAAATCCAAATTATAGTTTCTAATAAACATACTCACTAATAAAGAGAAGTTGAAAATAGATGGGTAAGACATACCAGAAATGCAAACGAATGTAAAGCAAGAATGGTAATATTAAGAAAGGTTAACAAACACTAAATGGAATAAAGAGATCATCTGGTAATATAAAAAGACAAATTATGAAGAAAGGGTGGTTATAAATTTGCAACAAAGCAACTAAAAAAACTAAAGCAAAAATTCTTAGGAATACAGGAGAACAGGTTAAAAATACAATTATGGTGAGAGTCTATCATACTTTGTTCAGACTGAACAGCACTAGAAGAATAAAGTAAGGACTGAGAAGAAATGAATAATACAAACAACAAACCTTACACACACGTGTGTGTATATATAATAAGTATCTGTGATATAGTTCACTTATAAACACTAATTGACTATTCAAAACAATTTTTTAACAAATTTAGAAGTAGGAATTTTACAGATTGCAAGAATTTTACAGACTGTATTCTCTGATCACATCCAATAAAATTATAAATAAATAATGATAATCTCAACTACGTGGAAATGAAATATTCCTGGGCAACCCTCAAATCAAAGAGAAAGACCAAAACTGAAATTTCTTACCTTCTTTAAAGCAATAAAACAAAATATTTCATATAAAACTGCAGGACACAGCCCAAGATCATGTCAGGAAATGTATGCCCTTAAGTGCCTTTGCAAGAGAAAAAAAAAATGGTATTGGGCTTTTTATAGAGATGAGAACCACTGGCTACTGGGTCAAGGTCAAATTCCCTATCATGATATTTAAGACCTCTTTTGTACTCCATAGCAACCACCCCTTTCACAGCACTTTTAATACTTAAATAATACAGGGCAATCTCTCGTTAATGGCAATACAAGTTTGTATAGTCTTTTTCTATCAAAAATTTAAAGTGTCTATACCCTCTTACCTAGTTATTTCACTGCTAGGACTCTTGCCCTTAGAAGTAGTCACACAACTATACAATATATTCGTACAAGGTTATTAATTGCAGTATTATGTTAATAGTAAAGAACCTTAAATAAGCTCAAGAATTAGTTAATGAATAATGGTATACCCATAAAATGGAATGTTATCAGTCAAAACCAGCAGAATATGTATGGTATAATCTCATTTTTGTTTTAAAAGAAACACATTTGTATACATTTGGTTATCTGACAAGTGGTTCTAGAAGGCTATATACCAAACTGTTGATAATGATTAGGGTGAACGGAGATGTCATGTACTTAACATTTTTTTACCATGAGCATATAGAGCTTTTTTTTTACCATGAGCATATGTAGCTTTTATAACAAAAATATTTTTTGAGTTACAAACATATACAAAAGCTGAAGGAATTTAGAAATAAAACCCATACACTTATTCCTCAGTTTTAATTGTTTTGAACATATTGCCACACTTGCTTCAACAGGTTTTTTGCTTTTTGTTTAAGGAAGAAAAAAAAAATGTGTTCATTTGTATCATATCTACTAGTTTGTAACTTCTTAAGGTCAGGACTCAAAACATGAATATATTTTCAATGGAAAATATTTTAAAATACAGATAAATAAAAGTGCCCCTTGTCACTCCGTGCCACCCCCAACACCCCTTCCCATTTCCCTACTCAGAAATTGC